>NC_066632.1:19853415-20453415 GCF_025201925.1 Gopherus flavomarginatus | reverse complement strand
ACGTACAACAACCTCCAGCCCGCAGCAGCCTGGAGCTGCAGTTGCAGGGAAAGTCGTGCTTGGCCCCGGGCTGGAGTATGGATGGACCCTTCAGGGACTTCAGCTGCTAAAATCTAGGCTTCCACTGAGCCTGTGCAAGCTGGGATTGTTCAAAGGCTCACAATTTAGCCAAATTTGGGTGGGTTTTCCCAGGCATGGCAAAAGGCACATCCCTGCCACATCGATTGGCCACCCCCCCTGCAAGTCCCTGCCCCAGCCCAGGGGGCCACTAGAGCCTCTCAAAGAAAAGGGCACCAGAATTGGTATAACCTGGGCAAAACCCTGTCTGGTTCCTCAGTCTTATTCTCAGAACCCACGTTAGCTAAAATTCTCCAGCCAACTCCCACCTGAAGCAGGCGCCTAGGGCGGGAAAATTCAGCCTGACCGGCTAACGTGTGGCACAGTGATAGGTGACTGAAAATAGGGTCATGTAATGGGATCCATTGGGCAACTGACACTGTCGACCCTGCCTTTTGGCGGCCTGAGGGGTCAAACCTCAGACCCACGGATCTAAGCACGTGAGTCTCTCCTGCCTGACCTAAAAGACTCACCTCTGGGAGTCAGGGCTGCAGGTCACTCCCCAACTTCTACATATGCCCCAACCACTACAGGGGGCCAGAGCAGTACCTGGACTGGGTGCAAGGTGGCCATGCCCCACAGAGCTCACAGCTCAATGGGTGGGAGGGGAAACTGAAGCACAGAGGGAGGAAGGGATTTGTCCAAGTTCTCCCCACAGGTCGGTGACAAAGCAGAGAATGCCAGACCCTCTGAGTCCCGGTCCATGGCACAAGGCAACTAACATGACACACATCCCTCCTCTCACTCACTGCGGCTTGATTTGAACTGGTGCCCAAGGGTATGGGGGGAGGGTCCTTGATACACTTGCCCCACCCATCAATACCCTTGAGCACCTATGTGCGAGCGTCACAGGCAGCGTTCCAGCTGTGTCCCCGGGTCTCTGCTGGCATGTCTGGCTGTGTCCTCACTGGGCTGGGCATATGCTTCTCCGTGCACCTGGCAGGCTCTGCATGCCCAGCTGTCCGGCCCTGCCTCAGCATGTCCGTCTGTCTGGCCGGGGACACCTGTCCCTGGAAGGGAGGCCCGGTGCTGTGCATCAGGAAAACAGCTGTTGCCTTTTCATTAAAATTGCAGTTGTGAGGCTTGTAAAGGAGAAGTCACAGGGGGTGCAAGGGGTCACCGTACCACTCCTCCCCCCAGCACCACACAGAGACTGCCACAGTAGGGGAGGCAGTGTGGCCTAGTGTATAGTGCACAGGACTGGGACCTGGGAGACTGGAGTTTTAGTCCCAGCTCTGCCACTGGTCTGCTGGGCAACTTGGGCAAGTCCCGCCATGTGCCTCAGTTTACCCATCTCTACAGTGGGGATAATGATACTTACCTCCTTTGTAATGCACACTTTAAATAGCCCCCTCCATGACCAGAGACCCAGCCCCAGGGCTCCTAGCCTGCACAGGAAAGCCGCTTCTCCGCGAGATCCTGGCTGGACACATTGGGGCGAAGCTGCCTTGTCCTCCACCCAACCTGGCAGCCAGCAGGGATGTGTGTGCAGGGGGGCAGGGGTCTGCTTCCCGGCCTGGCTGTCTCCCCACCCAGGACTGGGATGGTGTGAGGGGTTGTGATGCTTGCAGCCAGAGGCCAGTTCATGCCAAGGCCTCCGCGGGATGGTGACAGTGACGTAGCTGGGATCTGTCAGTGACGTAGCTGGGATCTGTCTCCACGGGATGGTGACAGTGACGTAGATGGGATCTGTCAGTGACGTAGCTGGGCCTGTCTCTGCAGGACACTGACAGTGATGTAGCTGGGATCTGTCAGTGACGTAGCTGGGATCTGTCTCCATGAGACGCTGACAGCGACGTAGCTGGGATCTGTCAGTGACGTAGCTGGGACCTGTCTCCTCGGGATGGTGACAGTGACGTAGCTGGGACCTGTCTCCGCGGGACGGTGACAGTGACATAGCTGGGATCTGTCTCTAGGGGACAGTGACAGTGACGTAGCTGGGATCTGTCAGTGATGTAGCTGGGACCTGTCTCCGCAGGACACTGACAGTGATGTAGCTGGGATCTGTCTCCAGGGGATGGTGCCAGTGACGTAGCTGGGATCTGTCTTCGCAGGACAGTGCCAGTGACGTAGCTGGGATCTGTCTCCGCGGGATGGTGACAGTGACGTAGCTGGGATCTGTCTCCGTGGGACTCTGATAGTGACTTAGCTGGGATCTGTCTCCACAGGACGGTGACAGTGACATAGCTGGGATCTGTCTCCGCGGGACTCTGACAGTGACGTAGATGGGATCTGTCAGTGACGTAGCTGGGATCTGTCTCCACGGGACTCTGACAGTGACGTAGATGGGATCTGTCAGTGACGTAGCTGGGATCTGTCTCCACAGGACTCTGACAGTGACGTAGCTGGGATCTGTCTCCAAGGGATGGTGACAGTGACGTAGCTGGGATCTGTCTCCACGGGACTCTGACAGTGACGTAGCTGGGGTCTGACCGGTTCACTGGTGGGTTGATAGCGTTAACGTTGGTATTTGAATGGTAAGAAAGTGTGGCCACCCTGTGACTGGATTCATCTCAGACGTAATGTCTGATGTGGGGATGTGATATCCGAGGGGCCGTATTTGGAGGCTCTGCACTGAGTCACAGTACGGAGAGGGCCATTAACAGAAACTGCCCCACCCCACACACAAGGGGAGCCCCAGAGAGGCCAGCCAGGCCCTGTGTGGCCCTAACAGCTGGAAACGCCCCACATCTGGGTTGAGAATCCATCGGCAGAAGAACTAAAGATGCTTGGTGTTGAGGTGAGTCGGGCACGGTGGATTCCTCCAGTCAGCTGAGTTTGCTGCTCAGGGCACCTGGCAGGAGGGAGATCAAAACCCCAGCAAAGGAACTGAGCATCTCTACGCTGCTTGGACATGGCAGGGGGAGGGAGAGGCCAGGTGTTTCTAGGCATAAGCAAGAGATCCCCAGCTGCTTGGCATGGGTTAGCCCTAAAGGTCGAATCGGGCTTGCTGATTACAGCTGCCCCTGTTACCTGGGAGGTGAGCCAGCCGGGAGAGCCCAAGGGGGCTGCCTGTGAGTTGGCTGGTGAAATCGATGTGGAGAAGTCACAGCTGACGCAGGGGTGGACCCTGGTGTTTACAGTCGGCTCTGGAGTTGGTACCCTCATCCTGGTGTCGCCATGAGGAGTGTTACCAGGATGACAACACATCTAGGTCGGGGGAAGGGGCAGCTGGGCCAGCTTCTCTAAGGCCCAGCTGCCCCACAGCAGCCTGCAGCCAAGTCTGTATGCAGTGTCACAGCTAGTGACCGTGGCAGCTAACGGCACGTGGCCCCTGGTAGAGACAAGCCCCGAGGGAATCCCAGCTCCCTCTAATGAGCACAGGACCCCTGGGTTCTAGACCCAGCTCTGGGAAGGGGAGTGGGGACTCCCAGGTTAGAATGGGGGCTGGGAGTCAGGACTCCTGGGTTCTGCACTCAGCCCTTGGAGGGAGTAATGGCTCATTGTTAGCTCAGGAGGACTGTGAATCAGGATTCCTGGGCTTTAATCTCTGCCACTGACACCCTGGGTGACCCTGGGTCAATCCCGTCCCCATTCTGTGCCTCAGTTTCCCCTTGGTAGACTGGGGGTGTTGCCATTTCCCTGGCCCACAGCAAGGGTAGGGGTTCTTGGAGACTCATAACTCAGCCTGTTTCATGAACTGATTCTGGTGCTTTGAGCCCCTTGGCCGAAAGGTGCCCAAGCAGGGGGCGGAGGGTCATTCTGAGGGCCCGGCTGGCCCTGCCCAAACTCAGCTGAACAATGAGTCTTTCTTCACCCGGGAGGTACCCTGCGGCCCGGTTTTCCACTAGGGAACCCAGGCCTGGCTCTGTGCTGGGGGCAGGGAGCAGAGCCCGTCCCAGAAGGTTGTTCCTGCCCATAGCAGCCTGGTGAGATGAGTTTGCTGGATCTCAGTCCTCTGGTTATTATTCCCATGTGTGTTACAACAGTCCTGGGCCCCATCGCACCAGGCACTGCACAGACCCAGCATGACAGTCCCTGCCCAAAGTGCTCTCAGCCTGAAGAGACACAGGGCAAGAGGGGAAACTGAGGCACAGCATGGGGACGAGTTGCCCACAGTCACTCAGCAGGCCCTGGCAGAGCTGGGCATAGAGCTCAGGTGTCCTGAGTGCCTGTTCAGTGCTTTATCCGCTAGGACACGCTACCTCCCTGCCACACAACCCCCCCTCCCGGATGGCACTGACGCCCTCAACAGCGGAGACCAAGGAGTGAATGGGGCCTGAGCACCACACTCAGCGGGGAGGAGAGTCAGGGCGGGAGAGCCCACAATGATGGGGCCATCCCTGGGGGCAGAGGGGGGCCTCAGGCCCATCGGGCTCCTGGAGCAGCAAGACAGCGGCCTTGGTTTGTGAATTAAAAAACAAACAGCTCAGCTGTGTGTGCACAGCATGGTCCTGAGCATGTGGGGGACACACACGGATACACAGTCATATGCATACGCACACACACCCCCGCATGGTGCACATGCATGCACCTTCCACACTGCACGCAGAATGTCCTTCTCTTTGTCCTTCCTTTGCCTCCAGACCCTGCCTTGGTGGTCTCTCCTGCAAGGGACAGCACCCCCTGATGGCCAACCACCCCTAGAGCTGGGCAGATCACGCCCTGCAAGTGATAGATGCACCCCCTTGCTGGCCAGTGACGTGTCTGCGGCTAGATTCCCCCATCAGCCCCCCCCGGCCAACACCAGGAGTCCCCAAACACACAAAGGCTCTGCCGTGACACTTCCTGCTCCGTGACTGGACATTGTGAGTCACAGGGCGGCATTTCAAAGAACCACAACGACAAACGCACTCCGAGGGCCGGAGCCTGAGGCCACGGCGGCCCTGTGCCCTAAGCCCCCCAGGGTGTCACAGGCCCTGGCCGGGTGGGGTTTCCCCTCGTGGTAGGAGCATCTCCCTGCCTTGGCCCAACTGTGTCTCCGCGGCCAAGCCTGGTTTTCCCCACACCCTGACCCAGGTACCCTGTGGGCTGCCCACCTTCTAAATGTAGGCCAAGCCCGACAGCGCTTGAGCAGATCAGCTGATCTCAAGGTGACTGGATCAGTGTCTAAGGCCCTTTCTGGGACACCAGCCCCGTGTACTAACGGGCGCTTTAATTTAACCAGAGCCAGTAGCTGGCAGCCAGCCACTCTCAGCCGAGAAATACAGGGAGGGGATTAATGAGGGGAACCCGTGCCCCGAGGGAAGTGGAGTCTCCATCCCTGGATGGCTTCAAGTTCATCCCCAAGGCCCTTCCAGACGATGCAGTGGCCCAGGTGAGTTACTGAGTTCAGGCCAGGGTAAGTGGGTGAAATCCTCTGGCCTGGGTTTTGCTGGGAGTCAGACTAGATAAATCTTCTGCCCTCTGACAGCGTGAACAAGGCCTGTTCTGGATGAGCTGGCAGTGCTGAGCTGGGAGGTGCTTGGACCAGTATTTTCAAAAATCATTGTGACTAGCGAATAACCTGGCCTCCGGGAGACACAGCCCGTGGAGAGGGGCCTGCAGCTGGGGAAACGGTTGCCGATCAGTTATTATTTGTGTGACAGCAGCATCTACAGATCCCAGCTGAACTCGGGGTCCGGGCGCCGGGCGCTGCACGGACACAGACACCCCTGCCCCAAAGAGCTCACCATCCAAATACACACAGGGTGGGAGGAGAAACTGAGGAACAGAGCAGGGACCGGTCACCCAGCAGGTCGGTGGCAGAGCCAGAAACAAAACCCAGGTGTCCTGACGCTGGTCTCACCCATTCGTTTCTGGCTATTTGACCTGCTCTTTCCCAAAAGGAAACTGGGTCCAATCGCTCTGTCAACTGATTTGTGGCACCCAAGAGGACTCAAGGATACTCGAGGCCCCGGTCCCGCTGTGAGCCCTGGGCAAGAGGCCCCAGCATCGGCCTCACCTGGACCCAGCAGCAGAGTCCTGGGTGGTTCTCGTGGACAGGACAGTTTGGTGTCTTCGGAATTCATCCAAACCCAGTTATGTAAATATACATATTAATAAAGCGCTCGATGCACAAATTAGCTCCTATTTCATGAGCGGGAGGGACCCCCCCCCTCGCAGGATGTGACTGCGACTCGTTCGGAGGCTGGACAAGGTGCTTTCCTGCTAATGGACAGTAGGAGGCCAGATCATCCAGGGAGTGATGGGCGGGCCTGAGAGTCAGGACTCCAGGGTTCTCTCTCCGGCGGTAGGAGGCAAGTGGGGTCTAGTGGGATAGAATTGGGGGGCGGGGGTTGGGAGTCAGGACTCCTGGGTTCCAACGCCCTCTTGGGAAGGCAAGCCTGTGACAGAAGCGGGTCTTGCACTGTCCTTCAAAGCAGCTGGTACCAGAGACGGGGGAGTGGTGCGGACAGAGCCCAGGGCTGATCCTACCCAGCAATTCCTATATCCTGGTGACTGGAGTTTGGGTGGCCTGGCCACTGGCTCTGTGAGGCTGCTTCGTGCATGCACACGGACTGTCCCCTGCACACTCACACACACATTGCTCCATGCACACTCACCCTTCGTACCAGGACTCTGTTCCTGGGGTGCATGTCATTAGGGCAGGCTCCTTTCAACGCCCTGGGAGCCCTTGAGTGGCCCTGGATGTGTCCTGTTCTCTCCCATGCCAGCAGAGTGGCTATGTGAGGGGAGCTGGCCTGGTGTCTGTGGGTGCAGGCCGTGAATACGGGTATTGGGCCGGGCGGGAGAGGGTGTCTTTGTGGGGCCATGTGCTGTGAAGCGCACAAGGCCAGGCAAGTCCCGATTGAAGCTTGGGTCACCCGGTGCCGGAGACACAGGGTCTGAAACTGACTTGGTCTCGCCGGAAAGGGGGGAGAATCTCCAGGAGCCCCAATATCCTTCTGATGGGAAATACCCCAGATTCCCTCACCCTCGCCCCAGATGGGTCTCGGCTCAGGGGCCGCAGGGAGTTGCCAGGAGCCGGGACGGGGTCCAAGCGATGGATCGAGGAGGGGAAAAGGGCTGATATTGAATCATTGATAATTAATGCATCATGGATCCTGATTAGTAAAGGGGCACCGCCATGGGCGGAGCTGAGCAGTGCCCAGTGGAGCCGGCCTGTCATCCCCGGCCCAGCCGCTGCCTCCCTGGGATAGACGGGACATGGTGCATCTCTCTGCAGCGTTCCCCGCGGATGGCAGACAGATGGCGGCCCTGGCTGAGCCCCGGCAGGGTTTACAACGTGCCAGCGAGGGTCACGTCTCATAAACCCGCCCAGCGCTACAGATGTCTTCATAATATTTTACGAGGCCGTGCGCTGTTTCCCATAATTCAACAGGGAGAGTGGGAGGGGGGAGGGGGAAAGTGGTGATGAGGGAGGTGCAAGGAGAATGAGAGGACAGGAGAGAAAGGGGAGCTGATGGATAAAGGGGGAGAGGTAGAGGGGAGGAGAAAGAGTCAGGAGAACTGTTGGGTTCTGAGAGTCCAGGGTTTGGGTAGCAGGGGCTGCAGGTCGGGAGTGAGGGGCACCGGCAGAGCTGGAGGGAGCCCAGGGCTGGGAAAGCAGGGGGCTGTGGGTTGGGATTGGGGGCACTGGCTGAGCTGGGGGCAGCCCAGGGCTGGGCTGGCAGGGGTCTGTGGGTCAGGAGTGAGGGGCACCAGCAGAGCTGGGGGGGAGCCCAGGGCTGGGATAACAGGGGCTGCGAATCGGGAGTGAGGGGTACTGGCAGAGCTGGGGGGAGCCCATGGCTGGGGCAGCGGGGGCTGTGGATTGGGATTGAGGGGCACCGGCAGAGCTGGGGCGAGCCCAGGGCTGGGATAGCAGGGGCTGTGGGTCGGGAGTGAGGGGCACTGGCAGAGCTGGGGGGAGCCCAGGGCTGGGGCAGCAGGGGCTGTGGGTCCGGAGTGAGGGGCACTGGCAGAGCTGGGGGGAGCCCAGGGCTGGGATAACAGGGACTGCGAGTTGGGAGTGAGGGGCACCGGCAGAGCTGGGGGGAGCCCAGGGCTGGGGTAGCAGGGGCTGTAGGTCGGGAGTGAGGGGCACCGGCAGAGCTGGGGGGAGCCCAGGGCTGGGGTAGCAGGGGCTGCGAGTCGGGAGTGAGGGGCACCGGCAGAGCTGGGGGGAGCCCAGGGCTGGGATAGCAGGGGCTGTGGGTCGGGAGTGAGGGGCACCGGCAGAGCTGGGGGGAGCCCAGGGCTGGGATAGCAGGGGCTGCGGATCGGGAGTGAGGGACCGAACCGGCAGAGCTGGGGGGAGCCCAGGGCTGGGATAGCAGGGGCTGCGGATCGGGAGTGAGGGACCGAACCGGCAGAGCTGGGGGGAGCCCAGGGCTGGGGTAGCAGGGGCTGCGAGTCGGGAGTGAGGGGCACCGGCAGAGCTGTGGGGAGCCCATGGCTGGGGTAGCGGGGGCTGCAGGTCGGGAGTGAGGGGCACCGGCAGAGCTGGGGGGAGCCCAGGGCTGGGGCAGCAGGGACTGTGGGTCGGGAGTGAGGGGCACCGGCAGAGCTGGGGGGAGCCCAGGGCTGGGGCAGCAGGGACTGTGGGTCGGGAGTGAGGGGCACCGGCAGAGCTGGGGGGAGCCCAAGGCTGGGATAGCAGGGGTTGTGGGTCGGGAGTGAGGGACCGAACCGGCAGAGCTGGGGGGAGCCCAGGGCTGGGGTAGCAGGGGCTGTGGGTCGGGAGTGAGGGGCACCGGCAGAGCTGGGGGGAGCCCAGGGCTGGGATAGCAGGGGCTGTGGGTCGGGAGTGAGGGACCGAACCGGCAGAGCTGGGGGGAGCCCAGGGCTGGGATAGCAGGGGCTGCGAGTCGGGAGTGAGGGGCATCGGCAGAGCTGTGGGGAGCCCAGGGCTGGGGTAGCAGGGGCTGCGAGTCGGGAGTGAGGGGCACCGGCAGAGCTTTGGGGAGCCCAGGGCTGGGGCAGCAGGGGCTGTGGGTCGGGAGTGAGGGGCACCGGCAGAGCTGGGGGGAGCCCAAGGCTGGGATAGCAGGGGTTGTGGGTCGGGAGTGAGGGACCGAACCGGCAGAGCTGGGGGGAGCCCAGGGCTGGGGTAGCAGGGGCTGTGGGTCGGGAGTGAGGGGCACCGGCAGAGCTGGGGGGAGCCCAGGGCTGGGATAGCAGGGGCTGTGGGTCGGGAGTGAGGGACCGAACCGGCAGAGCTGGGGGGAGCCCAGGGCTGGGATAGCAGGGGCTGCGAGTCGGGAGTGAGGGGCATCGGCAGAGCTGTGGGGAGCCCAGGGCTGGGGTAGCAGGGGCTGCGAGTCGGGAGTGAGGGGCACCGGCAGAGCTTTGGGGAGCCCAGGGCTGGGGCAGCAGGGGCTGTGGGTCGGGAGTGAGGGGCACCGGCAGAGCTGGGGGGAGCCCAAGGCTGGGATAGCAGGGGTTGTGGGTCGGGAGTGAGGGGCACCGGCAGAGCTGGGGGGAGCCCAAGGCTGGGATAGCAGGGGTTGTGGGTCGGGAGTGAGGGACCGAACCGGCAGAGCTGGGGGGAGCCCAGGGCTGGGATAGCAGGGGCTGCGGATCGGGAGTGAGGGACCGAACCGGCAGAGCTGAGGGGAGCCCAGGGCTGGGATAGCAGGGGCTGCGAGTCGGGAGTGAGGGGCACTGTTCCATTGGGCTCTGCCAGGGCCCCTCGGTCCCGTTTGGGGGGCTCCCTGCGGCCCGGCTGCATCTCTCCAGCAGCGACGCGACCTTGGATCCGCAGCTTCCCCACGCGGGGTCGGAGCAGCGATTTGTCCCCAACCGGTTCCTCTGCAGAGCCACGGTCTCGCCCAGCCTCCAGCAGGGACAGGCGCCACCCCGTGGCCATTCTAGGCACAGCAACGCCCGAAATGCACAGCCATGAAAGGTCAGAGCAAACGGATTAATTCTAAGAAAATCAGTAAATCTAATAACGACAATCCATGCAGGGAGTGACACGAGTAACCATTAAAATACCCTCTCAGTACAAATTGCATTAAAATAGAACACACAGAAATGGATGCAGATAATCATTATTACTACAGTGTTTGATTATTAATGTACTGTTATTACTGCTAAATGTGTAGGTTACAATAGTGCCTAAAAGCTGCAGCCACTTGGGCTTTGTCCTGTACAAACACAGGGAGTCCTGTGAACTGTAGCCCTGTTCTAATAAGAAATAGAAAAGATCAACAAGAAAAGACAAGCTAAGAAATGAATGAATGAAGCCAATAATGTGTAAAAGTTAAGTAAATCTTATGTAAAATATGAAATATCACAAAATCTGAACATATTTGCCCTGGGGAGATTGGAGCGTTATTGGTTATTTTCATGTGGTTATTCTACTATGTAATGAAACACTACTTGTAGTCTGAGCTTGCGGATAAAGGCCTTTTGATGGGTTCTGGCAGAGAAAGGGAACAGATGTGGGGGTTTTAGTTCAATGAAACTTTCAAAGTTCATTCAATTGTCAGTAAAACAAACACCACACCAAGGCGGCTGGTCCCTGGCACCTCCCCTCAGAGGACTCACAGCACTTTGGCCTCTTTCTTTTTCACAGCCTCTAAAGTAGATTGAGGTGCATGCTGAAAATGGGGAAACTGAGGCAGAGAGGGAGGATGGGACCTGTCTGCACAGGCACACAGGACACATCCATGGCAGAGCTCAGGATAGAACACACCTGTCCCGACTCCCAGCCCGCCCTGCTCTGAGCCACTGGATAAGTTGTTTTCAGCGAGGGGCCCGCAGCCGCCTAGGAGGGCCACAGCCTGTCTGAGATTTCCAGAGGGGTCCCGCACCTCCATTCAAAATGTTTTTTTTAGGGGTCCGCAAATGAAAAAAGGTTGAAAATCACTGCACTAGACCCCACTCCCTTCCCAGGGCTAGGAATAGAACCCAGGAGTCCGGGCCTGCACCAGCGTTTGAACAAGGGCCTTGTAGGCACCTGGGGGGGGACACCGACCCCCATTGGCCACTGCCCTTCGCTAGCCCCCTCCGTTCCCACTCATGCCCAGGGCAGCACGGACAATGCCTCCCGCCTTCCCGGCGCAGGGCCCGACTCGGCCACCAGGTGTCGCTGGAGGACAGGGTTAGGGAGCCACCGGCCCGCGGGCTGTGTGCAGAAGGGGGCGGGGGGATAATGGAGCCGCCTGCGGGAGGGGCGAGGTGACGTGTCCCGGCCACCTAGGACCTAGCTAATGAATGGATAGCAGGGGCAAGAGGAGAACCCAGGAGTCCTGGCTCCCAGCCCCATGTCCCTTGACCCCCCCTCCGCTGCCTGAGCTGGAGATAGGACCCAGGAGTCCTGGCTCCCAGCCCCGTCTCTCTTGACCCCCCTCCGCTCCCCGAGCTGGGGATAGGACCCAGGAGTCCTGGCTCCCAGCCCCGTCTCTCTTGACCCCCCTCCGCTCCCCGAGCTGGGGATAGGACCCAGGAGTCCTGGCTCCCAGCCCCGTCTCTCTTGACCCCCCTCCGCTCCCCGAGCTGGAGATAGGACCCAGGAGTCCTGGCTCCCAGCCACATCTCCCTTGACCCCCCCTCCGCTCCCTGAGCTGGAGATAGGACCCAGGAGTCCTGGCTCCCAGCCCCTGCAGTTAATAGCATTCCAGCATCTGTGTAAATTGCTCTGTGAAGGAAGCTCTGCCCCAGCCTAATTTGCTTCACCCCCCACAGCCAATCATACCCCCTCTTCCCTGAAGTCTCTCCCCTTCTCCACTCCAATTCCCACCCCATGGCCTGCTGCCCCCTCCAATGCCATGGCCCTGCGTCCGTCTCCCCCCTTCATCCAAACAGCCCCCCGATGTAACCACACAGCTGAGCTCTGACAGCCCTCCGAGTCTGCCAGCCACCCTCATGGCCCCATCCTCCCCCTGGGCCAGACTCTGCCCGCGCCAGCCACAGTGCTGCCGGCCCCACCGCAGGGCACGGGAGCAGCATGTGGACATGTCTGAACCCACGGGCAAGTCCTTGTCAAAACCAAGGCCCACACGCGCACAGACGCTCTCAGGTGTGCAGGCTGGAGCTCCAGGTAGGACACCCAGGTTCTCTCCCCAGCTCAGAGTGGAATGAGGTCCAGTGCCCAGAGCCGATGGAGAATGAGATCAGGACTCCTGGGTCCCACTGTAGACTGAGCAAGCCATTCAGTGTCCATGCTTGGGCAGGGGTCTGAGGGACAGAGGTGCTGGGACCTGCAATCCATGGGGTTTGGGTGCTCGGAGCAATCAGGCCATACAGGACACCCCCAAACCGGGCAGCCCCAGCAGAGGCCACTTGTGAAAGCTGCAGCTTGTCCCGTGTGGCTCCATTCGCTCCCCTGCAGCACAGCCAACATGGACTCGCCTTCGCAAAGCCGAGTGCTGCCAGCACAGCAGCAAGAACAGAACCCAGGAGTCCTGGCTCCCAGCCCCAGCTGCTTAAACCACTGGAGTCCACTCCCTGCTCTGCACTAGGAATGGAACCCAGGAGTCCGGCCAGCCAGGGCCAGGTTCCTCACAGGTACCCGCGAGATGGCCCGGGGCAGGAAGAGTTGCATCAGGTTCAGCACCGATGGGACTGAGCCTGAATGTGGCAGCGGGGCAGGGGAGGGGATCACATGGCTGCAGCCCCCTCTAGAGAATACCCCCCATTTGAAGAATTGAAGCTTGTAGTGAAATCATCCTGTCTGGTTGCCCAGGGAACCATCCATCTGCAACCCCATGGGGCTGACTGCGAGTCTACACTGCCAACTTGCATGGGGGAAGCCACCCTGATGCTGCCGTAGCGCATCTGGTGAAGACCCTGTAAGCCAACGGGAGAGCCCTCTCATTGGCTTAGTGACTCCACCTCCGCAAGAGGCGGTAGCTGTTGGCGGGAGAAGCCCTACATGGGGAGTTGGTCCGTGTAACTGCATCGCTCAGGGTAGATTTTTCACACCCCGACCGATGTAGTTATACTGAAGTGCGTAGTGTAGACCCGACTTCAGGGGCTGCCCCATACACCTGGCTGCTGCGTTGACACTGGAACGTAGCGACACCACCGGCATTTGGAAGCATGAACTCTTCCACTGCTGACCGTTTAGCAGTCACACCAGCCGGCTGTGCTAGGATTGTGGGGCCAGCATGGACACAGAGGGATGACTTGTCCATAGGCCCCTTTTGTGGGTGGCACCCAAGGGGAGGTGAAAAACCTCCAAGGGAAGCCCCCGATGCACACAAGAGATGAGGGCAGAATGCGACACGGCGAAGGACAGGGACGGTCCCTTCCCAGGGCAGGGCTGGGGGCCAGGTGTGTGTGGGAGTTCACCCCATAACTGCCTGCCCCTTATATCCCGACAGGACATTCGTCTGCAGGGCTGAGAAACAGCAGCGTGCACCAGCCTTGACTTCACCGCAGGGAAGAATTTCCCACTCCGACTGTGCCTGAAAGGACACTGGTAGCTCCACTAGCTTCCATGGCTCTAGGGTGCTTTGTACCAGCTCAGAATCTGGCCTGATGTGTCTGTTTTGCCCATGTGACTGAGCGATGCACCAAGAGCAGGGGCTGTGTAGGGAGGTGTCTATGCAGGACAATTATATCCACACACACACAGAGACAAGAGCAGGGGAGGAAAAACCACACAGGATCCTGTATTGAAAAGTAACCATTTATTAGAACCAATACAAGAGTATGAAAGAATGCGAAGGGACAGGGGGCCTTTGTAACATGTCAGTCTCATGACGGGAAAAAAATCCCTATTTTAAAAACATCACCATTTAAAAAAAAGCGTAACATACATCAGCGGGGAGACAGGCTACACTACTGAACATCACACGATAGAGGGGAGAGCCGGGAGCCACATGCCAGCTCCGACAGACACTTTGCGCCACACAGTAGCGCCTGGCTACGGTCTGCAGGACAGAGTCTCACTCTCTCCTGGCAAGTCAGTTCTAACACAGAGATGGGTTCGAATGCTGCCCACGGCCCCCACACCAACAGCGCTGTGCCACCTACTGCCTAGGCAACGCAGCAGTGACACAGCAAGGAAACAGACACTGCCTGGCACGCGGCAGGAGCAGCCATGGGTCCTTCTCAAGTCTCTGCCAATCGCGCTTGATTCTGCAGCCTTTACTCACACCAAGCAGTGACTGGACAGCTGGCAGGAGAGAGGGCTGGGCCCATAGTTTAAAGTAACACTGTCAAATCATTTAGGACTAAAATGTGTCAGACCTTGAAATGATCCACCTGCTAGCAATGGCTTCTGAACTCTCCGGCGGAGAGAGACTCATTTTGTCAGAGATGTACTTTTTTAAAATAGGGGTTCATCCCCTGTTAAGCGGTGGGGGGGAAATCATCAAAAATGTGGGAGCTGAACCCCTAAAAGCTCAGATTGGCTAGGAAGGAAAGATGCCCCCAATTGTAATGGCAGGGCCTAGCCCCCTGGAACACTAGAAACTGACAATTAGAAAGTAGCCCTGTATTTTGCGGATTCATCCTTATAAGAGCATGCAGGCTACATTTGTTCAAAGGAGGCACCTATGCTACAATGAAACAACTGTGCTGGGAGACTCAACACTAGGCTGAACTAAGGCTCTGTCTTGCCTTTATATGTGGGATCAGAGCAAGTTTTAACCATTAGCAAATCATGCCTCACCACTAATCGGGGGGCAAGGGGGTCCAATTTATAAGAGGAGGAAGACAATTGTCGTGTTTCAGCTTAGAGAGGCTCAGCTGTGATCCCAGATAAAATTAGAACATCTGTGACAAAAATTCATGTGTTTAATTAAAACATAATTAATTTCCCCTCTTCACTTGCAAGTTACGAGTCCTTGCAAGCAGCAGTCTCCATGGAACAGAAAGAGAGGACAGACTGGAACTAGACTCTCTAAAAGTTAATCGTTGCCTTTAAACGCAGGCCGGATCCAACTTTTAGCGCAAAAGACTTGAAATCGTTGGCAAGCGGCTTTGAGAACTGACTCGGCCTAAAAAGTGTCCACACAGAAGTGCTCAGTATATAAAAGAAAGATTTTTAAAAAACACACTAGTTACAAAGCTGGCCAGAGACCACGCCCGTATCTCAGAATGACCCCTCCCCAGATCTCTTCTATGTAACAACGACAAAAGAAATTTGACAAAAAGTTAGCGTTCTGCTTTGCCATAAAAAACACCATCAACACCGGGAACAGCAACTCGAGGGAGGGAGGGGATTGGCCAAGGGGACTGTTTTCCACGAAGGGGAGTATGGACATGATACGTGTCGGAGGACTGCCCAGTGCAGCAGGGCTGGGGAGCATTGAGTTGGCACACGGAGTTCTAGCTGCCTTGACTGCACTGGGTTACAGCCACTTACAATGGATTAAAATAAAGAGCAAGAGGGCTCAGAAAAACACGTCACCTGCCACGCCCCTGGACTGTGTGTGCTCCTGGACCCACTGCCTTGGTGTGAGACCGAGTCCCCCTCAAAATGCCATTTTTAAACAGGTGCAGCAGCTGTGGCCTGTCCCCCAGCTTCACTGAAAACCAGGTCTTCTGCAGCCCCACCCGACCAGTGTTTGAAAGTGGGTCTTGTTCAGTGACAAGTGCACGTCAGGCGACCAGGAGCCTCAACCTGGGCCTTGGCAGATATGGAAGAGTGACTTCCATCTGCAGTGCAGCTTCCTTACTGCGGGTGTCCCCACCCCCAGCCATTCCTTTGAGTGGGTTCTCGCTCCTTTGCCTTTGGTCAGGTTTGTCTGAGCGGGGGAAAGGCGGATTTAGGAGTCAAGATTAAATGCTTTTCAGTTCCCCTTTGTGTCTGAAAATGACCCTGGTCACCCCCCCCCCCACCCCCCCCCGACTACAAACTGAGCGTTGAAATGGCAGCTGGCTGGGCAAATCACTTTGACCTCTCTAGCTACCATCAGCCTTCAACTTGACAACTACGTGCAACAAGAGGATCCCAATCCTGGTGTCCATCCCCCTACCCCAAACCTAGCACACACAGGGAGGAATCAGACCGCGTGTGACACTGGGAGGCATGCAGTCCGTACTGCATTCTTGGGGCTTCCTACAGCCTTGTCTTAGCCTTTCAACTTCTCTCCCCACAGATGATGGGTTAGCAGAAGAGCAGCTCCCACTGAGCAATACGAAGGATTGTGGAGAGAGAAAACAGCAACACTTTGTACTTTAAAAATGCATCTGTGGATGGTAAATATTTGGTTATGCCACAGATGGCTAAGCAATCACCGCAGGTATCCTTTCGTCTGATGCCCTGGTGCTTTCTGCCAGCAGGTGGCTGCCTACACAGATCTGGTCACAAGCAGCCCCATTAGCAGCTGCAATCATTAAAAAAGGCAGGGAGAAGAGGGTTTACACAGCAAAGGAAGGACAGAGTAATAGACGCGTGGGGGACATGGCAGGGGGCTGAGGGCTCAACACCCCCAACCCAGTCTCTCTCTTCACCCTAATTCCCTATAGAAAGGGACTTGGAGCTCGTCTACATGAACTGATTTTGCAGAACCAGTGTGAACACCTATGTGGACAATTATCTCAGGCTGGCTTTAGCCAATTCCTAACAAGCTAATAAGTGCATCCACACAGCCTTTCGCACTAGTTTAATGCGGTTAGTCTGAAACCGCACTGTTCCGGGCAGCTTGCTCACAGACAATGAGCTGGTTTCTTGAGTGAGGGACACAATTTGAGAGGGCTGTTTGAGACAGATGGGGCCAAGGAAAAGGGTTGGGTTTTGGTTCCCAATAGATGCCAGAAGGAAAACGTCTCCTCTTTCAGACGGTACATGCCATTCCAGGAACTGAGTTTGGCACTTAACCTTCTGCCCCGAACACCCTGTGAGAAGAGGATGAGGACCAGAGTACTGCTCACAACTAGACGTGTAGACTGGGACGCAAAATGAGCAATGCCTGGAGAGCTTTTCAGTCCAGCATTAAGTATTTGGTTTCAGCCACAAACAAACCTCGCCCCGGACCTACTCAGTTTGCTAAGGGGTTTCTGACATCACTTCTTTACTCACCCCCTAACTCCCATGCCAGCTGCTGCATCTACTTTTCGAGCAATACCGATACCGGAAATCAGCAAAAGAAAACCTAGCCAGAAGGGAAGATGGCTGGCCACCAGCAGAGAAACTTCCTCTCTGCAACAGGAAAAGCAGCAAGCCCAAGCATTCAAGAGCAGTTAAAAGGGAGGTATCTGGGGCAGACTCGACAGGCAGAAATCTGTCTGGCGCACGAGCTTGCAGGCTGGTCCAGGACAGCCCTGGCAGGAGATGACACCACATACTACACTGCCTGAGGCTACAACCAACACAATCTATTACTGTCTAGAAGACACTTGGAATGCTGAAGCAACTTAAGAACCATTTTGCATCTCCCATAGGAGCATAATTCAGGCTGGAAGGGAGAAGACGTAAGAGCTACCCTCAAGACTGACTGCTGAAACAGAGCCCTGACGTGCCAAGCCTGCTGGGCTCTAATCTGATTCATATCAGGCTTTTTATCCAGAGCCGTTTTGCTGCTTCTAGTAGAACACGCAGCGCAGCTAAAATAAGACTCCAACAGGCTCACGGGGAGTATTTGCAACCAGCTCTGGTCACAACCAGTGTTCCCTCTAATTTTTCCCCACACATGTATGGAATGAATTTTGTTATGTGCACCAATATGGAGGTGATGTTGCACCATATTGGTGCATATAACAAAATTCATGTGGCGGGGGTAGGGGAGAGGGTTTCGGAGTGTGGGAGGGAGCTCAGGGCTGGGGCTGAGTGTGAGGTCTTGGCTGGGGGTGGGGGCTCTGGGGTGGGGCCAGAAATGAGGGGCTTGGCGTGCAGAAGGGGGCTGGGGACAAGCAATTTGGGGTGCAGGCTGCCTCGGGGCTATGAAGGGTGATAGAACTCCCCTCAGCTCTCTCTCTCCCTGCAGCAGCACCTGGGCTGGAGAAGACAGGCGCCATTCCCCACCACAGCAGCTCCAGTGCTGGGGCCACGGGACAGACATCTCTTCCCTGTCCATGGCAGGTCCTGGGCGGCAGTGGCTGTGGTCTCCTTTCTGCCTCCCGCCCCGTCACTGGCAGGCAGCTGACGGTAGTATCCAGGCTGGGCTGGGTTGTGGCCGGGTGCTGCGGCAGGTCCAGGGCTGGGGAAGAGGCATCTCTCCCCACCACAGACCTGAGTGCCTGCATGGCGCTTAATAGGCTGCTGCGCAGCCACGCCACTTAGAGAGGACTTAGATCACAACACAATCAATGGAGGATTTCGCTTAGATTCGCCTCCAGAAAGCAAAGAAAGACGGTCTGTGCAGGAGGAAGGGGCCTGTCCTCTGTGTGCTGAGATCAAGCTCCGTTTTCTATAGCATTTCACACTGGCTCAGAGATCGCCAGCAGGCTTATCCACTCCCACACGCTTCTCCACTGCCACCTGCACCAGACAGCGAGGCACAGAAAGAGCATTAAGCCATCTTAACTTGCAACTCCTGCAGTGGTTCTCAACCTTTCCAGATTACTGTACCCCTTTCAAAGGTCTGCTTTCAGCCCCAGGCGGCAGAACTTTGGCTTCAGCAGGTCTCTGTTTCGCAGCTCTCCTGCTTGTCTGCCCTCTAATGCTGGCCCTGCACTTGCAATCCCCCATAACCCATCCTGTCACACCCAGCTTGAGAAACAAGGATCTAGTCTATAGAGCAGTATAAACAAGTCATTATCTGTATGAAATCTGAGTTTGTACTGACTTCGCTAGTGCTTTTTATGTAGCCTGTTGTAAAACCAGGCAAATATCTAGTTGACTTGCCCCCAGGAGACCTCTGTGTACCCCAGGGGTACGTGTACCTGACTGAGAAGCACTGCTGTAGAGGAGCTGCCTTGCTCCCTCTGAGTTTGGTGCAGAGGTCTGTAGGAGGTCGGAGGCTGCGGGGAGAGGAAGAGGAGAACAGAGCTGGCAAAAATCAAGACTCCAGCAAATCATGGGCAGGCTAGCGGACTGCCTTCAGAGAAAAGAAATCCATGCAGAGGCAGGGATAAAGTCTGCCTGCTGGAACGGCTGGAGAGGAAGGGGAGGAACAAGGAGCTTGTGATACTGGGGGAAATGGGGGCCAGAGAAGAAGCGGCAGCCACAGATTGACATGCCAGAAGCCTTTTCTATACCTGAGCCAATACCTGAACTCAGAGCATAAGGCTATGCTCTTGTATCCAGCCCTGTAAAAGCTTCCTTCAATATCCCCACCTCCCGCCACATTACAGGTGGGGAAGCCCCTAAACTAATGCAGTTGGAAAGTAGCCAGCTGCTCCCATTACCTATAGTATCAACTACACCCTAGGGCAATTCACATACTAGCGTCAACGTTTAATAACATGCCACACAGCAATGAGCCCATGCTACCCAGCTCTGCGTCAGGCTCAGCCCGAAACCTATGCAAATCCTAACCAAGTCAGAATGACGGGGACTTCCCAAACTCCTCCCAAAGCATCATCACCACATGCCCTGGCTCTGGGAGCTCGCTCTGACTAGCCCAAGATCACTCAAACCAAATTAAAAAGTGTCATAACCTCATCAAAACAGACTCAGGCCTTGGCTACACTTGAGAGTTACAGCACTGGTGGTGGCTTTACAGCGCTGTAACTTAGTCCCCGTCCACACTGGCAAGGCACATACAGCGCTGTATCTCCCTGGGTACAGCGCTGGTTGTACTCCACCTCGACGAGAGGAATAAAGAGAACAGCGCTGCTGTTGCAGCGCTGGGGTGCCAGTGTAAACAGTGATTCATCTTACTACACTGTAACTGACCTCTGGAACCTTCCCATAATGCTTTTAAGTAAAGATAATACTCTTTGCTTTGTTGTGATGCCTCTGTTGGTTTTGTTGTGAACTAGGGGCTCCTGGAGTTGCTTATCTAAAAAACAAACACAGCTCCTGTTTGCAGTGAATGAGCAGAGGCAGGCAGGGGGATCCCTTTGGAATGTCCACAGCTAGTGTTTGCTTGAGGAGAGAAGCAGCGCGGCGTGCGGGAGGAAGCGGGGGGTCAGTTTCGGGGAGGCTGCTTATCTGGTCTGTGAGGAAAAAAAAAAAAAAAAGAAGGCTATTTGCATTTAGTGAATGAGAGAGGTGGGGGAAGGGGTCGGAACTCGCAAGGCACGGAGCTGACACAGTGTCAGCTCCAAAAATCCACTCTGTCTCCCCCACACTCTCTGTCACACTCCACCCCACCCCACCCCCTTTTGAAAAGCATGTTGCAGCCACTTGAAGGCTGGGATAACTGCCCATAATGCACCGCTCCCAACACCGCTGCAAATGTGGCCACGACAGTGCGCTGGTAGCTGTCAGTGTGGCCACACTGCAGCGCTTTCCCTACACAGCTGTACGGAGACAGCCAGCTCCCAGGGCTGTACAGCTGCAAGTGTAGCCATACCCTGAACCTCTGTGGATTGTGCTGGTGCCAGAGGTACCTGTGCAAGTCCCACAGTTATAGGAACAAGAGGCTGTATGACCACAGACGCTTAATAATGAGCAAAGTCAGCTACCGAGATGCCAGGAAAGCTGCTAAGCAGAAGCCTTGGAAGTGTCCCAGGGCCAGGAACACTTCCCAGCACATAAGTGTGCAGCATTAGGCACGTCAGCATTTCTACTCGGTGTGCTGGCAGCTGCAGCTTTGCTGGCCTGCTTGACAGTGTGGCTCAGAAGGCAGATTTTAAATCACTCTCAACACCAGCCAGGATGATGCAACTAGAAATACTGATCCTGCCAACGGGAACTTTCAAAGCAATGGCCATGCTAACCCTTTGCCGGCACACACCTCCAAAAGGCACAGGAGATGATGGCAGGTGTGTCAATGAAGCGGGAATACCACTTAGTGATATGCGCTCTACTAGAAGTCATGTTAGAGAGAGAGTGAAATCCTGGTCCCACGGAAGTCAATGAGAGCTCTGCCATTGATTTCTAGGGTGCCTGGATTTCCCCCACAGCATCTGAACTGCTTGTATGCAGAATTCATCCAACAGTGCGAACATTATACTGAACGAGCTTGTGAAGCGAGACAGACAGACCAACAAAGAGGCTGAGAACAAACTGGGTCACGTGCTCTAGAAAATCAGAACAAGCAAAACTCTCTGTGCCCATGGCACAAAACTAACCAGAGTCCAAGGGCCAGGAAGGGAGTCACCATTGATAAAACTCCCTCTGCAACAGTCTGCACATATCCCCCAATGCCATTCAAGATTCTGAAGCTCACTATAAAGGGAGAGAATCAGAGTAGCAAAGGGGTGGGAATGAGGGGAGATAAACAAGAACAGGACCAGGCCTTTGGATTGAGGAAAGTCAGGATGCAACAATGATATTTTCATTCCAGAGAATAAACCCACAACCCCTTTCCAATTCATCCACTTGCAGGTCTCCGCTTTATGCAATAAGCCTTTCCAAGCCACAGTGAAGGCCACAAAACCAATTAGCGCTCATTCTTGCAGGAGCTTTGCACGGGGAACAAGTCAACCAGAAACCAGTGTCAATACCGCAATACCATAACTGTATTACTTCTAGTCATCAAGAAGGACTCAGTCTGCACCATTAGGAAGGGGGGAGCCTAAGACATCAGTCAGTTCCTGCGGGAAAGGAGAGCCCAAGTCCAGCTAAACTACACAGTACATAGGATCAGCATGAAGTGTGTACATGATGCTGGAAAGCAAAAGGGGGCTGTGCCGAGATGCTAAGGAGCAGACCTTGCAACCAGCCCTGGGTCAGTTCTCAACTCCGGCATCACCATACTCAGGGAGGGAAAGGAAAAGGAGACCCTGAAAGCAGTGCCTAATGCTGTAGCGGCTCAGTTCTGCACCATCTTACTGTGCTGCCAGCTCTCTTGGGCAGCAGAGCAACTGTCCCAGAGACCCATGCCTTGCAAAACGAGCACTCACCCTCTAGGAACAGCAATGCCCTCTCTGCTCCACTGGCAGGTTTTAGAGCCTGGGGCATATGTTCCAGGGAGAAGTGCTGTGCGCACCAGACCAGATCAGCTGTCCACATTTCCAAGAGAGAGCTCATGGGGGAAGGGAGGGGAGGAGAGGCCCTCAAGCAGAAAGCCACTTTGGTAACACAATGCTTGTGGCCTTTTGAAGCAACAGCCAATGACAGACATGGATCAGGCACCTTGACACAAAGCCAGGCCTCCTGATACGCTCACTCCTGTGGAAATATACAGCCCAAATGAGAAACGAATGTATACATACATACATACTGCATAAGATCATACAGAAGCAGTGGCAGGCCTCCACCTGCACCCGACGGGATAAACAATCACATTTAAAGTTCAGAAGGTTCTGCTTTCCCCACCTCCCACACATTAGACTGCTCCTAGAGGAAGGGGGCTCGCTCTGCGTCTGGGAACCAATACTAATGCAGGCTGGGCTTCCAAAGAAAACACAGCTCGCCTGGAATCCATCCTAGGCACGAGACAGGCTGGAAGGCATCACAGCCCAGGACAACTGGTGTCCCCCGGGATGGAGTCCAGATGCACAGTCCCAACAAGATTTTGCCAGTTTCGTAACGACACACAGACCCAGCATATTAAGGCCATGGTGACTATCTCAGGATGTTGACCTGTGTAGCACTAGCAGGAGGGACGGGATGGATTTCCCAAATGCAGACAACTCCTATCGCTTTCCCAGCCAACAGCCATTTGTGTACCTGGACAGGGTAACTCCACTTAGTTCTGGTTAGAAAGGGCATCGCTGCCACTCTCGGCATTTAAAGCGGCAAAAAGGGACCGAACCAAAGGGAACCAACAACTCTAAACCCCTGGAGGCTCTAAGAGGATGTGACAAGTGAAAACTGTTTTCTGGAGGGCAGGGGGGAGGAGAGAGGAGGACACACAGCACATAAATCTCGTGGGTTTCACTAGAGATGAAGCTGAACATGAAGCAAACCATTTATGTTATGACTGAAGCAATAACACGGTTTCTCCTGGGAGCACAGTAATAAGCACATTTCAATGATGTGGTCGGGGCGGGGGGATGTGTATGTACAGCTAAGGATGGCCCAGGATGGCTCTTTAGCTTTTCGCTGCTTCTCTCTCTTTGTTTTCCGTGTCCTCTGGATACGCGTGCCAGGTCAGTCTCTCCTCATAAAACGCTATCACAATCTGCGGGCATTTCACATTGGCTTCCTTTGCGAGGACCAGGTCTGCTTCATCTGTGTCTTTCCTGAAGAGTCAAAGAGAGAGTATTACTATCCTTGTTAGCTCTGGGCTCCCACTGGCCAGCTTTCAACATTACATTAGAACCTCAGCGTTACAAACACCTCGGGAATGGGGGTAGTTCTCTGAAACTCTGAAATGTTCATAATTCTCAACAAAACATTACGGTTGTTCTTTCAAAAGTTGACAACTGAACACTGACTTAATACAGTTTTGAAACTTTATGATGCAGAAGAAAAATGCTGCTTTTAACCATCTTGATTCAAATGAAACAAGCAGAGCTTCCTTAGCTTGTCAAACCTTTTTTGAACTTTCCCATTATATTTTTAGTAGTTTATGTTGAACACAGCACTGTACTGTGTTTGCTTTTATTTTCCGTCTCTGCTGTTGCCTGACTGTGTACTTCCGGTTCCAAAGGAGATGTGTGGTTTGTAACTCTGGTGTTCGTAACTCTGAGGTGCTACTGTAACAGGACTATAAAACTCTGCTGTGAGCAAGTGAGCACATGCATGCACACAGATACCTCCCTCCTTCACAGGACGTGTGTCTGTCTCTTTATGTCAGGGGTGGCCAATCCGTGTCTCCGGAGTCGCATGCGGCTCTTCAGAAGTTAATATGTGGCTCCCTGCATAGGGGCTGACTCCAGGGCTGGAGCTACAGGTGCCAACTTTCCACTGCTCAGCCCCAGGCCTTGCCCCCACTCCACCCCTTACCCCAAGGCCCCCACCCCTTCCTGCCCCCTTCTCTGAGCCTGCTGCACCCTTGCGCCTCCCCCATCCATCCCAGAGGCATGGGGAGGGAAGGGGAGGTGCTGATCGGCTGCCGGTGGGTGGGAGGCGCTGGGAGTGGGCAGGAGGGTGGGGGGAGATGATGGGGGGCTGCTGGCGTATTACTG
Source organism: Gopherus flavomarginatus (assembly GCF_025201925.1). Classification (NCBI taxonomy): domain Eukaryota; kingdom Metazoa; phylum Chordata; order Testudines; family Testudinidae; genus Gopherus; species Gopherus flavomarginatus. Next base: position 20,429,406 of record NC_066632.1, on the reverse strand, counting down.
TGGCTCTCTGGCAATGGACATTCGTAAATTCTGGCTCCTTCTCAGGCTCAGATTGGCCACCCCTGCTTTATGTCTATATATGGCCCTTCTCACCACAATCTCTGAGCACTTCTCAGCCATGAATGGGTGTGATGGCCACAGCTGCCTTGTGAGGAAGGGAAGCATCGTCCCTATTTCACAGATGGGAACCGGTGGGGCAGGGAGGCTCAATGACTTGCCCAAGAACACAAAGGGAGTCTGTGGCTGCACCAGTAACTGAACCTAGGTCTCCTAGATTATCCTTCTCACTCGGTGTGCAGATTAGTTTTGGACAGTGCCTTGAAGCACATAGCACTGTGAGTGTAGCTCATAGAAACAACTTCAATCAGATGTCAATGCTAGACTATTAAGCAGCTTCTGTTTCTATGGCAGGGGTAGGCAATCTATGGCCCAGGTGCCGAAGGCGGCACGCGAGCTGATTTTCAGCAGCACTCACACTGCCCGGGTCCTGGCCACCGGTCCAGGGGGCTCTGCATTTTAATTTAATTTTAAATGAAGCTTCTTAAACATTTTAAAAACCTTATTTACTTTACATACAATGATATAGTTATATATTAGAGACTGATAGGAAGAGCCCTTCTAAAAACGTTAAAATTATTACTGGCACGCGAAACCTTAAATCAGAGTGAATAAATGAAGACTCAGCACAGCACTTCTGAAAGGTTGCCGACCCCTGTTCTATGGAATGCTCTCCGTTCCCATAACCACACTTTAGCATGTGACTAAACACGGAGCACCCCAACTACCATTGGTGTAAGCGAGTTACAGCATTCCTTAGGATCTCTCCACAGTCCTGCTCTGGCTTGGGGACCAATACAGCACCCGTTAAATATCTAGCTTTTATGCAGCACATACAGTCGTCTTTGGGGTAGAACAGCCCAACACAACGATACCCGTATACGTAAGGCAAGAAATTTCCTGTTAAACTGTACGTTCACCATAAATGTAAAAGAAGAAGTTACTCACTTTGTGCAGGAACAATGATTCTTTGAGATGTGTGTCCCTATGGGTGCTCCACTGGAGGTGCGCTTGCGTCCCTGCACTGCTGATCAGAGAACTTTGGTAGCAATGTCTATTGGGCCCACGTGTGTGCTGTTTCTCCTTGTGTTGGGCCATGAGGCTAGTCAGCATGCACAGGCTAACCTCCCTCAGTTCCTTCTCTACCATGGTCATTGACAAGAACTCTGAAGTAGAGGGCAGGGTGGATTATGGAGCACGCACAGGTGGATACATCTCAAATTATCATCATTACTGCACAGGTGAGAAAACTACAACTTCTTCTTCTTCAGGTAGCATCTCTATGAGTGTTCCACTGAAGGTCACTCCCGAGAAGTGCCCTTTCTGTAGGGCTGGAACTTCGGAGTCAGGTCAGTTACAGATGACAGTACTATGGAGCTGAAGGTGGCACTGGAGGATGAGTCCCCAGTGATCGCATAATGTTCTCCGAAAGCATGGACTGACACCCATGTAATATTATCTGATTAGAGTATAATAATGCAAATCATTGCTGCTGCCACCACTGTTATATAATTGCAACAAATCTTATACAAAGTGTAACGTATGGCCAGAAAGGGTTAAGCAGCTCGTAGGCTAAATGATCCAGAGCCAAACTCTAGAGCCATGTAGAAAAGTATGCGAATGGTAATTAGGGCCATTCCATGGTAGATAGGCTAGAGCTTTGAAATGCAAACCTATATTGTTAGAAATTAGAGGTGATACTAATTATATGTGTACTCGTATCTTGTTAGATGTTAGCCATGTAAACAGCTCAAAGAGAAATACTAACATTTAAATGAACTGTAAACATAGTGATATCACTGTATTCATCTCTCTTTGAAATGTATAGGAAATCCCCTGAGAATGGTGGAAAATGGGCAACTATGGTATCATAATCTGTGTAGCTAATTACCAGTGATGCTTTAAAGATCTACTTTAAAGGCTCCATAATTGCCTATTGTTCACCTAAGGACTCCGAGCTGCCAAAGAAGATCCGGAACCTGTACAAAAACCGTTTGTGTCCTGATCCTTTCTGTCTCAGATGTGCTCGATGCTTCATGAAGGGGAAGCTTAAGCCAGAAGGCCGAGATCTCCAGTCCTAATCTGGCTCACACTAAATATGCACATTGGACTATAACCTATGGACTAATTCTGAAAGAACTCTTTGCAAATAAAAAACTCACCATCTGTACTATGATTCTGATCTCAGAACTGTACTCATGTCTGTATGTACACTGATCTTTCAATCAATACTCATGCTTTCCTTTTTTAACAAATTTTAGTTTAGTTAATAAGAATTGAATGTAAGCGTATATTTGAGTAAGAGCTGAAATATTCATTAACCTGGGAGGTAATGTGTCCTATCTTTTGGGATTGGTAGAACTTTTTTATATGATGAATAAGATTTTCAGTAATCCTCATTATATTTGACTTGGGTGTCTGGGTGGAGGCTTGAGGCTGGGTTGCTTTAAGGGAACTGTGTTGTTGGCTTCTGGGTAACCAGTGAGGTATTATAGAAGCTGTTTTGCGCTGGCTTGGTAAATCTAAGTATTGGAATATCCACCAACTTTGGGGACTGTCTGCCCCTTTTTTTGCAGTTCACCTTAATTGAGTAACTTCAGCATGGCTCCCCAGGACTCCGGTCACAGCCCATGTCACATCTCTACAGATCTCTGAGATAAGAACATTCTTGAAAAAGGCAACAGATGAGATTGACCTTGTGGAATGTGTACAAGTGATATCTGAAGGCATCATACTGCGTACTTGGTAACATTGTCTGATGCAGTTCGAGACCCACTTGGAGAGTCTTTGGGCTGATACTGGTGAGCCCTTGGATCTGTCCGCAATGGAAAGGAAAAGCCTGAGAAACTTTCTGAAAGCTTTCCTCCTGCCCAGATAGAAGGCTAGGGCTCTCCTGCCATTTGGAGTGTGTAATTTAGCCTCCCTGTTGTCTTGATGAGGCTTGGGATAGAAGGTTGAAAGATGAAACAATTGGTTCATGCAAAACAGGGAGTTTACCTTAGGAATGAATTTTGGATGCAGCCTGAGCGTAACCTTGTCCTGAAAGAATACCATGAAGGGGGGGGATGTGCCAACAGAGCCACTATTTCTCCTATTCTCCTGGCCGAGGTAATTGCTATCAGGAAGGTTGTTGTCACTGACAGGTACGTAAGGGAACAGGTGTGTTCGAAGGGAGGCCTAGTCAGTCCTTTTATTAAATCCTATGTGGGAGTAGGAAGTTGAGGTTGTGGAAGAGGTTTACTATACCCTTGAGGATCCTTTGGTGATTGCGTGTGACAGCACTGAGTACCCCTCTACTGGATGGTGGAAGGCTGTTACCGCTGCTGGGTGGACTCAGAGAGAACTCAGACAGCTCTGATCTTTTTAGAGCCAAACCACAGTCTAAGATGTGTGGAATAGTCGCAGATGTTGGGGAGATTTGTTGTGAAGTATACCAGATCCAAAACCTGAACCATTTTTGGAGTTAAGTACCTCATGTTTAGGACTTTCTACTGTGTAATACCTCCTGCACATCATTCAAACAGGAGCTTTCTAGGTGTTTGAACCAAGGAGCCATGCCTTGAGGCGGAGAACCTCCAAGCTGCAGTGCAGGTCCTGGGAGAGGAGGTACAGAGTGACTGGGAGAGGGATCAGCAGGCATGTAACAGCCTGTGACAGGTAAGGGAACCAGGTGTGTCTCAGCCAAGTAGGAGTGATCAGAATGATGTGTGCTCTGTCTCTCTTTATTAAAAGCAGAACCTTCAAAAGGAGGAAAAGCATAAAGAAGGTCCTCATTCCAGGGGAGGAGGAGAGCATCACCTAGGGAGCGTCGTCCTATCCCTGCTCTGGAGCAGTAACATGGACATGTCTTGTACAGGTAAGTGGCAAACAAGTCTGTGGTCGGTGTTCCCACCGATTGAACAGATCGTGAAGTACTATTGGGTCTAGCTTTCACTTGTAGTCATGTGGGAGTCACATTACATCCATACTCGTCACAGAAATATTTGTTGTGATCTGAACATAGCATAATTAAGATATGTTTTATGTATGATTCATAGAGTCATAGATTCATAGACTCTAGGACTGGAAGGGACCTCGAGAGGTCATCGAGTCCAGTCCCCTGCCCTCATGGCAGGAGCAAATACTGTCTAGACCATCTCTGATAGACATTTATCTAACCTACTCTTAAATATCTCCAGAGATGGAGATTCCACAACCTCCCTAGGCAATTTATTCCAGTGTTTAACTACCCTGACAGTTAGGAACATTTTCCTAATGTCCAACCTAAATTTCTCTTGCTGCAGTTTAAGCCTATTGCTTCTTGTTCTATCATTAGAGGCTAAGGTGAACAAGTTTTCTCCCTCCTCCTGATGACACCCTTTTAGATACCTGAAAACTGCTATCATGTCCCCTCTCAGTCTTCTCTTTTCCAAACTAAATAAACCCAATTCTTTCAGCCTTCCTTCATAGGTCATGTTCTCAAGACCTTTAATCATTTTTGTTGCTCTTCTTTGGACCCTCTCCAATTTCTCCACATCTTTCTTGAAATGTGGTGCCCAGAACTGGACACAATACTCCAGTTGAGGCCTAACCAGCGCAGAGTAGAGTGGAAGAATGGGTCATGTGAGGCATCATTGAAAAGGTTATTATTATCTACTCAATATGTTTATCCAATTTGTATACATTGTGATTGACTCAAGTCAGTTGGGAACAACAGAGTAGTAGAAGGGAGATAAACTGGCCACTGGATAAGCAGTTTTCTGCTCCCTGAGTGACCAGAGCAGGGGCTGCTCCAGACTAATGAGAACACCTGACTCCAATTAACCTGCTAAGAGTCAGCTGAGGCTGTTAAGCCCCTGACTCTAATTAAGCCCCCTCTGATGATATAAAAGGGCTCACTCCAGTCAGGCCAAAGGGAGCCAGAGGAGAGGAAGTGCGTGCAAGAAACTGGGAGCAAGAGGTGTGCAAGAAGTTGAGAGTGAGTAGGCACACTGCTGGAGGACTGAGAAATACAAGCGTTATCAGACATCAGGAGGAAGGTCCAGTGGTGAGGACAAGGAAAGTGTTGGGAGGAGGCCATGGAGAAGTGGCCCAGGGAGTTGTAGCTGTCGTGCAACTGTACCAGGAGGCACTCTAGACAGCTGCAGTCCACATGGCCCTGGGCTGGAACCCGGAGTAGAGGGTGGGCCCGGGTTCCCCACAAAACCTCCCAACTCCTGATCAAACACAGGAGGAATTGACCTGGACTGTGGCCTCTACCAGAGGGGAAGATCTCTGGGCTGTTTCCCGACCCACAGAGTGAATCTGTGAGGCGAGCAAATCTGCCAATAAGTGCAGGACCCACCAAGGTAGAGGAGGAACTTTGTCACAACATGTATCATTTCTGTATCTGAAGTTAGGAATATTGACTATGTAACAATTACAACTGTGTGTGTACCTGGGGGAACGTCCACCAGATAGTAAGCAATCAGCCTGAATGAGCCATTTAAGGACAAAAGATCTTTGAAGATACTAATTTCTCACCTTCCTGAGAAGCTTCCTGGGATATTGCTTCAACATTGCAGGGTCATCTGATAATGTCACCTGGTACTGGACACTGCTGGTATTTTTCCAGTGGAAACAAAAGATTCCCACCTTATGTTAATTCTATTTAAGGCTGGGAGGTAAGGCAATCTGGATTCTTCTCCATTGCCTCCCTGTCCAAGAAGGAAGATTGCTAAAAACACCTGAAGGGAAAGGCAGGGACTGAGTCCACGCTGAGATACGGGTCCAGTCTGTAAAGAGAAATAACTGGAACGCTAAGCTACAGAAACTCTACAACCTGCCTAAAACAATATTTAGGGTGAAAAATTACGTTTTGTAACCTGTTTCTTGAGTGTATTAAGTTTGTCTGCGATAGGGACTGCCTCTTTGCAAGAGAGGAGCTTCCTGATGCCCGGTGAGCTGGGTACACCCCACTGGGCGAAGGGTCCCCCAGTGAGGGAAGAAATAGCAGGAAAAAAAATTAAAAGGTTTTTTTTTTAATTATTTTATTTTTAAAAGGGGAAAAATAAGAAAAGAGAAAAAAAACTACAACTAGAACGACAACTAAGAACTAGGACACTGACTAACTACAGAAATGCAAATAGAAGTAATGGTCATAATGGACTGTGAATAACTCCGTCTCTAGGCAGAGCAGTTGAAAAGGCACCGAGGGGGGTTAGCCCACGCAGCATAAGGAGAGACAGTTCATGTGCGGGCCTAAGGGACATTGCTACTGAAGCTCTCCAGCCACAGCGCAGGGACACAAGCACACCGACAGTGAAGCACCCGTAGGGACACTACTCGAAGAACTACTGAATAGTGCGAGCAACAGCTGCCCCGACCCCACCATCAAGTAAAACTGCCAGAGAAACTCAATTCATGTACTGGATTATAGCAAATGTCATTTCCTGCTCCCCACAATCACCTCCCACCCCAATCAGTGTAATGTTGTCTACTTTGGTCATGTTAAGAACAACATTAGTTTAGTATCCACCCCTCACCTGGGAGCTATCTGCCTCTCTCATCTACCAACATTTTGCCATCTTCATCTCATGAGATCACTTGCAGTTTTCACCTCTGTTCCATAAACATAGACCGTTTATATAGGATACTTTTATGCACAACTTTTTCCCTGAGTATCACCATTCCTACACCAGGCGTAATCTATGCTGTGCAACTGAGGTGGCAGGATGAGATCTGTCAAACACCATGTCAGGGGCTGACTCTACCTTAAGGAACACAACCCAGTGAGAAGGCATCCAAACTTGAAAGCCCACTTAATTATTAACTTCCCTAATTAAATCCATCTGCAGAACACAGCAATGTAACTCTTCTACTGACACCATCAGATCAGGATTAAACAAAGACTGTGAATGGCTAGCCAACTACAAAAGCAGTTTCTCCTCCCTTGGTGTTCACACCTCAACTGCTAGAAGAGGGCCTCACCCTCCCTGACTGAGCTAACCTCGTTATCTCCAGACTGATTCTTGCCTGCATATTTATACCTGCCTCTGGAAATGTCCATTACATGTGTCTGACGAAGGGGCATTCACTCATGAAAGCTTATGCTCCAATACGTCTGTTAGTCTATAAGGTGCCACAGGACTCTCTGTTGCTTTTTACAGATCCAGACTAACTCGGCTCCCCTCTGAAACTATCTTCTACCGATTTGAGCCAAAATGTAGAAGGGTAAAGGTGAATCAGGACAAGCCTGAACAGTCCAAGAGAACTCATCAGATATTATCCTGGCTCAAACCCCCAATGCTGGAATGGCAGCAAGAAAATCCCCTGGCTGAGCTCAGAGTAAATGTTTTAGAGGCAAAATTTTTGCTTTCCATTTGTAAAGACAATATCCCAGGACCAGAGGCCTCTGCAGATGTTGCCTTCACTCCTCGTTTGCAGCATCTGGCAAAAGCCTGACAAGATGACCAAGTTGCTGCCTTACACATTTCTTCATACAGCACGTGACTTTTCAGCCTACAATGTAGAAGTGTGCTCACTCTTAAGCTTTGATCGTTACATTCCTTTAGTACAACATCTTTAGCCACCTGGTAATACATGCATAAGTCGCTTTTTCACCATTAACTGGCAAGTACAGAACAAAGAGAACTGTTGGATTTCTATACGCACAAGAGCTTACCAGAAGATAGGCTCAATTAACAGCTGTAAGAACAACACTCAGTGCACGTCACTTTGTCCCTTCTCCTGCCTAGCAAAGCTGCAGGATTGCTGCACATGAAGCTCTCAGCTCTTTGTCTTTGCAGAGGGTGGGGGAGGGGACACTGGCTGTCTGCTGCGGGGGCCCAGTAAGATGCCAACCCAGCTGAGAAAAGCAAAGGAACCAACAGAGCCAAATGGGAATCTCTTTCAAAGGATTTCCTGTGTGCTGTCACGTGGGTGGGGGTGGCAGTGGGGGGAGCAGAGCTGGAAACTGCATAGTTGCTGGTTCCAGCAGGCAGCCTGAACTCTGTTGTGTTCTGGGACAGGGGAGCAAGCCCCAGAACCAGTGAACACCAGGTCAGTGGCACAGCAGAGGTAAAACCTAAGACAGGAGGGGCAAGCCTGAATGAGAGAGAATGAAGCCACACAAAAGAAAGTGGAGCTGCCTAGCTGCCCTAGTCCTGTTTACTACAGTGGCTCACTTGGGACCATTCCTTCCCTGGGCGTGTTAGAGGAGAGCACAGGCCAGAAAACCATCCAAGCTACTAATCTAAAAGGGGAGGGGGAGAGAGGAGGATGACACCCAAGACTTACCATTTCATTAAGAACATTAAATCTCCACAGGAGTCTGTGGCACCGATGATCTTTTCTGGCTCTAATCCTCTTTCAAAGCCCCTGGCAATATCGTTGCTCTGGCAAGGAGAGAATGGGTTGAAAAAAAAAATTATAATGATGTATATTATCTTTGGCCGTTTCTTTACATCCTGAAAATTTAGAACGAAGCAGGCTTAAAAGGGCACTGCTAACCCTCTGACATGTAGAAATATGGTGGGGTTATAAACAGGTGGGTTAACTTCTCCAAGTCATTATTTGGAATCTACAATTCAGGAGTCAATACAGTCAATAATAATGAACATGGAGAGAGGGGAAAACAAGGAAATCCATAAAGACAAGCCATCACTTTAGTGAAGTCAGTTTAAATATACAGCTGGTGAGAAGTTCTGGATTGATAACAGACATCCACAGAGGAGAGTTTGAATCTGTCCATGAGGTCTCTGGGCTGAGGCTGCCAACAATGGGACAATTGGTGCATTTTTACTGAGAGTTTGAGATGGGGCTTGTGAGCGCGGGAGAGAGGCGGGGGTGACGCAACTCCTTGCACATACCATCTAATGGCTGTTAGAGTGGCTTGACAGCTTTCAGTCACCACAGGCCATAATGTCTGGGGCGAGGTTTCTCTATTTCATTGCAGCAGCACACGGTATTCTCAGATACGCATGTTTGCTGCTTGCCATGTTGTACAACAGATGCTGTTATGCAGATCAAGAGGCAAACAAAGAGGCAGCCAGCTTGGCTTTGGATGCACTAAAAACATTTGCCAAATGAAAAAACATTCAGAGGGTAATGAGAGAATACAGACCCAAGCAAAAACTGGCTACTTCACTAGTGACCAGGAGACCCACTGGGGATGCACCAATTTCATGAATCAGTAAACAAATAAAATACAAAAAAAATCTAAGCTACTGCATCACAATTTGCACTGCAATTTGGAGACAACAGGTGTTTAGTTTTTATATTAGAGATAGGTCTAAACCAGGGATCGGCAACCTTTGGCACACAGCCTGCCAGGGTAAGCAACCTGGCGGGCCGGGCCGGTTTGTTTACCTGCTGCGTCTGCAGTTTCAGCCGATTGTGGCTCCCACTGGCTGCGGTTCATCGCTCCAGGCCAATGGGAGTGGCGGGAAGCGGCGGCCACCACATCCCTCAGCCCGCGCCGCGTGCCAAAGGTTGCCGATCCCTGGTCTATACCAAAAGTACAGACCTAAACACTGTACAACTTGGTCTGGAAGAGAACTTTGTGGATGGAACACATCACTATCTTCAGCTGCAATACTACAGTGTTGGAACTAATCAGCAACCAAACAACTGCCTTTGAGAACAATGGGGGTTGGACACTTTTGAAAGCCTTTCCACTTCATTTAGGTGCCTAAACAGGAGCTGGACACATTCAAAATATATGTTTGACACCACTCAGTGGTGCTCAGCACTTTCTAAAAATCTAACCCTAAACATTTTGTGGTATATTTGGTTAAAACAGGGAAGTCTTATCAATGACAGCTCAGCTACTAGATCTAGCCGACATGCAGAGAGAAGAGGAACATTTTGGGGGTAAACAAAGATGTGTACCTCAAGGACGTTTTACTGCAGGTGCCACACAAGAGATCACATGGTCTAAGGCAGTGGTTCTCAAACTTTTGTACTGGGACCCCTTTCACACAGCAAGCCTCTGAGTGCGACCCCCCCTTTATAAATTAAAAACACTTTTTTATATATCTACCCCCATTATATATCCTGGAGGCTGACAGCTCATGAATCCCCGTGTAATAACCTTACAACCCCAAGGGGTCTCGATCCCCAGTTTGAGAACCCCTGGTCTAAGGGGCACAGCTTAAAAAACAAATCATATTTCTGTTTGAAATAGCGGCCCTATTATTATTACATGCAATAACCAAGATTACCATCGCTGAAAGATTAGAGGGGAAAAAATTTCCCAAGAGTATATTTTGTGCATTTCATAACACTTTGTGTATCATCAGTTTCTCCTATAATTACCCAGCTTCCTCTTTTGTCTTTTACACAAGAAAGGAGAGGAAAAACAAACATTTTTTAGAAAGTGTGAATAAACCACAGAAATTGGCAAGAGACTTGGGGATAGGTGCATTATCTCAAACGACACCTCTACCCCAATATATCACAACCCAATATAACACGAATTTGGATATAATGCAGTAAAGCAGTGTTCCGGATGGTGGGGATCAAAGCAAGTTCGATATAACGCAGTTTCACCTATAACACGGTAAGATTTTTTGGCTCCCGAGGACAGCGTTATATCGAGGTAGAGGTGTACTTTCAATTCTTTTTTTAAATTATATAGATTTCAAAACAATGTCCCTTGTAACAATGATTAAGAACTATCTGCTATTCCTTTTTTGCCCCCAGAAGATGTACGCAAGTCTCCAGCCTTTTAATGTTCGATCATGGACTATCAAGGCTGATGTAACACAGCAGGGGAGATTCCAGCTTCAGATACATGGCAATTGCCATGAAAAGTACTGGCGGGTGCAAGCACGGCATGGATTTTTAAGACCCATTCTAGTATGTGCTGATATTTGCATCATCTCTATGGGAACCTGTGCCAGGCTAGAACATTGGAATCAGAAGACACGATGCTTCAGCTAAGCTGCAGAAATCAAAACTGCTCATTTTATTGGTGGAAAGCTTTAGTTCCAAACTTTAAATAGGATACAAAATGGGTTATAAAACTGTAATCCCTACACACTAAGGGTAACCGTCTGGATATGAAATATATGACCTTATTACCCCTTATGATTTCATTACCAGCAGACAGTAGCAATGCGGGTTTGAATCTCCAATGACTTAGCCATAACTTTGTACAGACACAGCTGTAAAGGGCAGGGCATTTTTTCAAATAAGGTTGTAAAAAAGGCAACGAGAAGATAGATCTGCAGGAGATTTTCTTCAGGAACGGAAAATCTGAGACATAAAATGTTGCTCAATGGTTTCTCATTTATAGAACATTCCATATATTAGTCTCTTCCACAAAGATGGGCTTTAATAACCCACCTTCTCACGCTTTGTGCACTGGACAGTGAATTCTGCACATCTGGGAAACTTATTTTATTTTTTTTTAAGGGAGTCAACTTTTTTATTTTATACTTCAGCCAACAAGGCCCCCTTGCCCTCATCATAATTGAGTATCAAGGTGCTTGCAGTGCCAGTAATTTAAGCAACAGGCTTCATTACCTCCAGCATCCTGTCTGGATTTCCTACACTTCAAAGCCATGTCTGAGGATTTACTTTCAATGCCCCATTGGCTTTTAATGGTGGTTAAAAGTCTGTGCAGTACTTTGAAACACAGAGCTCCTGTTCTAAGAGAAAGCACTATGTTTCTGCAGCTCTGTTGTATTTCTTGATTTCCTTTCCTCTCTTGACCATGAAAGGTCCACCCCACCACCTTTGCAGTCTGGGTAAGGAGGGCTACATGATACTCTCTCTATAGCTGCTTGACCTTCCCCCGTTTCCCTGGCATTACTGTCCATCAGCCTATACTGTAGTTCTGGCCTCCAGAGTTTGAAAATTAAACGGCTGGGTTTCATTAAATATTTGCTAACAGATTAAAAAGGCCTGTCAGTCTTTCATAATCTTCACATCTATGAATAGCGCTTTGCCTCAACAAGCCTAAGCCCATGACCTCCATAAAACTTACTCTGGTTTCCCAGGTCTACTTTAAAGGTACAAAGTTCTGGAGTGGTATCTGGTCACATTGAAATCAATGGGAGTTTTGCCATTGATTGCAAAGAGGCCAGGATTTCACCTCTGACCTTTGAAGCCCCTTACTAGCTAGACCCATCTTGGAAAATGTATTTCCCTCAGTGATGTGTCATGGCAGTTATTGGCTGGCAGAGATGACAGAGTCCATGGCCAAACGCTCAGGAGCCAGAGCTGTTACAGCGGAGATCTGTACAACACCCAGCTGTGGGTGTCAGGAGGAGACAATGTCTTGCCAACTGCACAAAGAGATGCATCTTTCAAGAGATGCTTCAACAACTCTCCAAATGGAAGAGCAGAAGTGACCAGCAGCATTCCAGTGGGAGACAGCAATCAATAACGAAAGCAAGGGAAGGCAGAGGAGATGGGTTCTACTTTGCACAGAAGGTGCTGGGAATCCTAACTATGCCAGACCTTCTAGATATTCAAATTTATTTGGGTTCAAGATAGTTAACGTAGCCTCTTAGTCTAGATGCAATAAATCAACCACTGAGCGCTCTCCTGTTGACTCCGGTACTCCACTAGGGCGAGAGGCGCAGGCGGAGTCAATGGGAGAGCATTAGCTGTCGACTTACCGCAGTGAAGACATCGTGGTAAGTAGATCTAAGTACGTCGACCTCAGCTATGTTATTCACGTAGCTGAAGTTGCGTAACTTAAATCGATCCCTCCCACGGTGTAGACTAGGCCATAGTCACTGCACACAGTACAATAAATAAATACAAATTTTAAATTGACACTACAACAAACAGATAGAAATGTAAAAAAAACCCCAAGATTAATTTTTCCCTAAAATCTGCTCCTAGATATGGCAGTGAATGAATGCTTGAGAAACATTTATGAGCAGCGAGAGCATGCATTTTACTGATGCATCCTCTCCAGAGCCCCAAATAATTGCTGCAGACTGGGACATACAGGAAAGCCTCTTGCTTTAGGCACGTATTGTTTTAAGGCAAGTTCTACTTTAAAACACTTTAGTTTATGTCAAGCTTAAATCAGCATTTAAGGTCTCTTTCTTCATTCAAACAATAAACTATTTCTTGTGTCCTAGCTTACAACCGTTTACTCTTTGTTTGTTTATTAATCTTTATTATATTTAAGACCCTAATTATTTTTAGTGATTCCATTTTTTGGAGTCAGAGGCAGCATTTAGAGTTCATCCTGTTCTAGTGCAGCTTTCCTGAAAGTGCTACAAAGCTGGCAGACTGAAGCACACCCAAACTGAGGTGTTGCTCTATGCCAGTTTGTCTAACAGAATACACCCTCTTAACAATTTTGTTTTTAAAATTCTCTCATGTAATTTTTAGGAGGACGCAGGTAGTAGACGGTTTCCACCAGCACAGATCAATATATTCTGTGCAGAACAGGACTAGAAGCTTGTGGCAGAATGGTCTGAAGGAAAATCCTGCAAGCTCACCTCCCTCTTCTTTTTGGTTTTGATGTCCTCGGCGCTGTTGGAGAGGCTGGATTTCCTCTTTGTGCTTTCAGATTTCTCTCTTGATTTGTTGTTCTCACCCTCCTTCATTTTTTTATATTTTTTCATAAACTCAGAAATCAGCTCGGGGCAGTCCAGATTCTTCTCGGGTTCCCAAGTGTTGTGTTCCCTGCCATGGAAGAGATGGGCAACAACAATCAAAACAGAGGCGGACAAGTTTTAATGCTGCCATCCAAAGATCACAGACATTAACCTACTCTAAGGCAAAGAAAGTTAGTTGTTAGCAAAGGTTTTAAGCTGGGTTCCCCATTTCCTTTGGGAGCCCAGACACCTGCAGTATCAACACTTTAGACCACTGGTCTCCAAAGTGGGGTGTGCGCACCCCAGGGGGTGTGCAAGAGGATCCTTCGGGGTGCGCGGCAGGAGGAGTGCCACCAGAGCAGCGCCACTTCGCGCCCCTCACCTTCGGCAGTTGGGCCGGGAGTCTGAGCAGCTTTTTTTTTTTTTTTTTTTTTTGCTTCGACAGTTCAGCCAGGAGCAAGGGCTGCATGCTCAAAATTTTTTTACTGATGGGGTGCACGATCAAAAAAGTTTGGAGACCACTGCTTTAGACACCCTTGCACTTCATGAACACAGACTGCCATGTTGCTAAATGACTCATAAGGTGAGAGTTTCAAAATGAAGCATAATCTCAGACTAACAGGAGACAGAGAATGCATTTGATTATTCTAGAATCACCTGGAAGTCTGCAGAGCTCTTCCCTGCAGTGGTAATGGAGGACATTATCTTGAGTGCAGACACATGGATAAACCAGGTTTGACTAAACAAGGTTCTACCAGATTTTCTTTGCAAATAAGTACTTCCCAATCCCTCCCCCCAGGACTTTCCTTTCTGATCATCTATGTTAAATATCCTGCTCTCCCAGTATAAAGCAGTGTGCATCCATTTAAACATCCCATGCCAACATATAAACCTTGCACATTTTCAGTCATGGCTGTGCTTCATGGTTGACTACTAGATTCCCCAGAGGTCTGGCCAAAAGCCATGACAAACACAGAGGACACACAACCTGCAAAAAGTTTCCCCATTGATGCAGATTAAGAGGAAGTTAAGGGGGAGATTTTTTTTGAAGGCATTTGAAGTATCCCTCTTCTAAACAGCCATTTACCCAAGCTGCAGTTAATAGCATCTCCACAATAAGTCTAGACAATAACTGCTCAGGTGCATCTTCACCCGCGAGTCAGTCACTGGTGCTCAAGTGAGGAGGAAGACTATAGACGAGAGTGCTGGTGAACAACTCAAGTGGAACTACCAACTCCATGAAGTGAGAGAGGGAACGCAGAAGCCAAAGGGAAAGTAACTTTTGCCAGTGTTTCCCAACCCACTTACGATCCCAGGCCCTCTCCTCGTGACCCACTCATTTAAATGGATGCACGCCACTCTTATCTGGAGTGAAGAAGGCAAGCTCCACCCATGAAGGTGTTTAGGAAAGCTTGAATGAGGGCAGCGAAGGTCAAATTTGAAGCACTGCCTGGAGCGCTGCTAAAGAAGATAGCCCAAGTCAGAAGGAAAGTTGGACTTACTCAGAGAATCCTTTCCACTTGAGAAGATACTCCACTTGACCCTTCACAACACGCCTGTCTAGCACCTTCTCCACAACATACTCCTCCTCATCTTCAGAGGACGAACTATCTGCTGTCCTCTTGGTTTTCTTTCCCATAGCGCAGGAAGTTCCACCTAATGCACCAAGGCCACCCAATTCCTGCAAATCGGAAGTGAAATGTTGTTAATTGTTGGCACTGATGCAGGCCTCAGCACTGCTCCCAGCCAAGGTATCACCCACCCATTTGGGACCCTCTAAGATTTCTCCAACTCTTTGTCACTAAAGCGCCAATCCTGCAGAAAGATCCATGGGCAGAGCTCACTGTAGGATCAGAGCTCAAAAGGCCACTATAAACCGAAGGGGAAGAATGAGCATGAACAAGACTGTGGGCCTGTCATTTAAGGACTTGACAAAGTGACTTTGTCCAGAATTGCAAGATTCTTGAAGCGAGTTGGTATTTCCAGTTGAGCTGTTGATCATAGCTAAACTGACCCATTTTAATCTGCAGAAGACCTGTCTACCCTGGGCTGGATGCAGAGTTCAGTAAATAAATATATTCTGTGGATCTGGCCAGCAGGAATGCCCCATCTAAAACTACAAATACAACCATGTCTGGGGACCCAGTTACAACAATGGGGCCCTACCTACGCGAGGGACATTTTTATAGAAATTCTGAACACCAGTCCAGCATCACAAGGGTTAGCAATGTTGGAAACCACAGCATGAATGAGAAAGCATTATCATATAGTGTTAAATGCCAGTGGTCTGTCTACATTAGGGCTTCCAGCAGCAGTGGAGCTGAAAGTTCGCAATGGTGGGATTTTTTTTTCTAAAACAGTTTCCTCCACGTAGAGAGGGCTTGACTGTTCTTGAACCAATGCTACAACCATCGCCTTTACAGATACCAATGGATATAACCGCTTTATCCTCATCAGAAGGCAAGTATTATCCCTGTTTTACAGAGGAGAGAAAACGAGGCTCAGAGTTTGAAATCATGACTATGTTAAAAGACTAGACCACATCAACCTATATTGAAAGATCCAGATGCAATTTAATTAGGTTGCATCCTGATGTAAGGGAAACAATTGGACTGGGGTAACACATACAGGACCTTAAACTGTAAGCCTCAGTTTCTCCTCTCTGCAAACCAGGGATAATACTTAGCTATCTCCCAAGAGAGTAGTGAAGTTAAATCAAAAGTGTTTGAGATCTTTAAATGAAAACTGCTATGCAAGTATTATTAAAAGAGCTGAACAGATATCATCACTTTCCAAAACATATATGGATCAGAAACAAGGAAAAGTTCAGTCCCAAACTACAATTCAAGTGATTGAGAAACAAAAACGTGCTCTTTCAACCTTGACTATCACTTTACTACTGTGACACTATTGAGCTGTAGCCATTAAAGGCTGAGACAACAGTTAAAGTTTTGTCAATGTTAGATATAAAATGGCATTTTTCCAGGAATTTATAACTTGGCAATTAAAACCATTCCACACTGAAACAGGGGGTTATGAGGTTTCGGTCCCAGAGACAAAAATTAATAAAGGCGGGGGAATCAATTACACCATTTGAGGTACAAGAGTGAAAAAAGTTGTTATAGCAGATTTGTGCTCCTATAACTTACTCTGCTTCCAGTTTAACAAGTCTAACAAATTATTAGTGCATAAACCTTGTGTGGTCCAGCTGCACTGGGTATTAAGTTTTATTTTATTCTTAAATTACAGATCCCTTGTAATATAAAACTCGGCCATTGTACATATACAGAACAGTCATTGCTGCACGTGGCATAACTAATTAGAAAAAGGGTCCCAGTTTAAAATGTTGACTTTTCAACAGTATTTCTTAGTTCACAGGCTTACCAAACTGGGAACCTTTCCAGGCACCGAGGTAAATACATATTTTTATAACCTCAGTTGTTGTTTCTTTTAAAGAGGAATTCAACAACCCACACGCCTCAACAGGCAGCATGTGATTTAGACAGAAACCAGGAAATTCCAAGTTAAAGCAGACTCCCAGTTCTTAACTTGGAATTTCCTGGCTTGTGTCAGTTTAGGCCACACAGCTAACGTTCATTAAACAGTTCTGCGTTTAGTCCTATGAAGCACTAGTAGACCATACTTCTGGCCCAGGAGTGGATGAATAGGCTGCCTGAGGGCAGAAAAAGCAAATGGACAGAGCCTGAAACAAGCCAATCACCAACAGACCCAATTTAATTGCATATTTCAGTGAACCTGGGAGCATGAACAGGAATCCTAACCTGGTTGCTGCATCAACAGAACTGCTAAGTAAAATGCAGAATCTTTATTGATGGTGATGCATGATCCACAATGAACCGCATTTTCTTCTCAGACCTCAACGGGCGTTTGCTGAGCCTTTTTACTTGTAAAACTGAGCATATCAGCTCATGTTCCAGACACACACAAAGACTCATTTCCATACAGTCTGTTTTCAGCGTAGAACAACACTTTAAAAGCATTTTTAATGGTGTGATGCCCCATTCACACAGCTCACTGTACATGTTTTAAAACACTAAGGACTTTTCTACACTTAAAAATGTTACAGCGACACAGCTACAGTGTAAGCAATCCATCTCCCTGAGATGTGGTTGCTAGGCTGATGTAAAAGAATTCTTCCGTCAACCTAGTGATATCTACAAAAGGACTTAGGGTATGGCTACATTTGGAATTTCAAAGCGCTGCCCCAGCAGCGCTGCGGGAGCGCTGCCGCGGCAGCGCTTTGAAGTGTGAGTGTAGTCAGAGCGGCAGCGCTGGGAGAGAGCTCTCCCAGCGCTGCACGTAAACCACATCCCTTATGGGTGTAGCGTGCAGCGCTGGGAGCCGTGCTCCCAGCGCTGCTGCCCTGATTACACTGACGCTTTACAGCGCTGTACCTTGCAGCACTCAGGGGGTGTTTTTTCACACCCCAGTTGCAGCGCTGTAAAGTGTGAGTGTAGCCAAGGCCTTAGGTTGTCTTAACAACGCCACTCAGGGGTGTGGATTTTCCACACCCCTCACCGATGTAGTTAAACCAAACTAATTTTCTAGTGTAGACCAGGCCTACTTCTATACACAAGGAAGTTCCAACACAAAGACAGAGCCTCGGACTAACTACTTTCACACATCAAAGTCTGGCCTTTCCTGGAGAGAACGGGAGGTGGGGGTAGAAAGAGAAGACTTAGGGCTTGTCTACACTTGAAACGCTTCAAGTGCAGACACTACTTATGTTGATGGGAGGAGCTCTCCACTCAGTGTAGGTAATTCACCTCTCTCAGAGGCAGCAGCTAGGTCAATGGAAGAATGTTTGTGTCAACCTAGCACTGTCTATACAGGGACTTGGTTGGCTTAACATCCCTGAGTGACATAGTTTTCTAGTTTAGGCCAGGCCTTCTTCTTTAACTTGCTTTACTTTAACTGCAACTAAACTGCTCTAGAAACAATCCCTCTCCCAGGGTTATTCAAAAGCATGATGATTTAATTAAGGGTTACAGCTCTGTACCGGTGCACCTGCACCACTGTAGGTACTTCGGTGAACACACTACTACACCGAGAGAGCTTCTCCTGTCCACGTAGTTATCCACCTCTACGATAGGCAGTAGCTATGTCAATGGAGAAGCCCTCTTGTCAACATAGTGCTGTCTACACTGAGGGTTAGGGTGGTATAACTAGGTTGCTCAGCAGTGTGGATTTTTTCACACCCCTGAGCAATGTAGCTATACCAATGTAAGTTTCTAGACCAGCCCTCAGTGTGTCCAGGTGGTAACGGTATGTGGTTACGGTCCTACACACACCTTAACTACCCTCTCTGCTGCAGCCTATAGTCATGTGTAACATCTGTTGTTTTGTCATATTATCATTTGGCTGAGGCATGTTAGCTAGCTGGTAAGCAGCCTGCTGCTCACCCCCACCTCAGCGTTAGCATGTGCTGCAGTCTGAGAGCTCAATTCTGCAGAGTATCAAGCATCACAGAGTTAAAGGTGCTCTCAGCTCCTTGCAAGATAAGGCTCAGAAGAGAGTGCATATACTAACTCCTTGAAAGAGATCACGTCTCTAGTGTTACCTGCCTGAAAACATAAGAATGGCCCTACTGAGCCAGATCAAAGGTCCATCTAGCCCAGGATCCTGTCATCTGACAGTGGCCAGTGCCAGGTGCCCCAGAGGGAGTGAACAGAACAGGGAATCACCAAGTGATCCATCCCCTGTTGCTCATTCCCATCTTCTGGCAAACAGAGGCTAGGGACACCATTCCTGCCCATCCTGGCTAATAACCATTGATGGACTTGTCCTCCATGAACATATCTAGTTCTTTTTTGAACCCTTTTATGGTCTTGGCCTTCACAATATCCTCTGGCAAAGAGTTCCACAGGTTGACTGCGCATTATATGAAGAAATACTTCCTTTTGTTTCTTTTAAACCTGCTGCCTATTAATTTCATTTGGTGAACCCTAGTTCAGAATCTCATAAAGTTTGGAGATTACATGCTTTCAACATCTCATTTTAATCCAGAATGTGAAGAACCACAAAATTACCAGATTCAATGCAGTTTGATTTTAAAACAAGTCACTGTAGAAGCTTTAAGGAAACCTATCTGTTATTACAGGCAAAACCTATTTAAGATACGCTTTGCTATTATATTACAAAACTATGTGACAAAAACGTATGTTAGAGTATTAAGAGGAAACAAATCTTTACTCATACTTTAAAAGAACAAAGGGGAAGAGGAAAAAAATGCCATAAAGTATAGTTGGTTGCGCTGTGATATCATGGTAATGGGCATCCTGTACATACCTAAGAGTGGGTAATGTATTAAGTTAATAACTTTGTGAAATCACATGTACAAGACCATCCACTAAGGTCTCCCTGCTAAAATGCAACTGCTCCAATTTCAAAACCACTTCACATCCAGTGTCTACCCAATGTGCTGAGCTCTTTTGAAAATCTGGCCATTTATCTTCATGTCTTAACAGGAGCTCTAAGCTCTTTTCCACGTCAGACTCGGTTTCTTATAAACATTATAAAATAGGAATGGGGGCTCAAGACACAACTGTCAACTCCAGATGCAACTCAGACCAGAGAGAGAGAGACCGACAAACAACTAGTGGGATTTTCACAGAATATCAGGGTTGGAAGGGACCTCAGGAGGTCATCTAGCCCAACCCCCTGCTCAAAGCAGGACCAATCCCCAGACAGATTTTTGCCCCAGATTCCTAAATGGCCCCCTCAAGGATTGAACTCTCAACCTTGGGTTTAGCAGGCCAATGCCCAAACCACTGACCTATCCCTCCCCTCTTCCCTTGTATATGTCTACAACAGCTGGACATCTTGTGAACTAGCACAACCACCTTTCAATTTTGGAGTCTTAAGTACTGCTACTAGAGAATCCATTGACAGTCTTTTTCTAAAGGCAGACATCTCTAATCTTCCTGGAAGAGAGGAAGATGGACAAAATTAAACATTTGGAAACCTGTACAAGTTTTATGGAAGCCTATATGGCATCTTTTATTACAAGCAATACAGGGACAGTATTTACAATACTTTTGTAATACACCACTACCCCAATATAACGTGATCCGATATAACACAAATTTGGATATAACGCAGTAAAACAGTGCTCAAGGGGAGGGGGGGGCAGGGCTACACACTCCAGTGGATCAAAGCAAGTTCGATATAACAGTTTCACCTATAACACGGTAAGATTTTTTAGATCCTGAGGACAGCGTTATATCGAGGCAGAAGTGTACTGCAAAATAAACTAGTTAAAAAAAAAAGTGTTTGTAACACAAAGCTAAAGGTTGAGAGTATCCAAAACAAAATATGCATTTCCTATGCCACTGCTGCCTAACAAGTTTGGTTAAGTTGTTTCTGGTAGCACCCACAAAGTGCTAGATGCTGCACAAACACAAAACATGATATGGTCCTTGTAAGGACTTCAAAGCACGTAATAATCCTTGAGCATCCCAATATTTCCAGGATGGAAGTGATAATTATCCTGATAAATCACTCAACCTCCAAAAAACCCTACACTTGTCACTTCTAGAAGTGGGAAAAAAATCTAGTTCTCTCCACACATTACATGCTGGAAATGGCATTCAGAATCTTGATCTGACAAAATCATGTTCAGCAAGCATAGTTCATAGCTCCTAGTTGAATTGAGGCAGAATTTAGTTAAGAAAACCATTCAAGACTAGGTCATTGCAGAACCTCAAACGATTTTCAAGGAGAATCTGTTAACATGTTAAAATTCTAGTGAAGACAAAGCAGCTGTAGTTTTAACAGATTAGCTGGTCAAGGTAATCCCTAGGGATCACAGCTAACAACATAGATCTTGTCTGGATGCGTATCTGTGTAGACTGTAAACTCTTGGGGCACAGACCTTTCTTCTTACGCTATATAAAGCACGTAGTATATTTTGGACATAATAAAGGAATCTTTGCTAACTAGCTGCAGTTTGAAAAAGCATTAAATACCACATGTTCCTTAACCCATGATCATTAAAGAGTTGCATATTTAGAGAACCGGGACTTGTCATAATCATTCATAGATTCCAAGGCCAAAAGGGAATATTGTGATCATCTGGTCTGACCTCCTGTATAACACAAGCTATAGAACTTTCTCCAAAATAATTCATAGAGCAGATCATTTAGAAAAACATCCAGTCTGGATTTTAAAAAGGTCATGATGGAGAATCCACCACAACCCTTGGTAAGTTGTTCCAATGGTTAATTATTCTCGTTGTTAAAAATGTTATGCATTAATTCCAGTCTGAATTTGTCTAGCTTCAACTTCCAATCATTAGATAGTGTTGTACCTTTTTCTGCTATACTGAAGAGCCTGTTATTAATTAGTTGTTCGCCATGTAGGTAATTACAGATTGTAATCAAGTCACCCATAACCTTCTCATTGTTAAGCTAAGTAGACTGAGCTCCTTGAGGCAGGTTTTCTAGTCCTTTAAATCATTCTTTTGGCTCTTCTCTGATCCCCCTCAATTTTATCAACATCCTTCTTGAATTGTGGACACTAGAACTGGATACTATATTCCAGAAGTGGTTGCTCCAAAGCCAAATACAGAGGTAATATGACCTAACCACCCCTACTTAAGATTCTCCTGTTTATACATCCATGGACCTATTTAGGCATTTCTGGCATCACACTGGGAGCTTGTGTTCAGCTGCTTATCCACTATGCCCCCCAAAAGCAAGTGATCCATGCCCTGTGACCCAATCCCAGCCTCTGGCAAACAGAGGCTAGGGACACCATTCCTTCTCGTAATACAAGAACAAGGGGCCACCAAATGAAATTTATAGGTAGCAGATTTAAAACTAGCACAAGAAAGTATTTTTTCACACAACACACTGTCAACCTCTGGAACTCCTTGCTAGAGGGTGTTGTGAAGGCCAATACTATAACGGAGTTCAAAAGAAAGCTAGATAGATTCATGGAAGATAGGCCCACCAATGGCTATTAGCCAGGATGGGCAGAAATGGTGTCCCTAGTCTCTGTTTGCAAGAAGCTGGGATTGGGTGACAAGGCATGGATCACTCGATGATAACCTGTCTGTTCATTCCCTTTGGGGCACGTGCCATTGGCCACTGTCAGAGGACAGGATACTGGACTTGATGGACCTTTGGTCTGACCCAGTATGGCCGTTCTTATGTTCTTAAGTCTTTTTCAGTGTCACTGCTTCCCAGTATACACTCCCCCATTGCGTAAGTATGGTCTATGTTCTTTGTTCAAAGATTTACATTTAGCCATATTAAAATGCACATCGTTTGCTTGCACCCAGCTTACCCAGCAACCCAGATTGCTCTGTATCAGTGATCTGTCCTCTTCATTGTTTACCTTCCCCCTATTTTTGTGTCATCTGCAAACTTTTATCAGTGACTATTTTATGTTTTCTTCCAGGTCATTAACAGAAATGTTACATAGGGTAGGGCCAAGAACCAATTCCTGTGGGACCCAGATAGAAACACATTCTGACCAGGAACCCCTTGGTGCCAACTGGCAGAGAGTATACGGAGTCCATGGGGGTTTTTAGGGATCCCCAGGGTCTCTTATCTACATAATAGTTAGCCAAAGGAGGGCATGTAAGGTCTCTACTGAGAGCCCATAGCCTGCTGGTCATCATAATCACTTTGAGATGTATGTAAGGATATTATTTAAAAAGTTATGTATCTACATTGAAAACTGTGTTCTTAAGATACATAAGGTAAGACAAGCCACTAGAAGATGATAAACAGGAATTGTTCAGGCAAGGGGCGGTAGACATTTATCTCCCTGGCTGGTAACTGTAAGTTTATTTACATATAAGCCACCAGCTAATCAAGACAGCAAAGTTGACAAGAGATCAAAATCTACAGGAGGGAACACACAGGAGGAAGGTGTCCTGTTGATGTCAAACATTAAATAACTAGTTTGGTACAACAGGAGAATGCAAGGAGACACA
Organism: Gopherus flavomarginatus; assembly: GCF_025201925.1. NCBI lineage: Eukaryota > Metazoa > Chordata > Testudines > Testudinidae > Gopherus > Gopherus flavomarginatus. Next base: position 20,405,859 of record NC_066632.1, on the reverse strand, counting down.
CAGGATCCTTCTCTAGGGAGACAAGTTGAGAGTGTGACTTGTTTCATGAAAAAAGGTTTAGGGCCCACCTGGCTGAAAAACACCATTGAACAATACTACAAGACATGACAGAGTCCAGAGGAATTCCCCAGACTCCATTTTGTACAAATTGTTTGTACATTATTTATTATAGTAGTGTGTTGTTGGACCAAGAAAATGTCTGTTAAATTACAATACACCTCTACTTCGATATAACGCTGTCGTCGGGAGCCAAAAAATCTTACTGCGCTATAGGTGAAACCGCGTTATATTGAACTTGATTTGATTTGCTGGAGCGCACAGCCCCGCCCCTCCGGAGCCCTGCTTTACCACGTTATATTCAAATCCGTGTTATATTGGGTGACGTTATAACGGGGTAGAGGTGTAGTTCAAAAAAGGCTGGAAATTGTAATGGGTTTATTAAAAGAAATTTAAAATTAACTTGTAAAGCATATATTAAAATTTAACATGAGCAATTTACAGCCAACCATTTGTTTATCTAAATGTAACTCATAAATATGTCATGTAACAGTTTTACCCTAGTTTTACTTAAACAATCGTATGTGTGTAATATTATATTTGCAAGAACTTGTTGCAAGAGTCAAAGCCAATACACACAGTTATGATCATTGTATGTCACTTTACAAATGAAATGAAATTAAAATAAAACAAACAGGAATGCAAGCAATTTTGCATCTATTATAGTGATCTTAATGCTTCAGATACTGGTGGTGACTGAGATGCTTATCTTAATACACTGAATTAAAGGAAAGCTTGAACGGTTGGAGAGAGCTGAAATGATTACATTCTTCTAGTGAGGCAGAATTGGGGAAGTAAGGTACTGTGCCAATGAAAAGAAACATAGGCTCAGTCTCAAAAACAGAGACTTGAGCCAACTTTGGACAAAGCCAAATACCCACTGAACTCACTAGTAGGTGATGGCTAGATATATAAATATAGTCAAACTATTAAGGAAGGGACTGATATATCAGAGAAATTCCCCAGACTCCATTTTGTATCCCTGGCTTCCATTTTAAATAAGCAAGAGTCACTCCACCATTAGAAGCTGCAGGTCACATAGCAATAAAAATACAGATGCTCCCCGAATTACACAAGTATTTCACTCTGGAACGCCTTGCGTAAGTCGAATTTTGCGTAAGTTAGCCACGTATACCCGATAATTAAGTAAAAAAAACAAAAAAGCTTATGGAACTATTTCCATAAGTGTGGATTTGCGTAACCCAGGGAGCTTTGTGTAGAACTGGCAGGAAAACCAAAGAAGGGGAAAGGTCAGTAGAGCCTAACACTGAGGTAATCAACGGTTGCAGACTAAAAACAGACCTGGCAGTTTGGAATGTGGGCAGTTGTCATGTGCAAGAATGATCTGACAGGAAGATATTAGCAGAAGTGTCTAGAAAGTTCTGACATGACAGTATAAAAAAGTCAGTGTGTCAGTGAGCAGCCGGAGGGTTGGGAGCTGCCAGTAAAGCAGCAGCATTAGCAGGGCAGGACCAGAGGGAGTCCTGCCCTGCCACTGGAATGCAGAGACACCGAATGGGGCACAGAGGAAGGAAAGAGAGACCTGAGGAGAAGACAGCAAAGTCAGCAGACAGACAGAGTAAGCCTGTCAGTTATAATCATAGCATAGTACAGTATAATGTTAGTGTACATACGGGTTGCTTTGATTAATAAAAGGTGTATGAATGTGTGTAAGGTGTAAAAGGAATGTATATTTGTAAGATTTAAGGAACATTTAAGAGCTGCTGTCAGTATCCTGCAGAAGACTGGCCACTTGAAGCAGGACGCAGACACTTAGAATAGTCTCAAACTGTATGTTATTACGGTTTGGGGTGCTCTCTAACTTGCAGGGAGTTGTGTTTTATATTATTATTGTATTAGGGATTGTTATTTGCACCAATAAAAAGGTGCCTTGTTTTGGTCAAAATACTGTTTTAGGTTAATAGTTTATTTATCAGAAGGCTGTATCCATGTCCTCTGGGAAATTCCTTAGCCAACCTGGAGACTTACCTGAGGAAAACAGATTGAGGAGCACAGGTATGTGGTTTTAAGGGGAAAACCTTTTAGGAGATATTTAAATTCACCTCTCTTGAGGGAACCCTTGGTAAATCCAGGTGTGGGTAATAGGTTAACTATTCTGGAGGTACCCTAAATCCATTCTCAGGGTAACAATGGTAACTAGTTAAGTAAGTTAGGTTCTAGAATGTGAGTTGTGCTTTTATTTTACGTAACCATTTGTTTCCAATATTTCTACTTGCGATCATTTCAATTTCTACTCTTCGTTAAATACACTTTTACTGGTTTTCATTATAGACATATCTAAATGCTGTGTGTTAAACGGAGCGATGATCCTGAGCTGAAATTTGTAAACTGGTGCATGCTGCTCCTTTCAGAGCAGCAGGTCTGTGAATTCTGTGAATGTCTAGCAGTCTAAGGGCTGGTCATTCCAGGGGGATGCGTAAAAGGCTTGAAAGTTGGAGCATGCTCATAGCTAACCTAGAGCGAGACAGCAGGGCCTGCCTGGGGAGTGCTTGGGTTGCCCATGGCCAGTGGGGTTGGGGAGCTGACTCCCAGCTGGCAGAGACAGCATGCTTCTGCACACTACGAGCAGCTGATAATGCAGTACCTCACAGCCTTGGGGAGCATCACACCCTCCTGTTCAATGACAATTAGCCCTTTATTGTTACATTTTGAGACCTATCAGTTAGCCAGCTTTAGACCCATTTAACGTGCGCCATGTTCATTTTATATTTTCCATGGGTTATTTGTTTTTTAAATAAAAATGTCCAAGCCACATGCCTTACAGAAGTCTAAGTATATTACAGCAATACTGTTACTCCTACCAATCAAACTCATAAACTTAGCTAAAAAAGCTATCAAGTTAGTTTGACAAGATTTACTTTCCATTAATCCATGTTGATTGGCATTATTTATATTAGTGCCCCTTAATTCTTTATTAATTAAGTGGTGTATTAGTCACTCCATTATCTTGCTCAGGATCGATGTCAGAGGGACAGGCCTATAATTACCTGAGTCATCCTGTTTATCCTTTTTAATTACAGATGCTCCCTGGGTTATGCCAGACCCAACTTACGCAAATTCGACCTTACGCAAAAAGATCCATAAGGCATAAATAAAATTTGCAAGTTGTGGAAAATATTGCATAGCGTGCGGAAACACAAAGTACTGTAGTGCGGAGGAATACAGCAGTAGCATCTCCTACAAGGAAAGGCTTTGCGCTCTCACAGCCTCTCAGTCTCGTGTCTTTTCAGTTATACTGTATTTCTGTTATTTCACCCTATTATTTCATTCAAATCATGTCTGGAAAGCGACTAAGTGATAGCAAGAGTGCAGGACCAGTTCGTAAGCGAAAGAAGATTGATTTAGAGCAGAAAATGAAAATAGTGAAAAAGTATGAAGGCGGACAAAGCCTGTCATCAATTGCTCGTGAACTCGATCTGGCTACCTCAACAGTGAAAAGTATTTTGAATGATAGTGCACGCATAAAAGAGCATGTGAAAGGCTCTGCTCCTTTAAAATCAACAGTCATAACGAAGCAGCGTTCTGGTGCTATCTATGAAATGGAAACGTTATTAACAATGTGGATGGAAGATCAGATTCAAAAATGTGTGCCGCTTAGCCTAATGATTATTCAAGCAAAGGCTAAAAGTATTTTCGAAGGTGTAAAGGGAAAATACAGTGATCCTAACGCAAAGTTTATGGCTAGTCCTGGGTGGTTTAATAGATTTAAACAACGTGCAAATTTTCACAATATAAAAGTGAGTGATGAGGCTGCTAGTACTGATACAAAAGCAGCTGAAAAGTATCCCAAAGTGTTACGAAAACTTATAGAAGAATGTGGTTATACAGCACAGCAAATCTTTAATGTCGACGAAACTGGATTGTTTTGGAAAAAAATGCCAGAGAGAACATACATTTCAAAAGAGGAAAAGACAATGCCAGGGTTTAAGGCTGCGAAAGACAGGCTAACACTTTTGCTTGGGGGTAATGCAGCTGGAGATTGCAAATTGAAACCGTTGCTTGTTTATCATTCAGAAAATCCCCATGCGTTTAAAGGCATTAGCAAAGCTACCCTTCCAGTTTATTTTCGTTCAAATCGAAAGGCTTGGATCACAATGGCACTTTTCGAAGATTGGTTTATAAATTTGTTTATCCCTGAAGTAGAAAAATTCTGCAGAGAAAACGACATTCCATTCAAGATTATGCTTATCGTCGATAATGCTCCTGGACATCCTGCACATTTAGACGACTTTCACCCTAATGTAAAAGTCATATTTCTACCTCCTAAAACAACTTCGATCCTACAGCCCATGGATCAGGGGGTCATTGCTAATTTTAAAGCCTATTATCTACGAAGAACATTTGCACAGGCAGTAAAAGCAACTGACAGAGAGTCTGGCAAGACTTTACGTGATTTTTGGAAATCATATAACATTTACCAAGCCATCATAAATATTGCTAAGGCCTGGGCAGAGGTTACCCAAGTTTGTTTGAATGCCGTATGGAAGAAAGCGTGCCCACAGTTTGTACACAGCTTTAAAGTTTTTGAAAAAGATGAAACATATGAGGAGGTGGCAGATGAAATTGTGAAGCTTGCCGAGCAGCTTGAGCTGGAAATTGATGTTGGTGATGTGGATGAGCTTATCGAATCCCATGGAGCTGAATTATCAAATGAGGATCTTATAGAATTAGAAGCAGCAAAAGTAAAAGAACAGACTGAAGCTGAGGATGAAGCTGAAGTAGAAGAGCCACGACACTTCAACACCAAGGAGATGGCACTTGCATTTCATGAGATTGACTCTGCACTGGCAAGGTTTGAGAAGATGGACCCCAATTCCTCACGATTCTTGAAAGTGAACAGAGGCATTGACGAAACGCTGGCCTGTTACAGACTGATATATGAAGAGAAGAAAAAGGCCACCATTGAGTCATCTCTTGATAAGTTTGTAAGGAAAATTGAAAGGCCTGCAACGTCCACACCTCCACAGCCTTCCACCTCCAAAGCCCCCTCTGATGACCCCGATGATGTAATGTCTGTCTCCTCCTCTCCTTCCTCATCTACAGATTAAGCCCACTGTCATCCACCACCAAAATGCAGCCTTCAGCGTGCCAGGATAACAACAGGATTAAGGTAAATGCAATATTTTTGTTGTAATTGTTTGTTTTTTATGTTTGCACAACATTAAGTTTCAGACTTACATAAAATTCAGGTTACACAAGGCTTTCCGGAATGGAATGATTGCGTAAGTCGGGGCTCATCTGTACTGGCATAACATTAGCTTTCTTGCAATCTTCTGGAAATTCCCCCATGTTCCAAGACTTATTGAAAATCAAAATTAACAGTCCACTGAGCTCTACAGGAAGCTCTTTTAAAACTCTTGGATACAAGTTATCCGGACATGCTGATTTAAAAATGTCTAACTTTAGTAGACCATATTTAACATCCTTCTGAGAAAGTTAACATGTCTTCATCAGATCTACAAGCCAGAAGAATAATCAAAATCCAACAACCCTATACTTTTGTCTAGATCAGTGGTCCTCAACCTTTTTCGTCTGGCAGCATTTTGGCAGCGACGCCTCTGCATGACACTGCTTGTCAACGGCATTTCAGTGGATGCTTGTCTGTTGGCCAGTACGCGGGCGCACTTAGATGCCCCAGCACCCATGGGCACCACGTTGGAGACTCCTGGTCTAGATTCACGATGCTTTCAGACCCGTTGCTAGCCTCTGCAGAATGAGACTAATCCTAAAGTTTCTTAACATTTTACTTAATTTCTCTCAGAATGTTAATTCTGAATTTCTGGATCTGTAGCATGGAAGCTAACATTTATCCAAACATGCCCTTACACAAATGTCAATAATTTTTAATTCCCAAGTTTTCCATCACTCCAATACGGAGTCTTCATCTAAAAAAAAAAAGAGTCACATGAAATCGCTAGATGTTAATTTAGAAATGAATCCAATTCCCTATGAAGTTAATGAAACATATTATTACACTAACTTTAATGGGAGCTGGATCAAGCCTCTCAAGAATTTCTTCTTATTTTTATTATTATGATTATTATGACAAAGGAGCTTGCGTGCAGTGATAGGATACAGGGATAATTCACAAATTCAGAGCTCTGCAAACTGAGCAGCAGGTTCATCTATCAAAGTATGGATGTTTATTAGAGTGGGATTCACAACAAGGACTAGAGAGCGCTCATACAACTATGACTAAAGTTTAATCTTCTCTAAGGAGACGCTTCCAAATGTTTATGCCCCTTTAATGCACAGTATAATATTGTGTCCTGCTATCACTTCAGTGTATTTGTAATACAAATTATACTTAAGCTATATTGCCTAGAACAGGGGTTCTCAGCCTTTTGTACTGGTGACCCCTTTCACACAGCAAGCCTCTGAGTGCGACCCCTCTTATACATTAAAAACACTTGTTTATATATTTAACACTATTATAAATGCTGGAGACAAAGCGGGGTTTGGGATGGAGGCTGACAGCTGGCGATTCATCATGTAATAACCTCACGATCCCCTGAGGGGTCCAGACCCTCAGTTTGAGAACCCCTGGCCTAGAACTTAGATAGATAAAACAAAAATAGTATTGAACTGTTTCTGCCCGATACAACAAGGTATCCTTGGCAGTTTCTTAACCATCCATTACAATCCAAAGCAATTTCTCTCTGTAGCAATATAAGAGCTTGTAAAAATATAATGGTCGATTATAGGCGAAACAAACCACAGAGTTATTGAACCTTGCAGGCCCTCTGAAGTATCTCTGTTAACATTTAATTGTGAGTTATTGTGTCACAATATCATAAAAGTGTGCTCAGTGTACAGATATATTTTATTTAAATGACACTAAAAGAAGCCAGTTTCATACAACAGAAGGCTACTTTTACAGAAATTGGAAGTTCCCATTTCTACAAGGCTATAAGAGATAGTTCATTTAGAGCAGTAGCTCTCAGTCTTTCCAGATTACTGTACCCCTTTCAAGAGTCTGATTTGTCTTGTGTATCCTCAAGTTTCACCTCACTTAAAAACTTACAAAATCGGACATAAAAATACACCAGGTGTCACAGCAGACTATTATTGAAAAACTGCTTACTTGCTCATTTTTATCTTATAATTATAAAATAAATCAATCGGAATATAAATATTGTACTTACATTTCAGTGTATAGTATACAGAGCAATCTAAACAAATCATTACCTATGAAATTTTAGTTTGTACAGACTTCGCTAGTGCTTTTTATATAGCCTATTGTAAAACTAGGCAAATATCTAGATGAGTAGATGTACTCCCTGGAAGACCTCTGCATACCCCCAACGGTACATGTACCCCTGGTTGAGAACCACTGATTTAGAGAAAGGTAATACATTTTGTTCTTCCTATATTGTATTCCGCAGTTAATCACCAACCCTGAATCAGCAAACATATATGGTTATTTCCCTCTTGCAGGGGTATTTTGAGTCCAAATATAGGTTCTGGATAAAAAACATTTTACAAAATCCATTAATAGAAATATTTAACACATAAACATTCTCTCACAATGTGTGCAACCCAAGAACCAACAGCATTGGGCTAGGGCAGGAGAACCAGAAAATAAAACCAATTCATCTATTTTAATTGTCCAAACTAACTAAATGAAAAGGAAAATCTGCATCAATGGAAGATCCTAAGTCTTCACTGCAAAAAGGTGTACTTTTAATATCAAGATAAAAACTACAGTTCCTTATCCCCACTAGGATTTCAGCTGTCTTGATATAAAAACATCTTTTTTTGCCACAAAGACATCGCTTTTGAAAATTCTTTCAATGCTAATGTTCTAAGGTGTTCTCAGCAACACAGGTAAAATATGCTGAACAAAGTAACAGAGCTAGGTAAAACATTAAAACACGGTAGATCTCATCTTGCAAGGCGCTGAATCCTAATGAGGTTCAAACACCTAACACAGTCCAGCCCTAAATCCTTGTCTGCCCCAGGAAAAGAGGTGTATTTAACATGTTAGCTAACACGTTAAAAAATGCTTTTTCCCAGTGTAGGTGGGGCCTTGAACACTAACCCACAGATAGAACCTTCTTCCCATGGCAAGAGTAGTGCAAGAACACAGCATCACTATGACAGCAACCACCAAGCCCCACCTGCATCTAAAACCTTAACATTTTGCGTTAAATATGCATGTCAGAGTTTTACAAGTTCACAGTGACGTGCACATTAAATGAGTTACAGCCCCATTTTAGTGAATCAAGATGTGTGACTCTTCCATAAGCATTAACTTCCAAATGGGAACAACCAGACCTTGCCATTTCCACTAAATTGAGATAAATAAGGTGAATTAACATTTTTTATAGTGCCATTTTACTGCTTATGACTACGAATACCAGGCCTTGTCTACACACATGAATTATACCACTCCAGTTGAAGTGTTACAGCTCCCCAAAGTAGATGCAGTTATACCAGTATGAATATTCTCCTTTGGCAGCATGCGGCACATTTAAACAAGCATAATGGGTCTACAGTAGGATCCGTACTGATCTATTTCAGAAGGAAAAAAAATCACACTCCTAGCCAAAATTGTTAAAACTGGTACAATAACTGTATGTAGCTCAGGCCCCAGGGCCACTGTTTATACTAGGCCTTCTTCCACCAAAATATCTTCCTGTCATTTCTCAAACATCAGGTCAGCTACTGTGACAAAGTGGGACTGTTTTTAATGTTCTCTCTGAATACTGTGCAGGTGCCTCAGTTATGGCCGACCCTGTGTCGCCTGGCAACTAATGGCCAGGCCCTTCCCCCCTGCAAGGGGATGCTAAAGGTGTGGGAGAACAAAGAGATCAGGTGACCTCCTGACCTGGGAAAGAGACAAAGCCCAGAGAGGAGGGGCTGGAGGGGGTTTGGCAGTTTTGGAAGCTGGCAGGGAAATGGAGGGGGAGCCCAACCAGGCTCGGGCCTCCCGACGGGACTGTGGCCTCCCTGGGGCCCCAGATGGACCTAACTAAAGGGGGTCCTGTTGTCTGTACCTGCAAGCCCTGTTTTGGACTGTGTTCCTGTCATCTAAATAAACCTCTGTTTTACTGGCTGGCTAAGAGTCACGTCTGACTGCGAAGTGGGGGTGCAGAACCCTGCGGCTTCCCCAGGACCCCGCCTGGGCAGACTCGCTGTGGGAAGCGCACGGAGGGGCATATGCTGAATGCTCCTAGGAGAGACCCAGGAGGTGAAGCTGAGTGAGCTTCTTGCCCTGAAGACAGTCTACTCCGAGGGAGTGGAGGCTCCCCAAAGTCCTGACTGGCTTTGTGGGGAGCAGTTCCAGAGCACCACCCAGGGACTCCATGACAACTCCCCATGGCAGAAGCAACAGTAGGAGAACTAGTGCAAAGCAGCCACCTGCATTTTAGCTACTACAATGAACAAGACTAGACAACATGTTGGTTAAAATGCAACAGTCGACAGCATCTTTTCTACAATGGCGTTCTCGCTATTGCTTCCTCATATGGAGCTGTACCAGCACAGAATGATGGAAATGTTTTTCAAGGGAAGCCAGAGCAAAGACTGCAGTTATTCTAACTCAGACTAGCAGACACTATAATTATCAATGCTGCAAAACATTTTCCACTATAAACTCTGTTTTCCCCTACTTACAACTTCATAAAAATATTCACTGAAGTTTTCTGTGCTTGGTCTCTGCCCAAAGGAAATTTGCTGAAAAGTGGCCAGAGTCCCTTCAGCAGTATGAGATATGGTAGAGACAAATTTCAGAGTAGCAGCCATGTTAGAATGTATCCGCAAAAAGAACAGGAGTACTTGTGGCACCTTAGAGACTAACAAAAATTTATTTGAGCATAAGCTTTCGTGGGTTACATTTGAGCTTATGCTCAAATAAATGTGTTAGTTTCTAAGGTGCCACAAGTACTTCTGTTCTTTTTAGTAGAGACAAAAATCACTTTTCCCATTGTAATACCACCTTAAAATAATACATAAAAACTATAGCAAAACCATGTTCAATTTAAAACTTGGCAAAGATGTGGTTCTTGCTGAGAACGAGAGCCTCTACTTGGCTTGAAAAATATTTTTGATTTAACAAAAGTTGCTGGAAATTATTTTACTAAGGCCTGGACTACACTAGCGGAGGAGGGGGGTGCTTTTAAAAATGGACTTAGGTAACCTGCCTTATCTAACATGATTTCAAACACTATTTAGCATCCAGTGCAGACACAGCTTAAATCTTCACAATCATGTTAGCTAGTCCTGTCATAACCTAGAAAGTAGCCTAAAGTCCCGTTCTTGACAGGTAAAAAAGGTGTGTTTTTTAATCAAGTTAAGGTAACACAATTGAAAAGCTCCATTAAGATACAGTCTAAATATGTTTGAAGCCATGTTAGCTGGCTGTGTTTTAGCCTAGCCTCTCCTCTAACCTAAAACGTGATAGGCTAATTCAGACCTGTTAGCCTGCATCGTAAGCCATGCCTGCACTAGAAAAGAGGTGTATTTTTTAAAATGTATTAAGAAACCCTACTGTAAATGTGGCAAGTTGTAGTTTTAATTCATGTTTGCTAGTCAAAATAAATATCAAGTTGTCAATAATAATGAAGTGTACTATAAATATAATTCTGATCTGTATTTAGGAACAAGCCAGATGATATATACATATCATAATGATGAAATACTTTCAGTTCCAAAAGTAACTAAGGAGGATGTTAATCAGCAGCTACTAAAATTAATATTTTTTATATCGGCATGTCTGGATAACTTACATCTAAGAGTTTTAAAAGAACTGGCCGAGGAGCTTGCTGGACTGTTAAATGTCGATTTTTTAAATATGTCTTGGAGCACTGGAAAAATTCCATCAGCCTGGAAGAAACTAATGTGCCAATATTTAAGAAGGGTAAAACAGGACGACATAGTTGTGACATCGCACTCTATATGATTTTATAAAACTATGCTGATGAATGTAAACATAATGTAACTAAAATATGCTTCATGCAAAAGGTCTCTTGTAAAGTATAATTACAAAGCTTATAATCTACTGAGTGTGGTCATCCTATTTGCATAAATGTATCACTCTTGTATCTGAAACTAGAAATATGAAATATAACTCTGAGGGACTACTGTAATTATGCAAAGTGTGGGCCATTAATGGTGGTTTGGAATCTTGATGGCTCCCATAAACCAGGACAATTGACTATAGATGGCTCTGTTTCACGTACGTCTTCCTGTGTATACGTGGGTATTGGCAAGTGGATAATGAAGTCTTACAGTGACAAGTGATCATGACACCTGAACTGGAATCCATCTTTAACCTGGTACTTTTCCATTGAGAAGGAGGGGTGGGAACCCAGAGAGGGACAAAGGATTCCCGCCTTTTGCAAAAGATATATAAAAGTGGATGGAACAGAACAAAAGAGGTTGCAATCATGAGAAATCCCCTAGCTACCACCTGAGATGGAACAAGGACTGTACCAGAGCAAAGGATTGTGCCCAGACTAGGGAAGTGTTCAGTCTGTGACAGAAGCTTATTGAAAACATCTCTGAGGGTGAGATGTTATCTGTATTCAATATCCTTACTCTATTAGGTTTAGAGTTGCATACATTTTATTTTGCTTGGTAATTCACTTTGTCCTGTCTGTTATTACTTGGAACCACTTAAATTCTACTTTTTATATTTAATAAAATCACTTTTTACTTATTAATTAACACAGAGTATGTATTAATACCTGGGGGGAGGGGAAAAACAGCTGTGCATAACTCTCTATCAGTGTTGTAGAGGGCGAACTTTATATAGGGTAAAACAGATTTATTTGGGGTTTGGACCCCACTGGGAGTTGGGCATCTGAGTGTTAAAGACAGGAATACTTCTTAAGTTGCTTTCAGTTAAGTCTGCAGCTTTGGGGCACATGGTTCAGACCCTGGGTCTGTGTCGGAGCAGACTGGCCTGTCTGGCTCAACAAGACGGTGCTGGAGTCCCAAGCTGGCAGGGAAAGCAGGGACAGAAGTAGTCTTGGCGCATCAGGTGGCAGTTCCCAAAGGGTTTTCTGTGATACAACTCGTCACAATAGTAATTATAGGCCTGTCAGTCTGATATCCATCCAGGTCAAAATAATGAAATGACTGACCCATTATTTTTAGATTATCAATTTGAAGAATTGTCCCAGATTGAGGTGTCAATAAAGGAGGCTCTGGGGCAAACTGATAAATGAAACAGGAAGAAGTCACTAGGACCAGATGGCATTCACCCAGTAGTTCTAATGAAAATCAAGTATGACACTGCAGAACTACTAATTGTGGTATGTAAACTATTTAACATTATGTACCAGAAGACTGGAGGATAGCTAATGTGACACCAACTTCAGAATTTCAGAAAGCCTTCAACAAGGTCTCTTATCAAAGGCTCTTAAGCCAAGTAAGCAGTCATGGGATAAGAGGGAAAGTGCTCTCATAGATCATAACTGATTAAAAGATAGGAAACAAAGGGTAGGAATAAATGGTCAGATTTCAGAATGTAGAAAAGTAAACAGCAGTGTCCCCCAAGGATCTGTACTGGGACCAGTGCTGTTCAACATATTCATAAATGATATGGAAAAAGGGGTAAACAGTGCAATGGCAAAGTTGCAGAAGATAAAAAATTACCCAAGAAAGTTAAATCCAAAGCTGATTGTGAAGAGTTACAAAAGGATGTCACAAAACTGAGTGACTGGGCAACAAAATGGCAGATGAAATTCAATGTTGATAAATGCAAAGTAATGCACATTGGAAAACATAATCCCAACTATACATAAAGAAGAATAGGTTCTAAATTAGCTATTAGAGGTCTGTTACACAAGTGGGTGGATGAGGTTCTGTGGCCTGCAGTGTGCAGAAGGTCAGACTAGATGATTCTCATGGTCCCTCCTGACCTTAAAGTCCATGAGTCTATGAGAATTTGGAATAATGGTGGAGTGTTCTCTGAAAACATCAGCTCAGTGTGCCGTGGCCGTCAAAAAAGGTAACAGAATGTTAGAAACCATTAGGAGAGGGATAGATAAGACAATAAATATAATAATGCCACTATATAAATCCATGGCACGTCCACGCCTTCAATACTGAGTGCTGTTCTGGTCACCCCATCTCAAAAAAGACATTATAAATGGAAAAGATACAGAGAAGGGCAACAAAAATGATTAAGGGTATGGAACACCTTCCATATGAGGAGAGATTAAAAAGACTGGGACTGTTCAACTTAGAAAGAGACAATTTAGGAGGGACATGATAGAGGTCTATAAAATTACAAATGGTGTGGGGAAAGTGCATAAGGAAATGTTATTTTCTCTTTCACATAACACAAGAACCAGGGGTCACCCAATGAAATTAAATAGACAGCAGATTTAAAACAAACAAAAGGAAGTACTTCTTCACACAAAGCACAGACAACCTTTGGAACTTGTTGCCAGAGGATTTTGTGAAGGCCAACACTATAACAGGGTTCAAAAAATAATTAGATAAGTTCCTGGAGGATAGGTCCATCAATGGCTATCAGGCAAGATAGTCAGGGATGCAACTGGTTTCCCCTAAGCCTCTGACACTGTTATTTTTCCATCAACTAGGCGAAAGTTCATACTAATTAAATAAAAAGTTCTTTAAGCAGTCTAATCAGAGTCTTCCATTAAGTTTTTCAGTGGGAATTTCCATTAGACAGATGTTCTCCATGCCAACTATCACCGCCATAGGGGTCAAGTAATACTGTGGTTTCACCTGCATCCTCTTTTAAACTGTTACACTGTAACACAGATTCATTAGTTGAGGAGGCTGACAAATTGCTTACTTTGGGACTTGACGACAGGCAATGGATCATTTGATAATTGCTCTGCAACGTTCATTCCCTCATATCAGTTCTCCAACTTTACTGCACTGCAACCCCTTTCTGACAACAAAAATTACTACATGACCCCAGAAGGGGGACCGAAGCCTGAGCCCACCTGAGCCGTGCCGCCCCAGCTGGTGGGGCCAAAGCCTGAGTCCCATCACCCCGGGTTGGGGGGCAAAAGCCCAAGGACTTCAGCTCCAGACAGGGGGCCTGTAACCTGATCCCCACTGCCAGGGCTGAAGCCCTCAGGCTTCAGCTTTGGCCCCTGGCTGGTGGGGCTGCGGCTTTGGCCCTGGGCTCCAGGAAGTCTAACACCAACCCTGGCGACCTCATTAAAACAGGGTCATGACCCACAGTTTGAGAACCACTGCAAGCATTTAGTATTGACTACCGTGGGAAGGCAGGATACTGGCCTGGATGAACCACTTGTCTGAGCCAGTATGGCCATTCTTATGACTGATACAGGACTCGATTAACAAAGAATTAAAGGAAGATAACACGATTAATTGTACTAGGGTCCTGAATGGATCAGTCCTTGGCCATATGTTATTTAATCTTTTATCAATGACCTGAAGAGATAACATCTCATTACTGATAGAGTTGTAGATGACACAAAGATTAGGGGAGCTGTAAATAACCAAGAGGACAGATCACTAACAGAGCTATCTGGATTACTTGGTAAGGTGGGCACATCAATCAGTGTGTGTTTCAATAAGGCCAAATGTAAGGTACACACAACACAGGCTTAGGAACTAAAGTCTAGAAACGCAGGCTATCTTTACAGAATGGGGGACTCTAACCTGGGAAAAACAGCAAAGAGGAAAATGACCTGGGAGTCATGGTGGATAATCTGCTGAACATAAGCTTTCAGTACAATTCTGTGCTTAAAAACGCTAATGCAATTCTTGGATGTATCAACAGAAGACTGACTTGGAGTAGGGAGGTTTTATTACCTCTATATTTGGCTATTAGAATCCTGCGTCCAGTTCTGGTTTCCACACGTCAAGAAAGATGATGATAAATTGCAGAGGTTTCAGAGAAGAGCCACAAGAATGATTGAAGGATTGGAGAATGCGTTACAGTGAGAGACTCAATGAGCTCAATCTATTTAGTTTAACAAAAAGAAGGTTAAAGCATGACTTTATCACAGTCTGTAATTACCCATTTGTAGTAAAGTGCTCCTCAATCTAGCAGACAAAGGTGTAACAAAATTCAATGTCTGAATGTTGAAGCTAAGCACATTCTAACTAGAGATAAGGCACACACTTTTAACACACAGAGTAATTAACAACTAGAATAACTTACCAAAAGTCATGGTGGATTCTCCAGTGCTAGAAATTTTAAAATCAAAGATTAGATGTTTTTCTAAAGGATATGTTCAACTTCAACCACAGCTCTTGGACAGGAAGCAAGATGTAATTTGAGGAAGTCCTACTGCTTGTCTCATGCCTGTCCCCCAGTTGCCCCTACGCATAGGAGCCAGAGTGGGTCCAGGCCGTTTCTTCCGAGAGCTGCGTG
This sequence comes from Gopherus flavomarginatus, assembly GCF_025201925.1. Classification (NCBI taxonomy): domain Eukaryota; kingdom Metazoa; phylum Chordata; order Testudines; family Testudinidae; genus Gopherus; species Gopherus flavomarginatus. Next base: position 20,390,447 of record NC_066632.1, on the reverse strand, counting down.
GAGCGGTCCCCAACCCTGCTCCCTGGCTGGAGCACCGGAGTGGGGCAAGCCCCAGGCCCCGACCCCAGTAGGAGCTCAAGGGTCGGATTAAACGGCTGCGCCGAATCCGGCCTACAGGCCATACTCTGAAAAGTGCCGTTCAGACCAGGGATGAGCAAATGTGTTATTACCCAACACCTCCTAATCTAGACAAGGTCCAAGGCATAGCCTAGGAGTTTTCTAATTTGATTTTTAAAAAGCACCTGTTTTCCTAATCTAGAGATAACATAGGAGATAAATGAACTCGCATTTCTGTGCAATAGGGCCTTGATCCTGCAAACCTTTGCTTATAGGTCTTGGCTACGCTCAGAAAATGCACTGTATTTGAAAACAAGTTAACACAATCTTAAATACGATTCTGCCCTTACTGTGGACAAGAGCAGGCAGCCCTGCTTAAACAGGTATTAGCTGGTCATGTTAACCATAAAGCCAGTGTCTATGGCTTTATACACAATGAAATTAGCTCAACTGAGTAGTTTAACTCCATTGAAAATCCCCCTTAGCCCTGGTCTACACTACAGAGTCAGGTAGACACAAGGAAGCTTACGGCAACCTAACTCTGTAAGCGTCTAAGCTAAAATATTGCTCCTGCCAATGTAACTTGCCCACTATGCCGACTTAATTCCACCTCCACAAGAGGTGTAGCGCTTAGGTCAACATTGTTCGATCAATCCAGTATCAGTATAGACACTGGCTGCTTACATCGACTGTTACTGGCTTTTAGAAGCCATCCCACAATGCCCAAAACTGACAGTTAAATCAATGTAAACGCTCCTGGTGAGGGGATACACTGCCAACACAAGGAGCATAGTGTGGACATGCAAAAGTGATTTAATTATTGTGGTGGCTATATGTTGATATTACAAAATTATTTCAACCTAAGTTATGTCAACATACCCTCAATGGTGCAGCAGATACAGATTAATATCTTTAAAAATGTCTGAATTTAACTTCATAGAAAAACACCACATTAATTGGCATGGCCTATGGGACAATTTGTGGGAGTATGGGATTGTAGAATCAGGGCCCTACTGGATTCAAAGATTCAACAAACTTTTCCAGATTAATTCTGTTCTTCTCCCCGTCTTCCCTTTCTGCTTTCTTCTTATTTTTTTTTAATGGAAATCAAATGTGTAAAACTGTGTTACAACAACATTATGGTTGTAACTGTCACAATATTAAGTCAGGAAATGCAAGAGTTAAAGTGTTAACAACATTAACATTGCACAAATGTATTTTATAGTCCTGTTTCAGGTTCAGCGTGTAGGTTAATATTTTGCTCACCTGTATAAAATGTATAGAATGCACAATGCAACAAAAGTTAACGTTCCCGATGGAAAGTTCATGTTTACATTTCCTGGCCTTTTAATTGTGCAACCAACCTTAAATGTCTCATTAGTAAAAAATGTTTTGCATTTAAACGTAGTATATACTGCTGAAAGCAAGCAGGTTCCAGCAAGTTGTAGTAAGGTTCTGTTAATTCTGAAGAGACTCAACAGTAGCTGCAAACAGGTGTTCCACTAACAAAAACATTTAAAGTTGCCACAGATACAGCTATGGAGCCAAATTTAGCTCCAGAATAAGCAGATGCAACTCCACTGATGTTGACAGAGTTGCACCTTCTTACATCAGGGTCAAAATTTAGTCCCCAATAACCTCTACCATCCCTTGATCATACCTTTATTATTGGTATTGCTAGCACCTTGAAACCCCAGTCAAGGATTAATGCCTCACTGGGCCAGGCACTGTACACATGTACTAGGATTTGAAGATGTTAAGCTAATGTGTGTTAAGAGCCTAGCGTGGTCAAGGTAGCATGCCTCTAATACATGTCAACCTGTTTGAGTTAAAGTCTCCGTTGCTGAGGGGACCCTAGGCTTCAGTTTAGCACTGTAAAAGTCAACTCTGCATTGTCTACAATTGAATGGTAGAGCATGTCAAGTGAGTGCTTTCTAACACACGTTTAAAGCCTAGGCAAGACCAATCCCAAGTCATCTAAAACTTACTTTGTGTTGGGTTAGACAACAGTGCTTAAGGCCCGGTCTATGTTATTAAGGGTATCCCTACACGACAAGCACTATAGCGGCACAGTTGCAGTAATGCCGTTGTACCACTGTAGTGCAGACTGGAGGTAGCTCGGTCAATGGAAGAATTCTTCAGTCAATTTTGCAGTGTCTATACCAGGGCTTAGGTCAGCTTAACTATGTCTCTCAGGAGTGTGAATTTTTCACCCCCAAGTGATGTAGCTAGATCGACCTAAGTTTTAAGTGTAGACCAGGCCTCTGTTTTGCTGGCATAGCTATGTCAGCTAGGAGAGTTTGGGGGGGGAAAAAAAATCACATCACTAATCAACATAGCTATGCCAGTAAAATCCTCTATGTAGGCACTGCTTACACCAGCAAAAGAGTCTTTCACCAGTATTGCTAATGTGTTCAAGGAGGTGGCTCCTAGGTGTTACACTAATACAAATAATAAACAACAATAATAGAAAAACAACTCCTTTTGTCAGTGTAAGCTGCTTCTCCACTAGGCCTAAAGGCTTTGTCAGTATAGCTATGCTGGCAAAGCTTTTGGAGCAAAGACTGCCCTAAATGTACAGTAGCTTGCCAACACTGGCAAGTATTAGAGGGAAAAAGGTTAATATAAACACAGCCTAGGGTCTCCATGCAGACAGAAACTTTCCCTAACCCTAACCTCAGACAGAGACCAACACCTACAAAATCTCCACCAAGCATTCTCAAAACTACAATACCCGCACGAGGAAATAAGGAAACAGATCAACAAAGCCAGACGTGTATCCAGAAGCTTCCTACTGCAAGACAAACCCAAGAAAGAAACCAACAGGACTCCACTGGCCATCACATACAGTCCCCAGCTAAAACCTCTCCAATGCATCATCAGGGATCTACAACCCATCCTGGACAATGATCCCACACTTTCACAGGCCTTAGGTGGCAGGCCAGTCCTTGCCCACAGGCAACCTGCCAACCTGAAACATATTCTCACCAGCAACTGCACACTGCACCATAGTAACTCTAGCTCAGGAACCAATCCATGCAACAAACCTCGATGCCGACTCTGCCCACATATGTACACCAGCGACACCATCACAGGACCTAACCAGATCAGCCACACCATCACCGGTTCATTCACCTGCACCTCCACCAATGTAATATACGCTATCATATGCCAGCAATGCCCCTCTGCTATGTACATCGGCCAAACTGGACAGTCGCTACGGAAAAGGATAAATGGACACAAATCAGATATTAGGAATGGCAATATACAAAAACCTGTAAGAGAACACTTCAACCTCCCTGGCCACACTATAGCAGACCTTAAGGTGGCCATCCTGCAGCAAAAAAGCTTCAGGACCAGACTTCAAAGAGAAACTGCTGAGCTTCAGTTCATCTGCAAATTTGACACCATCAGCTCAGGATTAAACAAAGACTGTGAATGGCTTGCCAATTACAAAACCAGTTTCTCCTCCCTTGGTTTTCACACCTCAACTGCTAGAACAGGGCCTCATCCTCCCTGATTGAACTACCTCATTATCTCTAGCTTGCCTGCCCCTGGAAATTTCCACTAAATGCATCTGACGAAGTGGGTATTCACCCACGAAAGCTCATGCTCCAAAACGTCTGTTAGTCTATAAGGTGCCACAGGATTCTTTGCTGCTTTCCCAATATACACTGCAGCATTTAAACTATAATTAATTCAATTAAAGTGGCAGTTACATTTACTAACCTTTCTGGTTGCTAAAATACTCCTAAATGTAACTCAATGCAAAGATTTTGATAAGGCATACAACAACTCTGTGGAGTGAATTCTCCGCCACATTGGGTCAGACCAGTAATCCATCTAGTCGAGTATCCTGTCTTCTGGCAGTGGCCGCTGCCAGGTGCTTCAGAAGGAATGAACAGAACAGCGCAATTTATCAGTCCACCCCCTGTTGTCCAGTCCCAGCTTCTGGCAGTCAGAGATTGAGACACCCAGAGCATAAAGTTATGTCCCTGACCATCCTGCCTAATAGTCACTGATGGATTTATCCTCCATGAATTTAATTAATTCTTTTTTTCACCTAGTCTTCACAACACCCCCGATAAATTCCACAGGTTGGCAGTGCTCTGCGTGAACACTTTCATGATTATATAGACCTCTAGCATAACCTCCCTTAGGGCAGATCTACACTACTGCTTAAGTCGATCTAACTTATGTTGCTCAGGGAAGTGAAAAACCCCATCCCTGCCCCCGCCACGAGTGACGTGACTTTTGCGCTGTCCGGTTCACATTGGCTCTATGTCAACAGAAAATGCTCTCCAGCCGACACAGCTTACATTTCTCACCAAGGTGAAGTAACTATGACAATGGGAGATCACTCTCCCGTTGGCATAGCACATCTTCACCAGACACGCTACAACAGCACAGCTGCACCAATGCAGCGCTGTAATGTAGACTTGCCCTCAGTTGGATCTTTTCTAAGCTGAACTGTCCCAGTCTTTTTAATCTCTCCTCACATGAAAGCTGTTCCATGCTCCTAATAATTTGTTGCCCTCCTCTGTTATCTATCCCTTTTCTCATGGTTCTTAACATTCTGTTTTGATGCCGCTGCACACTGAGCGGATGTTTTCAGAGAACAATCCACAATGACTTCAAGATCTCTTTCTTCAATGGGTAAAAGCTAATTTAGATCCCATTATTCTGTATGTATAGTTGGAATTATTTTCCAATGTGAATCACTTTGCATTTATTAACACTGAATTTCATCTACCATTTTCTAGCCTAGTCACCCAGTTCTGAGAGATCCCTTTGTAACTGTTCACAGTCAGGTTTGGATTTAACTATCTTGGGTAATTTTGTATCCTCCACAAACTTTGCCATTTCACTGTTTACCTCTTTTTCCAGATCATTTATGAATATGTTGAACCGCACCTGTCCCAACTCAGGTCCTGGGCTTCACTGCTATTTACCTCTCTCCACTGTGAAAACTGACCTTTTATTCCTTATTTTTTAATCAGTTACTGATCCATGAGAGGACCTTCCCTCTTATCCCATAACTGCTTACTTGGCTTAAGAGCCTTTGGTGAGAAAACTATGTCAAAGGCTTTCTGAAGGTCCAAGTATACTATATCTACTGAATCATCCTGGTCCACATGTTTGCTGACACCTTTGAATAATTCTAATAGATTGGTGAAGCATGATTTTACTTTATAAAAGCCATGTTGTCTCTTCCCCAACATATTGTGTGCATATATGTGTCTGATAGGATGAAACTAGTAAAGAGCAGAACTATTTGCTTGGTACTGAACTTGGGCTTACTGGCCTGTAATTTCCAGGATCACCCCGAAACTTTTTTAAAATTCAGCATTACATTAGCTATCCGCCAGCCATCGGAGATAAATCTGCCAGTTTATCTCAATGGTGTCTTAACTCTAAAGTCTTAATAGGACAATTTAAAATATAGTTAACCATGATTAATTATTTGAACTGGTCAAGTTAGCAAAAACATCCCATCTGTGAACTAATTCAGCATGTCAGGTTTCATTTGAAAGGTATAAGTTTTGGAGATATAAATACAGTGCACTCCTTTTATACGAATCCTGGATGATTTGATTCTTATAAGCAGTTTATTCTTACAAGTGGAGTATTTTATGTTCTTATTTGTCCCACTGGTTTTGATCACTATATGCGGTTGATTCTTATTTCATCAATTCTTATAAATGGAATGCACTTTATCATAATTTTATCAAATATTAGATTTGTTAGAACTGAAAGATTGTAAAAACTCACTCTACTTTTTGTTCTTTCAGGTTGAACAATAAAAATCCAGGAAGTCAGTTTTGGAGGGGTGTGGGCTGGCCAATTTTCCTTTTAGCTTCTAGAGTGCTGCTATATTGAAATAACACTCTTACACAATGTTTGTATCCCAATCACTTGTTTCCAGTAGAATAATTATTGTTTAAAAATCACGAAAACATTTCTATTGTTTTAGGACTCCTGAGGACTCTGTTTTGGCAAAATTGAGAGCCAGGTTGGTGGTACTGTATTCTGAAACGTGGAGAGTGGGGTAAGGAGCAGCATTAAAAAAAAAACGTGACCTTGCTCCTGCTTAGTTTGGTTTTTAGATATCGGTTTAATAGGGTTGCCAGTTTAAAAGATCTGGCTGTGTGGTTCATGTCTTTTTTTAAGTAAATGGGATGGCAAAGAATGAGGCCATATTTTTAAGTGAAAGGACAAAATAGCAAGGTCCTACCTTTCTTGCTTCTGTTTGGCTGAAGCATTTTAATTATGCTTAAGGAACTGGGAATTATGCTGAGGGAATTGGACTTATTTAGTCTGCAGAAGAGAAGAGTGAGGGCAGATTTGATAGCAGCCTTCAACTCCCTGAAGAGGGGTTCCAAAGAGGATGGAGCTAGGCTGCTTTCAGTGGTGGCAGATGATAGAACAAGGAGCATTGTTCTCAAGTTGCAGTGGGGGAGGTCTAGGTTGGATATTAGGCCATGGCTACACTGGCGCTTTACAGCGCTGCAACTTTCGCGCTCAGGGGTGTGAAAAAACACCCCGAGCGCTGCAAGATACAGCGCTGTAAAGCCTCAGTGTAATCAGTGCCGCAGCGCTGGGAGCACAGCTTCCAGCGCTGCAAGCTACACCCGTAAGGGATGTGGTTTACATGCTGCCCCAGCGCTGGCGCTCCGACCACACTCACACTTCAAAGCGCTGCCACGGCAGCGCTTTGAAATGTCAAGTGTAGCCATACCCTTAGGAAAAACTATTTCACTAGGAGGGTGGTGAAGCACTGGAATGGGTTACCTAGGGAGGTGGTGGAATCTCCATCTTTAGAGGTTTTTAAGGCCCGGCTTGACAAAGCCCTAGCTGGGTGATTTAGTTGGGGTTGGTCCTGCCTTGAGCAGGGGGTTGGACTAAATGACCTCCTGAGGTCTCTTCCAACCCTAATCTTCTATTTTTCTATGCTTTTCAGCATTTGCAAACAGCATCTATCTACTCCGGGTTGACATTTACACAGAAAGTCCCAATAATTTGATGCACAGCTGGAGAAACCATTCTACATTGCCTCTGCAAGCTCTACGTTCTGAGGCAATGAGCCTAAATACACTGGGGCCAGAGCACAAGAGGACTATTGTATTCCTACTTCCACAGATCCAATGGCTCAAAAGACTCCTGTGCGGGAAGCAAAGGAGCAGTGGTTGCTCTTCCAGCTACAAGTTTTTAATGGGGGAGCTACAATCAACAGTATTGCCCTGGCTGAGAGAAAATTCCCTTCTTCTCAAGCTCGCTCCTCACTCAACTTGCTCTAGTAACACAATGAAAGGGCTTCATATTAAGGATCGTTCCAGCCAAGTATAACCATGCCAGGAGACCCAGTTAGAACAGGGGATCAATACGTTGGACCAGAACATTAAGAGTCCCTGCCTTGAAGGGGACACTGGTAAGGTCCCATCTGCACTACAAATGAAATGGTGTTACATTTGTCAGGCAAACCTGGTTGCATTTGCAGTACTAAAACTCCCTTAATGTAAAATTTAACATTGCAGTAATGCAGATTTTGAGAGTAGTTGGTACAAGATAAGGGCCAGAACTTTATTTCTATCATAATTTCTCCACTCATGAAGACTTCTAACTTTGCCCTTAGTTACAAGCAATGAAAAACATCCAAGTGTGTGTCTGGTAAAGAAATACTTGCTGCATATGGTAACGACACCAGCTCTATATAGATGAGTGCATGTTGTTGCAACATCCATTATAGTTCCCTTTGGATAAACAGCATGCTAAATATAAAAATCAGAATTATACCTCTACCCTGATATAACGCTGTCCTCAGGAGCCAAAAAATCTTACCATGGTATAGGTAAAACTGTGTTATATCGAACTTGCTTTGATTCACCGGAGAGTGCAGCCCCGCCCCCTGGAGCGCTGCTTTACCGCGTTATATCCGAATTCGTGTTATATAGGGTCACGTTATATTGGGGCAGCTGTGTATCTACACATTTCTAAAGTAGCTGCTTTATTCTAAAGAGCCCTGAGGCACAAAAGTAGCCCCACTTCCAACATGTTGAAACTAAAATGTATGACTGCTTCATGGAGATACTCTCTCATTTTACGTGAACAGTAATTACAACATATAAAAAACAAATGCTATTAGGATTAGGAGATCAACTGGAGAAGTATGTCTCCTTTCTGAGTTCAAAGATCCTAGCCCCTTCCCCAAAATTACTGCTCTGACTGATCATCAACGGTGTTTAAATCTGAAGTAAAAATTGCCATTTCTGAAACTCAAGCTGGTGGCAGCCATCTTGCTGAGAGCTGATTGACACGGAAGCATTATAGAAGATGGTTAAACCTATATTAAGAGAATGAAAACTAGGTACAGATCAAACGGAAACAAGCAAGTGGCTTAACATTTGGAACAGTAACATGTTTAGTCTTGTCTTTATACAAAGTAGACTGTTAAATAAAACTACCACTACCAATCTGCAGTTCAGGCGTTTTAAATTACAAGGGTGCTCTCTGATTCAGGATATACAACTAACAAGGTACGGAGATACAAACATATTTAGTAATATGTTTTAAAATAGTATTGGACAGTTATTACAACAAGCAAATCTGGCTGTTATTGTATTAGGAAGTTCTCAGATACCAGGGTGATGAGAGCCATACAAGTACTTAGGCATACAGAAATGAAAGTTACACGGGGGTAAGTTCTGAAGCATAGGCTCTAGTTACCTGGTCTAATGTAACATGTGCGTGGGTATATAACTTGGTTTCCAAACGTCATGGTAATTAGACAGTGGGGGTAAGAAATAAACCCAGTATTTCAGTAAGGAATACCACTCCCACTATTAAATTCTCATTGCCCTTTGTTCTGAAATAGGTGGTCAGAATACAGTCTCCTCAAAGGAAACTCTCAAGCATAGGATTTGCCTAACAAGAGCAGGTAACTGGTTCATCAAGTTCTGAAATCCTGCCTTCCTTCAGAGGGAGGAAAAGGCTCTGAGGTTAGATAAATGTATATCAGGGACCGTCTAGACAGTATTTGGTCCTGCCATGAGGGCAGGGGACTGGACTCGATGACCTCTCGAGGTCCCTTCCAGTCCTAGAGTCTATGAATCTATGAATCCCTCATTAGATACATGGACAATTTTGCCACAAAGACCAATTTTGGAGGCAAGGGCAAAGAAAGAGTTAATAAGAATTCAGACAATCAGTATGAAATTAGATTACCTTTGCTTTATTATACAGTTACAAGAGTGGTAAAAATCAGTCAAAGACATCCAGATACTTTTTCTTTAGATACAAGGTTAAAGCTTGGTTCTATCTTGCTACATATAGAGCAGTAACATGTATCTGAGTGCCACAGCATGGCAACTGCTACAGCAGCGGTTTTCAGCTGGTGGCCCATGGACCCTCAGGGGTCTGCAGACTATGTCTAAGGGGTTCACGAAAGGTTGTTATAACAACAGAACAGTGTTTTTCAACTTGGGGTCTGCAGACTATGTCTAAGATTTCCAAAGGGGTCCACACCTCCATTTGAAATTTAGGGGCCCACAAAGGAAAAAAAGTTTAAAACCACTGTGCTATAGCACACAACAAAGGTCCAAATCCCATCTGCCCCTTCTGTTGCTACTAGCTTTGTATCCACACATGAAAGTTAATCCAGAATAAGGCAGAGTGTGTGTGAATTTAAAGTGGATTAACTCTCTATTTAGATACTTATCCCAGAATAAGCATGCCTTTTCATGTTTAAACTAATTCAGAACAAGGTACACTTATTCTGGAATAAGTGCATCTAGACATGGAGTTAATCAGGAATAGTTAACCCACAGTAAATTGCAGTGTTGTTGTAGCCATATCGGTCTCAGGATATTGGACAGACAAGATGGGTGAGGTAGTCTCTTTTATTGCATCAACTTCTGCTGATGAAAAAGACAAATCAACCTTTCAAGTTTACAGAGAGCTCTTCTTCAGGTCTGGGAAAGGTACTTTGAGTGTTTTAGCTAAATACAAGGGTGGAACAGATAAGGAGTTAACACATGTTGCAAGAGACCATTCAAAGTGAAGTGGGCAGTTAACACCACTACAGTCACAGGACACAAGAATTAGTGGTTTACAGATAGTTATAATGGGCCACTGTAACTTCACATCCTATCTTATTCTGGATCAATTTTCACATGTGCAAACTCAAATACCACAACAGTGCACAAGACCATGTTCCGGGACACTTTAGTGCACTGTGGAATCATGGTATCTACAAAACCAAGAATGTTGTGAGCATGTCTGGAAACCATTATAGTATAACCTCAGAGTTATGTACACCTTAGCAATGGAGGTTGTTCATAACTCAGAAATGTTCCAGAGTGGTAGCAAAAAGGAGGAGGAGTATTTGTGGCACCTTAGAGACTAACAAATTTATTTGAGCATAAGCTTTCATGGGCTAAAGCCCATTTCATCAGAGGCATTCAGTGGAAAATACAGTAGGAAGATATATAGATACACAGAGAACATGAAAAAATGGGTGTTGCCATACCAACTCTAATGAGACTAATTGATTACGGTGGGCTATCATCAGCAGGAGAAAAAACACTTGTAGTGATAATCAGGATGGCCCATTTCAAACGGTTGACAAGAAGGTGTGAGTAACAGTAGGGTGAAAATTAGCATGGGGAAATAGTTTAGTTTGTGTAATGACTCATCCACACCCAGTCTTTAGTCAAGCCTAATTTAATGGCATCCATTTTGCAAATTCCAATTCTGCAGTTTCTCCTTGTTAGTCTCTAAGGTGCCACAAGCACTCCTCGAGTTCTTTTTTCAGAAATGTTTGTAACTCAGAACAAAACATTATGGTTGTTCTTTCAAAAGTTTACAACTGCACATTGACTTAATACAGCTTTGAAACTTGATGATGACAGCACAAAATGCTCCTTTCCTTTTTTTTTTTTAAGTTTATCTTTACCACTGTATTGTATTTGCCTTTTTTTTTTTTTTTTTTTTGGACTCTGCTGCTGCCTGATTGTGTACTTCCAGTTCCAAATTAGGTTTGTTGTAGACTGGTCAGTTTGTAACTCTGAGGTTCTACTATATTCCCAGTACTGTAGCTGGGCCAATAATGAGGCATACAGTATTTAATCTAGGGTTGCAGTGTGGGGGGAAGCCCTTGGATGGGAGGAAACCTGAATAAATGTGGCAGAGTTTGGGCTCATAAGGCAGGATCACTGCTCAGAAAACTTAACAACAAACTGGATTTGGATGTGAAATGAAGGCATGAAACACGGGGGGTGGGGTGGGACGGGGCGGGGGACTACAAATAAAGAGAGCACTGGGAGGAAGAGGGGTGTCAACGGGATTTGCAGGGCTGGGAAGTCGCAGACACACAAGAGAAGCTGCAGGATATGCAAGGCTGGGAGCAATATGAGGCTTGCAGGTGAAATCCTGGGAATATCAGGGTTTTGAAATGAAAATGAGAGTGGGGGAAGATGTTCACAAAGGATCCCAAGCAGGGCTACAGAGGGATTTGCAAGGCTGGAAGCAGGCCTACTGTGAGGGTTCTAGAGATAGAGGATGTGTTGGGAGGTTGCCAGGCTAGGAACATCCATGAGATTTGCAAATAATACAGGGGAGGGCTAAAAAGCTCAGTGCAGTTTGCAAGGGGCTGCTGGAGATCATGGAGCAGGCAGAAGGGCAGTGGGGTTTGTAGCCCCCCTAATCAGGAGGCTGTGGGTGGGCAGTATCAGGGGATCCTGAGAGAAGAAGGATTGTGAGAGGGATTCAGGGGGAGGATGGGGGGCTACAGGAGACAGAGACGGGAGATCCTTGGGGGGAGGAGGAGGAGGAAGACTACAGGGGTGTGTTTTTGCAGGGGATAAGGGAGGAGGGTCGTGGGGGTATGTTTGCAGGAAATCTGGGCGAACAAGGAGGGCTGTGGGAGGGTAGCAGGGGAGATGGAGCTACAGGGGATGGGGGAGTTGCAGGAAATCTCGGGGGGTGGAGAGGCTGCAGGAGATCACAGGGAGGAGAGACAAGCATGAGGATGTGTGGCAGGTGATGGGGGGGGAATACAGGAGATCAGTGGTGGGCAACTGGTGTAGGGAGTTGTAGAGAATATGGGGTGGGAAGGGTCTGTTACAGGGATCTTGGACAGGGCAGTGCAGGGGATCCACGAGGGTGACAGTGGGAGGCTGCAGGGGATTTTTTGGGGGAGGTGCATGCCAGGAGGTTTGCAGGAGATCAGGAGTAGCAGGAATTTTGCAGAGGGGGATTTACAGAAGATCTAGGAGGGACTAAGCAGTAGGAAGGACAATGTTGCAGGGAACCTGGGGTGGGGGCGTGTCCAGAGAGTGGAGGGGAGGATTTTCAGGGGATTTGGGATCCCAGGGAAGGTTGCAGAACACGAAAGCACAGATGGTGCAGGGGCTGTTGCAAAGGCTCTGGAGAGACAGTGGGTGGGGGAGTTGCAGAGAACCCCAGAGGAAGGTCTGCAGGACAGGGAAATGGAGGGGATTCCAGGGGAACGCAGGACAGGGATTGAGGGGGATGCCAGAGGATGGTATCCAGGGGAGTTGGGGGTGGGGGGTTGGAGGACAGGGCAGTGCAGGCGATCCAAGGTGTAGGGAGTAGCGGGAGAGGATTCTGGAGGTGCAGTGAGGGATGTTGCAGGAGATTCGGGAGGGGGGCAGTCTGCAGGACTGGGTGCAGAGGACGAGGGGAGAAGCAGCGAAGGGTTTAGAAGGGATTTGGGGCGGGGGATGGACGACGAGGTGATACAGGGGAGGGTTGGCGGACAGGGGAGGGGGCAGCAGCAGGGGATTCGCGGGGGGGAAAGAGATTTACAGGACAAGGCAGTGCAGGGGATCGGGGGGGGGGAGCAGGAGGGGATGCAGAACACAGCGGTGTAGCGAATCCAAGCAGCAGGGGCGCTTCCAGGGGCAGCAGCGGGGGTGTTGCAGGAAGGCGCAGTGCATGTGCCCAGAATCCAAGTCGATGTGGCCAGGGACTCCTGCCTTTCCCAGGTCCCCTTCTGCACTTTGGGGGGTGCGCCCCCTTTCCCAACCCCCACCTCATGGTGTCCACAGGCGGGCATCGCGACTTCGGACCCGATTGGCCCGCTGCCCCGCCCATCAGGCTGAAGCACCACCCTAATACGCTTAAGGAGCACGCCCCGAGACACCGCGCGCCCGTTGGTCCGCCACGCCATCAGTCAGGTAGGAAGGCACCGCCCCTTCCCTAATACGGCTGACTCATTGACGGAGAAGACTGTCGCTCACAGCTACCACACCCTCCCTCTTCCGCGCAGCTGGCACTGGTGCATCGTGCTGCCAGTCATACTACCTTAACCCCGCCCTCTCCCCTCCATTGGCCGGCTAGCCTGTACATCAGATATCGCGGGCCCGCCTCCTAACCCCTTTCATTTCATACAATGAGCCCCTATTCCCCCCGGGGTCCTCCCGCCCGAACAACCCGATCCCCTAGCTCAGCAAGCCTCCCTCCCGCCGGGTACCTGGGTACGAAGCGGGTCCGGCACGGCACCGACTCCCCCTTCTCGCAAGCCCTCAGAGCTGAGGCCGCTTCTGCGCAACGCCCGCCGCCCGCCAAAACAGCCCCCCTAGCGCGCAGGCGCCTGGGCCCCCGCTCTGCGCATGCGCGGCCAATGCGGTCCCTCCCCTGTCCCTCTACAGATGGGGACTCACTTGGGTTTCTTCCCGCGCATGCGCAGATGATTTCTTGCGGGCTGGTGCGTCTTTATTCCCTTTTCCGTGACGCTGCCAGGCAGGAGCCCAGGTCTGGACTGTTTCACAGGGTTAATGCTCGCGGACTAGTGCTAGTGACACAAATCTGGTCATTTCATTACTTCCCCCACAGTAATCGACGCTCCCGCCTCACCGAATAATTGACAACGTAGCCCGCCAGTCAAACTCAAGGTTTGGCAGCAGCAGCAGCCACCCATTGGGAAGTTAGAGCGTGATTGTCCGTCAGCGAACCAATCAGAGATGAGATACCGTCTTGAGAGTGTAACGAGAAGACGGGAGGGGGGGGAATGGACGCCCAATGAGATACGTTAATAGGCGGGACTTAGACCATTTTAGCCAGTAGATTGCCGCAGTGAGATAGTTCAAGGATCTACTACCAATGAGATGTGTCTGCCGGTCATGGCTATCCAATCGGCAAGAAGGGGGCGTGACCCGACCCTTCTGTCCAATGGGAGCACGCGGAGGGCGGAGCACTAAGAGGGGGCGGTGGAGTGAGGCGGCGACGCTCTGGTCATTCAGCCCTTTCTGAATCGGCGCCTGACGAAGGCAGCATCGCGCGCGCAGCAGTCTGAGACGGAGGCCTGCACTCCCCCCTCCACCCGCCGCCATGTCCAAGTCCGAGGTGAGCCAGGCCCAGGGACTCCGGCCGCCATCTTCTCCACGCGGCCCTCCCCTGGCTCTGCTGCTCCGGAGCCCTCGGCGGCTCCTTACTGCTCTGAGGGCCTCTTCGGCTGCGGTCTACCGTACACGGCCCCTGCTTGCGTCTGTGGCGGTGCGCCTACTGCGCGTGCGCTACCGAGAGGCGCCCCCTCCCCTCAGAATTCGCGCGTGCGCGGCACGTCTCACCCCCTCGAGGCGGCCCTTTCGCGCATGCGCGGCGGGGACAAGTCTCTGGGCGTCGGCCCTCCCGCGATCCGACTCCTCGCGCCTGCGCCCGCCTTTGTGCAGAACCAGAGCGGAGCTATGGCGGCCGGGCGAGCGGCGCGTGGCGGGCATCGTGTGCGCGTGCGTGTCTGCTCGCCTCGCCCATCCCGCACGCGGGGCGCCTGGGCTCGGGGTGGGGGCAGGCCCGGTGGTCAGACCCCCCCCGTGGGAGGGGGGCTCAGTCCTGAGGGGCAGCAGCTGTGGTTCGCCTGGAAGCCATTGTGCGGGGGGGGCGGCCTGGAAGCCATTGTGCGGGGGGGGGGGGGGGCGGCCTGGAAGCCATTGTGCGGGGGGGGGGGGCGGCCTGGAAGCCATTGTGCGGGGGGGGGGGCGGCCTGGAAGCCATTGTGCGGGGGGGGGGCCCCCCCCGGTCAGGTTGTGATGATCTGGGGGGGAAGGGAGTTCCTGCTCCCCAGGCCTAGCTCAGTGCTCCCTTGGGGGCGGGTTCGGTCCAGGAGGCTGTGTGTCGTGTGTCCAACTCACCCCTTGTTCTTCCTCTCTAGTCCCCTAAGGAACCCGAGCAGCTGCGCAAGCTCTTCATCGGTGGCCTGAGCTTCGAGACAACAGATGAGAGCCTTCGTGGCCACTTCGAGCAATGGGGCACGCTCACCGATTGCGTGGTGAGTCTCCTGGGCCCAAAGCCAGCTCAAGCCCTCTCGGGCTTCTTTGCTTGGGCAGGGCAGCTGTGTTACAATAACTTAGCAGCCTTCAAAATGGAGTTAAAAGGTTTCCTTGCAAGGAGTGGGAAGGGAGCAAATAAACTTGTGTGTATTTGATATTAAAACTCGGAAATGGGGGAAGGAATCTCATTCTGTGGCAATACTGGGTTTTGATGCAGTGGGGAGGGATGAAGAATTTTGTTTTTTACCTATCAGTTAAATTACTGTTCCTAGATAGTGGAATATTATGTAATTGGTCTAGATGCATACTTAGTGTTGCTCTGAAGGATTCACTGTACGTAAAAGTGGCCATATTAGATCAGGCTAATGGTCCATCTAGCCCAGTATCCTGTCTTCCAACAGTGGTTGATGTCAAATGCTAGTTTAGAGGGAATTAACAGAACAGGACAATTATCAAGTGAGCCATTCTGTCATCTAGTCCCAGATTCTGGCAGTCAGGTTTTCCGTAACTTGTAGGACAAAGCCAATGCTAGATAATAACCTTAGATGTTCCTTTGTTCTCATCTGTATACTGCTTTGCTTTCAATTATTTACTTTGGTCACTAATAGAGATGTGTCATTTCTAGGTAATGAGAGATCCAAATACCAAGCGCTCCAGGGGCTTTGGGTTTGTTACATACTCTACAGTAGAAGAGGTTGATGCTGCCATGAATGCTAGACCACACAAAGTTGATGGCAGAGTTGTTGAACCAAAGAGGGCCGTATCCAGAGAGGTATGAATTGACATTTAGTCTAATCATGATGTTTTTGTAGTCTTAAATTGTCTGTTCACGCACTGGTGATATAGTGTTAAATAGTCCTGTGTGCTTGTGTAGGGAGTGGGATGAGGTTATTGTGAGTGGTTTGGCTATAATCAAAGGTTTAAACTGTGAAGAATAACTCTCCTTCTCTTCATGGGTTGGGGGAGCAACACTCCACACGCACAAAGCTCCCCCTACATTAATCATGCTGGCTGTAACTGTCAATGCACTGGTGCCAGCCAAAACATGCCCCCACCCCCAAGGTACTAATGTCAGTGGCATGGATGAGGTGAGCAAACTATGGCCTGTGGGCCAATTTAATCCAGTCCGCAGATATCATTGGCCAGGAACTGACCAGTGGGAGATGCAGGGTGGTGCTGCCCTGCCTCCATGTATAAGTGGAAGGGGGGACATGCCACTACTTCGAGGAGGTGCTTGAGGTAATGGCTGCCCAGAGCCTGCACCCCAAGTCCCTCCCGTGCCCCTGCCCATATCTTGCTCCTGCTCTCTGAATCCCTCAATCCCAGCCCAGAGCACCCTCCTGCACCCAAACCCCACACCTTCAGCCCCACCCCGGAGCCCACACCTCTAGCCAGTATCCTCAGGCCCCCCCCCCCCCCCCCCCCCAGCCCAGAGCACCTCTTCTCTCCTTCCCCCCCTCCCCCCCGCGCATGCTGGATTCCTCATTTCTGGCCCCACCCCAGAGTTTGCACCCCAAACCCAATTTTGTGAATATTCGTGGCTTGCCAGACAATTTCCATACCCAGATGTGGCCCTCGGGCCAAAAAGTCTGTCCATCCCTGGCATAGATGGCATGATTCTGCTTTCAGAATTTCAGTACCATTAGTCACTCACTACAATTGATTGTGAAGGGGGACAAAATTTCATTTGTGCACTAGCCTTTAACTTCTTTTCACCGTCGAGGTGCACAACTACGCATATTGGCTTTCTTTGTTTCAGCCATGGGAGCCTTGCAGTTCAGCCCAGTGTATGAGGCATCCTAAATTTGTACATCTCAGATAATACTTCATATTGTGCTATTCTATCCTGCATAGGACTCACAGAGACCTGGAGCTCACCTGACAGTGAAGAAAATCTTTGTTGGTGGGATTAAGGAAGACACAGAGGAGCACCACCTGAGAGACTACTTTGAACAGTATGGCAAAATTGAAGTGATTGAGATCATGACAGACCGTGGCAGTGGCAAGAAGAGAGGCTTTGCGTTTGTCACCTTTGATGACCACGACTCGGTGGACAAGATTGTTAGTAAGTATCCCAGTGAGCCTATTACACAAAGCTCTGCAAACCAGCAAAGAATCGATAATATTTGAATGGGAATTGTCCTTGGCTTAAAATCAGGATGCAGGTGTGGACGTAACAGTTAATGACAACCTAGTAATGTCTGATTCTTCTCTTTCAGTTCAGAAGTATCACACTGTGAATGGCCACAACTGCGAAGTGAGGAAAGCACTGTCAAAGCAAGAAATGGCCAGCGCTTCGTCCAGCCAAAGAGGTAAGGACAGTTTCTATAAATGAGTTTGAAATTAATCCTAAACAGACCCTTGATGATTAGCTGTGCCTTTCACAAACACCACTCTCTCTCCTAGGTCGCAGTGGCTCTGGGAACTTCAGTGGTGGCGGCCGTGGAGGTGGATTTGGCGGAAATGACAACTTTAACCGTGGCAGCAACTTTAGTGGTCGGGGTAAGTGACTTAAGGGGTCCTTCTAACTAAAATTAAAAGGGTACTGTCAGGCTAACAAAAATAAAGTTTTAGCCCATAGGTTAACACACCTGCGGCTGCAGTTCTGGCTATTGATTTTACTTGTTGATTTGGACATTGGACTAAGTGCAATTCTCCTTTCTTGGCTCTTGGATTCCAACATGGTACAAGGGCTCATTCAGGCAGAGCTTGGAATCCCTGTCTCCATCAATTTATACAGCTGCTTCATTCTGTAAAACTGGCTTACAAAAACGTGTGCCCTGGGCGCCAGCACCTGACAGTGTCCCTTCCCGGATAGACTGAACACAAAGGTTTGTTCTTTTCAGGTGGGTTTGGTGGCAGCCGCGGTGGTGGCTATGGAGGCAGTGGAGACGGCTATAATGGATTTAGCAATGAGGGTAAGGCCAAAGCATAACTTTACTGACTGTCAGCACCCAGTTTGCCTTGTTTCCAGGCTTAAAGATGCTACGCCCATGAAGAAGCACTGGTGACGTGAGGAAAGTGACTAAACTCCAACCCCTTGGCCTGGCAGAAAGGCTGATTCAAACTGACTACAGCATGGACCCAACTGGATCCATCCAGATAGAATAATTGTGTTGATTATGTCACATTGATTGATTGGTCACAAATTTTCTATGCACAATCATTGGTTTACCAAAGTGCATGCTGTGATCAGTTCTTTGGGGAGTTCCAAATTCCATCAGTGAACTGTGGGTTGTGCAATGCTGGAGTTCAGCAGTCTGGTTGTTATTTTGTAGGTTATGGTGGTGGCGGTGGTGGCCCTAGCTACTCTGGTGGGAGCAGAGGCTACGGTGGCAGTGGCAACTACGACGGCTATAACAACGGAGGTGGTGGCTTTGGCAGTGGCAGTGGAGGTAAGTATCCCTTCAGTGTCACTAAGGGACCTTGTTCTTAAGTGGACTATTTGGCTTTCAAACAGCATCGCCAGTTCTTTCTGCTGTGCTACAGTTTCATGGCAAAAGCCTTTATTCCTAGTAGACCGACATGGGGCATAATTTCCTAAGCTAACTCAACCTCCCCATTGCCATATGGCTTGTTGCACCTCCTGTTTCTTAAAATTCCATTCTGTATCGTCTCAGCTTTGGGCCATCTTACTCCCTCCCCTGGCATGTTGCACAGGCAAGAGAACGTCCTTGCTCTGGAGACTGCCCTTGACTTCTCAAAACGGTGCTGCAAAAACTGCCTTTCAGCCGGATGCCCTGCACAGTGTGCTATTGCTGAGAAGGGCAGGCTGTGATTTGGGATGCCTATCACTTGTTCCACTCTAGGAAGCAGCTTTGGAGGTGGCGGAAACTACAATGACTTCGGCAGTTATAACAACCAATCTTCAAACTTTGGCCCTATGAAAGGAGGGAACTTCGGAGGCAGGAGTTCTGGTCCATACAGCAGCGGTGGTGAGTGTCAGAATGAGGGGCCTGTCCTTGTAAAGGGGGGAGTAGGTGTGAGAGAAGCCAAAGCCAGTACCACGATGCCACACTTGTGGTACAAGCTTGAAATCTACCTACCTAGTATTACCTAATTTTAACCACGGGAACAGTCACTAGCCCACAGTTAAAAAGGAAAGCTGACATGAAAATATCCTTGTCCATTTAACCTCACACAGGCTTAACTTGCTGTGATTGTAGTAAATCAAATGGAGTTCTAGCTGAATATCACCACTTGAATATCCAACAGGAACAAACTGATGCTTCAGAATATGCTTAATTGCAGACATTCACACATACAGTTGGGATCAAATGCAGTCCTGTGCAATTGTGACTTACCTGAATCTAAGGCCTGGTCCACACTACAGCGTTAAATCGATTTAACTTTGTACCCGTCCACACTACAAGGCACTTTAAATCGATTTTAAGGGCTCTTAAAATCGATTTCTGTACTCCTCCCCAACGAGAGGAGTAACCCTAAAATCGATATTACTATATCGATTTAGGGTTAGTGTGGACAGAAATCGAAGTTATTGGTCTCATTCCTTTAATGTAGCTACCCAGAGTGCACCGCTCCGGAAATCGATGGTAGCCTAGGACCATGGACGCACACCACCGAATTAATGTGCCCTAGTGTGGATGCATAAAATCAATTTTATAATATCGGTTTTATAAAACCGGTTTTAATAATTTTGATTTTATGCTGTAGTGTAGATGTGGCCTAATCCACTGCCCTACCTTGCTGTCAGGTTGGCCAAACCCTCAGTCTGTTTGCTATAACATAGGGGTTCTCAAACGGGGTCCGGGCCCCTCAGGTGGT
Organism: Gopherus flavomarginatus; assembly: GCF_025201925.1. Lineage (NCBI taxonomy): Eukaryota > Metazoa > Chordata > Testudines > Testudinidae > Gopherus > Gopherus flavomarginatus. The sequence goes on along the minus strand of NC_066632.1, from coordinate 20,370,318 downwards.
TGCGCTGTTACTACATTGGGTGGGGGGGGATTGTAAGCTGTCAGCCTCCACCCCAAACCCTGCTTTGCTGCCAGCATTTATAATGGTGTTTAAATATATAAAAAGTGTTTTTAATTTATAGGGGGGGTCGCACTTGGAGGCTTGCTATCTGAAAGGGGTCACCAGAACAAAAGTTTGAGACCCACTGCTATAACGCCATCTCCAATTGCTCTCTCAGGTGGCTACGGTGGCTCCAGTAGTGGCGGTAGTTATGGAGGTGGGCGAAGGTTTTAACTGCCAGGTAAGCGTCTGGACATTGCACCTCTCAGTCAAACGTGTCATGCTAGTGAATCAGTAACAGTAACTAATGTAGCTGAGCAAGTACCCAGTAAAAAGACTTAATTTCAGTAAAATGTGGATGTTTAAGCTAATATTCAGATCAGCTTCTGTGGGAACGAACTTGCTATTGGATTGTAGCCTTGAGTCTCAATGTGTTTAGATTAACAACTTTATTCCATATTATTCAACAGGAAACAAAGCTTAGCAGGAGAGGAGAGCCAGAGAAGGGACAGGGAAGCTACAGGTTACAACAGTTGTGAACTCAGCCAAACACAGTTGTGGCAGGGTGTAGCTGCTACATGAAGACATGTGTTAGACAAACTCTCCTTTGCAAACATAAGGACTGTATTTGTGACTAATTGTATAACAGGTTATTTTAGTTTCTGTTCTGTGGAAAGTGCAAAGCATTCCAATAAGGGTTTTTATGTAGAATTAATTTTATTTTTTTCCGCACCCATGCTGTTGATTGCTAATTGTAATAGACTGATCATGACGCTGAATAAATGTGTCTTTTTTTTAAATGTGCTGTGTAAGTTAGTCTGATATAAGTCAACTGAATGCCATCCTAGCTATCTGAATGCTGCAGTACCTGCCCGTAACTAGACCAGGTATAGCTCAGCTATGGTCCACTGGGCAGAGACAGTCGTTTGTGGGCCATGTCAGGACTCCTGAGCTGGGTCCTGAATACTAATGCCAGAGGCTGTGTGCATTAGCAACTTCGCAGCTGTAACCACCAATGGAATTTGTAGATTTAGTTGTGCTGCTTCTGTGTAACCCTTGTAGACAGGACTTGGGTATCCAGCTGCCACAGATGCAGCTGTTGGTGAATTACAGCTGCAAAGTCTGCTAGTGTAGATGGGTCCAGAGACTGTCTTACAGCAAACAAAAGGGGCTAATTCCTCGCATGGTGCATATATCCATGTAAACCCTTTCTCAGCAAACAAGATTAACTTGCCTGAACAAAATATGTCAGGATTCTGCTCTATACAAGAACAAAAGTCAGTTGATGTTGCGTAGCTAGGGCTGTAAACTGAAGTGTAGTGGACCGGTCCCTGCCAGCCAAAACTTCCCATAAAACTGACCCTGGGCTATCTCACAAAGGTGGGGGATTAACTCTCACTAGCATGGATCTTCTGTCCAGTTAACCAAACCCTAATGGCTGGCAGAGGTTGGACCTAAAACTCCTTTTCAACTTTTGGAAAAGGAAGAGCAATTTTAAAACAGCTCTGGCAGTGAGGGAGGTGGAGGCCTAGTTCTGCTGAGAAGCACATCCCAAATTCACAGCAAGCGGCAGGAGATACTAATGGAGGCCAATCTAGATGGCTGTGAAATCTTACCTGTGTAATGATAAAGGAAAGCTGAGTGAATCCAGGGTTACTTTGAAAGCAAGCTGCACTTCTGTTTCTCTCAAAGCTGTCCAGCTCAGATGCCCATGTTAAATGTTTCCACCAGCTAGACAGTGGCACCATGACCGTAAGTGTGGCAGAATCGTGACACTGGATCAGCTTGGGCCTCATGCTGGGAAAGTTGCACTGCATTTTTTCTTAACACAAGTGTTCAGCAAAAGGGTTGATTCTCAAATACAGCTGCCAGCTTTGAGAAACAGTTGAAGTTTCTCAGACTGCTGAAATCAGATTTTGGTCTCTGCCTCTTCTAAGCACTGAGTGGGTTCTGCAGAAGTTGTCTGAACAAACGGTCGCCTCTTGATATGAGGCATTTTTTGACTGATGCAGTGTCATTCCATTGCAGTTTTAAACCTGTGTATAAACATAGACACCCAACTGCTGTAACTGAGTCTCCCTTTTTTTGTTTTTAAACTGGTTGGTAACTAACTGCCTCAGCCTGTTTTAAAGGGGAACTGCAGAGGAAGAAACTGACCCTAGGCAATAGCCCCAAAACGTGAACTGCTCCTCGTTAGGAATATCAGATCTTTGCTGGCATGTAAGAGAGGGCTGGAGATGAGGTGGGATGAACCAGCTTCCCCAGCCCTGTAATTTGAAGAACATTAAAATCTTACTGCTTGTGTTTAAAGGTTTAAATTTCAACTGCTGAAGTAGTTGGGATAAAAACTCTGACCTGGCACCCCCTTCTGTTCTAAGCCTCCAACACAGTGAAGACCTGAGCTTTCTAATGTAAATGAGTAAAATGTCTGCTCTGCAGTTGCCCTCTAATGCAGACTGCAGACGAGTGCTGCTGTTTCCTACAGCTGCTTAAAAGCATAGCTTTAGTTTCCTTCTGTATGCTGCGTTGCAGAACACGGGAGTCATTGAGAGCTCTCAGTTCTTATTCTTGTATTTCAAATCAAGGCATTCACTTGTGATCTCAATTCTCTGATAAAGAGCAACTTAGCCCCATGGTAACTGTTTGAAGCAGGCCTGTCTCTAAATCATGTTGGCATATTTCTAACAGATCTCTTCAGCTGAATGATTATGAAGTGTATTAATGTGGAATGCAAAACAAAAAAAATTTTTAGTTCCATTGGGTTTTGTGGCTGAGTTTGCAATAGCAGGTGGATCCTAAACTTATTGAGGGAGACGAGACCTCAGGATTCATGGCGTATACTCTTGGCATGGCTTGATAACGTTGAGGACATGGTAGCATACCACAACAGAGGAAGGCACTCCAGGAGCCAAGAACTAAGTAGCTTAAAGATCCAGGAGACATGCAGATGTTGAGCTACTAGGAGCTGCTAGCAAGCATAGCACGAATGGCTTCGAGTTCAGACACTTCTACAGCTGAGAGAGAGTAGACACTTGTGTGTGGAGTCCAGTGTACACAGATAAGCCAGGTGCAGGCTCTGCACTCTAGGAGGGAGTGGAGTGGAGTATCAGTGACCATCGAAGGAGGCAGACAAGAGTAAAGATCCTTGCTCTTAGGACTAGCAGTCAGATCCAGAAGGCAAGGTTTTATTACTGTGCTTGTAGGTAAGAACAGATTTTACTTATGTCCGTATGGTTTTGCCTGAAATTAATTTGTCAAGTACTTTGCTAAAGCTTTGTGTAATGAACCCAAGTAGTCAGGCTAGCTGTCTTGAAATCTACAAGATGGGCTTTTTAAACTTGCCCAGTGCTGTAAGTGCAAGCACTAGATGGCTGGAATATAGTGACTTTAAATTACTCGGTCACTGGCCTGAAAGTAATGCTCACCAATCTATTTGTGGCACGTTCATTCTCAATTCACTACCTCTCATTCTATTGCCATTATTATTGGAGCTGCTTAATGTTTACCCACTTGCTTAGCACTGCAGTCCAGATTCTGTGAACTGCCTTAGTGCCCTGTCAGTGCCTTTCAGAGGGCACTCAAATTGGCCAGCAGTTAACTCTTTAAATTGCAATGGGGGTGGTCCTGCAGGGTAGCTTTTAAATGTCCTGGGGAGCAGCTGTGCTGGAAAATCTAATGTTTGCCTTCACTTTTATAGGAGGAAATGCCCCGTGCTAAGCCTTCCCTCTAAACTAGAGGACTCCATGTACATCTGCAGTGGCTGCTTTTAAAAGGTGAGATCTGTGGGGGGGTTTCTCATTGTAGGCCACTCTGTTCATTACTGCTGTTAATGCCTGGTGTCTTCTCTTCATGGCTCTAGTATGCTTTGTTGGGAAAGCTACCTCGATTGGGCCTGGGGTAGATTTCAATCCTCAAACAGGAATAAGGGATGTGGCTTTGTCTAGTGTGAAGCAATTTAGAAGCCCACACAAGAAGCAGACCAACTAGTGATCCCAAATGACTTGCGGTAATGTCTGCTCTCTACTCACGTGTTCTCTCACTTCCTTGCAATACTTTCTCTTATCTAGCCGGAAGCCCAGCTGATGTCTCCATGGAGAGTTGCAGAGCTGCTGTGTAGCTGTGTTTCTTGTTCATATTTGAACGCATCTTTTTAAATAAATTTTTTTTTACAGTAAAGCTGTTGTCTGAAAGTTTTTTAACTTTTTTTTTTAAAAAGCACCGCAAACCTCAGTCTTGACCTAGTACTCCATTGTGCAAGGTGCTGTACAGACGCACAACAAAGACCGTCCCTACCCTAACAAGCTAAATATGAAACAGAAAGAGGAAGCAATGAGGCACTGCTGGTCAACATGAGACAATTGATGGAGCACGGTAGCTGCTTGGCCACTGCCAAGGTTATGTGAACAAAGGAAAGACTGTGAGGTGCCCCTCCCAAGCAGGATAGGCAGGGTGGGGGGAGCGTGGCTTGACTGAAATTCTGACAGATGGATAATGAAATGCTGCCATCATTAGGCAATGAGAGGTGGGGAGCTGCTGTCTCCATAGTGTATGAGATGATGGCCAGACAGATAGGCTGAGTGGCCATGGAAGTGAAGGCAAGTAGTTTGTTTGATGTGAGGGGAAACGGAGTCAGTGGAAGGATGCAGAGGTGACACAGTCAAAGCAACAGGCTAGGACAGTGACTTGTATAGCAGCATTTTGAATGGATGTGAGCAGGATGAGCTAGCATTCGTCAAGGCCCCACAAAAGGATATTGCAGTAATTGAGGTGCAAGATGAGAACCTGGATGAGAATTTTTCCCCTCTATCCACACAGCAACTTCTTACCTTTCGCAGCAAGAATCAGCAGGATGTGAGGCTCTGGAGAGTGCTGAGGTGAAGATGATACCCAGGTTATGGGCTTGAGTGGTGGAGGTATCCATAGTGATGGGGAGGTCTGTCTTGTTCACCCTGAGCTTAAGCATTGCTGGACACCCATGAGATCTTGGACACATGCCGAAGTGTTAATTTGGCTAGAAGACCCCTCTGGTGTAAAAAGGCAGGTCTGTGAATCATCCATATAGAGGTGGTACTTGTGGATGCGATGCTGTGGAGCAGGAAGAGAGGGGGGACCCAAATGCTGCCTTAGGAACCCCCATAGAAAGTTGAGGGGATGAGGAGAATCCTTGAAACCTGCTGAACGAGTGATTAGAGAGAGGGGAGCCATGGGAAGACAAGATATTGAGAAGTGCTCCACTTAGGAAGGAACAGTCAGTTGCACACATACAAAATGGGAAATGGCTGCCTAGGAAGGAGTAGTGTGGAAAGGGATCTGGGGGTCATGCTGGATCACAAGCTAAATATGAGTCAACAGTGTAACACTGTTGCAAAAAAGCAAATATTCTGGGATGTATTAGGAGTATTGTAAACAAGCCACGAGAAGTAATTCTTCCGCTCTACTCAGCTGATTCGGCCTCAACTGTCGTATTGTGTCCAGTTCTGGGTGTTGCACTTCAGGAAAGATGTGGACAAATTGGAGAGAGTCCAGAGAAGAGCAACAAAAATGTTTAAAGGTCTGGAAAACATGAGGGAAGATTGAAAAAATCGGGTTTGTTTAAGCTGGAGAAGACTGAGAGGGGAGAGGGTAGAAGTTTAAGTACATAAAAGGTTGTTACAAGGAGGAGGGAGAAGAATTGGACAAGAAGCAATGGGCTTAAATTGCAGCAAGGGCCATTTAGGTTGGACATTAGGAATAGCTTCCTAACTGTCAGAGTGGTTACGCACTGGAATAAATTGCCTAGGGAGGCTGTGGAATCTCCATCATTGGGGATTTTTAAGAGCAGGTTAGACACACACATCAGGGACAGTCTAGATGGGGGTAGGCAACACTTTAAAAACCTTATTTACTTTATAACTAAACTTTTGTTGTATGTATATTATAGACTTAGAGACCTTCTAAAAATGTTAAAACGTGTGGCGGGCGCGCAGAACCTTAAATCAGAGTGAATAAGTGAAGACTTGACACATCACTTCTGAAAGGTTGCCGAACCCTGGTCTAGATAATACTTAGTGCTGCCTTGAGTGCAGGGGACTGGCCTCTCGGTCCCTTCCGGTTCTATGATTCTGTGAGAGCTTTGAGTGGCTGTGGGGTAGAAACTGGATTGGAGAGAGCCTAGGATGGTTGGAACCCCAGAGAGACCGTGTTGGATGTGGTCAGAGAAGCAAAAGGGACACTGACATGGGAGATGCTAAGAGCTTATCTACTGATTAACACACGTGTCCTAGCTCACTGTTGCTTCCTTTCTCATTTTACCATCTAATTATTAAATAAATCAATTAGAATATAAATGTTGTACTTGCATTTCAGCACGTGGTATTCAGAGCAGTATAAACAAGTAATTGTATGAAATTTTAGTCTGTACTAACTTTGCTAGTGCTTTTTATATAGCCTGCTGTAAAACTAGACAAATCTAGATGAGTTGATGTACCCCCTGGAAGACCTGTGTACCCCCAGGGCTAAGTGTCCCCCTGGTTGAGAACCACTGCCCCAGAGCGTGTCTGTAGCAGGAGGGGAGTGAGGCAGAGGTGTAGGCCAAGGGAGGGGCAAAAAGTAGGACAGCAGTGGGTGGAATGAGCTGACTGGGCCAAGTGGAGAAGGGAATAGAAACCTGGGGCGGGAAATGTTATTGCAGTCTACATGGTCAGTCTTCTCAAAGGTTCTGTGCTGTTTCGGCAGAGTTTGAGTCCTACCCCAGCTGCTCTCCGGTCCCTTGCGCCGTCACTGGCTCTTCACTGACACGGCATGATTTGAAACATCCCAAATTTAGAGAGACTTAGGCCTGGTCTATACTGGGGGAGGGGATCGATCTAAGTTATGCAACTTCAGCTACGTGAATAACGTAGCTGAAGTCGACGTACTTAGGTCTACTTACCAGGGTGTCTTCCCTGTGGTGAGTTGATGGGAGAGTGCTCAGTGGTCGATTTATCGCATCTAGACTAGACACGATAAATTGACCCCCGCTGGATCGATCGCTACCCGTTGATCCTGCAGGCAATGTAGACATGCCCTAAGGGACAAGCTTCAGAAAAGCTTTGATTATCTCATGTTACTGACTAACGATGTTGGGTGCTAGGCTGAGCAGCAGCCTGTGCTGGCTCTGTAAGGTGAAGACCCCACAAAGCCATGCTTAGCGCACCTCATTCCTCTTTCAGCAAGGGCCGCAGTAAATGTCGTTTCCCTAATCTCTCGCCCTGTGATGCCAACAGAGGAATCTGCTGTATTCAGCTGCACTGATGAGTCCTGCATTGCAGCTGGGTTTGGGTCGATGCGCAGCCCTGGGGTCTTCATCTCAACGAATGAACAATTGGCATTTGAATCAACTGCATCATGAGTGGCAGGGGATGCGGCTGCACAGGGCTCAGCCCCCAGCCTGCAGTCCTGGCCTGGTGGTGGAGCAAGCTGTTGCACCACTTCCTGGGGTGCGTCAGCTGGGTCTGTGACTGGAGTGTGAGTGTGTGACACTCCCTCGGTGGGAAGGGAGCGCCGGATGCTCTAAGTGCAAGATCAGAAACAGCAAGGGCCTCAGCCCACAGGCTCTACTGGGCTTGAAACAGCCCTTGCTGGGCAATCACCTCCGAGTTCTGTCCCGCACAGCCCCCAGCCCACAAGAGGCACCGCAAGGAACATCTAGTCTAACCCCCTGCCAAGGTTTAGGACTTGTGTCTAAACTATCCAGGACAGATGGCTGTCCAGCCTCTTCAAAAACCTGTGAAGGAGATAACCAGGACTTCCCGGGGCATCTGTTCCATTGTCCTACTACTCACAGTCTAAATCTGCTGTGCTGTACTTTGAGCTCATTGCCTCTTGTCCTGCCTTCAGGGGCAAGAGAGAGAAAAATTTCTCCATCTTTTTAACGGCAGCCTTTCAAATATTTGAAGACCGCTGTCCTGTCCCCCTTCCCCTTAATCTCCTCTTTGCAAACTAAACAGTTCCTTCAGCCTTTGCTCATCTGACTGGCATTCTATCCCTTTTTTCATCTTTGTTGCTCACCTCTGGGCCCTTTCCAGTTTCTCCACATCCTGTCTGTACATTGGTGACCAGAATTGGACACCGTTCTCCAGCTGACGCCTCACCAGCGCCGAGTAGCGTGGTATCGTCACCTCCCGTGACTTGCATGCTATGCCCGTTAATGCAACCCAAACTGCATTTGCTTTTTTTGCAACAGCAGTCACATTCCTCATTCATGTTGAAGTTGTGATCCACCACAACTCCCAGATCCTTTTCAACAGTGCTGCTGCCAAGCCGGTTATCCCCCATTCTGTACATGTGCATTGGGTTTTTCTTCTCGAAGTGCAGCACCTTACCTTTCTCTTAACTGAATTTCATTTTTGGTGCCTATAGCCCAATTCTCCCATGTGTCAGATCTCTGAATTTTAGCTCTATCCTCCTAAGTGTTTGCAAACCTCCCACCCACATGTGTTGTCACCTGCAGGTTTGAGGAGCAGGCTCTGTTATTCTATCCAGGTCATTAATAAAGATGTTAAATAACACTGGACTCAGAACATCGCTGTGGAACCCACCTGGAGATGACCTTCCAATCTGACCATCCTTCCTAACTGTCAGGGTGGTTAAGCACTGGAATAAATTGCCTAGGGAGGTGGTGGAATCTCCATCATAGGAGATTTTTAAGAGCAGGTTGGACAAACACCTGTCAGGTGATCTAGATAATACTAGTGCTGCCACAAGTGCAGGGGACTGGACTAGACCTCTCGAGCTCCCTTCTGATCCTGTGATTCGATATTCAAACGGGGGTGGGTATAAAAGCTTTGTAAGTGGGTTCAGTTCGGATGATAGGGGGGCAGGGTGAAAAGCTGGCTGCGCGGTGGCTATCAGTCCACACCATTGTGGAGATGGAGAAGCCCATGTGTCCTGCTTGCACTACAGAGATCCCGCACTCTGATGTCCTGTCTCCTCTCGCCCCTGCGCTGGGCTGGGTGCTCCACTGCGAATATGGGGAGGGGTATTGTCCCAATTCTCCCAATTCCGGTACCATGCAGAGAGCTGGAACTGGTTCATCTGCAGCAGCCATGTGGACAGCTGAAACGCATTACACCCACACCACATAATGCACCCCCACCACTCCATACTCACACAACACCACAGATGACACCCACACTGCACAAACACCACACTACACACCATACACTGTGTGCAAAAAACACCACAGAATGCACCCCCCCCGCACAATGTATACATAATGCATATACCATAAAAACATACACATGCAGCGCAGAGCGGCTCTGCTTGGCACTGGCCTGTGCTACCGGCTCACTGAGGCCAGGCGTGCTGGGGTGAGGGCAAGCAGGCTGTGCAGAGCCATGACCCAGGAGGAGCAACCTGCGCCCATGAAGCTACAGCGCTGGGGAGGAGGTCAGGACTGGGCTCTGCCCAGCGTCCCTCGCCCAAGCCCCGGGCTGTACACAGACTCCCCACCAATGCAGGCGCTGGCTGTGTTACACAGCCGGGGCCTCCCACCACACACAACCGCTTCACTGCCCGCACACCCCTGCACTGTTCACACACACGCATGCCCTCCCATCTCGCACAGTTTGCAGCCTGTTCCCACCATCCGCCTCCTCCTCCCTCCCCAGGCGTCGGTGAGTGACCCCCCCCCCAGTGACAGGCATAGAAACGCGGGCTCCCAGCGGGTCCCTCCGGGCGCTGTTTATTGCTGGACAGTTGGCAGCCACCGGCCAGAGGTCTATTTACAACAGTCCAAGTGGGGAAAACGCCGCCAGGGGCACCTTGCAACACAGCAGTTGGGGCCACGGCTCCCCATATTCAACCCTCTGAGCTCTGGGGTCCCCTGGCCAGCCGGCCTCTGGGCCACAAGATCTCAGCTGCTGTGCTCAGCACCTGCTCTCGCAACCCACCGTGAGGGTGGATTGGCCCCGTACCCAGCCACACGGGCTCAGAGCCATGAGCCATGGGCCCCAAGGCCAGCCTCTCCCTGCCCGGCATCACCACCGTACCCTCAGAGACCACCTCCTGTTCACTCCCCCATGGCCCTGCACAGCCCCTTGCCCTCAGGGACCCCGTCCTTCCCTGTCCCTCTCGACCCTGCACAGACCTGCCCCCCTCAGCCTGCCCTCAGGGACCCCCAGCTGCCTTCACCCCAGCCCCCCAGCCCTGCCCTCAGGGACATAGGGCTCCTGTTGCGCTCCGTGACTTTGCAAAGGGGCATCTGACAAACAGACTTATGGGTGCTCAGGAAGGAAGAGACTCCGGTTCTCTCGGCTCTGTGAGGCACATGGGGCAGAACCCTTCTTCTCTCCAGGCCAAGTCATTTCTGTGGGGCGAGTGGGTCTGAGAAGTGCTGTTCTTCCCTGCGGTCGGCATCGTCACCCCAAACACCCCCTGGGAACAGAGCTCGGGGAGTAGGGGGCAAGGGACTCAGCAGGGTCGGGATCTGGTCTCCACAGGGGAGTGTAGGGGGCTGGGGTAATCATCACAGAAACAAAGAGTGACACGTCTGGGACCCTGGTGCGTAACGCACTACAGGGTCCCCCCATCCCCGTATGACACCTCCAGGGTTTGCTTGGGTGTGTGATGCTCTGGCAGGCCCCTCTGTTCCCTATGACATCTCCAGGGTTTGGGTATGTAAGGCACTGACAGGCCCTCCAGGCCCTTATGATGCCTCCAGGTGTGTAACGCGCCAAGGGGCCCCCCACAAGCAGGTTTGGTTGCTGGGAAAGAACACCGACCCCCCCACAGCCCACACCCAGGCAGGGCCTAGCTGTGGGGCCCTGGGGCCGCCCCGCTCAGTCCCCGCTGTCCAGCTTCTTGCTGCGTGGCACCAGAAAGATGCCACCGTCGGCGGTGAGCTGCAGGGAGAACTCGTCGGGCGAGTAGGGGTTCCCCGCGTCGTCCCGCAGCATGAGGAAGACCTCACGGTACAGCTGGCCCAGCTTCTGCTTCATCAGGCCCAGGGTCTTGTCCACCTCGCAGCGGTCCCGCAGCAGCTGCTGCCGCTCCCGCCCCAGCTGCTCCAGCTCCTGCTCCAGCTGCACGATGTTCTCCAGCTTGCGCTTGCGGCAGTTCTGGGCCGCCACCTTGTTCTTCCCGCGGCGCCGGATGTCCCGGATCAGCACCAGCTGCGGCTCCGTCAGCTGGTACTTGGACACCAGCTCGTTGAAGTCGTCCACCGGCAGGTTGACGATCTTCTCGGTGGGGAAGGGGATCTTCATGGCCAGGGCGCGGCGTTCGTCCCGGCTGCAGGCCAGCTCGGCCCGCGGGGGCACCCGGCCCTTCTCCGGCTGGGGCTTGAATGGCTCCGGGGGCTGCATGGAGAAGGGGGGTACCTCCTGCAAGGTGGGCAGTAAGGGGTAGTGTGGGCCATAGTCCACGGGGTACATCTCCGCGTAGTCAGGCCGCAGCCTGCTGGGCTCCAGCCCCTCTGTCTCCATGGAGTCAGCGTCGCTGTAGTTGAGTGACAGGCCCGAATCTGACTCCAAGTCCTCCTGGACATTGCAGGGTGGTGGGGGGCCATAGCCCTCAGCCCGGCCCCCCTCAGCCCGCCCGCCGGCCTCCCGCTGGGCCTCGCTTTGCAGCCCGGACAGAGACGGAGTCTTATTAGTGCCGATCTGGCTCAGGGAGGTGGTTTCCGGCCCCGAGTCAAGGCTGGAGGAGATCAGCATCCCAGTGTAGCCATAAGGGGGGTCTATAGGGGGCACGGGGCCCATCAGCCGGGGGCATGGAGCTGCCATGGCATCCAGATAGTGGCGGTCATACACTGGGGCAGGCTGGCTGCAGCTGGGCACTGGGCCATCCCCCAGCGCTGGGCAGTGCCCGTAGTTGACAGTGGGCACCATTTGCTGCATGAGGGTGTAGAGTGCCGGGTCATAGGGGGTCTCATTCGGCACATCCAGGCCCTGTGGGGTTGAGAGATGCAGGCTGGTTAGTGGCTGCTAGGAGCTTCCCCCGAGGCATTGCTGGGCCAGGCCTCCCATGCCTGAGGGGTCTTGGGTGTTGTCCCCATAGGACAGGGTAGGGAAACCAAGGCACAGGGAGGGTACGCAGCTTGCTCAGGGTCAAGTGGCAGAGTCAGGAATAGAACACAGGAGTCCTTACTCCCAACTCCCCCCGTAGCACTACGGTCACGCTCCCCACCACGCCCTAGGCCCAAAATGCTGGTGCAAAAGCAACATAGAGTCCAGACTGGACCAATGTCCCCTCCCCTCCCTTGACTCATGTTCCCCCAACCTCCTTCTGCAAACTCCTGTCCCTTCTCTCACCCATGCTCCCTCCACTCCCCCCAACCCACTCTCCTCCAACCACCTCCCCTCCCCCAACTCATGCTTCCCCCAGCTCCCCCCCCCGCCACTCATCTTTGTTGCCCTTCTCTGAACCTTTTCCAGTCCCGCTGTATCCTTTTTACGACAGGGCAACCAGAGCTGCACCCCTTATTCAAGGCCTGGGCATACCAGGGATTTCTATAATGGCATTATGATATTTTCTGTCTTTTTATCGATCCCTTGCCTAATGGATCTTTACATCCTCATCCGGCACACTGAGCTGAGGTTTTCCATGGTGAGGCCAAGCTCATTTTCTTGAGGGGTCACAGCTAATTTAGAACCATCATCACATATGTGTAGTTGGGATTATGTTTTCTGGTGAGCATTACATTTATCTACCACACTGAATTTCATCTGCCATTTTGTTGCCCCGTCACCGAGTTCTGAGATCCCTTTGTAACTTCACAATCAGCTTTGGGCTTAACAGGGGTGATTTTGTATCTTCTGCAAACTTTCCCACTTCACAGTTTACCCCCTTTTCCAGATCATTTACGAATATGTTGAACAGTAGAGGTCCCAGTACAGATCCCTGGGAGTCCCCACTATTTACCTCTCCCCATTGTGAAAACGGACCGTTTATTCCTACCCTTTGTTTCCTGTCTTTTAAGCATTTACTGACCCATGAGAGCACCGTCCCTCTTGTCCCCTGACTGCTTACCTGGCTTTGGTGAGGGCCCTTGTCAAAGGCTTTCTGAAGGGCCAAGTTTACTATGTCCCTGAATCACCCTTGTCCACATGTTTATTGACCGCCTCAAAGAATTCTAATAGATTGGTGAGGCATGATTTCCCTTCACGAAAGCCATGTTGATTCTTCCCCAGCAAATCTTGTTTATCTGTGTGTTCTTCACTTAGTTTCTGCCAAGTTGCCCCGCACTGAAGTTAGGCTCGCCAGCCTGTAATTGGCAGGATCACTTTTGGAGCCCTTTTTAAAATTAGGGTTACATTAGCTACCCTCCAGTCAGCTGGGTCAGAGGCTTAGCTCAGTGATAGGTTACATACCACAGTTAGTAATTCTGCAGCGTCATATCTGAGTTCCTTCAGCACTCTTGGGTGAATCCCATCTGGTCCTAGTGACTTATTACCAGGGGTGAAAGTTAGCCAGTACGGCGTACCAGTAAGAAGCCCTTACGCAGCCGATGTTAAAGGGTTAACATCGCTGCCCCTTCCCCCTCCCCCACCCCCAGTTGGCAGCTCTGCCACCGAGGGGGGGACAAAAGGGGCAGATGCCCCAGGGCTGGCAATTAAGCCCTAGGCCCTTTTAAATCACCATCAGATCTGCGAGTGGTGCGGGCTAGGAAGCGCGGATGGGCTGGGTGGGGGAGACTGACCCCAGCCCTGCCCCTTCTGCTGAGGCCCCACCCATTCTGGGCCCCCGTATGGGTAAGAGTTTAATATTATTTTCATCCCTGCTTATTACGGCTTAATTTATCAATTTGTTCCAAAAACCCCTCTACTGACACCTCAATCTGCGACAGCTCCTCAGATCGGTCACTGAAAAAGAACAGCTCAGGTGTGGGAATCTCCCTCACACCCTCTGCAGCGAAGACCAGGGCAAAGGATTCATTGAACTTCCCCTCAATGGCCTTGTCTTCCTTGAGTGCTCCCTTAGCACCTCGGCCGCCCAGTGGGCCCCTTGTCTGGCTGGCAGGCTTCTGGCTTTGGATGTATTTAAAAACATTCTTACTGTTGGTTTCCGCGTTCTTAGCAAGCAGCTTCTCAAATTCTTTCTTGACTGGCCTTATTTTAGTTTTATGCTTCATCTGCCAGAGTTTGGGCGGCTTCTTATTACCCTCACTGGGACCTGACTTCCAGACTTTTTGCCTCGTACTGTGCTGCTTATCCCTGGTGGTAGGGTGACCAGATGTCCCGATTGTATAGGGTCAGTCCCGATAGTTGGGGCTTTTTCTTATATAGGCTCCTATTACCCCCTATCTGGTCAGCCTACCTGTGGTCTTCTTCTGGTCCTCTTATTGTCTCTCCTGACTTCAGTCTGAGCCTTTACTCTGGTGGTTTTAAACAGTCCCCACACTGCTTGCAGGCATTTCACCCTTTTAATGGCCAGCTAACAGGGGTCCCCCCTTGGCGCATCGTTCCCCTTTTTAAAGTGAAATGTCACCATGGTGGGTTTTCTTGTGTTACCCCCCTACAAGGATTACGCAACAGTTGCTATTCCCAAGAAGGTCAGGAGTATTCGGACCAGCTCCTGGGTGCCACTTAGGACTAAATCAAGACCCGCCTCTCCCCTCGTGACTGGCTCCCAGGACTAGCTGCTCCAGGGAGCAGCGGTGGAAGCTAGTGGTCTCTAGGAATTTTATCTCTGCATCTTGCCCTAGGGGGACATGTGCCCACTCAGTAAGAGGACAATTGAAACTCCCCATTGTTATTGCACTTTCTGCTTTTGTAGCCTCTCTAATCTTCCTGAGCATTTACAGTCACCCGCGCCAGCTGCTCAGGGCACCAGCACTGCCTGCCCCGCTACCCACACTCTGCAGCACCGCCAGCCCTAGAAAGGGGTCAGGAAGACCTAAGGCTGTGGGGGTGGGTAATGCAGAATGCTGGGAACTCACCACCCCTTGGAGGTAGAATGGGAGGCCCAGAGCATACTGGGAATATGCTATTCCTTGGGGTGGAATGGAGCACGCTGGGAACACCTTGTCCCTAGGGATGAGATGTGGGGCCCAGAGCATGCTGGGAACACCCTGCCCCTTGGAGTAGGATGGGGGGACCCAGAGCATGCTGGGAACACCCTGCCCCTTGGAGTAGGATAAGGGAGACCCAGAGCATGCTGGGAACACCCTACCCCTTGGGGTGGGATGGGGGGGCCAGAGCATGCTGTGACTGTGTCATTCCTGGGGTTCGAGGGGGAATGGAGCATGCTGGGATCACCCTGCCCCTCGGGGAGGAGGTTGCAGGCCCAAAGCATGCTGGGAAGGCGCCCAGCCCTGCAGCAGGTGCCTGCCCTACAGAGATGGACAGCGCGATATCGTCCCTACCAGAACAATGGAGCCGATTCATCTCATCAGACAGATGCCCCATTGTGCGGCCGGCCTCCCCCCGCCCTGCCCCCACCAGCCGAACACCACAGCAAGGGCCCTGCAGTGAATGGGGCAGTGTTGGCGCAGGGGCAGGTGATCAGCTCCATCCCACTGGGAAGATTAAAGAGGCGGCTGTGTGTAATTAATACCTGCAGCTCTGCGGGGCCTCGGGAGGACAGGGTGCTGGCCAGGCGGCTGTGTGTCCCCAGAGCCCTGGCTGCCTCCCTACACTGACCAGGTCACCTGTCCCTGGTGGGATAGATCCAGGGGGCTGCAAAGAATCCCAGGGACGTGGGGCTAGAACTCACCAACAGGAGGAGCGCTCCCTTGCCCTGCACAGCTAGCAGCTCCCTTATCGTCTTGGTGGGCTCAGCCACTAGGGGGCAGTATTGCTCCCTCACTCAGGGATCCCTACTAGGGGGACGGGGATTTGGTTGGCACTGGGGGCCGGTTAGCACCACTGGGAATTGGGCTGAGGCCAAAGGATGGGGGAGCAGATGGGAGAAATTAGACCTAAACATCAGGTCTGGGGTGAGCTCTGTGTTTCCAGCCAGGGCCAGATTGGCTGGGGCAGATGGCCCATCGCAGGGACCCACCACTGGTCCAACCTGGGCTTATCAAGGCCAGGCCAAGAGCCAGCCAGTGCACTCCCCTTCTCGAGCTGGCAGTGTCCATGCCAAGATGGGGTGGGGGCTGAGCCGTGAGTCCCCTCCCTATGGCAGGCTCAAGGGAACCCATGTGACTTTCGACCCAGATCAGAACTTCCCCCTCTAGGTGCTGGGAGCAAATCGCCCGCTGGGGTCTAGGCTCTGAACCTGGCCAAACTCGTGTCACTTGTGTGAGCCCACAGCAGGCAGCCGCCTGGGAACAAGGCCCCATTGCAAGGGGAGATGCCAACCAAACCCCTGGGAGACAGACACCCAGGTGGGTGGCAGTAGCCCAGTGGGGACAGGGGCCTGGCAACACAGCACCTTGGGGCTCTGGCGCAGCTGGGTCAACCACTCCCTCTTCTACAATAACTGCCCCTCCAGCTTCTCTAGCACCCAGGAGATCGTGGGGCTCCGCGCTGGACGCAGCGACCGGCTGAACCAAGAAGCCTGGGATCCAAAGGCGGCCTGGCTGGGGGAGGGAAGCAGAGGTTCCATTCGGGGCTCACCTGCAGCTCCGCGATGGACATGATCTCCTGCCAGGTCAGCTCCATCTCTCCCTGCTGGCCAGGCTCACTCAGTGGTGGTGCGGGCAGGAGTGATGTCCGGGTCCGGCCCTGCTGGGGAGGGCAAGGGGGCATCTTGCCGGCCCAGGCCCTGCCCAGCGTCTGCTCCAGAAGGGCCACCCCAAAACCGGCCGTGGTAGGGAAATTCTGTGGCACAAGGAAAGAAAGAATTTGATTGGATAAGGGCCCAGCCTTCCCACTTACTGATTGGTAGAGACAGGATCCACCCTAGCCTTCCCACCTGCTGATTGGTAGAGACAGAATCCTCCCCAACCTTCCTGCTTGGGGATTGGTGGAGACAGGATCCATCCCAACCTTCCTGCCTTCTGATTGATAGGGACTGGAGCCACCCCAAATGTCCTCACCTGCGGATTGGTAGAAAAAGGATCCTTCCATCCCTCCTGCCTGCTAATTGGTACAGACAGGATCCATTCCAGCCTTCCTGCCTGGGGATTGGTGGAGACAGGATTCACCCCAGCCTTTCTGCCTGCTGATTGGTAGAGATAGGATCTTCCCACACACACCAGCCTTCCTATCTGCTGATTGGTGGTCTGAGCTATTTCTCTCTCTGATTGGGAACTGGAGAGTTCTCTCTGAAATGGGGAAGGCTGAGGAGCTCTTTGCAGCTCCCAGGTTCCCTAGAGGCCTGAGGCTCGTTCTGTCCAGCATGGCCTGGGTGTGGCAGGGGAAGTGGGGATGCCCAGGATCGCTCTGCTCTGAGCATCTCCCTCGGGCCTGCTGGGCCAAGCGTATGGAGGGGCCAGGCTCCCCTTGGGCCCCCACTCTGGAGACTGGCTCCAGATCCCAACTCTCCTGAGTCTGAGAGGTTGTGTCAGGGGTCACAGTCTGGAGCTGGGTAGCCTGAGGAGTTCTGGCTCTAACTCCTCTCACAGAAGTGGGCTGAGGGACACCCCCTTCCTGGCAGAGATGGGGGGTGGGGGTGGCATTTATAGGAAAGACTCCAGTTCCTGATTCCCACTGAGCTCTGGCAACCTTAGTCCTCTTCCCAACTCAACCCAGTTAGGGCCACGCCCACCAGCCCCCACATCCCCACTCCCCCCGCTGCTGCTCTCTTACCCTACCGCGGCCTCATGCCTCCTCATTTCTCTTCCCCCTCTGCCTGGGGCGACTTCTCCCCCCCCCCCCCTCGTCCCGCTCCACCCCTTCCTGAGCTCCCTCCACAGTCTCCCACCCCTGTCACATCTGGGGGGTTGGGCGGGGTGGGGGGGGGGGCTGCAGTACTGGGCCATTCCCGAGCACCATGTTTCCTTCTGCCGCCCGGTGGGATGTTTCCCACGGCGACCCTGGGAGTGGCCACCCCGTCTGGTGCCCCGATAAGCCTCCCCTCCCTGGTCGCTCCCCTCACCTCTGAGCCGGTTCTATGAATTTGCAGCCCGCAGCTGGCAAAATCAGACATTCATGAAGCTGGGAGGAGGCCTGCTCTGCTCCTGCAACACACAGATAAGAGCCCTTATCACCCGCAGCTGCATGGCCAAGACATGCCCCCAGCCAGCAGCTGTCAGGCTCATGCCCAGCCAGTTCCCTGAACCCACTGTGCTTTACCCACCCACTCCCAGCCCTGACCATCCCCAGTCTCTGTCCAGGGCCAGACACACCCATGAAACTGCCCAAAGCACGAGGGAGGCAGTGTGATCTAGTGGGTAGTGCACTGCACTAGAACACAGGACGCCGGGGTTCTGTTCCATGGCTGCGTCTCTGCTCAGTGCCTCAGTTTCCCCTCCTTGTCTCTATTCAGCCTGGGAGCTCTTTGGGGCAGGGTCCGTTTCTCACTCTGTGTCTGTGCGGCACCTGGCGCAGCAGGGCCCTGATCTCGGTCAGGGTCTCTAAGTGCTGCAGATATGCACAGAATAATCCTGTTTTGCAACAGGAGCCGATGGTGGATCATGGAGGGGACCCCAGTGACCCCACTCAGATTGGCCAAGGTGCTGTGACTCACGCTTCCGCCCTGAGAGACTGCGCCACGCTAATGACCATGCATGGCCAGGCCTTGGATTTACCTTGCACCCTCCTGCAGCACAGCGCCCCCTAGCGCCACCCTGGGGCAATAGGGCCAGAGCTGACTGCCAGGGGAGAGCGCCCCCTGCTGAGCCCCTGCCCCGCTCCCTGGGTCCGCAGCCCTCCCCAGTGCCAGCGCCTGAGTGTGCGGGGCAGGGCTGCCTCCCTCCAGCGATTTCACAAGAGGCTCCTTGCAGCAGGGGAGCCCCCGGGCTGCCAGGAAGAGAAGCAGAACCGGCCCCGTCACTCGCCAGCCCCGCCCGGCACCCACGTTACCCCCTCCCTGCTGGCAGTGCCCTCCCAGGGGAACGTCCCTGCTGCTCCATTCAGCTCTGCCAAGCAATGACCCCCACGACGCCCCCGCCAGTGATACTCAGGCACCCTGTATGGGGGGGGTCAGAGTCTTTAATCCCCCAGTGGAACTGAGTCCCAGTGGGCTTGTGCCACCCCAGGAATGAATGAATGACATGGCCAGGATGGCTCTGAGGGGCACAAATGGACAGATCTCGGCTCCCCCCATGGCTGGGCTGGTTTTCTGGGGCCCAAAGGGAGAGAACCAGCTCCCTCCACCCCCCCATGGCCAGGCCAGCTCCCTGGGACCCAAAGGGACAGATCCCAGGTCCCACCCCGCATGGCTCAGCAGGTTCTGTGGGGCTTACAGGGACAGACTCTGGCAGATCGACGCTCCCCTGCCCCACACCCGCCTCTAAGCCCACTCCTGGCCAAGGCAGCCTTCCAAGGGGGGCACCCAGGCAGAGCCGGATTCTCAGGAGAGATGGCCCTGCCAGGGGCGCGCTGGGCGGCAGCTCCTTGGAAAGTCCAGCCTGGCTCCCCAGGGGGTTCAGCTGAGCCTGAAGCTGTAATTTGCGTCCACGAAGCCAGACTTGAAAGCGCCCGCCTCCCCCTCCGTGCACCGGGGAAACCTGAGGGGCAATTCACAGTAAAGATGTGTGGGAGAGAGAATCCCCATGGAACCACAATTGGGGCAATAAACCACGGAGACGACGGGCCAGATGCGGGGGACCTGAGCCAAAGCAAGGGTGGAAAAAAAAAGCCACAGCCTGCTCAGGCCACCCGCCATCATCGCCAACCAGGGGAGTGTCTGAAATCTTCAGTACGTCACCTCCAGGAACCTCACCAGAATCCAGGCACAAAGCCCTCCTCTGCCTGTGCAGTCCCCTCTCACCCGCCCCCAGTTCCACATTGCAGCATCACCCCATCGACAACCCAGCTGGGATCATGTGGCCCCCCAGACCCTATTTCCGTGATGCTGTTCTGCAGGGCCTGGCTGTGGGATCCCCAGACAGCACCTGCCAGTGCCACGCAGACGCGAGGAGTGACTCTAACCAATGACAAGCTCTGGGGCCAGGGAGACGCTGGGTATGGTCAGATCAGGATGAGGGGCAGAACATGGGCATGGGAAGTAGGGTGCAGGGGTTGCTGCAGCATCCCCAGGTTTTACACTCGGCATCCCAGCTGCCAGCCCTGCGCCCCTGCTGCCCGGGGTCCTGGCTGCCAGTCCAGGCTGTCCAGGGTGTTGGCTGCTGGCTCCAGGTCCTGCTCAACCGCTGGGTCCCACTCGGCTGCTGATCCTGGGGGCTCCGCTGCCAGCCCCAGAGTCCCAGCTGCCAGCCCCGCACGCAAGGTCCTGGCTGACGGACCCACACCTACGGCTCCACACCCACCTCTATCTGTGTCCCCAGCCTCCGCCGCCTTACTCCAGTCCCTGCCCGCACCTCTCACCACCCCTCCTAGAGCCATAGCCCTGCTCCCAGCCCCAGCTCTAGGGGGTGGTGAGAGGTGCGGGCAGGGATAAGAGGGGTGCAGCTCAGCACCCTCACTCCGAAAACATCCAGTGACACTGGGGCAGAGATGGGCACTGCCAAGGGCCATGCAGGTGGGTTCCGTGTAACTGACTAGGCAGATCAGAGACTTTTACAGCTGATTGGTACCAACTGGGCCACACCCACTGCTGTACCACAGAAGCAGCTGTTGGATAACGGGACACGGCGCCTTCCCCACATGGCCACCCATCCAAATCCAGCAGCCAGTGCCAGCAGCTACCACCTTGCAGCTGTTTCCACACGCCTGCGAAAGGAGTTTGCCAGGTCTCAGGCCAGTCCCTGGATCACAGACACCTGCCCCCACAGCCATCCCTAAAAGGCTGACAGTCTCTGGCAACGGGGCTGTCATGGGGGCAGGGCGGGGCCCACAGGCCCCCCTGGGAAGCTAGTGAGGCAGTTTGGAGGGGAAATAGATTTCTTGGCGATAAAACCAGAAAGGTCCATTCAGATCCCTGCATCCAGCCTGGTAACTGAGGGGCCCGGATCATTTGGACGTGTGTCCATCCTCAGACAAAAGCCTCCACGTGTTGGAGAATCCACCAGTCCCCTGGGAAGCTGCTCCCAGGACTAAGTCCCCTCCCTGTTACAGACTCATGGCTCAGTTCCAGTTTGAACTGGGAGGAATCCAGCCTCCGGGGTGGGACGTTCCAGCGGCTCCTACTGTCTATAGGTATTTATTAGGTGTATTACAGTAGCATCTTGGAGCCTCACTCATGGACCAGGCCCCCAACGTGCCAGGCGCTCTATAAACACAACAGACAGATGGTCCCTGTGCCAAAGAGCTTACAGTCCAATGCAGCCACCTCTGGGCTGGGACACAGCTTCCAGTCGGAGGCCTGGTCAACACTTAAAACGTCGGTCAACAGCTATGGGACTCAGGGGGCTGAAAAATCCACCCCCAAGACCTGGCCTCAGTAACCTCAGTTTGGGCCTTCACTGGATCAGCTCTGTCCCACTGCATTTGGGGGGAGGGATAGCTCAGTGGTTTGAGCATTGGCCTGCTAAACCCCAGGGTTGTGAGCTCAGTCCTTGAAGGGGCCACTTAGGGATCTGGGGCAAAAATCTGCCTAGGGATTGGCCCTGCTTTGAGCAGGGGGTTGTACTAGATGATCTCTTGAGGTCCCTTCCAACCCTGATATTCTATGATTTTCAAAGAGGCCAATTCAGCCTTTTTTAATTCAAAAAAAAAATTCTAAATCTGCTAGATTTCTTGGTTTGTTTTTCCCCCCTTTGCTTTTGTCCCCATTCCTGGCAACTTTGCGAGGCTGTTTTCGTCCAAGGCCTGCTCTGGTTCAGGGAGGAATTAGTCAGGGAAGTTTTCTGACTGGTGCTACGCGGGACGGCGGACGAGATGCTCCCAACGGCCCCTTCAAAGCTATTACGAACATTTCGTAATTTTCCAAAAATATCTCGATAAAAAACAACGGAATGTCGAAAGAGGAAACAACCCTTTGATCCCAGAAATATGGGGGTTGGTGGTTTTTCGCTGAAAAATCCCCCCCATACCATACACACACATGTGACTTAAGTGACCAATCAGAACTGGCCTTGGGGAGCCTGCCCCCACTCCCAAATCCTTGAGCTGGGCCCTGAGCCTGGCGCAGCCCTTGTGTTCCTTGTGCTGAACCTGCTGCCTTTGGACATTGAGGGTGCACCAGGCTGGGCCCTGGAGGGGCTCGGGAGCACGTGGCAGCTCCCTGTGGGGGCAGGTTGGCAGAGTGCCCTGGGCTGTCTCCTGAGGATGCCCCGTGGATGCCCCAAGCTGTCTCATCTCTCAGTCCCCGGGACCATAAACACTCCCCAGCCGCGGGAACGCCCAGCCAGACCGCGCGTTGTGCTCACTTCTGCTTTCAGGTGCTTTCCAGCAAGCGGGATGAGCAGCCGGCCGCAGCAGCATCCCACCAGGACCGGCGTGCCAGGCTGGGGGAGGGGGGCTTAGCTCGGCAGCCTCGTGCTACCAGTGCTTGATTTCCACCGAAGCCATTGTGGATGGGGTTAACGGGCCGGGGGAGTGGGGGGATGAGCCAGGGTAGAGGCTGTGGGGGTGGGGCGGGGAGGGGTGCTCGGGACTTTCTGTTGAGCAGCCCAGGTGGTGCCTGGATCCAGGACTCTGCGTCACTCTCATCCCGTCCGTTTGTCTCCCCGCCATGTGGATCAGAGCCCCCGGATCAGGGGCAGCTCCCCACAGGGCTGAACCTGATGCCAGCTAGGGGCAGATTTGCGCTGAAGCAACATGAGATTTACTCTCCCGCCGCCGGCGTCAGATCCCAAACCCGATTCCCCCCTTCAGTGCCAGCCGTGTGGGGATTGGGCCAGGCCTAAATGTCAGACCCCTCCTGTTCCGAGCCACGTTCTCCATGTGGTCTAAAGGTTAGAGCCCAAGGGAATGGAAACCAGGACTCCTGGGTTCTCTCCTTTGGCCCTGGCAGGGGAGTGGGGTCTGGTGGGTTAGAGCTATGGGGCTGGGAGGAGACAGGACTCCTGGGTTCTCTCCTTTGGCTCTGGCAGGGGAGTGGGGTCTGGTGGGTTAGAGCTATGGGGCTGGGAGGAGACAGGACTCCTGCGTTCTCTCCTTTGGCTCTGGCAGGGAGTGGGGTCTGGTGGGTTAGAGCTATGGGGCAGAGAGACAGGACTCCTGGGTTCTCTCCTTTGGCTCTGGCAGGGGAGTGGGGTCTGGTGGGTTAGAGCTATGGGGCAGAGAGACAGGACTCCTGGGTTCTCTCCTTTGGCCCTGGCAGGGGGGTGGGGGTCTGGTGGGTTAGAGCTATGGGGCAGAGAGACAGGATTCCTGGGTTCTCTCCTTTGGCTCTGGCAGGGAGTGGGGTCTGGTGGGTTAGAGCTATGGGGCTGGGAGGAGACAGGATTCCTGGGTTCTCTCCTTTGGTTCTGGCAGGGGAGTGGGGTCTGGTGGGTTAGAGCTATGGGGCAGAGAGACAGGACTCTTGGGTTCTCTCCTTTGGCTCTGGCAGGGGAGTGGGGTCTGGTGGGTTAGAGCTATGGGGCAGAGAGCCAGGACTCCTGGGTTCTCTCCATTGGCTCTGGCAGGGGAGTGGGGTCTGATAGGTTAGAGCTATGGGGCAGAGAGCCAGGACTCCTGGGTTCTAGCCCCAGCTCTGGTCCTGATTCCCTCGGTGAGCAGCAGTTTTGCCACCTGATGCTAGGGCCCTGTAGAGAACAGGGCACGTTTATTGCAGGGAGATGCAGAGGGTTAAGGCACTGATTGTCCCCCTCCCCCACCACAGCCTGTGGGCCGTTATCACCTTCTGGGGCCCCTGGTTTCCCGCCCGTGTTTCGACACAGGCCCCCTATGATTTCCCAAGGCCCCAGCGGGATGTTGCACAAGGCAAAACTGACGCCCGGCCTCTCTTGGTTAACACTGCGCCTGGCTCCAGCCGGGCACGTCCCCCTCCCTTGCTCCTGGGCCCAGGGCATGGGACAGGGTGGGGGGGTTGCAGGGCCTCTCTGTGACATCCTCCTTAAGAGCGGCCTCCCCACCAGCCCTGGCCACTGCCCAGCCCTCTCGGCTCATCAGGGTGGCCCTGCCCTGCACCCTTGGCCCAGGCAGCCCTGCCATGTGATCAGCACCATGCACTGCGCTGGGAGGACCCTTGGTGCAAACACTCCAGCATCCCCCAGCACAGCCACTCGCAAACACTGCTCACTGCCCTTGTAGCATCGGAGGCAGGGTGGTCTCGTGGGGAGTGCAATGGACTGGGACTCGAGAGAGCTGGGGTCTGTCCCTGGCTCTGGCCTGTTGGGTGACCTTAGGCAAGCTGTGCCGCTCGCTGCCTCAGTTTCCCCATCTGTACAATAGGGTTCACAGCGCTGACTTCCTCGGTGAAGCGCTTTGAGATCAACAGAGAAGAGCCTGCCAGGACTGTCACTATGGCCCTGGGAGCTGGCAGTTTGTGCCAGACCCTACGACGGCTCTGACAGCTGAGATCCCACTTTACCCACCAGCAGTGCTGACCCCTGCCTGCTCTCTCCCCTGTGCCCCGCCCTGCCTTCCAGCTGCTGGGTCTCAGATACTCCCCCACCAGGTGGGACCCACATCCCCTCCTGCACCCACTCCAGGTGTCACCCAGTGGCGCAGGGTGGGGACACTTTCCCTCCAGACCCCTGCGCCTCCCAGCTGGCATCCTGCAACCTTAGCATTAGCAGGAGCCGGCAAGCATTGTGCACCACTGCCCTCTGCTAGGCAGGATAAGGACTGCTCAACTGTGTGTCAGAGGCCCTGCACTGCTGAGGGGGATTCTCCCTTGGTGCAGGTGGCTTTGACACCAGGAGGATCTGAGTTCTGTGTCTCATCCAGCTAGGCATGGAGTTCCCAGTGCCCATGGCTTTGCTACAAGATTCTACCCAGCTCCTGTACCTGTTGTGGGAAGACCCTACAATAACAAACCAACATATATGGCACAGTGCTCAGGGAGACCCTACAATAACAAACCAGCATGCACAGCAGTGGGCTCGGTGGGCTTTTCAAGCTCCCAGAGATGTTCAGGTCAGGCTGGCGTCAGTGCTGAGATGGGGCTGCCTGGGGCTTGACCCCAGAGCTGGGTAGGTGCTTAGGGCTGGGGCAGACTAGACAGGCAAAGCGGAGAGACAGGCAGAGACTTGTGACTGGGCTCTGTCAGGGCAGAGGGTTCCGCCAGGACCATTGCTTGTTCTGCTGCTTAGCCTGACATGTAGCTTGTACCAAGCATGTGGAACGCTCATGCCCTGCGTGGGTTAATAGCAGCAGGGATCGAACCTGCAACCAGATCATCGTCCCTAAAACATCAGCTCTTAGGCAAGGCTGCACTAGGCCCATCAAGCCATACCTGGCTTAGGCACTACAAGAAGGGACCAGAGCACCACACTGAGTGGGCGTGCCTTATACTTGGGTAGGTGGGTGTTGTGTGCACATGCGTCAGTGTGTGAGCGCCACTGCCCTCTACTGGATGGAATCCACACCACACTACTCTGTGTCATAGCCCCTGTACTGCTCCCAGGGAGTCTCCAGAAGGTTCTGGGGTGTCTAGGGTGCAACTCCTGTGATTCCCAGACAGGCTCGTCTCAGGGCCCCTTTTCCAACCCAGGCAAGGCCAAGCGCTGCTCTGAGCCAATGGCCCTTCCCCCAGGGGATTGGCCTTCAGTGTCACTCCACCGTCTTGGAGTCCTGGGGCCAGTCCAGGGGCCAGCCCAGGGGCTCTGGAGGGAGGGACCCGATGGGGATCATGGTCAGTGTGTATGGGGGGTAGAGCCAGCCCCAGATTCCCACCCTGGTTCTGGCAGCGCAGCCCGAGAGGGTGCATCCAGCCCCATCTCTGCCCCCAGCAAAGGGGTTCAATCCAGCCCCGCTTCCCCCCGCTGGGCTGTTTCGCTGCAGTCACCGATGGAGGTGATGCAGAAGCCTGGCTAGAATCTGGCTCGCTTGCTCCTGGCTGGAGCAGCTGGTTGGGGATGGGAGCCTGTGTGGGTTCGGGTTGGGAAGGCAGCCTTGGGATCTGCAGAGGCAGCTGCTCCTTGGTGACGCTGAGGAAAATCCAGGATCATGCCATGCACCTGAGTGGGGCTAGTCAGCTTCACACCGGCCTAGCTAAGTGCCGAGTTTGGCTCAGAGGGGGTGGAAGCGGGCACAGCTCTTCCAATCCTGTGTGCCAAATCAGCACCCCAAGCCATGACCCAGAGACGGGTCAGGGAGAGGGCTTGGATCCCCCAGGAATGCAGGCCTCTGCCCCCGGAGCTGAAGGAGAATCCCCACTAGCTTTTAGCAGTATAGAGCATATGACACACAGCTCATCCTTTATGCCCCACGTGTTGCTCTACTGAGGCTGAGAGAGACGGGACGCCTGCTCTGGGGTGACACGCCCTTGGAGACAGGAGTGAGCTGAGACCCTGCAGGGCGATATTTTCTTTGCTGTTTCTTGTTCTTACCAGTCTGAGGACAAAGTTGCCACAAGGCTCAGATCCTCAGAAAGAGAGAGAGCTACAGGAACCCCTTTACTGCCCCTCAGCGCAAGGCCCAGCCCCCGCCCCTCCAAGGGCAAGCTGGGCTGGCCCCGGGTTAGGTACATGGGTACCCAGCCAGGGCCTGGCCACATTCAGTAAGCTAGTGCCACAGAGCTGCTGATGGACTGTCTGACGTCACCTGCACCCGCACTGCTAGATTTCCCTGGTACCTCCAACAGCCTTCGCACCCAGCTCTCAGGCATCCCTGGCACTGCCATATCCTGGGTGCCTCCACCAAGCCAGCCCCCCATCTACCTGGGAGTTTGGGGTTCTGGCAACACCCCAGTCTGAAAAGCAAACAGAGCCCAACCTCCCTGAGCTCTGCCTAGTTTCCAGTTCATGCTAAACAGCTGTGAGCTGCGCTGCACCCCAGAAGTGGCGGCTTTTGGGCAGTGGGGGAAGAGTTCCCTGTGTCAGCAGTCTTGGAAACCCTCTGGGACCCTTCAGGGATAGAATCCAGCCCCTGCTGCTCTGAGTGCGCAGCCCCTGGCACTTGAGCTGAAGGGAAATTGCTGTTGGCTGTGAGGGGGTTATGACACTCAGTGAAGCCGAGTCTGCAGCCATCCAGGAGAGGGCAGTGGTGAGCACTAACTGGCTGGTCACAGGTCCTGAGACCAGCCTGGTCTACACTATGCTGTTAAACCGATTTTAACAGCGTTAAATCGATTTAACGCTGCACCCGTCCACACTACACTGCTCTTTATATCGATTTAAAGGGCTCTTTAAATCGATTTCTGTACTCCTACAAAACGAGAGGAGTAACGCTAAAATCGATATTACTATATCAGATTAGGGTTAGTGTGGACGCAAATCGACGTTATTGGCCTCATTATTTTACAGGAGCTACCCACAGTGCACCGCTCCAGAAATTGACGCTAGCCTCGGACCATGGACCCACACCACCGAATTAATGTGCCTAGTGTGGACGCGGACAATCAACTTTATAATATCTGTTTTATAAAATCGGTTTAAGCTAATTCGAATTTATCCTGTAGTGTAGATGTAGCCACAGGCTGGGAGCAGGGTCCCTGGGGCAACAGAAATGGCCCCAGGGGAGGGCAAGGCCAATGGACCATCAAGTCCAGGACCTGGCTCCCCCTGTGAGACCCCCAGTGTGTCCAGCCGACCACAGACCTGTCCCTGGAGCCCAGGCCTGGTTCTGCTTCACAGCCCAGCAGCGCCTGGGGGCTGGATCAACTCAGCCCCACAGCCCCAGCCTCTCTATTTCCTACCAGTTATTGCAGCCGCAGGTGCCAAGCCCGTTTCTCTTCGTCTCTGTGATATCATGTGGCAGGGAGTTCTGCTGGTTCACACTCTCTCCCGCACACCATCAAACCCTGCCCTGCTGACCTCAGTAGCAAACACTGGGAGAATTTGCTGGGAGAATTTGCTGACCTCTGCATTGGCTCCACCTGTGTGTGTGTGTGAACGTGCGCGCGCGCACACTCTGTGTGTATGGGTGTGTGCATTGTGTACGTATGTGTGCATAGAGTATAAATGTGTGCGCGTGCACACTGGGTGTAGGGGTGCGTGCGTGCAGTGGACATATGTAGGGTGTATGTTTGTGTGTGTGTGTGTATATAGTGTGTCTGTGTGCATGTGCACTCTGTGTGTAGGGGTGTGTGTGTGTGTGTGTATACAGTGTGTCCGTGTGTGTGTGCACTCTGTGTGTAGGGGTGTGTGTGTGCAGTGGGTATGTGTAGGGTGTGTGTGTACATGTGCTCTCTGTGTGTAGGAGTGTGTGTGTGTGCACTCTGTGTGTGTAGGATGTGTGTGTGTGTATACAGTGTGTCTGTGTGCACTCTGTGTGTAGGTGTGTGTGTGTGTATGTGTGCACTCTGTGTGTAGGGGTGTGTGTGTGCAGTGAGTATGTGTAGGGTGTGTGTGTGTGCACTCTAGGATATGTGTGTGTGTGTGTATACAGTGTGTCTGTGTGCACCCTGTGTGTAGGGGTGTGTGTGTGTGTGTGCATACAATGTGTCCGTGTGCGTGAGCACTCTGTGTGTAGGAGTGTGTGTGTGTGTGTGTGTGTATATAGTGTGTCCGTGTGTGTGTGTGCAGTGGGTATGTGTAGGGTGTGTGTGTGCATGTGCTCTCTGTGTGTAGGGGTGTGTGTGTGTGCACTCTGTGTGTGTAGGATATGTGTGTGTGTGTATACAGTGTGTCTGTGTGCACTCTGTGTGTAGGGGTGTGTGTGTGTGTATGTGTGCACTCTGTGTGTAGGGGTGTGTGTGTGCAGTGGGTATGTGTAGGGTGTGTGTGTGTGCACTCTAGGATGTGTGTGTGTGTATACAGTGTGTCTGTGTGCACCCTGTGTGTAGGGGTGTGTGTGTATGTGCATACAGTGTGTCCGTGCGTGTGTGCACTCTGTGTGTAGAGGTGGGTGTGCACGGTGCGTGTGTGTAGGATGTGTGTATGGTGTGGTGCACCAGGAGGTGATACAGGGTGCTGGGGGGAGGCTGTGTTTTATTCACCTCCAGTGACACAAGGGCGCAGATGGGAGAAGGCGGCCCCCAGGCTGAGCCTCCCCCCCCGACCTGCTTTCTCTCTCCTGCCCTCTCAGACACAAACCCTACCCCCGCCGAAGCCCTGGCAAGTCTCTGCAGGACCCCACAGCGCAGCGACTGCCCCACAGGCCACTGAGCGCAGACCCCCAAACCCAGCAGGGTGGAGCCCGTCTGATCAGAACCCCCAGGGGCTGCAGCATCCCCGCCCCACATGCCCAGGACTTCATACCCCCAGCTTCCTCGTGGGCCCCACACCCTCCCCACGCCTGCCCCCAGACTCCTGGGTCCCCAGAGCCATGTGTCCCCAGCCAGCTCACAGAGATGGGTCCGAGCAGCAGGTTTCAGCCTGGGATCTGGGTTGGACCCTCCCCACAGCTCGAGCGGCCGGATAGAAATGGTGATCTGGGGTGTGGGGGGTGGGTTGTGGGGGACAGAGATCCTGGTCAGGGGGTTGGACCCCGGTTGGGGGGCTAAACAGGGCTGGGGATCTGTGTCGTGGGGGGCAGCATTGGAATCCAGGGCTTGGTGCTGGGATTGCACCCTGCCTTGTTCCAGAGTCTGGGGCCCCAATCCTGGCACGTTGGGGGGTGCCCTGAATGAACCACCCCAGTGAGCAGTTCCATGCAGGCAGGACAGGGCTCACTCTCCGCCCCCCAAGTGGTGACCCATCTGCCTTGGGAAAATCTCCCACCCCCAGCTGGGATCTCGGGTTCCCAGCACCTGCCGGAGCAGTGGGGACCTGAACAAAGTCTCCTTTGAGAGGCCGTGGCTGGGCTGCTGGCTCCTACCTGCCTAGGATCCCCAGCCGGGGGGCGCGCGGGGGTCTCACTCTTTTCCCCGTCTCCCTCACGGTGGCTCCTTCCCGGAGGACCCCGAGGTGCTGGGGCAGCCGAGCGTGGTCCGTACTGCAAGCCGGGGGGGGCCTTCTCAGGGCACCTCCATCCTGGGCAGCCCTGGGGGGCTCACGGAGGGCAGGGCTCTCGTTCGTGGTCTCCTCGGTGAGGCTCTGCGCCTCTCCCTGGGGTTGCCTGTTATTACATAAGCGGGGCCAGCCCTGCCCCGCCGTCTAACGGCCTCCCGCCGCCCCCCCCCGCGAGGTGTGGAGGGGAAGCCACAGAGCGCAGTGTCCCTAGGGGATGCCCCCCTCCTGCCTCCGGGGGCTGCGCTGCAGGGAAACAGGAGCCCTCGCTCCAAGGCACACGGTGATAACAAGGACACACACCACAACACGACACAACCCCCGACAACGCCCAGCCACGCAAAGACTCCGGGATGCAGCGCCACGCACACACAGCCACACACACACGCTTGTGCATATGCACAAACACAGCCACACGTGTGTGCACAGAGACCCCTCCCTTGCACACACAGAGTCTCACATACACACACACACACACAGCCGCATATGCACAGCCACACATACAGCCACACGCACACACACAGAGCCCCTCAAACACCCAACCAGCCACACACACCCCTTGTGCATACGCACAAACACAGCCGCATGTGCACATGGAACTTGCCTCCCCCACCTACAAAGCCACAGATACACACACAGCCAGGCATGCACACACAGAGCCCCACGAACACACCACGCACATACACACAGCTCCATGCCCAAAAACAACTTTAAAAGGGATTATTGAGCCCTGAGAAAGACAAACACAAACCCACAGATGCAGCCCCCAGCTGAGCTGAAATGTTACATGGGTTCATCCACAGAGGCACGTTCGTTTCCCCCCATTGGAGCCCAAGAATTTTTGTGACTTTTTGCCACATCTTGGTAAAGTCTCAAATATACCCAGGTGAGAGTTCAATGCAAATTCATTTTTAGTCGATAAAACAGGTTGAGTTTGTTCCATAGGAACCGGCAGCTGTGGGGTGGAGAGGTGACTGCAGCCAGGGGAGCACAGCAACCTTGGGGGCAGCTGGGGGGCAGCAGGGTGACCATGGGGGTGCAGGAGAGCATGATGAGGGGAGCACCAGCATCATCAATTGTGTCTTTTATGTGAGAATCTCGCACATTTGTTAACCCCCCGACAGCCGTTACTCAACTGTGCTGACTGGGAAACTGAGGCACAGAGAGGTGTGGGACTGGCTGAAGGTCAGACAGAAAAGCTGAGGCAGATATGGGGAGTGGAACCCAGGTGCCCTGACTTCCATCTCCCTTTGCTCTAACCCACTCCACACCACCACGCAAGCCACTTGGGGTCTACAAACAACAGGCCCCTAGAGTCTCAGTGGGACAGCCAAGGGCTAAGTGGGCCACTTCTATGAGGACAGTGGGGTCTTGTGGTTAGAGCAGTGGAGACTGGGAGCCAGGACTCCTGAGTTCCATCCCCAGCTCTGACACGGGTGTGGGGTCTGGTAATTAGAGAAGGGTTGTGTGGGGGAGGCAGGGGGAATGGGCATCAGGACTCCTGGGTTCTATTCCCAGCTCTGGGATGGGTGCGGGGTCAGGGGAGGAACCGCCAGGCCATTGCTTCAAGGGGTGGCTGCAGCCGTCTGGCGAAGGCCCATGAGAAGGAACCAAAACTGGCTGATTGCACAACGAATCAGACACATTGTCTCCGAGGCGGGGGCTTTCCATGGAGAACCGTCCCCATGGGGAGGAGGCCTGTTCCCTGGGGCGGGTGTGAACCTCCTCACCCCTGGGAGTTCCCTGTCGTTGGCCCCAGAGCCGGTGCCATGGACCTGGGCTGCCATGGCTGCTTGGAGATGCTGGGCCATGGGCCAGGACACAAGGAAATGGGGGCCTTGTCCAGCTAGGCCCCACAAGGCCTCATTGTGAGGAGGCTTCAGAGCCTAAGCCAATGGCAGCCTGGCTGGGGGCTGCCATGTGGGCCTGGGGCTCAGGCCACCTGGGTTCTATTCCCAGCTGACTGACTCTGGGTAAATCTCCTTCCCTGCTTGGGCCTCAGTTTCCCCTCCCACCTTTTAGCTGTCAAACTTATGAGCTTTTTGGGGCAGGAGCTGTGTCTCACTCTGGGTCTGTGCAGTGCCCGGCACACTGGGGGAGCCCGGAATATAAATAATAAAAATGGTTTACACTCTTTTGAGTATTTCTGATTCGTTTTTCCCGTAGCACCCATGGGTCCGAGTAGAGAACAGGATCCCACCGTGTCAGGTGCTGTACACATCAAGTAAGTCTCTGTCCCAAAGAGCGCACAGACAGCCTTGCATAGGGGTCTAGTGGGTTACAGCGCGGGACCTGGGAGTCAGGACTCCTGGGTTCTGTTCCTCTCGCTGGATAGGGAGTGGAGGTCAGTGCTTAGAGCAGGGGTGACTAGGAGCCAAGACTCCTGGGTATTATTCCTGGATCTGGGAGAGGAGTGGGATCTAAGAAAGGAAACTGATGCATATAGAGGGGCTGTGATGCCCCCTGGGTCACATCAGCCACCTAGCTGGAAACACAGGCATTAGGTATCCTGGATATTTCTTACTGTACCTTGTGCTAGGTGCAGTATATTCATAGCCTGGGATTCCTGGGTTCTAATCCAGTTCTGAGATAGGAATGAGGTGCAGTGAGTTACATCAGGTGGGCTGGAAGCCAGGACACCTGGGTTCTATCTCCAGCTCTAGGAAGGGAGGGTGACTAGTGGTTAGAGCAGGGGGCCTGGGAGCCTGGAAGCCTGAGTTCTGCCCCTGGTGCTGGGAGGGGAGCAACTCCTGCCAAGTTGAACTTGAATCACATTGGCCATCTAGGAGAAAACGGCCCCACTGCTTGTCACCGTGAGCCATCCCCACCCCCCTCCCAGAGCCAGGGATAGAACTCAGGAGTCCTGCCCCCCCCGCTGTCCCTGAAACCACTAGACTCCCCTCCCAGAACCCAAGAGTCCTGGCTCCTAGGCACCTCCAGCGAGTGGGTGCAGGCTTTGAGTCCACATGTCCTGCAGTTTTGGGGGGATCCTGTGGAAGCCTGGCGGAGCGCGCGGTGAGTGCATCCCAGTGGGAAGTGCACCCCAGCACCCCAGGGCATGGCGGGGGTTGGGGGATCTGATCCCTGAACAGCCCCAGGGCAGTGGGGGCTCCAGGGCTGAAGCTGGGGGAAGGTTGCCTGAATCTCAGCCCTTTCATGCTCCTGGGTTCCCCCTCCCCCAGGGCTGGGCCAAGCCAAGGCAGAGACAAAGGCCCTTTTATGGGCCCAGGTAACCAGGCATCCCCATGCACCTGTCTTAAAGGCACAGGCAGTCTTTCTGCTGCACACGCTGCTCCCTGGCTGTGAGCCCTGGCGTGTGCCCTGTCTTCACTCAGTGCATGCGTGTGAGTGTCACTGCTATGACATGAGGCACACATCTGTACCGGGGCTCACATGGAATGATCCCAGCAGCATGTGTCTGTGGCGTGCATACCTGCCCCATGTGAATAACATGCAACACTCCCCAACATGGCTTAATAGGGGATCGTGCAGCCACACACGCCTGCAACATGCAATCCATGTGGATCAGCACATGCAGTATATGTCAATGCTAGGTGATCATGACTACAACATGTAATATACATGAATGCCAGAGCAGCACATATCTTCAGCATGTATACACGTGAATGCTCGGTCATGGTCCTGATTCTTCTCACACTGGTGTAAATCAGGACTCACTCTGTTAAAGTCAGTGAAGTTATATGGGTGTCAAGCTCTGGTACAAGGAGACTCAGGCCCCAGGTACACTGGCACATGCCAGCAGCACATAGGAGTAGCAGAGCTGCACACAGCACATAGGAATATCACAGCACACGTTTGCCACATGCCTTACACATGAACCCTGGTGGCATGAGCTAGTAGTTACACAGCTGTGACATGTATGGCATGGGGATGCTCTACCAGCGCATAACTGTGACCTGCTTCCTAGAATAATAATACTCATGGGACATATCTGCAACATGCTTATGCATGAATCCTGGTCAGCATCTAGCTGTAATGGGCACCACACAGAAATACCATGTGATGCAGGGCACGTAACATAGGAATCCCATGTTAGCACATGTCTGTAACATGTCCACAGTAATACCATGGCAGTATGTCTGTAACAAGGAGCATACAGGAATGCCACAGCAGTGCACATCTGTAACACACGGCACACAGAAACGCCATGGCATCACACGTCTGTAACACACGGCACACAGGAATGCCACAGCAGTACACATCTTTAACACATAGCACACAGGAATGCCATTTCAGCACGCATCTGTAACATGCGGCACAGACAAATGCCATGGCAGCATACATCTGTAACACACAGCACACAGGAATGCACATGTTTGTAACACGCGGCACACAGGGATGCCACGGCAGCCCAGCTGGCGCATGCCACACTAGGGTATCACAGCCAGGGTATCACAGGCTCTGAATGTTTTCTCTCCCTTGTGCGACCCACTCCCCACCCCCACAGGAAGGCCGTTACTGTGGTTTCTGTGCCACCTCCTGTGTTTTGTGCCATATGGACAATTTATAACCCCCAGGGCCTAAGCCTATTTCTGGGGCTTCCCTCTAGCCTGCCCAGGGGATCTTGGGACTCGTAGTCTGAGGAGGGAGCCGGAGCGCCAGATGCAGCAGCAGGGGAGCAGCTCAGCTCCCTTGGCCCAGGGATGCTTGGCCAAGCCAATGCTGGGCTGGGGCTGCAGGGAGTGGCGACCCCATCAGGATAAAGTCAGGCCCTTTTGTTCAGTGCAGTGAAGCAGCCACCCCACCCACCCCAGAGGTGGCTGCATTTCACTGCTGGAGAACAGTTTTCTGAATAAGGATCTGCCAGGCTTGGTAGCAATGTGGGGCTGGGGCTGTCGCTGGGTGCAGGTGAGCCAGTGCAGCATTCCCCTGCCTCCCTACCACTTACTCTAGCCCCAGCCACTCCTGCTGTCACCCCAGGTGCCAGGTTCAAGTCCTGGGGATGCTCACTGCCCAGGCTCCTCTGTGGGGAGGCACTGAGGGGTGTGAGCAGGGGGGGCCAACAGGGGCCCCAGGATAGCCTGTTTGGCTGAGTGAATAGTGGGGGGCATGAGGCAGGGAGCCCAGGGTGGCAACTTTTAGGGATGGGGCTCCAGTGGGACTGATCCTGCAGAGGGCTGTCTGTCCAACTGTCCAAGGGTGCTGATCCCCCCAACTCTGAAGGGGGTGTCTGTGTGGCCTGATGGATCTGGATGCCACCCTGGATTGGACCCTGTCCCATGGAGCAGCACCCTGGACCCAGATTCTGGAGCGGCTTAGCCGAAAAGGTGGCTGGGGGGCCAGTTGGGTGAGTGGCTCTGGGGGGCACAGACTAGATGGGACTGCCCCTTCAGCTCCAGGGGGGACCCAGCACAGCTGGCCCACCCCCTGCCTGGACCCGTTGCTAGAGAGAGCCCAAGCAACGTTATGTAACCGGTCTCGTGGCGGGGTGGCTGCCTGGTCTAACGCAACCTTTATCAGCATGGCCCAGCATATCTGCCCCTGGCAGCGCCCGGCCCAGCTTCCTCTGCAACTGGCCGGGGAGGCCGCAGGGCTGGTATCCCTGACACCCAGCACTTCCCCTCTGCAACCAGAGCCCCCACCCTGACCTGCGGCTCCCGCAGCCCCCGCCATTGAGAGCAGGGGGGACCTCCCTGAGGTTACAGAGCAGGACTGGAAATAGAACCCAGGAGTCCTGGCTCCCTCCCCACAACCACTGGACCCCTCCCCCTTCCCGGAGCCAGGGATAGAACCCAGGAACCCTGGGTCCCCACCCCCACTGTAACCACTACACCCCGCTCCCTTCCCAGAGCCAGAACCCAGGAGCCCTGGCTCCCAGCCCCCTGCCACTCTAACCACTAGATACCACTGCCCCCGGGACTCAGCTCCTCTGTGCCAGGGGATTGTGCAAGCAAAGAGCACCCCCTGCTGTCAAGAGGCAGCTGGGCTCCCAGGCCCACCCTCCAGCCAGCTCAGTTTTGGGCTGATCCATGCGGGGGAGGGGGGCAGTGCTGGGTTTTCCCTGCTGGGGTTTGAGGTTTGCACCCCCACGACATGGGATTAGCTGCTCTCATCCACAGCCCATGTGCATGGGGGAAACAACAGGGACAGTTCAGCCCGCAGAGACTGTCAATGAGGTAGGAAGGGGCTGTGGATCGGGATTGAGGGGCACCGGCAGAGCTGGGGGGCTGGGAGCTCAGGGCTGGGGTAGCAGGGGCTGTGGGTTGGGATTGAGGGGCACTGGCAGAGCTGGGGGGGCTGGGGTAGCAAGGGCTGCGGGTCAGGATAGAGGGGCACCGGCAGAGCTGGGGGGCTGGGAGCCCAGGGTTGGGGTAGCAGGGGGTTGCGGGTCGGGATTGAGGGGCACCGGCAGAGCTGGGGGGATGGGAGCCCAGGGCTGGGGTAGCAGGGGCTGTGGGTCGGGATTGAGGGGCACCGGCAGAGCTGGGGGACTGGGATCCCAGGACTGGGGTCGCAGGGAGCTGCAGGTCGGGACTCAGGGGCGTTGCCTCAGTTGATGCCAGGGTCTGTGTGGGTCCAAGCACTGACTGCAGAGCCGGATGCCAAGTCCCACAGAGTGTGGGAGCATGGGGGGGGGGGGGAGAGACTGATCCTATCTCAGTATGTGACGGAGAGGGGAATTCCCCATCGCTCAACAACCGGTGGCTGGGCCTGTGATGCCCACTTTGCTCCCCTGGTGGTTCCTGGTTTTGGGGACACATGGGCACCAGGCTGAGCCCCCACAAACTCATCTCACCCAGAGCCCTGAGCCGGGATCACCTTTCTGTGATGGCCACATCACACCCCCACCGCCGTTTGGTCCCTAACCCCCCCCCTTGCTGTCCCTGCTATGACCCCCCTATGCCAGCCCTGTCCCCCATGCCATCTCTGCCATGCCCCCACCTGATGCCAGCCCTGCCACACACCCAACCCCATGCCATCCCTGTCCCCCCATGCCAGCCCTGCAGTGCCTCTGCTGTGCTTCGGTCTTTAATTATAGGGTTGTGGGGTGTTTCCCAGAAGGGCTCTGGCCTTGTGTCCAGCCTCTTCCAGTGCCATGGGCGCTGATGGCAGGACAGTAGGGGGAGGGTCATGAGACCCATGACCCCACCCTAAGCAGGGGCCCACAGGTGCTCCCAGGGCTGGGGAGTGTTACCTGTCAGCTCTGTGCTCTTGGGGAACCAGGGTGCAGTACCCAGCCTTCCCCCCACCCCCGAGCCTCTGCTTGAACGAAAACTGATCAGAAGACAAATGTACAAAGGTGGGGGGAGGGATAGCTCAGTGGTTTGAGCGTTGGCCTGCTAAACCCAGGATTGTGAGTTCAGTCCTTGAGGGGACCATTCAAGGAACTGGGGCAAAAAAATCTGTCTGGGGATTGGTCCTGCTTTGAGCAGGGGGTTTGGACTAGATGACCTCTTGAGCTCTCTTCCAACTCTGATAATCTATGGTGAACCCAGCTCAGCAGTTCTCAGACCAATTCTAGTAATGAATCCTTCTCTGCAGCTTGAGGTCTTCAAACCATTTTTGAGAATTTCAATAACTCGGTCCTGGGATAGGGGTTGTTATAAAAATGGATAGGTGGGGTTCTGTGGCCTGCCTTGTGCAGGAGGTCAGACTAGATGATCAGATTGGTCCCTTCTGACCTATGAGTCTATGAGTCTATGAATCCTTTATTGGTATCCAAAATATGGAAGCTGCTAATTGCATTGTGAGCTCCCTGGAAGGAACACCGCCCATAGCCAGGAATGATCAGCTCCCATTGTCTAGCCTGGACAAAACAACTCTGGTATCCTCCCTGGAGCCATCAGTTTACACAAACAAATCTAGTGTTCTCCCTTGAACCACTGTCCTTTCTCAACACAACCCCCTACCCAAGCTTCACAGAGTGGTGAGAACCCAGCTCTCTCAGTGTAGCCTTCTGACCCTGACTTGTGTGATCAGTGATCATTTTCTAAACCTGACCTTTATAATCAAACTTAAGTTAGATTTAATATTATCACTGTTTTGTTTGTTTGGCTCCCCACTGGTTATTACTTGGCAATAAATAATTTTCATGATTAAGCTGGTTGCTTCTCTC
The DNA here is from genome assembly GCF_025201925.1 of Gopherus flavomarginatus. Taxonomy (NCBI): domain Eukaryota; kingdom Metazoa; phylum Chordata; order Testudines; family Testudinidae; genus Gopherus; species Gopherus flavomarginatus. Next base: position 20,332,345 of record NC_066632.1, on the reverse strand, counting down.
TCTCTCCTCCTCGTGGGTGATTTTTGGTTTCCTCATTCGCTCTGCAGCAATGCTCCTCATACCTAAGCTAAAAGATCCCTGCAGCGCCCAGAAAGAACAATTGTGATGTGAAAGTGGGTATAGAGACATGCTGAACCTGGGACATAGAACTGGAAGGGATCTCGAGAGATCATCTAGTCCTGCCCCCTGCACTCAAGGCAGGGCTAAGTATTATCTAGCTCAGGGGTAGGCAACCTATGGCACGCATGCCAATGTGGCACGCAAGCTGATTTTCAGTGGCACTCACACTGCCCAGGTCCTGGCCACCAGTCCAGGGGACTCTGCATTTTAATTTAATTTTAAATGAAGCGTAAACATTTAAAAAAACCTTATTTACTTTACATACAATACTTTAGTTATATATTATAGACTTATAGAAGGAGACCTTCTAAAAACGTTAAAATGTATTACTGGCACACGAAACCTTAAATTAGAGTGAATAAATGAAGACTGGACACACAACTTCTGAAAGGTTGCTGACCCCTGATCTAGATGTTTGTCCAACTCGCTCTTAAAAATCCCCAATGATGGAGATTCCACAACCTCCCTAGGCAATTTATTCCAGTGCGTAACCACTCTGACAATTGGGAAGTTTTTCCTAACGTCCAACCTAAACCGCCCTTGCTGCAATTTAAGCCCATTGCTTCTTCTCCTATCCTCAGGGGTTAAGAACAACAATTTTTCTCCTTCCTCCTTGTAACAACCTTTTATGTACTTGAAAACTGTTATGTCCCTTCTCAGTCTTCTCTTCTCCAGCCTAAACAAACCCAATTTTTTCAATCTTCCCTCATAGGTCATGTTACCTAGCCGTTTAAACATTTTTGTTGCTCCTTTCTGGACTTTCTCAATTTGTCCACATCTTTCCTGAAATGTGGCACCCAGGACAGGACACAGTACTCCAGTTGAGGCCTAATCAGCACGGAGAGGAGCAGAAGAATTACTTCTCGTGTCTTGTTTACAATACTCCTGCTAATACATCCCAGAACGATGTTTGCTTTTTTTGCAGTAGTTTTACACTGTTGACTCATATTTAGCTTGTGATCCAGCATGACCCCCAGATCCCTTTTGCACGCTACTCCTTCCTAGGCAGTCATTTCCCATTTTGTATGTGTGCACCTGACTGTTCCTTCCTCAGTGGAGCACTTTGCATTTGTCCTTATTGAATTTCATCCTATTTACTTCAGACCATTTCTCCAGTTCATCCAGATCATTTTTAATTTTAATCCTACCCTCCAAAGCACTTGCAATCCCTCCCAGCTTAGTACCGTTCACAAACTTTATGAGCCATTATCTAAATCATTGATGAAGATATTGAACAGAACCAGCCCCAGAACCGATCCCTGCAGGACCCCACTTGTTATGCCCTTTCAGCATGGCTGTGAACTACTGATAACTATTTTCTGGGAATGATTTTCCAACCACTTATGCACCCGCCTTATAGTAGCTCCATCTAGGTTGTATTTCCCTAATTTGTTTATGAGAAGGTCATCTGAGACAGTACCAAAAGCCTTACTAAATTCAAGATAAACCACACCTACCACTTCCCCCCATCCACAAGGCTTGTTACCCTGTCAAAGAAAGTTATCAGGTTGGTTTGACATGATTTGTTCTTGACAAATCCATGCTGGCTGTTACTCATCACCTCATTATCGTCTAGGTTTTTGCAAACTGATTGCTTAATTATTTGCTCCATTATCTTTCGGTTACCAAAGTTAAGCTGACTGGTCTGTAATTCCCCAAGTTGTCCTTATAGACTCATAGACTCTAGGACTGGAAGGGACCTCAAGAGGTCATCGAGTCCAGTTCCCTGCCCTCATGGCAGGACCAAATACTGTCTAGACCATCCCTGATAGACATTTATCTAACCTACTCTTAAATATCTCCAGAGATGGAGATTCCACAACTTCCCTAGGCAATCTATTCCAGTGTTTAACTACCCTGACAGTTAGGAACTTTTTCCTAATGTCCAATCTAAATCTCCCTTGCTGCAGTTTAAGCCCATTGCTTCTTTTCCTTTTTCCTTTTTATGGATGGGCACTATATTGACCCTTTTCCAGTCTTCTGGAATGTCTCTCATCTTCCATAACTTTTCAAAGATAATTGCTAATGGCTCAGATATCTCCTCAGTCACTCCTTGAGTATTCTAGGATGCATTTCATCAGGCCCTGGTGATCTGAAGACATCTAACTTCTCTAAGTAATTTTTGACTTGTTCTTTCCCTATTTTAGACACTGCCAGTGAAAATGAGGTAGGATCGGTCTCTATGTTAGACGTCCAATCGCCACCAACCTTCTTGGTGAAAACCGAAAAAAAGAAGCACCTTTGCCATTTCCACATTTTCTGTTATTGTCTTTCCCCTCTCATTGAGTGATGGACCTCCTCTGTCCTCGGTCTTCCTCTTGCTTCTAATGTATTTGTAGAATGTTTTCTTGTTTCCTTTTATGTCTCTAGCTAGTTTGATCTCATTCTGTGCCTTGGCTTTTCTAATTTTGTCCCTACATACTTGTGATATTTGTTTATATTCATCCTTTGTAATTTGACCGAGTTTCCACTTTTTTGAGTTTGAGATCATTGAAGATCTCTTGGTTACTCCAGGGTGGTCTCTTGCCAGACTTCCTATCTTTCCTACGCAGTGCGATAGTTTGCTCTTGTGCCCTTAATAATGTCTCTGAAAAACTGCCAAAAAAACTGCCATATGAGGGGTGCAGATTGAATGTGCTGCTCGACCTAGCCTGCTCAGGCGTACTCTATTCCGATGCAATGCCCATGGCGTATGAGGGTGCCAGCTGGGGAGTACTGCTCGAGCCAGCCTACTGAGTCCAGGGACATACAAGGAGTCAGCCTGGGAGTGCTGACTGACCCAGTCCTCTCAGATGTTCTCTGTTAATGTGTGTGTGTGTGTTCATCTGATTCTGGGGCTGGAAGAACCTAGGTCCTGCCGAACAGGTCCATTGGGAGGGAACTTGCAGCACGGAGAAGTTCTGTATGAGAACACAAGTGACACAGGCAGGACATTGACAGAAGTACAGAACCCCACCCCCAGAAGAGTAAGCCTAATAAATGAGCCTACCCTAAAGCTGGTAACAGGGGGGCAGAGCTGCCACCTGAGGGGCCCTCCCACCCCGCAAGACTCAGTCTCTGGGGCTGTTCACACCCCCCACCCCCAAGGCTGCCAGCTTTGGGTGGGGGCCTGGTTAGCGCTGATTGCAAGGTTTGGGGGCTGTGGGCAGTCTCTCTGTGGGCGAGTCAGGCTTCAGACCCTGGCAGCTCCAGTCACCCAACCTGGGGCAGTTGCTGTCAAACCTCCAGCTCTCCACTTCCTCCTCTGGGCCCATCGCCCTCACCCAGGACCCCCTGTGCCCCTCTGGCAACCCCCCTGACTGATGCTCAGGAGATGGAGGAGGGGCTGAGAAACGGGCTCCCCCCAGCCATGCTGTTCCTCCTGCCCCCAGTGATGCAGCCCTGAACCCTCCCCTCCAATCGACACACCAGGACCAGGGGGGCCAGCACCTGTTGCTCGGCGGGGGTGGCGGGGGGATGATCTGGACCGTGGGGAAGGGGGCAGGCTTTGCTGCAGGGCTTAGGCAGGAAGCAGCAACATCCCAAGCTGCCTGCGCCTGGGGGTAGGGGGACAACTTGGCTCTGGGCCCATCCCCCTGATAGCAGAGGACCCCAGAGATGTGCCCGGAAGCGGTGCTTACTTCCCCCCAGGAATCTAGCAGAGGCATGGCTGCTGCCCCAGCTTGTAGGGGGAGCTGGCTGGGAGGATGGGGGCTGGGCCAGCTTCACAGGAGGTACCAGACTGACACCAGCCCATGGATTGGACCTCCTCAGCCCAGCAGTGACAGGGGGCAGTGGGCAGCTGATGCCTGGAGTCTGTGACAGATCCCCCACATCATCACACAACCCCTCTGTTCCAGACTGAGGGTAGTGCAGTGCCAGGAGCCCCATGCTGGCCTCGGGGTAAATCCCCCGTTTCTCTGGAGCTGGCAAGAAAGGAGCTGGCTGGCAAGGACCCCAGTGGCCATGGGGCACAGGGATTTGGGGAGTTGGCAGGGCCTGGGGGGGGGTGCGTAGGACTGGAGTGACCCTAGATGATGGCTCCTCAGCAACCTTCACCCCCTCTCTGGCGTGGGGGGCGCAGGCCGAGCCTTTCTGGGCAGCAGGATCTGATGGCAGGTCTGTATCAGGCTCCTGGAGCCAATCGCCAGCTGAGAAAGGGAGGACAGTGCAACTGACCCTGCACGGCCCTGACTCCTCCCTGCAACCTGGGGCGCCGGGGCCAAACGCCGAGCTCTGTTGCAGTCTGTGCCGGGGGCGGAGGGGGCGTAGTATTCAGGCTCTTCCACACACTCCCACCCCCGGGAGCAAGCTGCCCTCTTCACCTGTGACTAGGATTGCCAGCAGTCCCTTACTAAATGATTCAGCTGGGGTTGGTCCTGCTTTGAGCAGGGAGTTGGACTAGATACCTCCTGAGGTCTCTTCCAACCCTGATAGTCTGTGATTCTATGATACAAGGGACATCCCTTCCTTTGTTCCATCTCTGTACAGCAAGACTGGGAGTTGCCGATTGCTGCTAAAAGCAGCCAAGAAATCCCCCTGGCGAGTGTAGGTGAGTCATTCTTAGCATGAATAATAATACTAATGATCTCCAGAGGAGGGGTGGGGCTAAGAAATCGGTGCCTTATTTTTGAAATACAAGGTTGGCAGGCTGACCTCTGACCCCCAGCGCTCCCCCGTCACGAGTCCACGGCTACGGGCTCGGACAGCAGCTTGTAGCGGATCAGGAAGTAGGGGTAGCACTGGCAGCTGTCAAAGATGACGAAGACCTGCGGCTTCTTAGCATAGTCCGTGCAGGAGTCGTAGAGGCGGCCGTCGTGTGCCAGTGGGGGGCGCCGGAACACGGGATTGCCCCGCACCGAACGCCCCACCAGCACCTTGGCCAGGAACATGTGGCACAGGATGGCCTCGTCCACCTTGGCGTAAGTGTGGGAGTAGGAGGCGTCGACTGCGAAGTAGCTGCCCTGCCCATAAGCCTCACCGTTCTCCCCCGACACCCGGGGGTCAAAGTTCATCTCGCAGATGGGCTGCACTTTGCTGGCCGTGGTGCCATGGAAGAGGTGTCTTTCCAGGCAGCACCGCACTGCACGGGGACGGCTGTGGGCCATGAACTTTTTCTGCCTGGAGGGGGGACAGATAGGGGGGTGTCACTGACAAGCTGGAGCCCCACCCACCCGCTTCCTTGGTGCATTGTCTCAGGCTTGGGTATGATGGGTCAGGCACCAAGCTGGGATCGCCAGCTGGCTAGGGACAGGCAGGATGCCCTGGGTGGGTCCAGCATGGCCCAGAGCATGGGCACCAACACCACAAAACACCAGCCTCTGGGCGATTCCCATTCCCGGCCCAGGGAGAACCGTGCCCCAGAATCAGTGCACTGGAGTTACAATTCCAGCTGCCAGCCCAGCCCTGTGGCAGCAGCCAGATGCAAGGGCACCGAGAGAAAGCCCAGAACCCACTAGCAGCCCCCCATGCCCAGCCCTGCTCTCCTTACCCACAGTATTTCTGCCACAGGTAGTCGTTCCGGACCCGGTAGATGGCCAGCACCAGCACCTTGTCCTCTGCCAGGGTTTTGTGAAATAGCGTGCACGTGGTCTTATAGGCCCGCTCTGCTGGCGCCACTTCTGCCAGCGTGTACATGGTGCCCACTGGGGCCTTGGGGACCCAGGACGCAGGGTATGGGCCCCAGTAGATGTCCTGGCGGTCCTCCCCAGGGACGGTGCTGGGGGAAGAGAGGGTGGCGCCCGGTCCTGTCCTGCCAAGAGAAGAGAAACAAGGGCATGGCTAGCAGCGAGAGCCTCTTGGGTGATTAGGGAAAGGGATGGCACCTGGCCAGGGCACTCACCGCAGGCGGGGCGCCAGGCGCCAGGGTGGGCGGAAGACTGGGCAGTGCAGAATGCGCCGGGTGAAGCCCGTACGCACATTGCGCTGGGTCAGTGTTTTCAGGTCCACGTTGTACAGTTGGCCACGCAGCTCGAAGGCGTGGTTCCACATGCCCTTCTCGAAGGCCGCCAGCAGCTCCCACCGCACCGGCTGGGCACAGAGAGACGACGTAACAGGGCACCACTCAGCCACGTTACTCCTAGCCATGCACCCGCTCCCCTGCGATGCTCCCTCAGCCATGCAGCACCACCACCTTCCTCAACTACACCACTCCTCCAGCCACACAGCCAGGCCACTCCTCCGGCCACACAGCCCCACGCAGCCAGGCCACTCCTCCAGCCACACAGCCCCACACAGCCAGGCCACTCCTCCAGCCACCCAGCCCCTCTGCCAACCACACCACTCCCCCAGCCACACAGCCCCACCCAGCCAGGCCACTCCTCCGGCCACACAGCCCCACACAGCCAGGCCACTCCTCCAGCCACACAGCCCCTCTGCCAACCACACCACTCCTCCAGCCACACAGCCAGGCCACTCCTCCGGCCACACAGCCCCACGCAGCCAGGCCACTCCTCCGGTCACACAGCCCCTCTGCCAACCACACCACTCCTCCAGCCACACAGCCAGGCCACTCCTCCGGCCACACAGCCCCACGCAGCCAGGCCACTCCTCCGGCCACACAGCCCCTCTGCCAACCACACCACTCCTCCAGCCACACAGCCAGGCCACTCCTCCGGCCACACAGCCCCACCCAGCCAGGCCACTCCTCCAGCCACCCAGCCCATCTGCCAACCACACCACTCCTCCAGCCACACAGGCAGACCACTCCTCCAGCCACACAGCCCCGCCACTCCTCCAGCCACACAGCCTCACACAACCACGCCACTCCTCCAGCCACACAGCCCCACACAACCACGCCACTCCTCCATCCACCCAGCCCCTCTGCCAACCACACCACTCCTCCAGCCACACAGGCAGGCCACTCCTCCGGCCACACAGCCCCACACAGCCAGGCCACTCCTCCAGCCACCCAGCCCCTCTGCCAACCGCACCACTCCCCCAGCCACCCAGCCCCACCCAGCCAGGCCACTCCTCCAGCCACCCAGCCCCTCTGCCAACCAAACCACTCCTCCAGCCACACAGCCAGGCCACTCCTCTGGCTCCCAGCCCCACCCAGCCAGGCCACTCCTCCGGCCACACAGCCCCACCCAGCCAGGCCACGCCACTCTCCCAGCCACACAGCCCCTCTGCCAACCACACCACTCCCCCAGCCACACAGCCCCACCCAGCCAGGCCACTCTTCCAGCCACGCAGCCCCACCCAGCCAGGCCACTCCTCCGGCCACACAGCCAGGCCACTCCTCCAGCCACGCAGCCCCTCTGCCAACCACAGCACTCCCCCAGCCACGCAGCCCCACACAGCCAGGCCACTCCTCCAGCCACACGGCCCCTCTGTCAACCACGCCACTCCCCCAGCCACCCAGCCCAGCCACACCTCCAGCCACTCCTCTAGCCGTATAGCGCCAGCACCTTCCTCAGCTATGCCGCTCCCCTAGCCACACAGCCTGGTCCCCCTTCCCAGCCATGCAGCCCCCCAGCCACACACAGCCCCTCCCCACTTCCCAGCCAGGCTGCACCCTAGCCACACAGCCCCTCCCCCAACCATACCACTTCTCCAGCCAGGCACCTCCTCCCAGCCATGCAGCACCACAACCCTTCGCAGAGACCCCATCCACACAGCCCCTTCCCCTCCCCCTTCCCAGCCACGCTGCTCCCCAGCCACACAGCCCCTCCCCGCTCCCACTCACGCTGCTCCCCAGCCACACAGCCCCTCCCTGCCATGCTGCTCCCCAGTCCAGGGCTGCCCAGAGGGGAGGGCAAGTAGGGCAATTTGCTCCGGGCCTCGCAGGGGCCCCCACGAGAGTTTTTCGGGGCCCCTGGAGTGGGGTCCTTCACTCGCTCCAGTGGCCCCGGAAAACTCTCGCATGGCCCGGGCACCTGGAGCTTCTTCCGCTCTGGGTCTTCGGGAGCAATTCGGCGGCGGGGGGTCCGTCCGCTCTGGGACCTGCCGCGGAAGACCCCAGGCCCCCTGAATCCTCTGAGTGGCCCTGCCCCAGTCACCCCTCCCCCTCCTCAGCTACCCCACCTCCTGCATGCAGCCCCTCCCCAAGCCCGGCACCCCCTCCCAGCCATGCAGTGCCACAATCCTCCTCAGCTACCCCAGCCACACAGTCCCCTCCCCAGCTATGCCACCCCTCCTGCTCCACACCACGTCCCCCTAGTCACACTGCTCCTCACCCCAGGTCTGGTCTTCCATTTCTCTCGCCCTGCTGCCCGTGCATCCCCCACTCCTGCTCCTCTCCCGGGATCGCTCACCTCCTCGTACACGAGCCACTCCCCGCACTCCTCCCAGTACACCTGCCACTCCACGGGGAAGTAGGGGTTGCGGCTGGGGTCGCTGCTGTTGGAGAGGCGCCGGACGCAGTCATAGAGCTGGCTGGGCTTCAGGTCCATGGAGTTCAGGTTGAGGGTCCAGGATGAGCCAGCCCTGGAAGGGGGGGCAGCAGAGACGTCACCAAGGGGCAGGAGCCACAGGCAATGCCTCCCCCCCGGCAATGAGTAGCTGTGCGATGCACCTGGGAGCAGGTTTGCCTCCGTCTCTCCCTCCAGCCTCAGCCAATGCTCTCCTGGTGGGAGGGGCTGGGACTGGAGCCGCCGGGAGCTCCCCCCAGAGCCAGCGCTCCCACCCCAGCCCCATAGTACCCCCTGCTAGGCCGTGTCCAATCAGCCATTACTTGTCGATGAGCTGCACGTCGTGGCGGCTGGTGCTGCAGTAGAGGTTCTCCAGGTGCTGTTGGGCCAACGTGCCAACGCTCAGCCACACCCCGTCTGCCTTGCGCCGCATCTGCCAGTGGAAGGGGTTGGGGGTGTGGTGGTGCGGGCAGCGCTCCCCCTCCAGACACTGTCCCAGCAGGAAGTCGTCGCAGATCAGGATGCCGTCTTTCTGGTGGACGTGGACCTCCTCTGGGCCAGCCAACTCCAGGACCTGTCCGCCCAGGCCATGCCCCTCAGGCTCCAGCGTGAGCAGCAGGGGGTACTGGGCCAATCCTAGATGTGGACGTTTGGGCTTCTCTGCCATCTTGATCAGGCCCTAAGGGGGTGGTGGGGAGGAAGTCAGGGCAGAGATGAGACCTGATGGGAAGCCAGGCCAGGGCTGGAGGCAGACTGGGCATGGGATTCGGGATATTGGGGGCCTCTGGGTACCATTGGCTGGAGGGGCACTAGTGCTGGAAGGAAGAGCAAGGATCTTGAAAGGGATGCTGCCCCCGGGGTCAGGGAATCACCTTGGGCGGGGGGTCAATGTTGGCAACAGCCGGCCCCGCTCTAGAGCAGCCCAGGGCTGATCATGGGAGGCCTCTCATAGGACCCCAGCATCGGGGGTGGGGGGGTAGGGATGTCATTCCCAGTCTACAGATGGGGAAACTGAGGCCAGTGCAGGGACTTGCCCAGCAGGTCAGTGGCAGAGCTGAGTGAGGAACCCAGGTGTCCTGAGTGCCAGCTCACTGGACTGGCCTCAATTCCTTGGCCTGCTGCAGTCCCACCAGTTTGCAATGGGAGCTGCTGCACTCCCCACTGCTCCCCTTATTATATTGGAGAACTACGCCAAGTCTCCAATCAGCAGCCCCTCACCCCCAAGCCGAGTCCCCCAGAGACCTAGGGAGCCCCTGCAGATCCCAACTGGGCCCACAGCGGGGAGGCCAGGGGGTACGTAGCCACAGAGGCAGCACTGCCCAGATGTCAGGCTCCTAAGGGAGACAGAGCACCTCATCCCTCCCAGCAGCCTCATGGCATTGACCCTGGGGCGGGGGGCTGGGTCCACGAGGCAGCTAGAACATCTCCTCCTCCCCCCTCGGGGTGCACCGATCCCCCAGCCCCACCTCTCACCTCCTCTGCTTGAGTGTGTGGTTGCAGACTTGCTTTTGCTTTTGCTTTTGCTTTGCTGGCCCCGCTAAGTCACAGGGCTCTCTCCCATCATGCCACCTGCATGCCCAGAAAGGAGGGAGCTGGGGCTTCCCCTGCCTCCTACACTGGCTCCTGTGCTAAGGCTCTCCCTGCCTCTGGAGTTCAGTGAGAGAAGGGCCTGACCCAAAGCCCCACCACTAGGGTTGCCAACTTTCTAATCGCACAAAACTGAACACCCCGCCTGTCCTGCCCCGCCCCTTCTCTGAGGCCCCCCCCAAGTGCTCCATCTCCCCCTCCCTCCATCACTCACTTTTACCAGGCTGGGGCAGGTGATTGGGGTGCGGGAGAGGGGTGAGGGCTTCAGCTGGGGGGGCAGGCTCTGGGGTTAGGCTGGGAATGAGGGGTTTGGGGTGCATGAGAGGGCTCCGGGCTGGGGCAGTGGCAGGACCGGCGCTAGGGGTTTGAGCGCCCTAGGCGGACGGCAATTTCGCCGCCTTGCGCGCTGGTCCCGTGGCTCCAGTGGAGCTGCCGCAGTGGTGCCTGCAGGAGGTCCACCGGAGCCGCGCGAGGAGCCGACCATCCGCAGGCACGACTGCGGCAGCTCCACCGGACCCGCGGACCAGCGGACCCTCCGCAGGCACCACTGCGGCAGCTCCACCGGAGCCGCCTGCCGTCCCCTCCGGCAAAACGGCGCCCACCAATTATTCTGGCTCCCTAAGCGATTGCCTAGGCTGCCTAAATGGTAGCGCCGGCCCTGGGCAGTGGGTTGGGGGGGTATGGACTCTGGGCTGGGGGTGTGGGCTGCAGGTGGGGCTAGAAATGAGGGGTTCAGGATGCAGGAGAGGGCTCCAGGATGGGGAAGGGGGACAGGGGGGTTGAAGGCTTCAGCTGGGGGTATGGGCTCTGGGGTGGGTCCAGGGATGAGGGGTTTGGGGTGCAGGAGGGAGCTCTGGGCTGGGGCTGAGGGGTTTGGAGTGTGTGTGGGGAGGTGGGCTCCAGCTAGGAGTGCGGGCTCTGGGCTGGGGCCGTGGATGAGGGATTTTGAGTGCAGGAGGGAGCTCTGGGCTGGGGCTCAGAGATTCTGAGTGTGTAGGGGAGTGCAGGCTCCGGCTACGTCGCTGACTGGACTTTTACATCCCGGGCGGCAGTGCCGACAAGAGCCACCAGCGTCTCTTTTCACCTGGGTGTTCCGGTCAAAAACTGGATGCCTGGCAACCCTACCCACAGCAGGTCAAGGGGCAGCACTGGGAGTGGAACCCTTGCTGCATATGAACTGATGAACACCTAGTGAGTCAGTGGTAAAGTAGGTAAATGAACCCAAGAATCCTGATTCCCAGCCCCCCTGCCCCACTCTAACCCACTAGACCCCACACCCTACCCAGAGCCATCGATAGAACCCAGGAGTCCTGCCTCCCCCTTCCCCACTCTCAGCACTCCCTGTATATAATGCATTTGTGTGTATTAGATGCTTTACTATGAAATTATCTAAGACTCTCTCTTTAAACAGCTGCATTTGGAGTGACCAGGCCTACTGTGAGGACAGGCAGAGGCAAACCAACACAAGAGAGATAGCCTTCATTTTTTAAACTTTAAGAAGGAAAACCCCCAAATTTGGCAAGAACGTAAATAACATGAAGCAACGTCAAATAGTTGCTTGGGGGAAAAAACCCTGTAAATGACCATAATCACACTAAAAGGAATTTCTCCAGAACACAGTGTGGCCCCGAGAAGCTCCTCCTCCCCTTGGCTGCAAAATGTAGTTTCCCCCTCTCTCTGCCTTGCGATGTTCCTTCTATTCAACACTGCAATGCCCGCACCTCTTTCAAACAGGTTCACCCGTGATAATGATCAACATCTCCTGAGCCAGAGAGACTGAGCCACCCTTGTTGACCCAGGCATCCAAATCGTATTCCCTCTCTCAGTGTCCCAAGGGCCAGCTTCACCCGTCATACGCTCTTTGCCCCTTGCATGGCCCTTCGAAATCCAGCTTCCTCTAGCACAGCTCTTTTTACCGCGGGCCATGTATTTTTACCTCCTTTTCTAACCACCTTCCAACTGCCTCCTCCCTGGCAGAGGCTGAGCTCCTCAACCTCAGAGCTGCCTCTCATTGGGTGTCTCTCTCCTCGGGCAGGATTTGATGCTGCTGCATCACAGCTGCAGGCCCTAACACTCTCCCTCTTGGGCCAAGCTGCAGGAGGTCCTAGGGCTGGGGTTAGCACATAGTCAGGGTTTTACACACACTTGCCATCAGATTTAAGTAGCTCATACGTCCCGTTTTGGCCAGGACAGTCCGTTTTTCAAGCCCTGTCCCGGCCATCCCAACTATTTTGGCAAAAGTGGGCATTTGTCCCATTTTCTCTTGGCGACTTGATGAGTTGGCAGGAGCAAATGGGATAAAGACCTTTTGTCAAAAAAAGGGGGGGTCGGCATAGAGGAACATGCGGAGTGGGGGAGGCAGGGCTTGAGTGAGCGGGGACGCTAGGCTCAGGGGAGCTTTGACCCCAGCCTCATGCAGGGGGCAGTCAGGGGGGCTTGGGCCAGTCCTGCACTGTGTCTCATTTTCCCTTTGGGAAATATGGTCACCTTAGCTCAGGGGTGGGCAACCTATGGCACGCGTGCCAAAGGCGCCATGCGAGCTGATTTTCAGTGGCACTCACACTGCCCAGGTCCTGGCCACCGGTCCGGGGAGATCTACATTTTAATTTAATTTTAAATGAAACTTCTTAAACCTTATTTACTGTACATACAACAATAGTTTAGTTATATATTAAGGACTTATAGAAAGAGACCTTCTAAAAATGTTAAAATGTGTGACTGGCACAGGAAACCTTAAATTAGAGTGAATAAATGAAGACTCGGCACAGCACTTCTGAAAGGTTGCCAACCCCTGCCCTAGATTTAAGGCTGTGTAAGGCCGTGAAGCGAGGGTGTGGGAGGAAGTGGCGTTACTCAGCTCCCCTCTCGTTCTCCCACTGCCCTGCTCATCAGATCACAATACGTCTTACCGGGGGTCAGGCCCATCACCCCATTGGGCAAATGGGGAAACTGAGGCACGGGGCGGGGACGTGAGGAGTGGAGGTTGCAGCAGGGGGCGGACTGAGGGCATGTCCCATCCGGGTAGGGTGACCAGACAGGCAGTGTGAAAAATCGGGACGGGGGCGGGGGTAATAGGAGCCTCTATAAGAAAAACACCCAGAAATCGGGACATCTGGTCACCCTCCACCCAGGAGCTGTTAGGCCGCGTGGCTGGCGGGGTGGGGTTTGCAGGCCCCGCCCACCAAGGAAGCCTCGTGGGAGCCAGCATGGCCCCTCCCCCTGCCCTCAAGGTCATGACCCCAGAGAGGTCAGAGTGCCCAGTTAGGGTCATGACCCCACAGCGGCGGGGCCCACACACAGCGGATAACGACTCCTTCCGGTCATGTGACATGTGATCCTGCCAACCACCGCACAGGGCTGGCGGGACGCATTACGTCACCGCTTCCCTGGTCGTCATGGGAACTATCCCGCCCTCCCATGCTGACCCCCGCCAGGGGCGGGGCCTCAGCGAGTGACCGAGAAGGGCGCCTTCGAATCACCGACCACTAACTACGACGGCTGAGGGGCGGGGCTCTCCAGGACACGCCCAGTTATTGGAATGAATTTCTGGTTGGCTGGATGTGACAGAGGGGTTAGCCAATGAACGGTCAGAATGGGGAGGGGGCGTGGCCTGGAGCTGCGATTGGCAGGCGACCAACCAATGGCGCGCGGCCTCTGCCGTTCTTGCTCCACGTCGGCAGCATCGTTGAGGGCAAGATGGAGGCGCTGATCCTGGTAGGAGCGGGCTGCGGGCGGGGGGGCCGGGGGAGCCGTGGGGGAAAGACTGAACCCTGAGGGGGAGAAGGGGGATGGGCACTGCCGGTGGGCACTGCCAGTGAGTGGGGGATGGGCACTGCCGGTGGGGGGATGGGCACTGCCAGTGAGTGGGGGATGGGCACTGCCGGTGGGGGATGGGCACTGCCAGTGAGTGGGGGATGGGCACTGCCGGTGGGGGGATGGGCACTGCCAGTGAGTGGGGGATGGGCACTGCCGGTGGGGGATGGGCACTGCCAGTGAGTGGGAGATGGGGGATGAACTGTACTGTTGGGGGATGGGGGTTGGGTGTTGCTGTTGGGGAGAATGGGGGATTGGGCACTGCCAGTGAGGGGATGGGAGATGGGCACTGCCAGTGAGTGGGGGATGGGCACTGCCAGTGAGTGGGGGATGGGAGAGTGGGCACTGCCGGTGAGTGGGGGATGAACACTGCCAGTGAGTGGGGGATGGGAGAATGGGCACTGCCGGTGAGTGGGGGATGGGGGATGAACTGTACTGTTGGGGGTTGGGTGCTGCTGTTGGGGAGGATGGGGGATTGGGCACTGCAAATGGGGAGGATGGGCTCTATGGTTGGGGGAGAGATGGGTGTTGGGTATTGCCAGGGAGGAGCGTGGGCACCACCAGTGGGTTGGATGGGGGTTGGGCGCTGCAGTTTGGGAGGGGAGGAATAGGCTCTGCCATTGGGAGAAGCAGGGGAGGATGGGCCCCACCATGGGAAGGGATGGAGGAGAAAGGTAATAGTGGCGGTGTAATGTATTTAGACTTGTGTAAGACATATGACTTGGTACCGCATGACATTTTGATTAAAAAAGCTAGAATGATATAAAATCAACATGTCAGACGCCAAATGGATTAAAAACTGGTCGCAAAGTGTAACAGTAAATGAGGAATTGTCATCGAGTGGGTGTGTTTCCAGTGGGGGTCGTCCTGTGTTGGTTCTTGGCCCTGTGCTATTTAACATCTTTATCAGTATCCTGAAAGAAAACATAAAATCATCCCTTATGAAGTTTGCAGGTGACGCAAAGACTGGGGAAGTGGTAAATAATGCAGAGGACAGGTCATTAATACAAAGTGATCTGGATGACTTGGTAAACTGAGTGCATGCAAACAGTATGCATTATAGTACCGCTAACTGTAAAGGTATACACTTGGGAACCAAAACCGTCAGCCCTACTTACGGGATGGGGGACTTTCCTGGGAAGCAGTGTCTGAAAAAGATTTGAGGGTGATGGTGGATAGTTACCTAATGTGAACTCCCAGTGCAATGCTGTGGCCCCAATGGCTAATGCAGCCCTGGGATACCTAAACAGGGGAATCTTGAGTCGGGGCAGAGAGGTTATTTTACCTCTGTATTTGGTCGTGGTGTGGCCACTGCTGGAATCCTGTGTCCAGTTCTGTGCCCGCTGATCAAGAAGGATAAATTGACAGAGAGCTCAGAGAAGGGTTATGAGAATGGTTAAAGGATTAGAAAACCTGCCTTGTAGAGGTAGACTCAAGGAGCTCAATCTGTTTAGCTTAAGAAAGAGAAGGTTACGTGCTGAGTTGATTGTAGTCTATAAATATCTACATAGGGACCAAATAATTGATAATGGGGTCTTCAGCCTAGCAGGGAAGAGTAGAACATCCAGTGGCTGGAAGTTGAAGCTAGACAAATTCAGACTGGAAATCGGGCATAAATATTTACCAGTGTGGGTAATTAAGCATTGGCAAAACTTGCCAAGGGTCACGGTGGATTCTTCATCACTGATCATTTTAAAGTCAGGATTAGATGTTTTTCTAGGAGACCTGCTCTAGGAGTTATTTGAGGAAGTTCTGTGGTCTGTGTTGTACAGGAGGTCAGATGAGATGGTCACAGTGGTCCTTTCTGGGCTTGGAATCTAGGAGTGGGCACTGCTATTTGGGGGAGGGGAGGAATGGGCACCGCCATTGGGTACCCCCTTGCCATGCACATGGTGGCTGTGGCAAGTCCCTTTCAGCCTGGGGTTGGGCTGTGTGAGGCTCTGGCAGGGGAGAGGTTGCCCCAGGCCTGGTGCTCCTGGCAGGTGAGGGAAGAGGGCTACCCTGTGTCACCCGTTGCTGTGTGGGTAGCAGGAGCACATGCTGGGTAACACTTACTGTGGGTGGGTTGATTACCTCCTGCTGTGGGTGGGAGTTCCCCTTCTGTCTGGACTTGGGGAGGGATTCCAGCTTTTGTGGGGGAGGGTCTGTATGATCTGGACAGGCCATTAACCCTGGGGGCTGGGTCCTGAGAGAGCAGCTGTGACTGTCATGTGGGGCCCAGGGTGCTACTCTGTAACACTGGACAGCCGGGAGGGGGGAGGGCCTCTCAAAAACCAGCTGTACCATCGCAGCTTGCTCTGAGACAAGTATCTCAAAACATTGCATTTAGAGGAGACCGTGGAAAAACTGAATAACTTAGGCCTGAATCTCCCAAGGCCCTGGGATGCTAGCTCAGACGGGGCAAACCAGCTCCTGTTTGGTGCACCATGTTAATTCTGAAACCTAACAACAACAGTTTAAATGGTGGAAAATTCGGAGGCAAAATTCCTTCCTCTCCCGTCCAAACTTCTAGCACCGATGACTTCTGTGTCATTCTTCTGTGTGGTTGGAGCAAAACCCCACAGCGTCCTGAAAATGCAGTAGCGTCAGGCCGTGTGAAAAGATCCCAGTGTCGTAAATAAACCAGGGGTCACTGTGCTTAATGGGGTGGTTGGCTTTGTTTCTGATTTAATAAACTTCCCCCTCCCCCACTCCCCTTCCTGAAAGCCCCTGGAGCTGCAGTATCACGTCCCCTTTGCCTCCTCAGAAATCTGGACTCTTTGCTACAGGCCATAGGCCCAGCTTAGCCCCCATAACTCAGGGCTTTGACTGCAGGGAATGTTCCTGCATGGCCCTGGGAGACATGGGGTGTTGGAGGGAGGGGTCAGAGCAAAGCGCTTTGCAGTCTTTGGCGGAAGGGGGTCCCCTTGCACCCAGAAGCTCCTTTGACTCTGCACAGGCCAGGGGGCTGCCCACTTTGCTCCGGTCACAGGCATAGGGCTGGAGGTTGTGATCAGAAAGGTGTGATTTTGGTGTCTGTCCTGGAGAGCAGGGGCAGGGGCAGGGGCAGGAGCAGCCCTTGCCCTAGGGGTTCCCAACGCGAGTGTAGCCCTGTCTCAGGGCGAATGGGACTGATCGGTTCTGACTGTGTGAATGAGCTGGGAGGGAGTCGGGCACGGCCAGTGGGGCACAGAGAGCAGAGGACCCCTTGAGCCAGTGGCCTGCCCCCAATGTTCTCTCCAAGCCTTGGCTGCGGTGTTGGCTCCTTGGCCCCCTGATTTCCCTGGTGCCTGTGCGGTGGTGCTAGTGGAGTTAGCCTCCCTGGCTGCCCTGGACAACAGAAGTGGGTTAAACCCAGGCTGCCTGGCTCTGAGACCAGGAATGGGCTTGCACCCGGCACGCTAGGGCTCGTCTGGCTGCGGTGCACTCTGGCACCCTGGATTCTGGGAGGTTTCAGAAGGGAGAAAGTTGGTTGAACTGGTGGCACCCAACTGGTTTGAACTGGGCTGGTTCCTGTCCCTCTGAGAGCCTGGTCAGCTCCAGCTAGTTCTCGTGGCACTCGCCAACCAGCCAAGGTACTTCTGTGTGTGGCCTCTGGGCCGGAGTCTCTGCTGCATGTTTCCGGAGTCGGAACCCAGGATGGGGAGGGGAACGGCAGCCTGAAGTCACCATTGTGTCTCCCTCATCCTGGTCGGCTCCCACATCGTCCCCAGCACAAAGGAGAGCAGCCCATGGGCTGTTCTAGCTCACCCGGGCCTGGCAGGGAAGCCCAGGACAGCCCGTGCACTCACTGCTCCAGTCACGCCCCCCCCCCCCAGTCCCTACAGCTGGGTGGTGGGGTACCCCTCCGCCCCTCCTTTATGCTGCACCCAACCATTCCAAAGCATTGTCCTCCCTCCGTCCTGGGGGATTGGCTCTAGAGGAGGCCAGGTCGATGTTACAGCTGGCTCTGAAGTGCACGAAGGGCAGGCTAGGGGTCTGGACTTGGACTCCGGAGACCAATCACTTATTCTGCCCCCACCTCAGGTTCCCATGTGTGCAATGGAGATACCCCTTCCCAGCCTCCCCAGGGAGGAGCCGGAGCCAGAGCGCTCCGATCATGCGGTGCTGGGACCAGAGGAATCCTGATCTGGGTCAGAGCCTGTTCAGATGGCACTAAGTCCTTTGAGGCAGCTCTGGCCTTGGGGTGACAGGCCTGGACTCTCTCATTTGCCCTGTGCTGGGAATGATGGCCCAGGGGGAAATGAATCTAGGGGAGTAAAAACCTCTGGTGGCTTTGTCTGTCATGGCCAGCAGCTGTTCTGACAGCCAGGGACGTGCACCTGTCTTATCTCGGTGCAGGAAAATCCTGGGCTTTAGGCTTTTAATATATTGTGCACCAGAGCCCAGCCATCCGGAAGGAATTGTTTCTGAAAGGGTGAAGTCGTTTTGTGTGAACAGTTTCTTCCAAGCTGAGTAGCCAGCTGGGTGACCCGGAAAGCCTGGCTGCTTGTGGCATGCTTTCCTCATTCCCCGTGGGTCGATAGAGCGCTGAGCTGAGTGCCAGGACTCCTGGGTTCCATTCACAGCTCTGCCACTGTCCTGATGCTGGGTTACCTTGGGCAAGTGACTTCCCTGCCCCGTGCCTCAGTTTCTCCATCTGTAAAATAATAATGATGCTAATCTCCTTTGTAAAGCGCATGGAGATCCACTGATCCCTGACAATAACCGGTCTAAAATGCCCTTCTGTATTGCTGCCAGCAGCTCCCTGCCCCTCTTCTTTGTCTGCAGACAGGTTTGCCAATCGCAATAATAAAGCCCCACCTGTATTTCTTGGCTTCTGGCATCTCTTTTCCAGCGCTATCCCCTAGTTAGGGTCCTGGCAGCCATAAAAGGTTTACGGGGTGGCTGCCGATGCCGCGCTGACCATCTGGGCTGTTGAGCACCTATTTGAATTGATCGAAGTCTAATTTATTGAAACTTCTGAATCAATTGATCAGAATAAACTGTGCCGTAACTCTTACCGGCTCGTTTGAATGGTTGATTGCTTGAGGCTCAAACGAAAAACCTCCAGAGAGAAATTGAGGCAGCTTCTCGGGCTCTAGGCCCTCTGCCCACTCGTTATAGATTTAAAATGTGTATTTATTTGCTTTGCTCTGCGGTGCAGCATGGCTCTAGAGAAGTGTAAATCCTCCAGGGTGCCGCTTGCGTTCTCTTTGCCAAGGCGGGATGGATGGAGCAGGGGCTGGGATGGGAGGACGCAGCTCTAGGCTGCTGGTTCTAATCCAGCACAGGGCAGCAGCTACTGTAAATTACCAGCTGGATGCAAAAGAGATTTGTGGTTTTTCAAGCTGGTTCCTTTGGCTCACGTGCACCTGCCCTCTCAGTTGGTCAGGGAGGCTGGGCTCCTTTGGCATCTCCAGAGGGGGTTGGTCCTGGTCAGGGTGCGGTGTATGTGGGGGCAGTGCATTGAGGGGAATGTAGCTCTCCAGGGCTCTCCATCCAGCTGAGATGAACACAGCTGAGCCCCCACATTGGAGGGGAGTCTCGGGACAGTCGCACCAGCGTGGGATGCAGTTAAGAGCTGGGGTTTGTTGGAGAGTTAATCCAGAATAAAGTGGGTGTGAATGTAAATCTGATGATCTATTCCAGATTAACTCTGTGTGTCAGTTAGTAGGCTAATATTAGTTTAACCCTTAATCCACTTTGGAAGTGGATTAAGCTAATTCAGAATAAGACACTCTTATACTGCAGTAAGTGTGTCCACACATGGAATTAATCTAAATTAACTCCCCATGTTGACAAGCCCTAAAGAGTTTTTGGCCTGATTCTCAGACCCACTGGCCTCTTGCAATGACATCCATGGGGGCAGCAGGTGCTTGGCACCTCTGACAGTCAGGCCCTTAGGTTGCGCACCCACCAATCAGACCCCTTAGAGTGTCCAACAAGTGGAGATGCTCCCGAATGGCCTGGTTGCTTCTGGCAGGTTCACCCCCGTGTCTTGGTCTCCTGGGCTGGGGGTGAGGATCAGCCTAGCTTTCTGACAGGCCCTTCTGGAGTCCAAGGGCTGCAGGATCAGGTCCATTCCCCGCAGGCTAGGCCATGCTTGGCTTCTGGGGAAGTCATGTCCTGTGAAGCCAGGCTCCCTAGGGCTGTGGAGTCAGCGGGGGAACTTGGCCACCTGGCAGTTCCTGTTCTCTCCCCCTCTCCCCAAGGATGAGCAGCTATGGGGAGGGGTCCCTCGGGCTGGTGCCAGGCAGCCAGCGGGGCTTTGGGGTCTCAGAAGTGGGGCAGTCCCATGCTGTGCCCAGTGGAAGCCAGTCCATGCATCACAACCGTCAAGGGCCCAATCCTGGAATGTGCGGGGCAGAGGGCGTCGTGGGCGATGGGCACCGCACGGGCTCCAGGGTGGGGTTGGTTCTGGCAGCCTCCCCCCAGGCTAGTTCTCCTTGGCAGGATCTCAGCTGCAGGAGAGGCAGCCGGGCCTGTCTGGGAACCGCCCTGCATTCCCCAGCTCTGCAGGCGGGTGGATTTCTGCTCCGCTGCCAGGCCCCAGGCAGTAACGGGGGGGCTGTTCCCGGGGCAGGGTGGGGGTGCCGGATACAGAGCCCGCAGCGTTTGAGGTGAAGTTCTGTTATACACTCCGACTGTGGCTACGTGGAGGTCAGTGCATCACAGAACTTTGTCTCGAGAGCTTTTTAGCATCTGACTCCCTTGGGGTCCCCCAGGTCTCTGCTGCGCCACCCAAGGGCCCTCACCCCTTTTACGTGCTCTGCAGCCCTGAGCTGTGGGTTTTGGCCTGCTTAGACCACCCGATACGTCAACAGCAGGCTCCCCCGGCTCCCAGCCCCTTCACCGCCGTCAACTCAGGAGCCTCTCAGGGGGCCCGGCGGTGCCCTCATGCCTGGCGGTGGGGTGCAGGGAGCCATCTGCCTTGATCTGGGCAACCCCTCTTTCTTTCACTCCGGTAAAAGGGCTGAGGGTCGCCCGAGCCACGGGACGCTGCTGGGCCCCTGATGGGCTGAA
Organism: Gopherus flavomarginatus; assembly: GCF_025201925.1. Lineage (NCBI taxonomy): Eukaryota > Metazoa > Chordata > Testudines > Testudinidae > Gopherus > Gopherus flavomarginatus. The sequence continues at coordinate 20,311,511 of NC_066632.1, read as the reverse complement.
GTCCTTAGATTGGGATGGCCAACCTGGGGGCTCCTTGTATAGGCGTCGACTTGGGGGCTGGAGCTACAGGCACCAACTTTCCAATGTGCTGGGGGGGCTCACTGCTTAACCCCTGGCTCTGCCCCCACTCCACCCCTTCCACCCCGAGCCTGCGATGCCCTCGCTCCTCCCCCACCCCTAACCTCCTGCACGCCACGAAACAGCTGATCGGGCGGGAGGTGGGGGTGCTGATCACGGTGGGTTGGAGGTGCTGGGAGCAGGGGTGGGGGACTGATCAGGGGCTCCTGACGTGTTACTGTGGTTCTTTGGCAATGTACGTTGGTAAATTGTGGGTCCTTCTCAGGCTCAGGTTGGCCACCCTGGGTTAGATCCTGCCCCAGGGCGCTGGGAGACTTCAGAATCCCAACCCACCCACCCGTTAGCGGCTCATGACCCCTTGGGAACGCGGCCCCTGATCCTTCCCACAGCCCTGCCAACCCGAGCCCCTAACAGCCCTGCTATTGCTACTCCCCTTCCTGAGCCTCTGCAGACAAACAAGCCCCGTTCCAGGAGCTAAACTGCCCCATCTCGCTCCCCCCACAGGGGGAGCCAGCCCCCTCGCACGGTGGTGCACCAGTGTAAATCCAGGTGGGAATCCAGCTGTGCATGTGCCCAGCACTGAGCGGGGCCCGGAGACCAGGAGCGACAATGCTTGGGGTGTTCCTCCTCCCGCGTGCGTCTGTGGGTGTCTGAGTGAATGATCCCCCCGCTCTGCCGGGTGCCAGGGCTGCCGTGCTGCATGGGCAGGATCCCGTCAGCATTCAGGGCTCCGCAGGCCGGACGCCACGGTGATGACGCCAGCCTGGGTGGATGGAGACTTGCTGTGAGCCGGGTCTGCCCTGGGCAAAGAGAGGAGCCGCTGTGGGTCACCAGCGCAGGGCCGTGCCTCACTAGGGTAGATGGGAGCCGTAACAAGGGGCCTGGTGGCTGGGGGTCCTGGCACAGATTGGACTGTGGGCCGGTGACCTGCGGGCTGGGAGGAGCCAAGGGGCAGGGCTGTGCCATCTCCATGGGCAGGGGTGGGCACCAGTTGCCCCCTCCTGGTAGCCGCATGGGGAGTCAGCTGGGGCTGGGCCGAGTGTCGGCAGAGAGCCCATGAAGGGCCGAGCACCCGGGGTGGTGCTGGCTGGGCAGAGGGGCTGGGGATTGGCCCACTCTGCCCTCTTAGTCAGAGGGCAGCTCCCCCATGGGGGGCCCTATGGGGATGGGCCTGGGGCTGGGTTGCACCTATCAGTCCTTAGAGCCTGGGGCTGAGGGACCTGAGCAGGGGGAGTCCCTGGGGGGGTCACAATGAGCCCTGCTGGGGGCGCTGGGGCTGGGGGCGCTGCTGCTCGGCCAGTGGCTGGGAGCAGGGTGGATCCTGGTGGCAACGAGGGGCTCTTGTCAGTCTGGGTGACCGGCAGTGGTCCCCAAGCCACCATTGCCCCAGTCCCACACTGCCAGCTGGCCCGCGAGAAGCCCAGAGCCTCCATTGCCCCCCTCAGCCCTGTGCTGGCAGCTGCTGCCTCCCTTGTGCCTTCTGCATTCATGGCCTCTTAGTTCTGGGGATCCTCGTCTGTCCCCTTTCCTTGCGCAGGGGGGATACCGGCCCCCCACTTACCCTGTTCCCAGTGCAAACAGCATCTGCAATCTGCAGCGTCTGACACTGAGCAGCAAAGCAGGGGCAAGCTGGGAATAGAACCCAGGAGTCCTGACCCCCAATCCCTTGCTCTAACCCCTAGACACCACTCCTCCTGGAGCTAGGGGTTACAACCCAGGAGACCTGGCTCCCAGCCCACCTCCGCTCTAACCACTAGCCCCTACTCCTTTCCTTGTCTTTGGAGCTGTCAGAGCTGCCTTTGCCTCTGCTCCGTGCTGCGGGGCCCGGGGGAAGCGGCTGGCCGGGGTGAGGAGTGATAAACGCGGTTGCTAGAGCTGCCCCGTGCAGAGTGCGGGGGGCGGGGGGGGCAGGAAGCCGGCTCGCCCGATAGCAGCCGGTTATTTATACCCCCACCAAAGGGCAGCTGGGCGTCCTTGGCGCCCGTGGCTGCTGCAGGCATGGAGCTCCCCCTGCTGGCCGAGGGCAAGGAGAGCACAGGGCTGGGGTGGCTGTGGCGAGGTGGGGCAGAGAGCTGGCTGAGGGGTGCTCCGCCCTGCAGGCCTGTGTATTACCAGGCATGGGGCATTGGGCCTGTCTGCAGCCCTGGCTGGGCCCTGGGGAGGCCTTGCTGGCACCTGGAGCAATGGGGGGCTGCACTAGCACTTGAAGGGATCACGCCCTGGCGGATCGGGGGGGGGGGGGTGCCAGCGCCCCAGGGCAGGGGCAACCAAGAGGGGTCAGGCCCAGGATGGGGATGGATGGACACTGGAATTCATTCCAGAATGTCCCCTTCTCCCGTCCTCTCCCGCTCTGGAGACAGCCTGCCACTAGCCGAGGTCATGCCGTGGGTTCTGTGGGGTGGGGGCCAGGCTTCCCCCCCCCCGATCCCATACTCACTCTGATGCCTCTCAGCGGGGCCCTTTGGTGCCCTGTCCGTGCCCGCCATGGGGCAAGCGGGCACATGCGCTGGGCGCAGAGAGGGTGTGGGAGGCAGGGGTGGCTGGGCCCGGAGCGACATTGACAGAGCTGAACAGGTTACAAAGCACCCCCGATGCCAACTGGGGCTGACCCTCTGGTCTGCAACCCCCTGGGTAGGGGTGAGAGGTGCAGGGCGGGGGCGTCCTCCCCCCAGCAGGGCCCTCAGCCAGCGCTGGCAGGGGGAGGTAAGTCCAACCCTGTGTCGAGAGCCCAGCCGGGGGTGATGCACACCTCTGCTGGGCACCAGCTTGAGAAAAGCCGTTGCGGTGGGGCTGATTTTCCAGCCCTGGTGACCTGGGGTGGGATTGGAGCTGGCCCCACGAGCTGTGCCGAGATCCATGCCCCACGGTGGTCCCTCGAGTCGACTCCCCCACCCCTGCCCACACAGGGAGCAGGTGTGGGCCTAATCCTGGTGCCACGGCACATACACACATACCCCTGTGCCCTCTGGGCTCCCAGCGCAGACGGTTCTGGGCCGCGGCTGCCCCACGTGCTGCCCCGGCTGGCTGAGCTCCCTGCGGGTGGGGAAGGTGGGCTGGAGCGGCTCGGGGCTGTGGCAGGCTCTGGGCAGTGACTGGGCCTGTGTCTCTGCAGGAGCCGTCCCTGTACACGGTGAAAGCCGTCCTCATCCTGGATAATGATGGCGACCGCCTCTTTGCCAAGGTGAGTGCCCGCAGGCGGTGTGGGGGGCGCCCTGGGTCCCACTGTGGAATAGGCAGGGATGGCACCTTGTTTGTGAGTAAACTCCAGGATTGGGAACGTAGGGATCAAGGGGAGCAATTCTGGAACCAGACACAGGGCAAAGCTAACTCCTCCCACCCCCCCAGGGCCCTTCAGTCCCGACCTGCAGCCTCTTTATCCCAGCTCTGGGCACCCACTCCCACCTCAGTCCCGACCTGCAGTCCCTGCTATCCTAGCTCTGGGCACCCCCCAGCTCTGCCAGTGCCCCTCAGTCCCAACCCGCAGCCCCTGCTACCCCAGCCCTGGGCTCCCCCCCAGCTCTTCCAGTGCCCCTCAGTCCTGACCTGTACCCACCCCTGGTCCTACAGTTTCAAGGACGTGTGCGTGAAAACAAGCCCTGCTTCTCCCCCTCCGGGTCCTGCACTTGCCCGGTGCTCTCTGGCTGCGGTGGGTGTCATGGGTGCCCAGGACCCAGCCCCGAGGTGTGGTGGGAGGGCTTGGTGGCTCCTTCCCGGTGCCTGGCTGCAGGCTGTGCCCATCTGGACTGAGCTGGTCTCCGGGCCCGGCTGGCGTTGCACAGGGCCAGGAGTAATGCCCATGGCTCTCCCCGCAGTACTATGATGACACGTACCCCACCGTCAAGGAGCAGAAAGCCTTCGAGAAAAACATCTTCAACAAGACCCACCGGACGGACAGTACGAGCCCTGGCCTGGGGGTGGGGGGGGGGAAGGGATGCTGCCTGCCTGGGACTCTGCCCACCAACACTGCCTGTGATCTCCCTGCCTGCCCCGTTCCTGGGCCCTGCAGCTCCACTCACTGCAGTGGGGTGGGCAGGGGCTCTGGGTCTCAGGGGCACCATGAGGGGCGGGTCAGACGCCGCGCTCTGGGCCCCAGGGACGCCACGGGGGGGAGGGGCAGACGCCGCGCTCTGGGCCCCAGGGACACCACGGGGGGGAGGGGCAGACGCCACACTCTGGGCCCCAGGGACACCACGGGGGGGAGGGTCAGACGCCACGCTCTGGGCCCCAGGGGCGCCACGGGGGGGCGGGTCAGACGCCGCGCTCTGGGCCCCAGGGGCGCCACGGGGAGGGAGGGGCAGACGCCGCGCTCTGGGCCCCGGGGCGCCACGGGGAGGAGGGGCAGACGCCGCGCTCTGGGCCCCGGGGCGCCACGGGGGGGAGGGTCAGACGCCACGCTCTGGGCCCCAGGGGCGCCACGGGGGGGCGGGTCAGACGCCGCGCTCTGGGCCCCAGGGGCGCCACGGGGAGGGAGGGGCAGACGCCGCGCTCTGGGCCCCGGGGCGCCACGGGGAGGAGGGGCAGACGCCGCGCTCTGGGCCCCGGGGCGCCACGGGGAGGAGGGGCAGACGCCGCGCTCTGGGCCCCAGGGGCGCCCCGGGGGGGAGGGGCAGACGCCGCGCTCTGGGCCCCGGGGCGCCCCGGGGGGGGAGGGGCAGACGCCGCGCTCTGGGCCCCAGGGGCGCCACGGGGAGGGAGGGTCAGACGCCGCGCTCTGGTCCCCAGGGGCGCCCCGGGGGGGAGGGGCAGACGCCGCGCTCTGGGCCCCGGGGCGCCACGGGGGGGGAGGGGCAGACGCCGCGCTCTGGGCCCCAGGGGCGCCACGGGGAGGGAGGGTCAGACGCCGCGCTCTGGTCCCCAGGGGCGCCACGGGGGGGAGGGGCAGACACCGCGCTCTGGGCCCCGGGGCGCCACGGGGGGGAGGGGCAGACACCGCGCTCTGGGCCCCAGGGGCGCCACGGGGGGGGGAGGGGCAGACGCCGCGCTCTGGGCCCCAGGGACGCCACGGGGGGGGAGGGGCAGACGCCGCGCTCTGGGCCCCAGGGGCGCCACGGGGGGGGGAGGGGCAGACGCCGCGCTCTGGGCCCCAGGGGCGCCACGGGGGGGGGAGGGGCAGACGCCACACTCTGGGCCCCAGGGGCGCCACGGGGGGGGGAGGGGCAGACGCCGCGCTCTGGGCCCCAGGGACGCCACGGGGGGGAGGGGCAGACGCCGCGCTCTGGGCCCCAGGGGCGCCACGGGGGGGGAGGGTCAGACGCCGCGCTCTGGGCCCCAGGGGCGCCACGGGGGGGAGGGTCAGACGCCGCGCTCTGGTCCCCACGGACGCCACGGGGGGGAGGGTCAGACGCCGCGCTCTGGTCCCCACGGACGCCACGGGGGGGGAGGGTCAGACGCCGCGCTCTGGTCCCCAGGGACGCCACGGGGGGGGAGGGTCAGACGCCGCGCTCTGGTCCCCACGGACGCCATGGGGGGGGAGGGTCAGACGCCGCGCTCTGGTCCCCAGGGACGCCATGGGGGGGGAGGGTCAGACGCCGCGCTCTGGGCCCCAGGGACGCCATGAGGGGGAGGGTCAGACGCCGCGCTCTGGGCCCCAGGGACGCCACGGGGGGGGGAGGGTCAGACGCCGCGCTCTGGGCCCCAGGGACGCCACGGGGGGGGGAGGGTCAGACGCCGCGCTCTGGGCCCCAGGGACGCCATGAGGGGGAGGGTCAGACGCCGCGCTCTGGGCCCCAGGGACGCCATGGGGGGGGAGGGTCAGACGCCGCGCTCTGGGCCCCAGGGACGCCATGGGGGGGGAGGGTCAGACGCCGCGCTCTGGTCCCCAGGGACGCCATGGGGGGGAGGGTCAGACGCCGCGCTCTGGGCCCCAGGGACGCCATGGGGGGGAGGGTCAGACGCCGCGCTCTGGGCCCCAGGGGCGCCACGGGGGGGAGGGGCCGTCCCATGAACACTGGCTGTCCCTTCCTGCCTCCCCAGCAGGGGGCACTGGTGAGCCCACCTAGCAAGCCCCCCTTCCCACGAGCCGGCCTGTCCCTCCTCCCACCCCCCCAGGTGAGATCGCCCTCCTGGAGGGGCTGACCGTGGTCTACAAGAGCAGCATCGACCTGTACTTCTACGTCATCGGCAGCTCGTACGAGAACGAGGTTCGTTCCTGCCAGGGGACCCGGGGAGGAGTTAGAGCCTCGTGTCGGGGCACCCAGCCAGCACGGGGGCTGGGGGACAGGACGCTCTGTGCCCGCAGGGGACTGTGGGTACAGAACTGGAGGCGGGCGCTCGCCTAGAGAAACCTGGCTCTTGCTGAGGGGTGGGGCATCGCCCACACCCCCCATTGCTTTCCCAGCTGCTGCGCGGCTGCCTGCCCCGTGCCCTCGGGGGTGGGGGATCTGGCTGTGCCAGAGTGTTCTTGTCCGGTCGCCGCAAGGGAGCTGACTCTGGGCATGCTGTGGGGGGATGGGGCAGGGCAGCGTGCCCTGGAGTCAGAGCCCCACTGAGCACCAGATGTGCCCAGCAGCTCCATGGAGAGTGATGGAGACACCCCCATTGGCAGCCGTGGGGAATCCCCCACCATCCTCCACCCCCTGTTGTTCCTAGTGGGGGCTCTGGGCACTGGGCCCCTTTGCAAATCAGGCCCTAAAGGCTGCCCCTGCCCCACATCAGAGCAGTGATGATGCTCTGCCCCCTCGCCTGCCCATCTCTCCCGCCAGGGGCAGCTCCCGCAAGCAGATGGCCCCTCCCCAGTGCCCTATGCCCGGGGACCTGCTTGGCTGTCAGCAGCGGGCTTGACCCGCAGGGTACCGCTTTGTGTCAGCTGGGGTCACTTGGGGCAGGGCCTGGCCTCCTGACCTGCGTCATCTCCTCTTCCAGCTGATGCTCATGGCCGTGCTGAACTGCCTCTTCGACTCGCTCAGCCAGATGCTGAGGTAAGGCCCGTGGGGGGCGGTGAGGTGGGCCGGGGTGTGGGGAGGCCTCTCCCTCTGCTCAAGTTCTCCCAGCAGTGGGGGACGGGGGGGGGGGAGGGTCAGTCTGGGCAGTCTAGGACCGTCTGAGGCTCTGGCCCGGGAAGCCAGGGGCTCAGCATGCTGCTGGGAGCCATCCCCAGAGCTCACAGGGAGCGGGGCACTGGCATCGGGGCCACCCCTGCTCAAACGAGACCACTAGGGGCCGCCTCCTGCTGTTGATTTGACATGGCAGGCGCCCAGATGCCCTGGTGATGGGCTGCAGGGTAAGACCTGAGCCAGGATGAGGTGACCCGGAAAGGCCTGGAGTAGGGGTCAGCTCGGAGTCCCCAGTCCCCTCGACCAGGTGTGAATCAGTGAGGGGCTCTGATTTGTACGAACTGACCTTCCCTGAGGAACGGGCTGTGGGCGATGTCTCCAGTTGGGCTCTGGAGAGAGGGCCCCTTCCATCAGACCAGCTGCAGGCAGCCGGCGGGGTGTGATCCTGCTGATGGTTGCTCAGCACCCCAGGATCGAGGCCCATTCCCCACTGTGCCCCTCTGAGCCAACACAGCCCTGTGTCCAGCCCCTTGTGTTTGCTCCGTGAGGGGGATCTTTCCGGGGCAGTGGAGCTGTGCAGGGCCGGGTGAGCTGGTGGCCAAGGGAGCCTAGTCGACCTAGCAGGGGGATGAACCAGCAGGGCCCCAGCTCCGCCCCTCGGTGCCCCGATCCCTGGCGGGATCGTTGGCCGCACCAAGAACGGGACAGATAAGATCGGGATTCCCGTCGCCCGAGCCTGGAGATGGGGGGCAGGTGCAGTCACCAGGCGGCAAGGGGGTTGGCTGATTTAGGGCAGAATCCAGAGCACCAGGCACTGTTGGCCAAACACTGCCCTCCCAGCTGGGTCAGCGCTTCACGTCGGGTGTCGCTCCGGGCGGCGTGAACTCGACTGTGTCTGCCCCTCACCCCCTGCCAAGCGGGGGACCTGGCTCCCCGCCGATGGCAGCCTGAGCTGCCCTGTGGCATGGCGTGTGGGCTGCAGCTGCTGCCCAGGGCCTGGGGGGTCTGGTGCCAAGGCCCCAGGCTCCCCCTGACGGCGCGGGTCTCTCGGCAGGAAAAACGTGGAGAAGCGCGCCCTGCTGGAGAACATGGAGGGGCTCTTCCTGGCAGTGGACGAGATCGTGGACGGAGGGTGAGCACTGGCACCCCTTCCTGCTCCCCCCAGGAAATTAGGCTCCCGCTCCCCACATGGGCCCAAGGGCTGCAATTTCCTCCCTCCACCCAACCTGTCTTGGGCCCATTTTACCAGGCTTTTGTGTCCAGGGCCTGAGTGCTGGGGCATCCTGCCCAGCTTGGGGCTGGCAGTGGGCGGGCATCAGCACTGGCAGCTGGGGGGTGCTCCCTGGGGAGAGCTGGAACACCTTGTTTGCCAGCCCTCCCTCCCCCCCGCTGTGCATGTGAAGGTGGGTGTGCTGGGGGGATTCCAGCTGGCTGTTGTCACGTGTGTCCAGCTGGTTGGTGCATGTGTGTCTGTGTGGAGGGGTGCGTGTGGGTGGGGTGTGTGTACATGTACACTAGTTGTAGCGTGTTCCCAGTCAGGTGCCTGCTTTAAATGCCCAGCCCAGGAAGGTGACATTTCTCTGTGAATTGAGGGAGGTTTAAATTCTTCCAAAGGGCCTGGCTGCCCAGCTACCCCCTCCCCTGCTGGCCACCCTGACCCACTGCATGTCTCCCTCCTCCCTCCCTCTAGCTTGGTTCCCCCCATCCGTCCTCTGGCCAGCCAGCTCCCTGGGCAGCCCCTGCTTTGTCCCAGGCTGGTCAGAGTCGCCCAGATTCTCACATCTGGCCTTTGGGGATGGGGGTTTGTCACAAGCCCTAGGGGCTGCTCCGAATTGCATAGGAGCCCAGGTGGCTAGAAGCCCCCCCGCCTCCCCTGGGCTGGGCCATCGGTGCAGCACAGGGCAGCAGCCTGGCATGGGGGGACCCCCGAGCAGGGGCTTCTCTCGGCACAGGGTTAACGGGCGTGTGCTCCCCCCTCAGCGTGATCCTGGAGAGCGACCCCCAGCAGGTGGTGCATCGGGTGGCCGTGCGGGTAAGTGAGCGTCACCCCCTCTGCCCGTTCTGAGAGCCCCTAGAGCCCTGCTCCCTGTCCCAGTAGGCTCCTCCTCCTCCTTGACTTGCCCGTCACCATCCCAACTGCCCCTTCTGCCCCCTGCTGGGCACCCAGAGGAGCGCTAGGGCAGGAGCCTGCCCCCCCCACCGAACGGCTTTGCCCTATGGGGGGGAGGGGCCGCACAAACCCTCAGGGCACAATCTACCCCCTGCTGCACCCCTGCCCTTCCCCTGGGCAGCCCCCCCAGGGCCAGCTCCTGCTTTTCAGCCCTCGGGGGCGGGGATGGCTGCTCACCAGGCAGGGGCTGAGCTGGGGCCTGACTCCCTAAAGGGCCCAGCACCCAGCAGCTGCCACTGAGAGCAGTGGGGAAGGGCCTGTCTGCCTTGCCCAGCCCCCTGCATTGGGAAGAAGGGGGGAACCGTGCCCCTTACAGCACTGGGGTGGGGGGTGAGGCGGGGGAAAGCCAAGCCCTCTGCAGCATTGGGGAGTGGGGTTCAGGGCGGCACCTCCTGTGGTACTGGGGGGCTAGAGGTGCTGCTCCATGACATGTCTGTTGCAGGGCGAAGACGTCCCCCTGACAGAGCAGACAGTTTCTCAGGTACGTCCCTGTCCCCACCCATCGCTCCCCCAGCTCGGGCAGGCCTGTCAGCCAGTCGGCTCCAGGGCTCCGCGACTTCCTACCCCATCCCCAGATCTCACCTTCTCCAGCCCCAGTCCGCACCCTCCCCCAATCAGGCCCAGCGCAAGCTGTGCATGGGATCCACCAGGGCCGACCAGCTGGGATCCTCCCCTCAGGAGCCTGGCTGTAATTTCCCTGCAGACTCCAGCGCCCCCTAGTGGCAATGCAGTGAACAGGGAGGTGCCCTCCTGACCACTTCCCAGCTAATGCCCTGAAGTATGGGGTTGGATTGCAACATGCAGCAATTGTTAACCAGCCCCAGCGTGCTCCGTGCTGCACGAGACCCAGCAGCGGCCACAGCCTCTGCCCTGGGGAGCCCACAGCCAGTGGGGCACTAACTTAGAGTAAGGACCTAAGAAATTTTGTGGGCCCCACAGTAACCCAGCTCCTGCTGGGCTGGGTGCTCTGAGCCAGGCCCTTAGATACTGTGCCACGCAGCCTGCTGGTGGGGGCTTCCCCGGAGCTCTGCTGTCCGGACGGGCCAGCTGCTCATTGGCCAAAGCCCTAGACAGCAGCCTGCCTGGCTGGACAGAGTGCCCGGCCTCTGCCCTGCCTGTGCCCTGTCCCAGCTCAGGCTGGGCTGAGCCACGAGACAGATCTTAACCCTGGAGCCAGTTCCCTGCACCTCATTGTGAGGCAGGGCCTGGCCCAGCCATGGGGAACGGCCCGTAACCGAAACTCACGGAGTTCCCGCTCCCCCACGGGATGGCAGGGCAGATTCTGCTCACCTGGTGCCAGCTGGTTGGTGCCTGCGACTGCAGGCCGGGTTGGCAGTAGAGGGCATCCTCTGACCCAGCTGTTCTCTGGCCGGTCTCTCCTGCTGGATCCAGCCTGGCAAACCTTTGTCCTGCTGGCCCACGGACCCTTCCCCCCACAGCCACACCTCCCCCTGCGGAGCGGCATCCAGACAAGGCCCCTGTAGCCAAAGGGCCCAGGGCTCCTGAACAAGCCTAACCTGCAGACAGCACTTGCCCCACACGCAGCTCCTCTGGGGGTGAGGGGGACAGCAGCCAAGTGGGGCCCTGGATCTTGGCATCAGCCCCTGCACTTATCCAGAGAGCTGTGGAGTTTCTCATGCCCCCTTCAGGGCTGTTGAGGCCTGTGGTCACCATGGCGAAGGGGGTTGGCTTTGGCAGTGGGGCTGGCAGGTCACTGGAGGGGAGGGAAGATGATCTGCCACCTAGCCCCTCCAGCTGAGCCACCCCCATCTGGCTTTCCAGGTGCTGCAGTCGGCCAAAGAACAGATCAAGTGGTCTCTGCTGCGATAGGGCTCGGATCCCACTGCTAACCCCATCTCTACTGTGTCCCACCCCCCTGTCCTGTATGACGCACTGCCTGGCGCCCTAACACGCTGGAGGATTTTGCTGGATCTGGTGTCTGGCTCTTTTCTGACCCTCCGGGCGGCTGCTGCTGCTTCCCCAGCCCTGGAACAACGGGGAGCCCTGCCTCAGGGTCAGCGGAGGTGGCTGCTGCCCAGCCCAGCCATGTGTCCATCCTTGAACTTGCATGGGGTCCCCCAGACTCATTGCTGCTGAAACCAAGCCCAGGATGGGATGAGGTGGCACCCTGGACCCTGCCTCACTGCTGCCCCCTGTGGCGGCTATGTGTCCTGGCCTAGCGCCCTCTTTGGGGTGTAGTGAGGGGCGGGGCTTCCCCACATCACCCTGCTTCCTCCGTCTCCATTGGCTGTTCCCTCCAGGGGGTGGGACCCTGTGCACTCCCTGCCATCGCAGTAGCCGGTTACCATTCAGCCACTGAGGCCCTTCCTGGGGCAGGTGCTGCTGATGGGGGGTCGCCTGGGCTCGTGTCCTCCCAGGGGTTCCACTTGGGTGCAGCCAGCATGGGGTGGGCTCTGGAGCCCAGCAGCTTCCCAGGCCAGGGCAGAGTCGGGGATCCAGCACAGGGGCGTCTCCTTCACACACTGTCCAGGTGCCTTTGCTGTTCGCTGCGTTTCCCGGGGACTCAGCTTGGCAGCCCCACGGCTTTGGAGTCTCCCTGCCCTGCAATGAGGGGCCAGCGTCACTGGTGCTCCTGGCCCAGCTCTGCGATGGAGCCAGTGCGCTGCCATGGGCAAAGCCACTTCCAGCCAGCCTCCAGAGTGCTCCTGGGGGTTGGGGGGCCAGCGTTCCCCTCACATGCTGGCAGGCTGGGTTCCCCCTTGTGCTTAGTGATGGGGGTAGAGGGTCTCCCCCTTGCACCCAATGGGAGCTGCAGGCTGCTGAGCCTCTCCTGCTGGGTGCCCTTCGCTCTCTGGGTGCCATGGGCCTGGATCTTGGTGGGGGTGCGGGGCAGCTCTCCACGGTTCAGTTGGAACCAGGGGCTCTCTCCCCACTGGAGATGGGTCATGCCTGGCCCCAGAGAGGATGCTTCAGAGGTTCTGTGTCAGGCTCTGGGGTGGGGAGGGGGTAGCCCAAGCCAGGCCCAGAGGGGCTGTGCAGCTGGACAGAGTTGACTGTGCTAATCCTGACCCCTGCCAACAGCTGGAGCCCTGCAGGGCCAGGTCACAGCTTCAGAGAGGCTGGAAATTGGGGTGCAGCCGCACTCCCTGGCTAGAAGTGGTTTCCATCACATGCAGGGTTTACAGTTGGGGTCAATAGCTGGCAGCCCCCCCTGCAGCACTCCCCTGCCCTGCCCCTACTGGCCTTGCTGCTCCCTGCTGGGCTGGGCCCTTCCAGCTCTGTGGCACGCGACCACTCCCCCCATCTTTGGGGAGAGGCCCCATGGGTAATCCCTGCCCCCAAACCGGCTTGGAGGAGAGGCTCCCGGAGCCGGGGGGCAGGTGGGTGCAGACCCTGCTGTGACCCCCTAGGGTCCTGCAGCGGGCAGGCCTGAAGCATCCCTCTGCTGCCCCGGATCCCCTTCCCTCCTAGGAGTGAGATCAGTGGGGTGCTTGGTGCTGCTCCCCAGCTGTGGGTAGAGGCCTGAGGCCCCTCTGTGCCGGTCCAATCGCAGCTGGCAACTCCTGCTGGGTCCTTCCTGCACTGCGCCCTGCCGCCCCGGGCTGCATCACTGACCTCCCTGGCTCTGGCTCTGGCTCCAGGCCGTTCGGTGCTTGTGCCGGTTTTCCCAAGCTGGCCGCTACGTTGCTGTAGCTGCCCCAGGGCAGTGCCCAGGGCTCAGGATCATCCCAGCTGTCCTGGGGGTTTGTACCCAGAGGCAGGCGCCCTCCTCTCCGGCCGCCCCCTGGATCTGCACCTGCAGCATCTTGTGCAGGAGCCCAGGAGTCTCGGCCTCCAGCAGCAGCTGATTTACAGCTGGGAGCTGCACACGGTCAGAGCGCTGCACCCCTTCAGCTGCTCATAAATCTCCCCTGCTGAGCTCTTGTGCGCCCGGCTTTCCGGGCCCAGCATGGCCCGGGCAGGGTGGCAGGTGCTGGGCAGGGCCATGGACAGTCCTGGCCTCTAGCTCAGGGCTCTGGGACGGTCACAGGGCAGGGATTTGGGGCTCAGTCGGGGTTCAGCTCCTGCTCCTTGGAGGGATTGCTGCTCTGTGTGTGGGGAGGGGCGAATGAGGGAGATGCCCCACCCCAGCTGTGGGAGGGACCCTGCTCCCTGGATCTCAGCGTGGCTGCTGGGCGGGAGGGAGAGGCTGGCCCCAGGGGTGCCTCCCACAGGTGCGTCCTGTCGGGGCCCCTGGAGGGTTTCTTCCCCAGGGAAGGTCTGGCTAATGGGCACTGGGCTTATCGCTGCAGCCAGTGGCTTACTCCAAGGCAGCTGGGCCAGAGTCCCCCCCACCTGCCTCCCAAAGCTCTCATCTCTGCACCAAAATGCTCCTCTGGTGGGAGGGGGGGATCTGCTCCCCCCAGTGTTTCCTCTGTCTTCCCCAGGCATCGACTGTAGGGGTGAAAATGCTCCCCCCATAAAGCTCCCCTCCCCGGGAGCAGGTGGTGGGTCTCTGCAGCTGTGTGCGCCAGGGGAGGGCTGGTATCTTTGCAAGTTGGCAGCCGTGTGACCCTGCTCCCTCGCTGGGGCAGGGGCTGAGATGGCTTATGCTGCCTCGGGGGGTCACCTCCTCTTGCCTTTGTGTCCCCACGACGTGAGTTCCCCTTTCCTTGCCTTTACCATCTCCAGGAGCAGGGGGTGTGTTAGCCCCGGCGCTCACCTTCCCCACCCCACCCCCCGGTATCCTGTCTCCTGATGGGGGCCAGTGCCAGGTGCTGCAGAGGGATTGAATGGTACAGGGAGTCATCACGGGGCCTTCGCTCAGGGTGGCTGGTGAATGACGCTGCCCTGCCAGTGCAAGCTCCCGCTGGAGCCAGTGTCCCCTGGATTTCACTGGACGTCTCCGCTCCCAGCCACTCCAATCCCTCACCCCAGCTCAGGGTATGCATCCCTTGGCTCAGGTTTGCCCCGACCCCCATCTCCGTAGTGCAGTCCTGGTCCCTGGGTCTCCACGGTGCTGGAAGGCACCTGATGCCAGCTCTGAGCGGCGAGGGGGCCCTATAGACTGCTGGGGGCAGAGGAGTGAGGGGGCTCTGGGGAGCTGAGGAACTGTCCTGTAGGGCTCTTTGGGTTGCTCTGTCAGTGGGGGGGCTGGTTTGGGGCACTACCTTGGTACTGGGGCAGGGACAGGCTCTGTGGCTGAGCCCCCCATTCCGCCTCATGGGTTGGGGGAGGGATTCCAGCCCCCTGCTCTGGGCTGTGGCTGACTATCCCCCTTGGGAACTGAGCAATATCCCCCCCGACACACACACTGCATTGCCCATGGGCTGCGAGCAGCCATGGCATAGGGCCTTCAGGGCTTGCCCCCACCCTGAACCTGGCCCTGCCCCTTCTGGACAAAGGCTGGTGCCCATGGGGGGAGGAGGGGAGTGTGAAATGCGAGGGTCTCTCCTGCCCATGTGGGGAGAGGCAGTGGGGCAGGAGATGCCCTGGCACGGTATGGCACAGTGGCTTTGACCTGTGCCCAGAGCTGCCCGCGTGTGAGAGCCGTGCTCACAAGGATGGGGGGGGGAGCACGGGGGTCCCTGAGCCCCATGGAGAGTCTGCCACGTCCCCAGGGCGTTTCTTGGGCTATGGGGACGATGTCGCCATGTGTTGGCCAACAGCGCCACCTGCGCCCCGGCCGCTGCCACTGCAGGCCTGGCTCGAGCGGTGGGGAAGGCGGACCCGGCTCCCCTTTGCCAGGGACCCTTGTGGTCACCCAGTGTGCTGCCCCCCACTCCAGTGCGCAGCCCTGCCAGTGGGATCAGCGGCCTGGGGGGCTCAGGAGCCGGGGGGAGGGGCTCTAGGTCAAGGAGACGCCACTGCAGACTGCACCCTTGGCCCGGCTTATCCAAGTGGGGCAGGCGGTGCCAGGGCTGGGCTGGTGCCACCAGCCTGGGGGATGGGGTGAGCTCCTGCCCAATGCAGGGCGCTGGGTGCCAGCCTGGAGGGTCCAAAGGGCTTGGCAGCTCAGTGGAGGCTGTGCCAGTGCCTGGGTGAGCATGCCAAGGAGAACTGAGTGGGCTGCAGGGAGAGAGGGGGCTCAGCAGGGGGCGCTCTCCCCTGGCAGGGCTGACCCCAATGTCCCAGGATGGCACTAAGGGGCACTGCTTCAGGGCGCAGGGTAGGGACTCAGCAGGGGGCGCTCTCCCCTGGCAGTCAGGGCTGACCCCAATGCCCCAGGGTAGCACTAGGGGGCGCTGTGCTTCAGGGAGCAGAGTAGGGACTCAGCAGGGGGCGCTCTCCCCTGGCAGTCAGGGCTGACCCCAATGCCCCAGGGTGGCACTAGGGGGCGCTGTGCTGCAGGGAGCGGGGTAGGGACTCAGCAGGGGATGCTCTCCCCTAGCAGTCAGGGCTAACCCCTATGCTCCAGGGTGGCACTAGGGGGCGCTGTGCTTCAGCGCGCAGGGTAGGGACTCAGCAGGGGGCGCTCTCCCTTGGCAGTCAGGGCTAGTCACAGTGCAGTACTGAGGGTCTGGGTTGCAGGGAGGGGCTGTTTTTTGGGTGAGATTTACCACCGAGAGCCTGCCCTGACAGTGATTAAAGGCCCTGGGGTGCATGGTGGGGGGAGCCCTGGCACCTGGTACTATCCCAGCAATGTGACCTGCAGGCTGCCTCCCCCCTGCTTCCCCCAGCTGGGTCTCTCACTGCTCCACGGGCCCCGGGTCTTCCCCTGCACTCGGACTGAGGAGGGCGGGACCCCCAGCACAGCCTGCCCACCCCTCATCCATGGCAGCAGTCCAGCCTGGCATTGGCATCAGACTCCCCAAAGTGGCATATAGGTCTGCATGGGACACCCAGATCCAGCTGGTCCTCCCCCCCAACACCTTATTGCCCTTGGAGGAGGTGGGGGGAT
The DNA here is from genome assembly GCF_025201925.1 of Gopherus flavomarginatus. Taxonomy (NCBI): domain Eukaryota; kingdom Metazoa; phylum Chordata; order Testudines; family Testudinidae; genus Gopherus; species Gopherus flavomarginatus. The sequence goes on along the minus strand of NC_066632.1, from coordinate 20,295,430 downwards.
GGGGGAGCAGGGAGGGAGAAAGGGGACATCCCCCCATCACTACAGCCCCCGCCCCCCCCGGCACATGTCCCAAGGCAGCACCAGAGGCACCGAGCTGGGGTGGGGTGGGGCATGATGGCTGTTTACACAGGGGCCCTCGCCCTTGGTGCTGAGCTGTGGCTGACTCTGGGGTGGTGCGGGGGAATCTACTTCCCGTGGCCCCAGAGCAGCAGAGGAGCCAGTCATCCCCTGGGTGGGGCAATGGCTGTGGTGCGATGACGCAGGCTGGGGGCACTGGCTGGAGGCAGGAGCTCCTGAAAAAAAGATTCTGGCTGTCCCCTCACCCCATGCAGTGGGGGCTGTCCCCTGGGAACGGCCTCATGGCCCTCAGCAGCAGCCGGCTGGGGTGGATGGCAGGGCAGCTTCATGGCTCAACCCCAACCCCACCCCCCCAGTGATGCCCTGGCTGTTGAGGGGGATGAGGGGCAGGTAGGGTGACCAGACAGAAAGTGTGAAAAATTGGAGTGGGGCTGGTGGTGGTAATAGAAGCTTATATAAGAGAAAGACCCAAAAATTGGGACTGTCCCTATACAATTGGGACATCTGGTCACCCTAGGGGCAGCTCTCCTGCCTGGGGCAGGGGCTGAGTCCAGATCTTAAAATGGGGGCATTCTTCCATTGTGCTGGGTGCAGGACCCTGCTGGGGGCCCCAATGGGCCCCCCCCCCCCCGTGCTCCTTTCATAGATCCCCGCAGCCCATGTTACAGAGAGGGGCAGGCTCAGAATGCCTTGGGAGGGCTGAGGAAGGTGGTGGGGTCTGGGGTCAGTCCCCATCTCAGAGCATTAAGGCTTGGGGGTCAGCACAGTCCCCTGCTGGAGCAACGAGGGATTGCGGAGCCCCCATGGGGCCCTCTGGAGACTTGGGGGTGCTGAGCCCCTTGCAGTGGGGCTGACCATGCTGGGCCAGGGGCCCAGATGCCTCCTGCTGCTGGGCTGGGGAGAGTGTCCCCACCCTCCCTGGGAGGCTGGGTCAGGCTGTGGAGCTAGCCTGGCATGTGAGGGTCCAGGCAGAGCAGGGGCTGGGATCAGGCTCCTGCAGGGAGCTGCTCTCTGGAGGCTGGAGCTGGTGCAGAGAACTCAGCACGGGGTCCCCAGGGGAAAGTGATTAAATACCCTGGTGCAGGGAGCGGGAGGGACTCGCCCATTGCCAGCCAGAGCCAGGGGTAGAACCAGGAGTGTGTGCGTGTGTCGGGGGGTACTGGGCTGGACTGGCCCATGGCTCTGTGTGTGGGCAGGCGGGTACCGGGCTGAGAGCTGCCAACTCTCCTGGTCTGGGCAGGAGTATCTCGGAATCAAGCTCAGTCTCCCAGAGGCCGCACCCCAACCCCCTGTCCCATCCCTGATTCCCCTCCTGCACCCAAGCACCCTCCCAGAGCCCACCCCCCAAACCCCCTCCTTCACCCCAAACCCCTGCCCCAGGTTCAACCCAGAGCCCCCTCCCACACTCCAAACTCCTTGGCCCCACCCCGCAGGCCAGAGCCCACACCCCTTCTCACACCCCAATCCCCTGCCCCAGCCCGCTGAAAGTGAGTGAGGGTGGGGGTGAGCGAGCGACAGAGGGAGGAGGGCTGGAGTGAGTAGGGGGCCAGGGCTCCAGAGAAGGGGTGGGGCAGGGCAGAGACGTGACCTTGGGGAAGGGACAGGGCAGGGGTGTTTGGGTTTGTCTCTTAGGCAGTTGGTAACCCTAACCAGCCTGGATGGGCCCCAGCTGTGAGTGTGTGTGGGCAGGAAGGTACCAAGCTGGATGGGCCCCTGGCTCTGTGTGTGTGTGGGCAGGCGGGTACCGAACTGGATGGGCCCCGGGCTGTGTGTGTGTGTGTGGGCAGGGGGGTACCGAGGTAGACGGGCCCCTGGCTCTGTGTCTGTGTGTGTGTGGGCAGGGGGGTACCGAGCTGGACGGGCCCCTGGCTCTGTGTGTGGGCAGGGGGGTACCGGGCTGGACGGGCCCCTGGCTCTGTGTGTGGGCAGGGGGGTACCGAGCTGGACGGGCCCCTGGCTCTGTGTGTGTGTGTGTGGGCGGGGGGGTACTGGGCTGGACAGGCCCCTGGCTCTGTGTGTGGGCAGGGGGGTACCGGGCTGGATGGGCCCCTGGCTCTGGGGGACACCTGGGCATACTGGGCTGGATGGGAGACAAGCACAGGGAGGCCCTTTGTAGAGAAGCTCCCCCCACCAGTGACTGAGCCCAGCATGGAGTAGGGCCCTGGGGGTGGGGGGCAAAGGACAGAGCCTGGAAACCCCCCCCCCCATTGCCTACAGCAGGGGGCAGTGGTGAGTTCCAGGGAGATCCCAGCTCTCCCCCAGGACAAGCCTGGACCCTTCCCTCCCCCAGCCCCTGCTCAGCACCACTGCTGCCTCCACCCACCACACTGACCCCACCCCCCGAGTGCTGGCTCCCCAGGTCCCAGCCTGTGCAGGCACATAGCCCCTCTCCCACCAGGGTCTGCCCCAGCTCTGCTGGTGCCCCTCAGTACTGACCTGCAGCCCCCTGGTATCCCAGCCCTGCGCTAATGCGTCCACCCACAGTACCCCAGAACCCCACCCCTGCTGCATCCCAAATCACCCCCATGTGCTCCCTGCACTGCCCCCAGTATACTGCTGGAGGAGCCCCTGTGCCCCACAGCCCCCGGCCATTCTGCCCCCATGGGTGGGGTGGCTGGGGCAGTGCGGGGTCACTGAGGGGCAGGCCCAGGTTGGGGCTCAAGGGGGGGAACTTTGCTGCGTGGGAGGGTCTGGTCGTGATGGGTGTCAGCAGCTCCATTAGTGAGTGGGGGAGACGCAGCCCCCTGGGGGGTCCCAGGTGTCCCGCCTTCCGGGTTCTGGGGGGGGGGTGGTGGCCTGGCACAGTTTATGAGGCTCTCTCCCCAGGCAGGACCCCGGCCTTGGGCTGCTCGTTGGGGGTCTGCAGCGCCCTTTTTTTGCCACCAGGAGGCGCCCGGCGCTGCCTAAAGAAGGGGCTGGATGAGCTCCCAGATCCAACCTGGCCGAACAGAGAGAGAAGCCATGAAACAGGAACAAAGTTCAGTTTTGGGGTCCCCCTGCACCTCCCTCCTCGTGCTTCCTTCCACCCTCCAGCCCCCCTCTCGCTTACAGCCGCGGGGCATTTGACTGAAAGCTCAGGGGCTGGCCAGGTTGGTTCCCAGCCCCCTGACCCTGGGCTGACCCAGTGCTGAGGTGGGCGGAGGTGTGTGTCTGTCTCTTAGCAGTGACTTGTGTGACTGCCCCCCACCCCTGGGTACCTCTGTCCTGTCCCCCAGGTCAGCTCCCCCATAACCAAGCGCTCCCTTGCCCCGGGACGAGCCAGAACAGCCTTCCACTCTCCCCATAGGCCCAGGCTCCCTGGGGCAACTTGCCCCCTGGCATTGGGGGCGAAGGGGACCTGCTGGGTTGGGCCTCTGCTTTGCGTCCCCAAACTGCCCTCTTCCCCAGCCACCAGGACACACCCCTTCCCCCACAGAGCCCCTGCTCTCCAGATCTCACACGGCCCAAGAAGCAGGGCTGAGCCTAGCAGCTGCCCCCAACCCATGACCCAGAATGACGCTGGGCTCCATGACGGGCAGCCCCCCAACCTCGTCTGCATACTTGGGATTCTCTCTCTGGATCTGCTGCACCCATTGCTTCCCCCTTGAAGCCCCCAATAACTCCCAGGTGCAGTGGTGCCCTGTGGAACTCCCTGCCACAAGAGAGCAGCTGCTGGCTCTTGCAGGTGTCAGCCAGCTCCCAGCCCTTCCTGTCTTCCCTGGAATGGGGTGGGGGGTACTTTGGAGCTGAAAGCCAGGCTGAGGAGAAAGCAGGGATTTCTGAAAGGTTTTGCTGAACAATGTTCCTGACTCGGTTTCCCCAGCCCCTTGTATTGCTGCCCGTGGGCTGGGAGTCACAAGGCCAATCAGTTTCCCTGGCCCCATGGGCTGGGTGTCACAGCGCCAATCACTCCCGAAGGAGTGAGGTGGGGGGTTGGAGAGGTGCCCTGGGGAAACTGAGGCAGCCGAACTGGGGAATGTGGCACCAGCCACAACAGGGCCCAGAGAGAGGAGCCTCAAGTGCCTGTTGACAGGAGCGGCTGGAGACTCGGGTCAGAGTCAGGACCAGCGCTGGGATTACCCCAGGAGACGACAGGGGGCTAGTGTCTCTGCAGATGCTGCCTTCAGCTTGGCTTTGCAGGGCTGGCCTGCAGCCTCGCCTGTGCTGTGTCCCAGACGGAGCCTTGGTTTGGTCTGAAAAGGTCCTGCCTGTCGCCGTGGGTCCTCGCTGGCCGTGGGTCCTCACTAGCTGCATGTCACTAGAGTCCTCGCTGGCTGGCCATGTCACCGCAGGGCCTTGCTGGCCACATGTCACCCGGGAGACTCAGCTCAGCTCAGCCCCACTCGCTGCAGAGGCTCCACCTCCTGTCAGAGAATCGGGGGGTGGCCGAGCTCAGGGGGGTTGGAGACATAGAGGACAACGGGAGAAAGGTCACAGTGATGAACACCTGGAGACCTGGGGCCCTGTCCCCCATACACACCCACTGAGCACACCCACCCACACCCCCAGAGAACCCCCCATTCACACCCACAGAGCACACACACTCCTTCCATACGCACACACTGAGCACACACCACTACAGCGTATACACCCGCAATGAGCTCATAACACCCCCTAAACTCACCTAGTGAGCACACACCGCCATCCCCTCTACACCCCAACTGAGGACACAGAGATCCCCATACACAGCCACTCTGCACGGTGACCCCCCCATACACAGCCACTCTGCACAGTGACACCCTCCCATACACAGCCACCCCGCACAGTGACCCCCCCATCACAGCCACTCTGCACAGTGACCCCCCCATACACAGCCACTCTGCCCTGTGACACCCCCCTATACACAGCCACTCTGCACAGTGACACCCTCCCATACACAGCCACCCCGCACAGTGACCCCCCCATCACAGCCACTCTGCACGGTGACCCCCCCATACACAGCCACTCTGCACAGTGACACCCCCCCATACACAGCCACCCCGCACAGTGACCCCCCCATCACAGCCACTCCGCACAGTGACACCCCATACACAGCCACTCTGCCCTGTGACACCCCCCTATACACAGCCACTCCGCACAGTGACACCCCCCATACAGAGCCACTCTGCACAGTGACCCCCCCATACACAGCCACCCCGCACAGTGACCACCCCATACACAGCCACTCCGCACAGTGACCCCCCCATACACAGCGACTCCGCACGGCGACCCCCCCATACACAGCCACTCCGCACAGTGACCCTCCCATACACAGCCACTCTGCCCAGTGACACCCCCCATACACAGCAGCTCCACACAGTGACCCCCCCCATACACAGCCACTCTGCCCGGTGACCCCCCAATACACAGCCACTCCGCACAGTGACACCCCCATACACAGCCACACTGCCCGGTGACCCCCAATACACAGCCACTCTGCACAGTGACACCCCCATACACAGCCACACTGCCCGGTGACCCCCAATACACAGCCACTCCGCACAGTGACACCCCCATACACAGCCACACTGCCCGGTGACCCCCAATACACAGCCACTCTGCACAGTGACCCCCCCATACACAGCCACTCCGCCCAGTGACACCCCCATTACACAGCCACTCTGCACAGTGAGCCCCCCATACACAGCCACTCTGCACAGTGACACCCTCATACACAGCCACTCCGCACAGTGACACGCCCCATACACAGCCACTCTGCACAGTGACCCCCCCATACACAGCCACTGGCCTCTCTGAAACACACCTGCAGAGCACACACAGATACCCCTACACACACACGGACAGCCCCCTGACACACACACAGACACCCTCCCATACACATGGACACCTTCCCCACACGCGGACACCCTCCCATACGCATAGATCCCCCTCCCAAACACATGGACACCCATCCATACACATGGACCCACCCACCCCACCCCCCACACACGGACACCCTCACATACCCACGGACGCCACACACACACACGGACACCCTCACATACACATGGACCCCCCCCCAGACATCCTCCCATTCACAAGTATTGAGCACACGCAGTCCCACCCATACACCCACTGAGCACACACAGACACCCCCTACACACCCCCACTGAACACAGACCTCCTCATAGACCCCCACTGAGCACACACAGATACAGCTCTCCTGATAGGGGTGTGGAACAGCTTCCATGTGAGGAGAGAGTCATAAGACTGGGACTTTTCAGCTTGGAAAAGAGGCGACTAAGGGGGGATATGATCGAAGTCTATAAAATGATGACTGGTGTGGAGAGGGTAAATAAGGAAGTGTTATTTACTCCTCATAACACAAGAACTAGGGGTCATCAAATGAAATTAATGGGCAGCAGGTTTAAAACAAACAAAAGGAAGTATTTTTTCACACAACACACAGTTAACCTGTGGAACTCCTTGCCAGAGGATGTCGTGACTGCCAACAGGGTTCAAAAAAGAGCTAGATAAGTTCATGGAGGACAGGTCCATCAATAGGTATTAGCCTGGATGGGCAGGGATGGTGTCCCTAGCCTCCGTTAGCCAGAAGCTGGGAATGGGCGCCAGGGGATGGATCACTTGGTGATTCCCTGTTCTGTTCATTCCCTCTGGGGCATCTGGCACTGGTCACTGTCGGAAGACAGGATACTGGGCTAGATGGACCTTTCGTCTGACCCAGTAGGGCCGTTCTTATGATATGCGTACACACCACACACCCGCACACCATGCATAAGGGATATACACAACCACAGCCTGGTTATAGACTCTCAGCTCTGCCCTAGAGCTGGCAGAGGCCATGGGAAGGGGGAGAACGGACCCTGTCTGCTGCCCCGTCCCTCCTCCCTGGGTGAAGCTCTGCCCATCCCTGCAGGGGCAGGGGCACAGTGGCACCACACCAGGGACTGGTCGGAGCTGAGCATCCCAGCCCTGCTCCAGAGACGGGTCAGAGCCCAGTGTCCCAGCCCCACACCAGGGACTGGTTGGAGCTGAGCATCCCAGCCTTGCTCCAGAGACGGGTCAGAGCCCAGTGTCCCAGCCCCACACCAGGGACTAGTCGGAGCTGAGCATCCCAGCCCTGCTCCAGAGACGGGTCAGAGCCCAGTGTCCCAGCCCCACACCAGGGACTGGTCGGAGCTGAGCGTCCCAGCCCTGCGGCAGGGACAGGTCAAAACTGAGCGTCCCAGCCACACTCCAGGGACGGATTGGAACTGCACGTCCCAGCCCCACACCAGGGACTGGTTGGAGCCGAATGTCCCAGCCCTGCTCCAGGACGAGTCGGAGCCGCGCATCCCAGCCCCATACCAGGGACTGGTCGGAGCCGACTGTCTCAGCCCCGCTCCAGGGACGGGTCAGAGCTGAGAGTCCCAGCTCTGCTCCAGGGACGGGTCGGCGCCGAATGTCCCAGCCCCACACCAGGGACGGGTCAGAGCCAAGCTTCCCAGTCCTGCTCCAGGGATGGGTTGGAGTAGAGTGTCCCAGCCCCACACTGGGGAGGGGTCGGAGCCAAACGTCCCAGCCCCGCTCCAGGGACAGGTCAGAAGTGAGGGTCCCAGCCTTGCTCCAGGGACTGGTTGGAGCCCAGTGTCCCAGCCCTGCTTCAGGAACGGGTCGGAGCCCAGTGTCCCAGCCCCACACCAGGGACTGGTTGGAGCTGAGCATCCGAGCTCTGTTCCAGGGACAGGTTGGAGCCGAATTTCCCAGCCCTGCTCCAGGGACGGGTCGGAGTCGAGTTTCCCAGCCCGGTGCCAGCTGGGCATCCAAAGAACTGGGCCAGGTCATGGCTCTCCCCAGCCCTGCAGCACCCGGTTCCTGGGGTGGGTGTCACTGGGCCCAGCATCTCCCCGTGGGGACAGCAGCGAGTCCCCTGCACCCCAGGATCCATACAAGTCCCCTACCCCTCCAGGATGGATGGTGAGTTCCCACCCCACCCTCTGGGATTGCTGGTGGGTTCCCGTGATGGGGGGCTGAGTGTACCTAGCTGAGAGGCCCCTTTTGCTCAGGTGCTGAGCCCGGCCCTGACCTGGTTGGGGACGGCTGATGATCCTGCTCCCTGCCCAGGGCCCTGCCCAAGAACCAAGGTGACCCCAGTTGAAGAACAATCCTGGTTCCCTTCTGGGGCCTTCAATCCCAAAGGACTCTCACCCACTGGCTCCACCCTAGGGGAAATGGGGCCTGTGCCCAGGTGGAGCCAGCCCCATGGGGGCAGGGGCTTCAGAAGGAATGAACAGAACAGGGCAATTTTATCGAGTGATCCATCCCCTGTTGTCCAGTCCCAGCTTGTGGCTATCAGAGGTTTAGGGACACCTAGCGCACGGGATTGCATCCCTGACCATCCCGGCTAATAGCCATTGATGGATCTATCCCCCAGGAACTTATCTAGTTCTTTTTTTGAATCCACTTATACTTTTGGCCTTCACAACATCCCCTGGCAATGAGTTCCACTGGCTGACTGTGTGAAGAAATACTCCCTTTTGTTTGTTTGAAATCTGCTGTCGGTTAATTTCACTGGGTGATCCCTAGGGTACTTGTGTTATGTGAAGGGGTAAATAACACTTCCTTATTCACTTTCTCCTCACCAGTCATGATTTTATAGACCTCTATCATACCCTCCTTAGTCGCCTCTTTTCTAAGCTGAGCAGTCCCAGTGTTTTTAATTTCTCCTCACATAGAATCTGTTCCGTACCCTTAATCATTTTTGTACCTTTCGCAGTCCTAATATAGCTTTTTTGAGATGGGGCGACCAGAACTGTACACAGTGTTCAACGTGTGGGCGTACCATGGATTTATATAGAGGCATTATGATATTTACTGGCTTATTTGTCCCTCTCCTAATGATTCCCAACATTCTGTTTGCTTTTTTGGCTGCCGCTGCGGCATTGGGTGGATGTTTTCAGAGAACTATCCACAATGACGTCAAGATCTTCCTTGAGTGGTAACAGCTAAGATAGACCCCATCATTTTAGATGTATCATTGGGATGATGTTTTCCAATGTGCATCACTTTGCATTTATCAACATTGAATTTCATTTGCTATTTTGTTGCCCAGTCACCCAGTTTTGTCGGGTCCCTTTGTAGCTCTTCACGTTCTGCTTTGGACTTAACTCTTTTAGTGATTTTGTATCATCTGCAAACGTTACCACCTCACTTAGTTTCCTATCTTTTTACCGATCCATGAGAGGACCTTCCCTCTTATCCCATGACTCTTTACTTTGCTTACAAGCCTTTGGTAAGGGACCTTGTCAAAGGCTTTCTGAAAATCTAAGTATACTATGTCCACTGGATCACCCTCGTCCATGTGCTTGTTGACCCTTTTCATAGAATTCTAATAGATTGGTGAGGTATGATTTCCCTTTACAAAAGCCACATTGACTCTTCCCCAACAAATCAAGTTCATCTATGTGCCTGATAAATCTGTTCTTAACTATAGTTTCAACCAACGTGTCTGATACTGACGTTAGGCTTACTGGCCTATAATTGCCAGAATTGTCTCTGGAGCCCTTTTTAAAAATTGGCATTACATTAGCTATCCTCCAATCAGCTGGTACAGAGGCTTATCTCAGCAAGAGGTTATACCGTACAGCTGGCAGTTCTGCAATGCCATGCATGAGTTCTGGGGTGACTTCCAGCTGGTCCTGGTGACTTATTACTGCTTCATTTATGTTTGTTCCAAAATCTCCTCTACTGATACCTTAATCTGGGACTGTTCCTCAGATCTGCCACTTCAAAAGAGTGGGAATCAGATGTGGGACTCTCCCTCACATCCTCTGCATTTAGCTTTTCTGCAATGGCCTTATCTCCCTTTAGTGCTCCTTTAGCATCTCTATCCCGCAGGGGCCCAGCTGATTGCTTGGCAGTCTTCCTGCTTCTGATGTACTTAAAAAAATTGCTGTTAGTTCTTGTCTTTTGCTAAAAATTCTCTTTTTGGCCTCACTAATTATACTTTTTACACTTGGCTTGCCACAGTTTCTGCTCCTTTCTATTGCCCTCCATAAGCTCTGCCTCCCAGTTTTTAAAGGATGTCTTTTTGCCTTTAACCACTTCTTTTACTCTGCTGTTCAGCCACAGTGACAATTTTTTGGTCCTCTTACTGGTTTTTAATTTGAAGGTTTCCATGCAGCTTGCAGGCATTTCACTTTTGTAACGGTAGCTTTTGATTTCCATTTAACTAGACTCCTCCTTTAAGAGTAGTTCCTCTTTCTGAAGTTAAAACGCTTCCGTGGTGTTCTTTAGTATTCCACCCTCCGCCACCCCCAGATGTTAAATTTCATTATTTTATGACCGCTGTTACTGAGTGGTTCAGGCATATTCACCTCTTGGACCAGATCCTGTGCTCCACTTAGGACTAAATCAAGAATTGCCTTCCCCTTGTGGGTTCCAGGACTAGCTGCTCCAAGAAGCTGTCACTAATGTGTCCAGAAATTTTCTCTTTGCATCCTGTCCTGAAGTGACCTGTACCCAGTCGGGATGGGAATAGTTGAAATCCCCCATTATTATTGAGCTTTCAATTTTTATAGCCTCTCTAATCTCCTGGCGCATTTCAGAATCACGATGATCATCCTGTCAGGTGGTCGGCAGTATATCCCCACTGCTGTACTCTTACTATTCAGGTCTGGAATTTCTCTCCATAGAGAATTTATGGTATAGTTTGATTCTTTTAAGATTTTTCCTCTATTTCACGCTACGCTTTCTTACACATATGGTGCCACTCCCTCACCAGCATGACCTACTCCATCATGCCTACGTATTTTCTACCCTGGTATTACTGTGTCCCATTGATTATCATCCTGTGATGTTTGTTATACCATTATCCTCATTTAATACCAGGCACTGAAGTTCATCCATTTTAGTATTCAGGCTTCTAGCATTTGTATACAAGCACTTACAAAATGTGTCGCTATTTAGCTGTCTGCCATTAAGTGGTGTCACTGAATGGGACTCTTTTTCATTTCACTCTTTCTCTTCAGCTCCAACCTGTACTTTACCAAAATCTCTCCTCTCCTCTTTACTCGGATCTAGAGAAGCCCTGTTAATAAGTCCTCCCGAGGGCTGTCTCTGTCCGAATGGCTGCTCCTCCACACCTATCAGCATTCCCTCAGCCCTTCGTTCAAAAACTCCTCTACGACCTTTTTAATTTTCCATGCCAGCATCTGGTTCTGCTTTGGTTTAGGTGGAGCCCGTCCTCCCTGTACAGGCTCCTCCTTTCCCAAGAGGTTCCCCAGTTCCTAATAAACCTAAATCCCTCCTCCAAACGCCATCTCTCATCCCTGCGTTGAGACCCTGCAGTTCTGCCTGTCTTCCTGGCCCAGCGTGTGGAACCGGCAGCCTTTCAGCGCATGCTCCCACGCAGGGACCCTGAGCAGTCTGATGCCTGCTGACCCTTGGACTCCTGGAGGGGGACTCAGAGCAGGGGAGGGGGCGTCTCAGCACTCGTGCAGGTTGCACAGATCAGTAACTCCGAGTAAAGTGGCTGTGGTTAGAAATCCCCCGGCTGAACCTGTTCCCGGCTGTGGGGGAGCAGCCCAGGGTGTGCAGCCTGGTGTGATGGGGGGCGCAGCAGTGGAGCTGGGTGAAGGACGGGGTGCAGGTCCCACTGGCAGCCCCAAAGAATCCAGGATGCTTTTTTGTTTCCAGTTGACCCTGAAAAAAAAAAAAAGAAAATCTCAGTGAACTGGAACAAATCCCCTTCAGGCCAGACAAGCCCTGGTCTTTTTAGCGCAGAATTATGGCACCCCTGGGCCATGGGAGGGCCAGGTTCGCTTTCCCCCTCCCTCAGCTGAAGGGGGACGTGGGGGGGTCGCTGACGTGTGCCCTAGCACCCTCTAGCAGCCGTGCTGTGGGATAGTCGCTTTCTCCTGGTGAGTCATTGGAGTAGGGACTGGAGCTTGTCATGAATGGCGCTGGCAAGGCACCGGGCTGGGGGAGGCGAAGGCAAAGGGCTTGCCCCCTCGAGCAGGGACGTGGCTCAGCTGCGGGTGGAGGAGGCTGGTTTCGGGGCAGCTCGAGGTGCAGAATCGATGCCGCCTTTTAAAAGGTAATTGAATCTCTAGCCCCGACAGCTGCCCGGGACCTGTCCTGATGGGGCCATGCTGGGGTCCTTACCTGAGTCAGCAGGCAGCCTGAATGGGCAGCGCACAGAGCGCAGACTGGTCGGCATGGCTGGCGTTGACTCTGGGGTTTAATGATGACGTGCTGGTTTGGGGGCAGCTCTCCTGCAGCGTCCTGCTGTCCTCCTCTGTTCTGTGCCTTGTCCCCCTCTCCCAGAACTCGCCACGTCTCCGCATGGGTCTCATCTGTCCCCAGCTCAGCTCCCACGAGCCTCCAATTGACGCCATCCCAACTCTGCAGGGTCAGCACAAGCCTTGCCACCTCTGGAGCCGCTGCTCAGTGCCAGCAAGGGTCCAGGCAGCATTTTATAACCAACCACGGAGCTGCAGCAAAGCTCTGGGCCCCGTCACTGCCCAGACCCAGAGCAAGAGACAGCCTCTGTCCCAAAGTGCTCTTGAATGGACAAAGGGCAGGAGGGGAAACTGAGGCACAGAGAGGGGACAGGATTGGCCCAAGTTACACATCAGGGCAGAGTCAGGAATAGACCCCAGGAGTCTTCGGCCCCATCCCCCCCCCCCGCTCCAAACTCAAGAACCCCGTAGCTAGAACTAGAACCAAGGGGTCCTGATTCCTGCGCATGGGGACACGCTGCCAGCCCTGCCCTGGAGGCCCTTCTCTGATGCTCAGCCAGGCCTGGTCTGTAGCACGGGGCTGCGACCATGCTGGGGAAGGGGCGTGCGGGGCTCCCATTGGCTCCTCAGTGCGGCTGAGCAGGAGGGAGGGGCCCTAGCTCTGGATTTGCCCAGGAGGTGTTGGCTCCAGGGCTCAGGGCCCAGCTGGGAAGTTCAGAGGTTGAGTCACAGGGACAATCTGTCCCGCCCAAACAGGGCTGAAGGCCAAGCTATGTGCCCCTGGGTGAGCTGGGAGACCCAGCAGCAGGGCTCGAGAGTAGCCTCCATGCCCAGCCAGCGCCTTGTCCTGGCCTCACACCTGGGGTCACGGTGGGTTTGGGCTGGATCGTGGCTGCGCAACCAGCCTGGGATTCACCACAACACCTGCAGCACCCCCTACTGGCTGAATCCCGACCCTGCAACTGCTCCCCTGGCACCACCCCTGGCCTGGACACAGCAGGGATGGGATGGGTGCGCATCGTCCTGCGCAGGAACCGTCCCCAGGCCTATCCAGTTCAGAGCTCCGTCCTGTGTGGAGTCTGTCCCCAGGCCAATCCGGTTCAGAGCTCCGTCCTGTGCAGGGTCCGTCCCCAGGCCGATCCGGTTCAGAGCTCCGTCCTGTGCCAGTCCCTCCCCAGGCCGATCCAGTTCAGAGCTCCGTTCTGTGCGGGGTCCGTCCCCAGACCTATCCAGTTCAGAGCTCCGTCCTGTGCGGGGTCCATCCCCAGGCCGATCCGGTTCAGAGCTCCGTCCTGTGCGGGGTCCATCCCAAGGCCAATCCGGTTCAGAGCTCCGTCCTGTGCGGGGTCTGTCCCCAGGCCTATCCGGTTCAGAGCTCCGTCCTGTGCGGGGTCCGTCCTCAGGCCTATCCGGTTCAGAGCTCCGTCCTCTGCCGGTCCCTCCCTAGGCTGATCCAGTTCCAAGCTCCGTCCTGTGCCGTTCCCTCCCCAGGCCGACCCGGTTCAAAGCTCTGTCCTGTGCCAGTCCCACCCCAGGCCGACCCGGTTCAGAGCTCCGTCCTGCGCCAGTCCATCCCCAGACCAATCCGGTTCAGAGCTCCGTCCTGTGCCAGTCCCATCTCCCCCCATTCACATCCCCCAGCCCCTTCTTTGCCCCCATCTCCCCTCATTCCCAACCCCCATCCCCTTCTCTGCCCTCATCTCCCCCTGTTCACATTCCCCAGCCCCTTCTCTGCCCCCTATCTTCCCCATTCATATCCCCAGCCCCTTCTCTGCCCCGCATCTTCCCCTGTTCACATCCTCCAGCCCCTTCTCTGCCACCCATCTCCCCCGCTCACATCCCCCAGCTCCTTCTCTGCCTCCCATCTCCCCCCATTCCCATTCCCCCAGCCCCTTCTCTGCTCCCATCTCCCCTGTTCACATCCCCCAGTCCCTTCTCTGCCCTCCATATACCCCCGTTCACATCTCCCAGCCCTTTCTCTGCCCTCCATCTCCCCTGTTCCCATCCCCCAGCCCCTTCTCTGCCCCCCATCTCCCCCCTTTCACATCCCCCAGCCCCTTCTCTGTCCCCATCTCTCCCCATTCCCATCCCCCAGCCCCATCTCATCCCGTTCCCATCCCCCAGCCCCTTGTCTGCCTCCCATCTCCCCCATTCCCCTTCCCCCAGCCCCTTCTCTGCCCCCATCTCCCCCGTTCACATCCCCCAGCTCCTTCTCTGCCCCCATCTCCCCCCGTTCACATCCCCCAGCCCCTTAGCTGCCCCCCATCTCCCGCGTTCACATTCCCCAGCCCCTTCTCTGCCCCCCAGCTCCTCCCCAGTCCTGTTCCCCCCTAGCCCTTTGTCTGCCGTACAGCCTCATCTTCCCCTGTTTTTGAGGACTGGCCTGGGGAGATTGGAGTTGGGAGGAGATGAAAGCAAAGAAAGGGCAGGGAAGGGGCTGAGGGCAGATGGGGGCAGGGAAGGGGCTGTGTGGAGATGGGGGCAGGGAAGAGGTTGGGGGAGAAATGGGGGCAGGGAAGGGTCTGGGGGAGAAATGGGGGGCAGGGAAGGGGCTATGGGGAGATGGGGCAGGGAAGGGGCTGAGGGCAGATGGGGACTGGGAAGGGGCTGTGTGGAGATGGGGGCAGGGAAGAGGTTGGGGGAGAAATGGGGGCAGGGAAGGGTCTGGGGGAGAAATGGGGGGCAGGGAAGGGGCTATGGGGAGATGGGGCAGGGAAGGGGCTGAGGGCAGATGGGGCAGGGAAGGGGCTGTGGGAGAAATGGGGGACAGGGAAGGGGCTGAGGGGAGATGGGGGGCAGGGAAGGGGCTGAGGAGAGATGGGGGCAGGGAAGGGGCTGTGGGGAGATGGGGGACAGGGAAGGGGCTGGGGGAGAAATGGGGGACAGGGAAGGGGCTGAGGAGAGATGGGGGCAGGGAAGGGGCTAGGGGAGAAATGGGAGACAGGGAAGGGGCTGGGGGGAGATAGGGGCAGGGAAGGGGCTGAGTAGAGATGGGGGCAGGGAAGGGGCTGTGGGGAGATGGGGCAGGGAAGGGGCTGTGGGGAGATGGGGGCAGGGAAGGGGCTGGGGGAGAAATGGAGGACAGGGAAGGGGCTGAGGGGAGATGGGGGCAGGGAAGGGGCTGTGGGGAGATGGGGGACAGGGAAGGGGCTGGGGGAGAAATGGGAGACAGGGAAGGGGCTGTGGGGATATGGGGGACAGGGAAGGGGCTTATGGGAGATGCGGGGCAGGGAAGGGGCTGTGGGGAGATGGGGCAGGGAAGGGGCTGGGGGAGAAATGGGGGACAGGGAAGGCGCTGTGGGGAGATGGGGGCAGGGAAGGGGCTGTGGGAGAAATGGGGGACAGGGAAGGGGCTGGGGGGAGATGGGGGCAGGGAAGGGGCTGTGGGAGAAATGGGGGACTGGGAAGGGGCTGAGGGGAGATGGGGGGCAGGGAAGGGGCTGAGGAGAGATGGGGGCAGGGAAGGGGCTGTGGGAGAAATGGGGGACTGGGAAGGGGCTGAGGGGAGATGGGGGGCAGGGAAGGGGCTGAGGAGAGATGGGGGCAGGGAAGGGGCTGTGGGAGAAATGGGGGACAGGGAAGGGGCTGAGGGGAGATGGGGGGCAGGGAAGGGGCTAGGGGAGAAATGGGAGACAGGGAAGGGGCTGGGGGGAGATAGGGGCAGGGAAGGGGCTGTGGGGAGATGGGGGACAGGGAAGGGGCTGTGGGAGAAATGGGGGACAGGGAAGGGGCTGAGGGGAGATGGGGGGCAGGGAAGGGGCTAGGGGAGAAATGGGAGACAGGGAAGGGGCTGGGGGGAGATAGGGGCAGGGAAGGGGCTGTGGGGAGATGGGGGACAGGGAAGGGGCTGTGGGAGAAATGGGAGACAGGGAAGGGGCTGGGGGGAGATAGGGGCAGGGAAGGGGCTGAGTAGAGATGGGGGCAGGGAAGGGGCTGTGGGGAGATGGGGCAGGGAAGGGGCTGTGGGGAGATGGGGGCAGGGAAGGGGCTGGGGGAGAAATGGAGGACAGGGAAGGGGCTGAGGGGAGATGGGGGCAGGGAAGGGGCTGTGGGGAGATGGGGGACAGGGAAGGGGCTGGGGGAGAAATGGGGGACAGGGAAGGGGCTGAGGGGAGATGGGGCAGGGAAGGGGCTGGGGGAGAAATGGGGGACAGGGAAGGGGCTGTAGGGAGATGGGGGCAGGGAAGGGGCTGGGGGAGAAATGGGAGACAGGGAAGGGGCTGTGGGGAGATGGGGGACAGGGAAGGGGCTTATGGGAGATGCGGGGCAGGGAAGGGGCTGTGGGGAGATGGGGCAGGGAAGGGGCTGGGGGAGAAATGGGGGACAGGG
Organism: Gopherus flavomarginatus; assembly: GCF_025201925.1. NCBI lineage: Eukaryota > Metazoa > Chordata > Testudines > Testudinidae > Gopherus > Gopherus flavomarginatus. The sequence goes on along the minus strand of NC_066632.1, from coordinate 20,278,883 downwards.
AAGGCGCTGTGGGGAGATGGGGGCAGGGAAGGGGCTGTGGGGAGATGGGGCAGGGAAGGGGCTGGGGGAGAAATGGGGGACAGGGAAGGGGCTGTGGGAGAAATGGGGGACAGGGAAGGGGCTGAGGGGAGATGGGGGCAGGGAAGGGGCTGTGGGAGAAATGGGGGACTGGGAAGGGGCTGAGGGGAGATGGGGGGCAGGGAAGGGGCTGAGGAGAGATGGGGGCAGGGAAGGGGCTGTGGGAGAAATGGGGGACTGGGAAGGGGCTGAGGGGAGATGGGGGGCAGGGAAGGGGCTGAGGAGAGATGGGGGCAGGGAAGGGGCTGTGGGAGAAATGGGGGACAGGGAAGGGGCTGAGGGGAGATGGGGGGCAGGGAAGGGGCTAGGGGAGAAATGGGAGACAGGGAAGGGGCTGGGGGGAGATAGGGGCAGGGAAGGGGCTGTGGGGAGATGGGGGACAGGGAAGGGGCTGTGGGAGAAATGGGGGACAGGGAAGGGGCTGAGGGGAGATGGGGGGCAGGGAAGGGGCTAGGGGAGAAATGGGAGACAGGGAAGGGGCTGGGGGGAGATAGGGGCAGGGAAGGGGCTGTGGGGAGATGGGGGACAGGGAAGGGGCTGTGGGAGAAATGGGAGACAGGGAAGGGGCTGGGGGGAGATAGGGGCAGGGAAGGGGCTGAGTAGAGATGGGGGCAGGGAAGGGGCTGTGGGGAGATGGGGCAGGGAAGGGGCTGGGGGAGAAATGGAGGACAGGGAAGGGGCTGAGGGGAGATGGGGGCAGGGAAGGGGCTGTGGGGAGATGGGGGGCAGGGAAGTGGCTGTGGGGAGATGAGGGACAGGCAAGGGGCTGGGGGCAGTCTCCTGCCTCAGCATCTCCGCATCCTGGCAGCTCCCTCAGTGTGTGTGCGGGGGGGGGATATGTTACCAACCCCCCTTTCCCCTTGTCCTCCCTTCCCCTTGCCGCCAGCCCCCCTTTCATCTCCCCCTCCCCCAGCCCCCCCTTTCCAGGCTGCATCAGCTCCTGCACTGGGGGCCTCAGCACAAATCGATTCCCCCCACAGATTTACAGCCGCCCGCTCGCCATTGGCTAGCGGGGCCGTCAGCGCTGATTTAGGGGCGCGCCCCATTGGCTGGGCCCCGACAGGGTGATTTATGGGCACCCCACCATTGGCCGGGCGGCACGGCTGGGGGTAATTTACGACCCTGCTCCTGATAGGCCGCAGCCAGGGTGTCAGGCCACAGCTGGAATTTCTCCCTGGAGTCCCAAGGCTGCCCCCGCCCCCCAGCCTCCCCCCTCCACGTTTTCCCTCCCGCCCGGGGCCGGACGTGACTCTGGTACCAATCGCCCCGTTCTCCCCCTCGAAGGCACGACACCCCCCCAGCTGTGCCACAAGATCCCCCCATGCCCCCCTCACCCCATGGCAGCGGTGCCCGAATCCAGCCCCCAGGCCGGGCAACACTAAGGTGCCCAAGGCCTGTCAGGAAAACCCTCATCGGGGCAGAAAGCTGCCCCCCGCAGGCGCATTAGAGCTGGGGGGCAGGGCCCCCCCTGCCCCAATGGAAGCAATGTGGTCTGGGGGTGGGACCAGCCCTGCCACCCCAGCATCAGACGCCGCAGGGGCTTATCTCCCGCCAGATGAGGTCATCACCCTGAGTGTGTCGTCATCACTGTCTCCACAGCAACCTGCTGTGATGTCACAGACAGAGGAGGTGTGGCCGGGGGTGGGGGTCAGAAATTCTGGCAGAACCAGGTGTGGGTCCACTAAGTCCCAACTCCCCTGCTCGAGACTCTCCCGAAATCCAGCAGGGGCGAGGCAGGCCCCCCAACCTGATCACTGAGTGGGTTGGACTGTTGCTAAGTGTCTCCAGGGGAGACGCGTTCTCCTAAGCTAGATCCTTCCCTCCCCTGTGGCGTCTGTGGTTCTGCGCTGGGCTTCTCACCCCGGTATTTGGGCATGAGCTACCCTAGCCCCCCCCGCCTTGTCCACCCAGGCTTTTACAGGGGGGCACCTGGGGCACAGCAACTCCTACAAGGTCTCCTGGCCAGTTACGAACCAGGAGTCCTGGCTCCCAGTCACCCTCCCCCTGATTTTGAACCACTGACTGACCCCTACTTGCCTCCCAAAGTGGGGGATAGAACCCAGGAGTCCTGGCTCCCAGTCACTCTCCCCCTCCTGCCACTCAAACCACTGACTGGCCCCTACTTCCCTCCCAAAGTCAGGGATAGAACCCAGGAGTCCTGGCTCCCAGCTGCCCCGCTCTAACTGCTTGGCCACACCAGGTCCTGAAAGACAGCCTATTTCACAGGAACAGACAAAGCCAACGAAGACCCTGCCCAGTGTCCCACCCTGGTGTTGGAGTCCCTAGCCTGGCCTCTGATGAGCCGGCTCCCCTTGGACCTGAGACCACAGATCCAGCCCCATGGCTGTTCAGTGGGGCTGAGCCCCAGCAAGTGCTCGGTGTAGGGTGACCCATGGCTCCGTAGCCCCCAGGTCCCAGCTGCTGGAATGAAAGCCGAGAAGCAAAGTGGGTGCAGAGCCGCCCAGGAGAAGGGTGGAGAGCCCGTCTGTCCCCCCGTGCCAGGGCCGGCTCCTTCCAGCCCAGGGAGATGGATTTAGCAGGTTAGAACGAATGGAAACAGATTGCGCCAGGCTGCAAACAAAGAGGGGAAGATTTATGGTGATCCCTGGGTGCCAGTGCAAGTGGAAAAGCAGCTCCGCTCCCACCATGTGGCTCCAGCGACTGCGCGGAGCCGGGCGGGGGGGGTCGCTCTGCCAGGAATGTACTTTGTGCTGCTAATTTATGGGTGGGAGCTGGGTTGGGGGGGCAGGGGAGAGTGAGTGGGTGTGAAAGGGAGTCGGTTCCACCCCACTACTTGGGGCTCCATAGGGTTTGGGGCTCTGGAGTCACTGCCCCAGAGGGGGAGGGGATCAGCCTGGGTCCCTCTTTGCCTGTGGGTTTTGATCTGGTGTTTATGGGTGTAAAGTGGCATTTATACACCTGCTGGGACCCAGTGGCATCCCAGTGCCTGGCAATCGGGGTGATCCTGCGTCCCATTATTGGGGGAAGGGGAATGTGTTTGTGATGTCACTATGACGAGGAGGTTCCCAAAAATTACCAATAATTCCCTCCCCCTCGGCCCCTGGGAACTCTTCTTCCGAATGCAGATAAGAGACACAATGCGTTCTTTACCTGGCGCACACACTGGCTTGTTATTATAGGGTCTTTCCTTACGGCTGGGGTGTTTTTATAGGGTCTCTCGACAGTGTATCATTGCACAGTCTCTTGTTAGGAGCAGTGTGGTATTGCAGGGTAATTCACTGGTGTGTTATGGTAGGGTTTATCGTTAGTGCTGGGGTGTTATTATAGGGTCTCTTGTTAGCGCTTGTGTATTACAGTAGGGTCTCTCGTTAGCCCTGGTGCGTTACTGTAGGGTCTCTTGTTAGCACTGGCATGTTACAGTAAGGTCTCTCATTAACCCTGGTGTGTTATTGTAGGGTTTCCCATTAGCCCTGGGGTGTTACTGTAGGGTCTCTCATTAGCGCTAAACCGGTGTATTATTGTAGGTCTCGTTAGCACTGATGTGTTATTGTAGGGTCTCTAGTTAGTGCTCATGGTTACAGTAGGGTCGCTCATTAGCACTGTTGTTTTACTGTAGGGTCTTTTGTTACCATTGGTTTGTTATTGTAGGGTCTCTCGTTAGCATTGGTGTGTTACTGTAGGGCCTTTCGGATCTGTTGTTAGCAATGGTGTGTTACTGTAGGGTCTCTCGTTAGCCCCGGTATGTTACTGTTGGGTCTCCCATTAGCCCTGGGGTATTAGTGTAGGGTCTCTCATTAACTCTGGTGGGTTACTGTAGAGTCTCTCATTAGCGTTGGTGTGTTACAGTAGCCCTGGTGTGTTACTGTAGGGTGTCTCGTTAGTGCTGGTGTGTTATTGTAGGGTCTCCCATTAGCCCTGGGGTGTTAGTGTAGGGTCTGTTGTTAGCACTCGTGTATTATTGTAGGTCTCGTGAGCACTGGTGTGTTATTGTAGGTTCTCTTGTTAGCACTGGTACGTAATCACAAGGCCTCTCGTTAGCACTGGTGTGTTATTGTAAGGTCTCTGCTTAGCACTGGAGTGTTAGCGTAGGGTCTCTCATTAGTGCTAGTGTATTATTGTAGGTCTCGTTAGTTACTATAGGGCCTCTTGTTAGCATTTGCGTGTTACTGTAGGGTTGCTCGTCACTGCTGGTGCATTATTGTAGGGTATCTCGTTAGCATTGGTGTGTTACTGTAGGGCCTCTCAGATCTCTTGTTAGCACTGGTGTGTTACTGTAGCGTCTCTCGTTAGCCCTGGTGTGTTACTGTAGGGTCTCGTTAGCGCTGGTGCGTTATTGTAGGGTCTCTCGTTAGCCCTGGTGTGTTATTGTAGGGTCTCGTTAGCCCTGGTGTGTTACTGTAGGGCCTCTCGTTAGCCCTGGTGTTACTGTGGGCCGGGGGGCTAGTGCCGGGCGCTGTCACTGCTGCTGAGGAAATTGACTCTGCAAGGAGCCGAGGATGGGACGTCGCTTCCCCCTCATGTCTGCGCCCGTGCTGGGTGGCGCTGTGAGGGTGGAACTGCCAGTGCTCGGGTCATGGGCCTTGCTGTGCCCACCACGCACCCATCTGCCCACCCGCGCCCATGGAGTGGGCACACGAGTGCACACGCACCCCCCGCACACGCTCTAACAAGCGCCCGTTATCCCTCCACACTGGCCACCGTCACCCAGGATGTTCAGGGGCCAGGATTTCACTCCCCACCTGTCCCCCAATCAACCATGGATGGGGTGGGGCTGTTCCCCCGCACTCGTGATGAAGATTGGAAGCTGCTGATTGGCTTGGTGCTGTGATATCATTGGTGGAGGCAGGATGACCTCGCAAGGGCAGATACCCACCCTTCCTCCATTTTGCAGGGCCTCCCTCCCCGGCCTCTGCTCTGGGTCAGACTCCTGGAGTGAGGGGCGGGGGACACTTTCCGTGGGGTCTGCGGGGCCCTCCCAGCACATGGGGCTCTCAGCCCTTGAATCCCCCCGAGCAGCAGACTGGTGCCAGGAGCCCAAGCAGGTGCATCTCTGCTCTAGTAGCTGGTCCACACACAGGATAACTACCTACTGCTGCTGGCTAGCAGAGTCACTCAACAGTGCCCCTGCTGGCGGACTGGCTGAGAGTAGCCTCAGAGTGCACCTGGGGGGTTACTTTTCATCCCAGCTGCGCTGCACTGCACTGCACACCCAGCTGGAGACCCCCCAGGTGCTGGGCCAGCAGCTTCCCAGCCAGGAAGAACTGCAAAGAGAACCCAGGAGTCCTGGCTCCCAATCCCCTGAGCCTGTCGTTAGAGCCCACTCCCTTCTCACATGTGGGAAGAGTACGCAGCCATCGGTATCCCCCATGCTCCTGCTCTAAACACTAGACCCACCTCCTTCCCCAGACCTGGGGATTGAACCCAGGAATCCTGGCTCCCTCGCTCTAACCACCGGCCCCCACTCCCTGAACACATTGACCTTTGCCCTCCCCCACCTCTGCTCTAACCCAGGTCCCTAGTTTTGTCCAAGCAGGCCAGACCCACTGCAGCTGCTGAAAACAAACTGACAGAAAGAACGAAAGAACCTGAACCAGCCGCCCTAACAAATCTACAACGGCCCAGAAAGTCCAATCAATTTTGCTGGAGTAAATTGACCCCCTAGGAGAAGGCGCGAAGTGGCCTGTATATTTCGTTAGTGTTTCGCTCCCAGATGAATAGCAGCTGCTCTGTAAGAGCCCCTCATAAAAGCTGGATTACTGGGATGGGGTATTGATTTTTCCTCCGCTCATCCATAAAATTGCAGCCCATTGTGGGTCGCTGAGAAGGAGAAATGGCTGCAGCTCAGACTCATGCTAGCAAGGAACGCACAGGCCAGGCCGGCACTGTGGTACGGGGAGGGGGCCTTGGGTTGGGTTCGACTTAGGGATTCTAATGGCCGGGCCGGGAGGGTGGGGGGTGGGGATCACGGTGCCGGTGTAAATCTGGAGTCACTCCAGATTCACCCACTGGCCGGGCTCTCTGAATCAGGTCCAAAGGGAATGGGCCCTTTATACCTGCAGCCACTCTGGCCCTGTGGTGCCCAAAGAGCCTGATCCTGGACTCCCAGTGGAAGAAATCTGGGTACAATGACTCCGGATGGACCCTGGGGTGTAAGGCCCAGACCCACCTCCGTGGATGAGATTCCCACTGATTTCACGGGGCTTTTGACCAGGCTCTGACTACACTTGGTGGAGTCATTCTGGGGTTCCATGGCTGTCCTGGGATCTATGGGCCAGGTGAGGGATTGGGGGCGGAGTTTAAAGACACGGCTCTGCCCAGATCCCACCTGAGCCCCACCCACTCCTGGAAGAAGGCATCAGGGATGGCGTGTGTGTCCCAGCGCCTTCCCCTGCCCAGAGCCTGCTCTCAGTCCTGTCGCTTGGAATTAAGGTGACCAGACAGCAAGTGTAAAAAATCAGGATGGGGGAGAGGGGGTAATAGGATCCTATATAAGAAAAAGCCCCCAAAATTGGGACTGTCCCTATAAAATTGGGACATCTGGTCGCCCTACTTGGAATCCAGAGTCACTCCAGATTTACAGGCACCCCAGCTGCATCTCTGGGGGCATGTCCTAGTCTGGGTGTGGATCCGTGCATGGGGCTCTATCTCCCTCTAGTGGTGGCCCCAGCAAGACAAAGAGCTGGTCACGTCCTGGCTCAGCACTGCCCCAGCGTCCAAGTGCTGGGCCAGGGGGCTCCGGGCCCACCCTGCTGGGATGGTGATGTCTGTGTCTGGTCTGTACTGGGGCCGTCAGGTGTGATGTCAAAAGGCTGAGCGTCCGGCTGGCCTGGGGGGGGAGGGAGGGTGGAACTGCCTACAGAGAATTTGTGTGCAACAGGGCAGCATGGCCCAGTGGGGAGGGCACTGGTTTGCAGTCAGGATTCCTGGGTTCCATTCTCAGCTTTGCCTGTGGTGCAACGTTAGGTAAGTCCTGTTCCCTCTCAGTGCCTCAGTTTCCCCTCCCATCCTGCATCTGCTCAGACTGTGAGCTCTGTGTCCATGCAGTGCCCGGCCCGAAAGGGTCCCCTTGGTGCTCCCGAATAAATGCTCCTAATAAAGCACATCTTCGTGGGAGAAGGAAGTGCCACATTGGTGAATATGCCTTGTGGAGACCGGTTCTGTGGGAGCAGCTGGCTGGGCAGAGCGCCGGCACTGGGGGGAGTGGGAACCGAGGTGCGACGCCAACCCACCTGCCAAGCGCTGGGCTGCCGCCTCCACGTGGGGGAGAGACGAACCCTGCCTGCAGCTCCAAGGCAGCGCTGCCCCCCCTCCCCACAGCGCTGCTCCTTGGGGCCAGGATCTGCCCTAGGGCCCAACAGCCGCCCGGCGCCAGGACTGGACTCAGGCCCGTTGTACTGGGACTCTGACCCAGGATCAAGCTAGTGAGGGGAGGGGGCGTGTTGGGTCTGGGGCAGCCCAGTGGGTCTGTTCTGAGCCCCCTGCCCCACTACTTCCAGCCACCCACTCCCAGCAGCTGTGATGAATCCTCCTTCCCCAGTCGGCTGCCAAGAATGACACTGAGGGGGGGACACTGGCCAGAGCCCCACAGGCTCAGCAGGCCAGAGAATCGGGGGTGGGGGGTGTTGGGGTCACATCTCTCTGCAAAATGAGGAAGGGAGTGCCCGGAGGGGGGGGTGGGGAGAAGAGAAGAGAGCCCGGTGCAGGGGAGGGATGTACTGGTGCCCCGTTCATCCTTGGCCCAGCATCTATCAGCCCTGCTCTGCCCGGGGTGAATCCCACACCTAGGCGGGGGGTGGGGAATCAGGCCCCATGAGCTGGTTCCCAGGACCCCGGCCTGAGGGGCAGAGTTAAACTCCAACCTCCCCACTTGATCCCCAGCCAGAGCATCTCCTCAGCGGCATTGTGCCCTGGGGCGTGAGATCAGGGCAGGGACCAGGAGAGTGTCCTGGGGGCAGGGAGAGCCCTCATCACGCCTAGCATGGTGCTAGCTGCTTTGCTGTCTCTTGCAGCCTCATCTGTATGTCCCTCCTCCCCTCTCCCCACACCTGCATTCGGGGATTCTCCATTGGAAAGTGGGGTCACCTGCAGTAGGGCCCCCACCCTCCGCTTCCCCCCAGGCTAAAAATCCCAAACAAATACAGGGCTCTGGAAATTTCAAAGGTGGCAAATTAACTCTGCCAGTGCCACTCAATCCCGACCCTCAGCCCCCTGCTACCCCAGCCCTGGGCTCCCCCCAGCTCTGCCGGTGCCCCTCAATCTGACCCACAGCTCCCTGTTATCCCAGTCCTGGGCTCCCCCCAGCTCTGCCGGTGCCCCTCAATCTGACCCACAGCTCCCTGCTATCCCAGTCCTGGGCTCCTCCCAGCTCTGCCGGTGCCCCTCAATCTGACCCACAGCTCCCTGCTATCCCAGTCCTGGGCTCCTCCCAGCTCTGCCGGTGCCCCTCAATCTGACCCACAGCTCCCTGCTATCCCAGTCCTGGGCTCCTCCCAGCTCTGCCGGTGCCCCTCAATCTGACCCACAGCTCCCTGTTATCCCAGTCCTGGGCTCCCCCCAGCTCTGCCGGTGCCCCTCAATCTGACCCACAGCTCCCTGCTATCCCAGCCCGGGGCTCCCCCCAGCTCTGCTGGTGCCCCTCAATCCCAGCCTGCAGCCCCCTGCTACTCCAATCCTTTCATCTTTTAACTGGTTTGTTTGTGTATTGGGAAATATTTCCCTCCCTTTGTCTGGGGGAGGGGGAGTCACTAGGGAGTGAAGGGAATGGCTGTGGGTCAGGGGAGCAGATCCACCCCCTGAGGGTGGGAGAGCGGCTCTAGGGTTCCCTCCTCCTGTCCCCCCTTCCCCTGTGCACTGCCTTTCCCTCCTGCTCATAGCCCCCTGAGAGGGCTCACCTCCAGCTGCCCTCCCCATGCCCACCAGAGCCGCCTTTCCCTCTGCCACAGCAGTTCCCTTGTGCAGGGGGCACATCTCCCCGATAGCTGCCCATGCTCTCCCGCAGCGCCTCTGGGGGTTAGATCCAGGGCTGGGAGCGGCGGCAAAGAGATGGTGAGGACAGGAGTGGGAATTACCCTGATGAATTCACCTCCCTCCCCGGAGCCGGTTCTGGATTCATTGGCTCCATGGCGGGAAGCGTCTCCCATGCCTGGCCCTCACATCCCCCTGGCCACTGTCTTCCCCCCCACCCCCGATGCACTCCTCCTCCCCTGCAGGCCCCCCTCAGACCCCCCCAGGCATCCCCCAAGGTTAATGTTTTCATAAACTCTCCTCTGGCCCGGTAAGTTTCACTCCCTTGTAGCCCTGAGTGAAATTTACGAGCCGTCCCTGCCATCATTAACGCGCCATCAGGCGGCGCCAGCAACACCAGTTCCCAACCTGTAATAAGGGACATAAATAAAATGGTCCTGACACCCTCCCCCCAGCAGAGCCCCCCCGGCCCCTCCCCATGTGCATACTTCTGCGGGCAGCTCGTTTCCCCCAAACATGGCTGGTTCCCAGGCCAGGACCCCTCAGCACTCCCCTCCCCCTTAGCTGGGCCGGGATCGGACCTGGGCTCTGCAGCAGGGAACACGCCGGGGTGTGGGGGGGAAATTCATGTGGCTGGCAAAGCCCCATGATGGGCTCACAGCCTGGAAGGCAGGTACCTCCTACCTCCCCCACACCTCCCTCCAGTTGCCTTCCCTGGGAGCCCACCCACCCCATCCAGGTCCTGATATCAGCCAGTGCTGGGGACACGTGGGCATGCGCCACTAACCCCCCCACTCCTTGGCTCCCCTGGAGATGTGAGGGGAGCCTCGGGCTGGATGTGCAGAGACATGGATGTGCGGGTCCCACGTGGCAGCACCTTGGGGGAGAGCAGCCTCCCCGGCATCTCTCTCACACACACAACTGCACACCCAAATGTGTAACCATACACACACACATACCCCGCTCCCCTGCAGCTCCGGGCTCTGTGACCCACCTGGCAGGGCTGGATTTCTCTCCATGCTGCCAGAGACCCTCTCCCCCCCGGACTCTCCCAGCTGGCACTGCCCCTGCCCAGCTTTCCCCTAGGGCCAGCCACACCCCTGAGATCAGGGGAGGGGAGACAGCTGAACCCAGCCAGCTCCTTAGAGGGGAGAGAGCAGAGGAAATGGGGGAATGTCCAGGGACACCCCCCCACCCCTAGGGAGCGTCCCCTCTGGGTGAGAGCAACTCAGATCAACAGTCTGCTCCTTGCGGGGGGGGGGTCCATCAGAGAGGGAAAATGAGGAAATGAGTTCACAGGGCTGGCAGGGAGCCCAGGGCTGGGGCAGCAGGGGCCTGCGGGTCGGGATTAAGGGGCACTGGCAGAGCTTGGGGGCGGAGGGGAGCACAGGGGAAGAGCTTGGGAGTGGGGGCAGCAAAAACAGCTGGGGAGTAGCTGGGGCATGGAGGGGGCAGCAGATATAGCCAGGGAGATCTGGGGGATAGAGGGGGGGAGCAAACAGAGCCAGAGGGAAGCTGGGGGTGGAGGGGGAGAGAAAGTGGAGGAGACCTAGGGGGTGAACAGGGGAGCAGCTGCTGCTGTGGGAGAGCTGGGGGCAGAGTGGGCAGCAGATAGGGCAGAGGAGGGACTGGGGGATTTAGAGATCAGAGGACGGGCAGAGGGGGCAGCAGACAGGCGGGGGAGCTGAGGATTGGAAGGGGCAGAGGATGGGTGTACAGGACTTGGGAGGTGGAGGGTAGCAAACAGAGCCAGAGGGGGCTGGGAAGTGGAGGGGGAGACAAACCTGGGGGAGACCTAGGGGGTGAAAAGGGGAGCAGACACAGCTGGGAGGGGCTGGGGGGCGGAGGGGGCAGCAGAAGGGGAAAGGAGGTAGCTGGGGGGCAAAGAGGACAGCAGACAGGTGGAGCTGGGGGGCAGAGGGGGCTGCATACGTGTAGAGGAGGGAACTGGGGGCAGAGGGGGAGGCGGACAGGTGGAGGAGATAGCTGGGCAGCAGAGGATGTGGCAGACGGGTAGAGGAGGGAGCTGGGGGGCAAAGGGGGCAGGAGATGGGTGGAGGAGGGAGCTGGGGGGCAGAGGGTGTGGCAGACGGGTGGAGCTGGGGGTCAGAGGGGGTGGCAGATGGGTGGAGGAGGGAGCTGGGGGGCAGAGGGGGTGGCAGACGGGTGGAGGAGGGAGCTGGGGGGCAGAGGGGGAGGCAGACAGGTGGAGCTGGGGGGAAGAGGGGGTGGCAGATGGGTGGAGGAGGGAGCTGAGGGGCAGAGGGGGTGGCAGATGGGTGGAGGAGGGAGCTGGGGGGGCAAAGGGGGCAGCAGATGGGTGGAGGAGGGAGCTGGGGGGCAGAGGGGGTGGCAGATGGGTGGAGGAGGGAGCTGGGGGGCAGAGGGGGCAGCAGACGGATAAAGGAGGGAGCAGCCTTGGGTGCGTGGCCGCAGGAGAGAAGAGAGCCAGGGGTGACCCCAGGGATCGGGGAGGTCCCAGCCCTCGAGCAGAGCAGCCGACATACAGCCTAGAGCTGAGTGCGGCTTGGAGCCAGCAGCAGTGAAGGCCGGAGGGGTGGTGGGGGGCGGGGGGCAGGCTCCCTGCTTCCCAGCCTGATCCTGTGTCATCTCCAGGCCCGAATCCAGCACCGGGGGGTGGGGGGAAGGGAGGCCCTGTTAATCTGGCGGCGACTGGGGTGGGGCGGGGATGTTGCCGAGTGCTGGGCACGGCACGGGGGAAGGGGGTGGTCACTTTAAGAGCAGCTCGGGGTGGCCCCCTCGCCCCCCCAGGAAGGTGATGTAAGAAGATTAACGAGCTGCCCTGATGGGGAGTGATGCTAATGGGGCAGTGCGGCTAAGTGCCTGTCTTGGGGAGTGGGAGCCGGGTCGGCTCAGAGGGCAGAGCCGCAGGGAATCCGTCATTGTTACAGCCCTGCCAGCTCCCGCCTGGCGATCCGCCCCCCAACGGCCCCACCTGCCCCCCAACAGCCAGGGGCGCTGCCTGTGCCGGGGACCAGCAGGAGCCCTCACCCGGATCGGGGCCTCCGGCACCACGTCCCCCTGTCGCTGCCCCAGCCCCTGTGCAGAGCAGGAGTGAAATGGGCCCTGAGGCTAGAGGGGAGTCGGGTGCAGGCCCCCCCTGGGGGAGACTCGATCCGAGCAGTCAGCGGGTCAGAGCCAGGTAGATTCCAAGACTCCTGACTCCCAGTCCCTCTCCGCTGTTCTCACCACTAGCTCCCACTCTCCTCCCAGAGCAAGGATAGGACCCAGGAGTCCTGACTCCTAGCCCCTTTCCCCTGCTCTCACCATTAACCCCCACTCCCCTCCCAAAGCAAGGATAGAACCAGCCCCTCCCCCATAACAGAACCTAGGAGTCCAGACTCCCAGCCCCTTCCCCACAATAGAACCCAGGAGTCTGGACTCAGACCCCCCCCCACACGCTCACCACTAGCCCCCACTCCCTTCCCAGAGCCAGGATAGGACCCAGGAGTCCTGACTCCCAGCTCCCCACAACCCCACTCTCACCACTGGCCCCCAGATGCGCAGCCCATTCACGATGCTCAGACCTCGCAGTGAAGGTGGACAGGAGTTGAGGGTCCTGCCCTGAGTGTGACCCCCCTCCCAAAGCTGTGGGGGGAGAGATTGGGTCTGGGGTGCTGGTTTCCCCATGGGGCTGGGAGCAGGTTCCATTACCCAAACTGCTCAGGGCAGGGGGAAGGAAGTGTCTCCCCCAGCATGGGACACTCCTGTTAGCCCCCCCCCCCCACACCTTTCCAGGGGCTCCTGCCTCTTTTCAGCCAGGTCCAGAAACTCCAAGGCCAGAAGGATCGTTCAGGTCAACCTGCTTGTGGCCTGAGTGGGGATGGTGCTGAAATGCAGCCACCTCTGGGGTGGGGCAGGCAGTGGCCCACTGCACCCAGACCCTGCGGGTGGCGGGGTTAGTCGAGGGGCCCTGCCTGCCTGGGGAGCTGACAGGGGATGATCCAAGGGCTGGGATATCTGTCTCCCAGCCAGAGCCCCAGGACGGCCTCTGGGCAGCTGGCAAAGTGGGGACATGATCGGGAGAATGGAGCCCTGGAACAACCCAGCTGGGTCGGGGAAGAGCCTCCAGGACCTGGTGCCATTCAGTCCGGATCCAAGGGCTCTTTCAAAGACTTCTGCCCTAGAAGCCGGGGTAAGGGATTGGGGGGTGGGCTAGGATTGCCAACCCCCCAGGATGGTCCTGGAATCTCCAGGAATTAAAAGAGGAATCTTTCATTAAAGATTATGTCATGTGATGAAACCTCCAGGAATACACCCCCTCACAACTGGCAACCCTAGGGTGGGCACCCCAAAGGGATGGGTATGTGCCACCCAGACAGGCCTCTCCACCTGAGCCACCCCCACCCCCCTGCTCCCCCCCCCGCCCCCCAGCACTGCCTGGGCGCTTGGCTGCAGAGCGAACTCTGACCCCTGACCAGGCTGATAAACGAGGACAGATTTACGGCTGGGGGGGCGCTTGGTGCCTCTCGGGGTCATGGCCCAGGCCAGGGGAGCAGCTCACGGGACTCTCAGCTAAATGAGATGGTTGTGGGCGGCATATGCCTGAGTCAGCCTCCCGCACCTCCCCCCCGAACGCTGGGAACAGGTCACCTCAGCACCCCCCACCCCTGACACTGGGAGCTGCCCTCAGCAGAGTGGGGCCAGGGAGGCCAGGTCTGGCTTTCTGGCCATGCTCCCTGGGGGGAACCCTGCTGCCCTACTGTGCCCACCGCAGCTCCCCTGGGGAGGGGGGTCCTGACCGTCCCATTCAGACCCACCAAGGTGCTCCAAGCACTCCCCAGGTGAGTGCAATGAACTGCACAGCCCCAGCCAAGGAGGAGCAGCACCCTTAGCTCTGCTTTGCAGAGGGGAAACTGAGGCACAGAGCAGCGAGGGGCTCGCTCCATGTTACAGCAAGACAGTTCCACAGCCGGGAACAAAACCCAGGCTTCCTGGCTCCCAACCCCCCCACTCTCACAGGGCTCGCTGCCTTTTTGGTCTGTGTTTCTACAGCCCCAGCACTGGGGAGTGCATATGGGGAGCCCAGTTGCTACTGTCATACAAAAAAATAAAATACTCCCTGAGACAGGAATAGAACCCAGGAGTCCTGGCTCCCAACCCCTCACTCCTCTAACCACTACACCCCACTATCCAACCAGAGGTGAGGATAGAACCCAGGAGTCCTGGCTTTCAGCCATCCCCCCCCCCATGCTCTAGCCACTAGACCCTACTCCCCTCTTGAGTTGGGGGATAGAACCCAGGTGTCCTAGACCATATTCTCCTCCCCTGGTCAGGTATCACAGGATCCAAAATGCCCCCTCCCCCAGTACCTTCCCATCATGCTGATGGATGTGAGAGTTTGGGTGATTTGGTGGGGAGGGGGTGAGCCTGAGGGACAGAGCCCCGGGGAATCCAGGGAAACTGATGAGCTGGGCCAGGAAAGGCCAAGACCCCCTCCCCAAACCCTGGGGATTCCCCTCCCCCCACGGCTGCCCCATCAGGCCAAACCCTGAGGCCAAGCACCCAAGGACTCAGGGTGGGGGCACCAAGGGCCCGGACCGGGGGGTGCCCTGCCATGCTCCGGGGGGCATCAGCTGCACACCTACCACCAGGAGGAGGAGAAGCAACTTAACCCCGTCCCCTGTGGCCCCCAGTGGGTGTCTCCCTGGCAGCACCCGCTGCAAGCCGCAGCCCTGCTGATGGGGGAGGCTGCCCCAGGTCCCACCTGCCTGGGGACTCAAACCCAGCCCAGACCCCACCCACCGCTCCATCGCTCGGCAGGGGGAGGCCAGGCTGGGGCGCAGGCCCCACGGGAGAGTCGGCTTCGCTGGGGGGACTAGCCCTGCACTCTGCCTCAGGGGGCCTCGTCCCCTTCGGCTCCCCCACTCACTGACCTTTAGGGTCCCCCCGTTTGTCCACCAGCCCCGGGAGACAAAGAGCCGGCTGGGCCACTGGGAGTGGGTGGACCTGGGAGAGAGGCCCGACAACCTCTCCACCAGCCTGCCCCCAGACATACAGCCAGCTCCCCCTACCAGCCAGCCTGACCCCCCTCCCACAGCCTGCTTCCCCCCGTAGCCAGCCAGTCTGCCCCACCCACACAGCCAGCCAGTCTGCCCCACCCACACAGCCAGCCAGCCTGCCCCCCAGACATACAGCCACCCAGGTCTCCCCACACAGCCAGCCTGACCCCCAGACAGACAGCCTCTCCCAACACACAGCCAACTTGGTCCCCCACAGCCTGCTTCCCCCCATAGCCAACCAGCCTGCCCTCCGACACAGCGAGCCCCCCAACATACAGCCAGCCTGCCCCCAGCAGCCCCCACTCTCCCAAACTTTCAGTCCCTCCCCTTTGTGCCCCTCTCCTTCGTCCCCTCTCCCTAGCACCCCTGTGCTTTGGGGAATGCAGCCTGCACCCTGGCCCCTGTGGCTCTGCCACGTCTCCTTGCAAGGTATTCCATGGCTCCCCCAAATCCAGCTCGAACACCATCCCTGCACCATGGAGGAGGCTCCTGGTTCCTCAATTCCTCCCCCTGCAATGTCTGGGCTTCGGGATCCCCATGGCGGTGGGAGCCCAGGTGGCTTCTGACTGGTATCCAGCCTGCCCCCTCCCCATCCCTAAAGGGCCAGCGACACTGGGTCTGACTGCGCCTGCGGTGTTGGGGGCTCATCCGGGCACCAGGCCTGTCTCTGTGCTCCCCCTCCGCTGAGCCCCGAGCCAATGGAAAATGGGAGGAGGGGTGACTCCAACCCGCCTGGCCGCCGCAGACGTGATCTGGGTCATCAGCCAGGCTCCTACCCAGTGCTGTGCCGGCAGCTCGGAAGGGTTTGGGGAGGGGGAGTGGCAGGTGGAAACGCCAGGGCCCCATTTGGGGGAAGGCCAGGTGCAGGGCGGACTGGGCCCGGCATGATCTTAGTTCTACAGAGAGCCAGTCTGCCTGTTTTCCTTGGGCCTTGCTGCACCGGGCGCTGCGCAGACACAGAGTGCGAGACAGTCCCGGCCCCAGAGAGCTACAGTCTGAATAGGCAGAGGGTGGGAGGGGAAACTGAGGCACAGCCTGGCCAGGGGACTTGCCCAAGGTCACAGTGCAGAGCCAGCAATGGAACCCAGGTGTCCTGAGTGCCAGCCCAGTGCCCTGCCCATTAGGCCATGCTGCCTTGGCACATGCATGCACTCAGCATGAAAATGTTTAGTTTAAAGACTGGTGCAATTTTTCGTGCCCATGACACAGACCCCAAAGCGAATTAATCAAGCTCCCCAGAGCCCTCCTGGAGGGAGAAAAGGGCAGGAGACCACTTGCTCCCATATAAGTACCCACTGTAATGCAGCCACCTCTGGGGTGGAGTGTGGCCCCTGTTTAACAGTGCACAGCAAAGTTATACAGCAGGTCAGGACAGCAAGTGAAGGAGAAACCTGCAGCCATTTGGCTGCAGGGCAACTGACGGAGGCAGGACAAAATTAGCTGATTCCTTCCCCTAGTGTTCTCTGTCTTGTCTGTTCAGAGTGCTAGTGCTTCGGGACAGGGACTGTCTCGCCTGTGTGGCTCTGTGTCACCTGCACAACCGGCGTTACCTGGCATAACAGAGCCCTGTTCTCAGTCTGTGCAGCGCCCAGCACAACAGGGCCCTGATCTTGGTTGGGTCTGTGCAGAGCCTGGCACGTCGGGGGCTCCAATCTCCGTTTCTGGCCCGTAACAAAGCTACCAAGTTTCCTGCAGCTTCTCATGTAACCTTCTATGCAAATTGTGAATGAGCCTATTTGCACCACTGCAAACAGTTTGCAGAAACCCACAAACCTCCACTTAAAAAAATGCTCTACAGGTTTAGCGCTAGTGAGAGGCACTGGAGGGCACTGACCTGGCCTCAATCCGGACCCAGAGCTCTGCCATTGGAATCCACAGCACTCGCCCGTTTCAGCGCATTGGGGCTCTTCTCTGACTCCCAGGGCCTGTACGGGGCGGATCTTCTTTGGCTCTTCTCTGATCCCCAGGGCCCATAGAGGGTGGATCTTCTTTGGCTCTTCTCTGACTCCCAGGGCCTGTACGGGGCGGATCTTCTTTGGCTCTTCTCTGACCCCCAGGGCCCATAGGGGGTGGATCTTCTTTGGCTCTTCTCTGACCCCCAGGGCCCATGGGGGGGGATCACGGGCGTGGCCAGGGCGCACCTTTCTATGCTCCCCAGGGTCTGTAGGGAGGGCGCAAGGGGCTAAAAGATTTCTTTCCCTCCCCCTCATCCCTGCCCCCACACTGTAGCAGGCACTGAGAATCGGGGCTGAATGTCCAGCCTCTGCCCCAAACAGCGCCATCTTGTTCCCCCTCCCAGGTCCAATGGGGTCTGTGACATTATTGATATAATCTGGGACCATACAGAACACAGTGGCACCAAATCTTATGCAAAGGGGGTCATATAAGGTGTCTAAGACCAGGTTAGGGGTGGCTGGTTAAAATTATGGTGTCTATATGTATGTATCACTTAGTATTGGCTCTATACTGTCTGTATTTTAAATTTTAAACTTGTTTCTGCGAAACATCCCAGACAAGTTGGTGTTAGCTCTGACTAGCCTGCTTGATGGTGCATTAAGGACCATCAGCTACACAACTGACCCACTGAGAGAAGGCAGATACGCCTTGTAACTCAGCAAAGTTTGCAGGGACTTGCCCATGTGACTCCAGACTCCATTTTGCTGTAACTTTCCACAGTAAGAACAAAGAGGTGTTCTTACACCTGGAAAAGCCTATAAAAGGCTGATGCCTCATCTCCATCTTGTCTTCAATCCTGCTTCTTACCTCTGGAGAGACTTTGCTACAAACTGAAGCTCTGAACGAAGGACTGATGACCCATCCCAGCTGGGAATGTTCTCCAGAGACTTGATTTGAACCTGCAGTTTACTCCATCACTGCTACAAGCCTGAACTAAGAATTTTGCCATTACTGTATGTAATTGATTCCATTTAACCAATTCTAGCTCTCATCTCTATCTTTTTCCTTTTATGAATAAACCTTTAGATTTTAGATTCTACAAGAACTGGAAACAGCGTGATTTGTGGGTAAGATCTGATTTGTATATTGACCTAGGGCTGGGGCTTGATTCTTTGGGATCGAGACAACCGTTTTCTTTTATTGGGGTGTTGGTTTTCATAACCATTCATCCCCAGGATGAGTGGCACTTGTGGTGATACTGGGAGACTGGAGCATCTAAGGAAATCACTTGTGTGACTTGTGGTTAGCCAGTGGGGTGAGACCAAAGTCCTTTTTGTCTGGCTGGTTTGGTTTGCCTTAGAGGTGGAAAAACCCCAGCCTAGGGCTGTAACTGCCCTGTTTAAGTGATTTATCCTGAATTGGCACTCTCAGTTGGGTCCTGCCAGAACCACATTGTCACAGGGTCAGCCGCACTTCCCGGCCAGAGAGGGCAGAGCCTGGCGCGGTGAACTGGGCTGACGAGTGCTGCCCACAGCTGGGCAGGGAATGGCCCTGAGACCTGCAGGATCTCACCCCACCTCCGTGTTAATCCCAGAGCTCCCAGCAGTCAGGCTCCGTGGCCTGGTCCCGCTTAGCTCCCAGCTGCCTCTCCTAGCTGGTGTCTGGACCCAGAGCCTGAAGTGGAGCCAGTCTGGCCTGGCCTGACCGGTGGCAAGTCAGCAGTCCGGCTCGTCAGCCGAGCTGCACCAGCCACCGCTTGATTGGTGACTGCTCAAAAAGCAGCTCCTGCCTTCGACCTAGGCCTGCTCCAGCCTGGCCTCCCTCCAAGTGACCTGGCTCGGCTCTGGAAACTGACACCTGGCTCCAGCATCCGGCCTCTGACTCCAGCTCTGCTCCTGGGCTCCAATTCCTGCCTCCGGCACCTGGTCTCTGGTTTTGATTCCTGGCTCCAGCATCTGGCCTCTGACTCCAGCCCTGCTCCAGCCTTGCCTCCCTCCAGGTGACCTGGCTCGGCTCTGGAAACTGATTCCTGGCTCTGGCATCCAGCCTCTGGCTCTGATTCCTGACTCCAGCATCGGGCCTCTGGCTCTGGCTCTGACCCAGGCTCTGATTCCTGGCTACCAGCTCCTGCTCCAACCCTATCTGAGCAGTTGGCTAAAAACACTTTCCATTGGAGCCAGCATCTCTGAACTGAGCCTCACAGAAGCCCCAACTCCTGTCCATCCCCTGAGGTGGACCGGGACTGGAATGGGGGGTGGGCTGTGGGTCAGGACTGAGGTGCAGGGCAGAGCCAATGGAGGGGGAGAGCCCAGGGCTGGGTTAGCAGGGGACTGTGGCTCAGGGCTGTGGTCCCTCTGCGTACTGAAATCTCAGGGTGCCTGCTCACACTTCTCTGCATCCCCTCTGACTAGGGTGACCAGATGTCCCGATTTTATAGGGACGGTCCCGATTTTTGGGTCTTTTTCTTATATAGGCTCCTATTACCCCCCCACCCCATCCCGATTTTTCACATTTGCTGTCTGGTCACCCTACCTTCGACATCCCTGGCCACGTGTGCACATGCCCCTTGCCCCATCCTCTCCACGCATCTCTCCCCATGGGGATCAGTTCTCTGGTGTAGAGGGGCAGTGGGGCTGCCCATGGGGCAGTGTGGGGTGAGCACAGGGCCAGCAACTCCTGGAGCCAAATCTCTGCTTGGCCCTTGGCCAGCTGCTCTTCATATCTCCTGCCCTGCCGGGGGAGGTATCCCTTCCTTCATTCCCCAGGAAGCCTGGTCACTCCAAGTGCAGGGAAACCTGTGGGACTGGCGGGCCCCCCCCGACCACAGCCCCCGTCACCTGCTCTCCCCAGCAGAGATCAGAGCCAGCAGGCTCTACCAGGACAGGGAATCTCCAGTGTCAGGGCATCCGTCAGACCCCAGTGCGCTCGGTTCGTAAGCAGCAATAGGAAACCAGGCTGCAGCCCAGAGACCACTGGTGATGGGCATCCACTGGGCACCATCTGCATCCTGAAACTGGATACCAAAGTCACATGACATTGACCTTTTCCCCTGATTGCACTGGCTATCTGGGGATCACTCCTGCCCCACCATGTTGACATGCGGCTACCTCTGGGGTGGGACAGGGAGGCTGTTTGTACAGGGAGTCTTTCAGCATTTGATAGGGTTGCACCACCCACGGTTTGACAAGGGCCCTCTCTGGCCCAGAATCTCTCTGCTCCATGAATGTCTCCCCACTAACCACCTCCTGCTGCCGCCACTGGGCATCAGAAGAATCTGAGCCCGTGAGAATATGACTGGACGTGTGCACCGGAGCCTGGAACAGGAGCCCATCTGGCAGCGCCCCCCTGCGCACCCCAGGAGAGGGCTGTGTGCCGGCTTTCCGCCAGGAGCTCTGTCACATGACTCACTCTGAGAGTTCTGAGCTCCAAGCTGCATCCCTGCTTCGGGTTTATCCACACCCCATTTATAGGGGCCTCTCTCGATTCCTCTTTCTGGGCCCCATACATAGGCCAGTCCCCTTTGGGTGCCTTTTCATAGCTGGTCGTACTGCCCACAGACTGAGCCACCAGGCAGCCCACGCTACGTGACTGCGGAGGTGCTCGATCACCTATGCACGGTTCCGGCTCGGGGGACCTGGTTCGTAGAATTGCTGGCACGCGATCAGGTCGCAGTGTCACCGGCCCCTTTACCCCCTCTCCCCGTGGGGCGCTCGTCTAGCTGGGTGCCAGCCTCGATGAACATCAGCCCTTGTTCTGCTGCAAACCCCAAAACCGCAGGCGTCAGCCCAGACTCGAGCAACCAGGCTCTTTCGAACGGTTCCCAGACTCGGTCCCATCCCACTGGCCCTAGGTTTCAAGGCCCAGGAACCTAGCAAGGGAGTGAGATGCAGCCAGTCCGCAGGGGGGATCTGGTTCAGTTCACAAACCTCAGAGGTGGGGAGGGAGGCAGCTAGACCTCGCCCTCCTGGGAAGGGGCCAACAATTTAGCATCTCTGCCCCCTGCGTGTGGGCATCCTCTGGTCTCTCCCCGCTGCCTGCTCCTCCCGTCTCTCACTGCTCTGTGTCCTGTTCCTGCTGTGGCTGCTTTTCGCGACCCTCTCGTTCCCCTCCACGTGCCGTTAGGAACTCACTCGCCTGCCTCTGCTCCTCCACACCCAGCCCGAGCCTCTGCCACGCCAACCCCAGAGAGGGGGAGGTGGGTCGTGGGGCTGCCCTAGCACTGAGATGGTAACGAGGGTCTAGAGCAGTGGTGGGGAGCTGGGAGTCAGGACACCTGGTTCTTTTCCCTGCCTCTTCCACCTTCAGACTGTCCTCCATTCTGGGGTGGATCTGGATCTCCCCTGGCTGACGCTGATGACCTGGGACATGGGGCCAGAGCCTCCTCTGGGACTGGACTTGGGTCCACACGGTGCCACCGGGGCAGGCCCATGGCCTCCAAGACTCCCAGATTGGGGCTCTGAGCACCGGCCTGCCCTGTATCTCCCGTGTTAACCCTTTGGTCCTCCCCTCCCCCTGCCCCGGGTTTCAATGCAAAATGCAAAGGGAAACTGAGGAACACATAGGCATAAAAAATATTGTAAAAATTCCCACTTGGTCACACTTCCCTGGCACTGAGATGTGGCTGCTTCTGGGACGAGGCGTGTGGGTTGTTTATAGAGGGATCTCTCACCTGGCACTGAGATGCAACTGCCTCTGGGGTACGGCACAGGGGCTATTTCTACAGAGGTCCCTCCCCCAGCATTGAGATAGGGTGAGAGAGTTCCTAAGCTGGAAAGGCCCTGTTCTCTGTCTGCGAATTACCGAGCACCCATCGGCCGAGGGGACGACCTTTCAGACACAGCCGCTTCTGGTGCGACTGTTTATTGGT
Source organism: Gopherus flavomarginatus (assembly GCF_025201925.1). Classification (NCBI taxonomy): domain Eukaryota; kingdom Metazoa; phylum Chordata; order Testudines; family Testudinidae; genus Gopherus; species Gopherus flavomarginatus. The sequence continues at coordinate 20,257,094 of NC_066632.1, read as the reverse complement.
GACCTGGTTCCCTGCAACGCAAACCGTGCTCCTCAAACATCTGGACCCTTAGCGGGTGGCCAGGCCAGCAGCCCAAGGCATGAGCCAAGTTCAGTGAGTCTCTGTCCTAGTGGGAGAAAACTGCCCCCTCCCCCTCCACAACCAAGCCACCAGAACAGCAGCAGCACAGATGACCCTCCAGGCCAGAGAGACCTAGGTGCCTTGTCTCTCTAGGGCAGGGTGAGGCTAGCTTTTGGGGGGCTGTGTGTGCATGAGGGGGGAGTTCCTGTCCCAACTGTACCTCCTTTGGAGAGACCAGAGGCCACCATCCTGGGCCCTAACCCCTCACTTAGAACCGATAACAACCAGAATTGCAGCAGTGGGCAGGGTGGAGCGTGATGGGGTGGGGGGCACGATGGGATAGTGTTGTGGGGGGCACACTTCATCTCTACAGAGTCAATGAAAGAATGTGCCTGAATGAAACTGATGGTGTGTGTGTGTGTGTGTGTGTGTGTGTGTGTGTGTGTGTGTGTGTGTGTGTGTGTGTGTGTTAATTAACAACCCCCAGGGATGATTCTGCTTCCCAAAGGAGGTAAATTCTCCCCCCTCACACACACACATTTTTTCTTTTTCTCGTTCCTTTCCTTTATAAAGAAATACCATCAAAAATCCCAGGATCCGGAACGACAAAGCGAGAGAAGCCGAACGAGACTCCCGGCTGGGACTCGACCTTTTCCACAGAGAAAGAAATCCCACCCCCACGAGAAAATGCTTTTCAGGGAAGAAAAGGTCTCATCAAAAATGAATCAAACCCTTAATTAAAGCTGGGCGTGGGGTGGGGAGCCGGGGTTTGGCTGCGAAGCCAGGGCGCTGGCTGGCTGCACTGGTTCTCAGAGTGGTGCTGGGGGGGCAGGGAAGGATTTATGGAGGAGCCTTTAATTAAGTAATAAAACTGGGGAAGGGGCTGCCTGGCAGTGGGAAATGGCCCATTGGAGAATCTGTCCTAGGGGCACCATGCTCTCCTGAAGCCCCATAAACTGCCTTATTTATAAGGCTCTTACCAGCCACCGGAGTAAATAAACCCCAGCGCTGGCACTAAACCATCCCGTTGTGGAGGCTGGCAGACACTGGCATCATGCCCTGCTCTGACAGGCAGTGCAGGGTGTGTGTGTGCCCACCACAGACACTGTGGAGGGAAATCACTCCCTGCCTGGGAGGCACAGAATTAACACTTTGTGGGGGAACAAAGTTGTGCGGGGGCATGGTGGAGAACTGGCAAAATCATTAGGGCTTGAAGGAAGAGTGAAGTTTGTGCCAGGAAGGTACAAGGGTCTACAGCAGTGGTGGGGAGCTGGGAGTCAGGACACCTGGTTCTTTTCCCAGCCCTGGGAGAGGAGTGGGGTCTACTGGTTAGAGCAGGGGAGGGGTTGGGAGTCTGGGCTCCTGGGTCCTTTTTCCAGCCGTGGGAGGGGAGTTGCTCTAATATTCCTTGCTGGCTCCCTGTCATAGCCTGTTTCCATGCAGTCCCAGTTCCCGGCCACTCCTGCAGCCCTGCCCACGATGGGCTTCACGAGTGATGCTGGCCCACATGCCCTGTAAGGGCAGTATCGAGGTCTCTGCCCATCCCGTCCCCAGGAGCTGTGCAGCTGGGCCCTGCTCCTCGAGCTCTGGGCGGCTGGGGGAAGGAGGAGAGGCCGCCCAGGGAATCACACAGGGAGGGAAGCTGCGGCAGGGTCCAGCCAGGCGGTGGGGGCCCCCGCTGTATGGAGTGTCGGAGCCAGTGGAATGCCAGGAGCTCGTCACTGGCCTGGACCTGTCCCTAGGGGGTGACATCAGTATCTGGCTGTCATTGGTCCTGCACTGCCCCTCTCTGCCCCCTTCCCCCTGCCCCGTGCAAAGGGTCTGCAGTGAGCACAGAGTCTGCAGGGTCCCACATGGCACCGGGGTGTCGCATGGGCACCATCACTGCCCGGGGGTGGGGTCACACAGGGCTATACCATCACTGCCTGAGGGGGTGGGGGCAGGGTCGCACAGGACCATGTCATCACTGCTGGGTGGAGGGGGGGGCACAGAGGGCCATGCCAAGAGGGCTGCACCATCACTACTTGGGGTTGTGTGTGTGGGGGGTCACACAGGGCCATGCCATGGCTGGAGTTGGGCTGGGAGTCCTCTGCATTGGCTGCACTCACAGGCTGTGAGGATGCTCTGCCGTGGGCCTGGCTCCTTCCCCACTGCCTGCCCCCTGACCATTGCCCCCAGCCCGTGCACCCCCTCCCCCACACTGCCTCCCACTCCCACCCCTCTTCCTCTGTGCTCCCCCCCATGTTAATAGAGATAATGGGGGTCACTGATTGGGGGAGAAAAGTGCTGGCAGCTCCTGGGCCGGGGGCGCTGGGGGTGGGGGGTGGAAGAACATGGACAGACAGACGGACAGTGGGCTGCCAGCTGGCACCAAGTGGGGCTGGGTGGTGGGGGAGCTCCCCAAAGGCTCTTTTCGCCCAATCCCAGCCCTGCCAAGCCCAGGCAGGGTCAGGCCCAGCCCGGGCTGCGACGGCAACACCTGGACACCAAACACAGCCGTCCCCACGGGTAGCTGCCACCAGCCACACACTGATGGGTGGTGGGCTGGGCAGGAGGCCTTGAGCACCTCTGGGCTAGGGGGCCGGGCGATCTCGGGCTGGGCACTGCCCCCTAGGCCTCAACGGCTCAGCTGCCTGCTCCCTACAGGGCCACTGCTGGGATCCCGCCCTTGCCAGCTGCCATGTTGGAGTTACAGCACCAGAACAATCCCACCCAGCCACTGCCTCTTCCAGCCCCCGTCTCTGATCCCCATCCCATGGCCCCCTCCTCTTTCCTTCCTATCTGACCCCCCACTTCTCTGCCCCCGGCACTGATCCCCTCCCCATCTCTCTGACCCCCACGACCCTCCCCATCTCTCTGACACTCCCCACGATCCCCTCCGCCATCTCTCTGTGGTGCAGTGGTGCTGTTCCACCCCAGAGGCAGCTGCAGTTCTGTCATGGGCGAAGCCAGCGTGGTGCTCTGGGGCAGAAGGTGCAAGGGGGATGGATACTTGTGGCTGTGATCCAAGGACATGTGTGTGTAGGGGGTGGGGGGGATGTTGGGGATGAGGAGGGATTTGTCTCACTTCAGCTTCCAGCCCTTGGATCCTGTTACGCCTTTCGTTGCTAGAGGGTCTGACATCAAAGAAAGGGGCTGGCGGTTTCACCTCTCAAGCCGGCTCTGCTAGAGGGGGAGGGCGTCAGTCTAGTCACGTGCCCAGCTCGCCATCACCAGATGGCAGCTCTGACTGGACACTGCCAGGGCCAGTTATTGCTCCTCCTCCCTGACGAGACTTGGGTCACCCCTAGATTCAGCAAGGAAAATCTCTCTACCCCTCCGGACACTATGGGGCTGGATCAAACCCACAACTTCGTCTAGCCCAGAACCCCCCTCCTTCCATGCCACATCAGACCCACTGGCCCATCCAGCCCAGAGCCCCCACACTCCCCTCTGCCCCAGATCAGACCCATGGGCCCATCTAGCCAAGAACCCCCTTGCCTCTGCCCCATATCAGACCGACAGGCCCATCCAGCCCGGTAACTCCCAGAACAGAACAAAAGTGGCAGGGTGGCCCCAGGAGAAGCGTGTAAAGGGACCAGGGTGGGGTGGTTAGGGGGATTTTGCCCCGGAGGGTAAGAGGAGGGAGGCTGCTGCTGGGGGAAATAGGTAGGAGGCAGAGAGCATAGCTGATCCTCAAGGGACTTTGCATCTAGGATGGTCGTTGTCCAGTGTGATCTGGGCTCTGTCTGGTGAGGGCAGGGCACCAAGCTGGTGGGTTGAACACGGTGTGCGGGAGGTGGTGACAGCTTCACAGGCGCGGCTGCCTGCCTGCTGGTGGCGAAGTCCCGGTGTAACCAGGAGTGGTGTCAGGCCTGTGAGAGGGGTGTGTCTGTGCATTGGGGGCCAGCGCTGAGGGACAGCGGGTTCCAGGCCTCGGTTGTGGGTGCCGGATGGAAAGTCTGTGCCCTGCGAGTGCACCCAGGAGCACCAAGATTGGGGCAGCGGCTGGACTCCACGCAGGCGCCAGGAGCAGAGGCGGTGGGTTCCCCCCACAGGAACCCTAGGAGTTGGCCAGGAAGGGGAGTTTGCTAGGATCTGTGACAGCCCTCTCCTACCCTCTCCTCTGCCCTCTATCACACCCATGGGCCAATGTGGCCCAGTATTTCCTACACACATTCCCCTCTGTACCAGACTGGACCCACAGGCCCACGCAGCCCACTATCACCCTTCCACTCTTGTCTGCCCCAGATCAGACCCATAGGCCCAGCTAGCCTGATACCCCCCTAGCCCCAGTCCTCTCTGCCCCAGATCAGACCCCCGGACGGGCCCAGTATCTTGTTTGCAGAATCGGATCCGAGTCCGACTACTCTTCGTGGCTGGGAGTAAAGCTGTTAGCTTGAGAACAAGCGAAAACATCTTGAGAATTGTGTCCCTGGAAGAAGAAATTCTTCTGGGCCCCAAGGTCATTCTCTGCCCTGGAGCAGGAGCGCCCGTCACCCAGACCCTGCCAGTCACCCAGTCACCACCCTGCTGGGGCATAGGGGTCAGCCCTGCCTGCCAGGGGAGAGCGCCCCCTGCTGAGTCCCCATCCAGCTCCCTGCAGCACGGCGCCCCCTAGGGCCGCACTGGGGTATTGGGGTCAGCCCTGCCTGCCAGGGGAGAGCGCCTCCTACTGACCCCTCCCTGCTGCTCCTGGCAGCACAGCGCCCCCTAGGGCCGCATTGGGGTATTGGGGTCAGCCCTGCCTGCCAGGGGAGAGCACCCCCTACTGACCCCTCCCTGCTGCTCCTGGCAGCACAGCGCCCCCTAGGGCCGCACTGGGGTATTGGGGTCAGCCCTACCTGCCAGGGGAGCGCACCTCCTACTGAGCCCTCCCTGCCGCTCCTGGCAGCACAGCGCCCCCCTGGGGCATTGGGGTCAGCACAGACTGTGAGGGGAGAGTGCCCCCTGCTGAGCCCCCACCCTGCTCTCTGCAGCACAGCGCCCCCTAGTGCCACACGGGGGCATTGGTCTGATAATGAACAATAACGTCTTGGTTTCTGCATGCAAGGCACAGAGGCAGCTCCCCTCCACCCCCCTCACGTGATCAGCTGCTCTCTCCTTGGCAGTCCCCCACCCAAATGCTGACCTAGGCCATCCCTGCGTAGCTCGTACAGCTGCCAGGCACTGGCTTGTCACATGAATCCTCCTGCATGCTTCGGCCAGCTGTGCTCCCGAGCCGTAATGTGTCTGCTAATTGCACCAGGGGCCACAAATCACCTCCCGAATTCCGTGTCCATATGACTCATGCAAAAATCCATTTTTGCTCTTAGCGAGTGATTTACTGTGACGATGAGTTTCGAACGTGCTTCGCAGCCCAGACTCGAGTCACGCAGCCCCTCTCCCCCCCAACTATTCTGATGGGGTGGGCGCAGCATGGGCCGGGGATCATTAGGAGAAATTTCTGCCAATGCTTCAGTTCTGCAGAACCCCATACGCAAATCCCAAAGTGCAAAGACACATGAGCAAAGCAAATACATAGGAAGAACCAGGCCTGTGGCCAGCCCTGGCGGACCAATACTTTGGCCTCCGGACCATCCCTGGTGGCTCATTGGTTCTTTTGGGAGACCCCCGGGATCTGAACCATTTCTGTGGAACTGAGGCTATTGGGACCAGATTCTACCCCCGGCACAGTGGTGTCAACCGAAAACACTCGCCTGGGGCCCGATTCTGCAGTTATTTAGAACCGTGCAAAGTGAGTGTGCAAAGTGAGTGTGCAATGCTGCTGGTTTAACACGGACTTTGCACATATTTTCCACTGTCACAAATGACAGGAAAGGGCGAATTGGACCCATTGACGTCCTTGAAGTCACTCCAGATTTGCACCATTCAACGGAGAATGGAATCCGTTTCAGTAGCTGGAGTCGGTGCCCTGCAGGAGCATTTCCAGTGGGCTGGGCTCTGAATTGATTTACACCAAGCGTGAAGCCACTGGAGTCAACAGAATGGCTCCAGACTTAACCAGTGTGGCAGAATCTGGCCCTGTGCGTGTGACCTCTGGCCGTGTTGCAGATGACGCACAGCTAAGAGCGCTGGGAAAGCTTTGATGGTGCAAATCTGTGTGTCTGGAGCCACTCGGCTCTGGTGCCTGCGCCCCTTCAGCAGCACAAAATTCACTGAGGTGTTAAAAAAAGTCGATTTCCCAGAGACACAGGTTTCCAAGCGATCCAAGCCTACGGCGAGGGACCAGAATTCCAGCAGAGTTCAGCATCCAACCTGCCGAGAACCACTGAAAAGCTGGCCCCAGTTGCGGGTGCTCGGCCTGGCTGAAAATGCTGGCCGTAACATGACATTAAGAACGCGGCTTACTGGGGAGCTGTCAAACAGCAGTACTTAGTACCAGATGTACAGTACCTTCCCTCTCAACCTGTGTATATTTCATTTCAAACATTTATTTTAATAAAATTTTTAGGAGTAATACTATTCCCGGCCAGCAAATAAGCTCCAGTTACTGCAGGGAGCAGACCCAAGTCCTGGCTGTAACATGGATGTTTACCACCGGCAGGATCTCTCTGTTCATCTGCACAGCATCTGCCTAGTTGCCTCCCTGGCCTTGCAGAATGGACCTTGCACCATGTTATTTTCTGGTCATCTGTTGCAGGCTAGGATGGAGCTGGCTTGGCTAGGAACCTGGGCCAGAAGCTGCAGTTGCCTCTGGCTCCTGTGCTGAAGTGCAAGCAGCTGCCTCGGGTTCAGAGCGCAAACATGCCTGGGGATACTGGATACCTTCCTTACAGCCCCAGCTCCCAGAACTGAAGGGTACAGGGAGCCTCTCCGCTCACTTTAAAAAATCCATCAATTTCTAGCTCTCTTGGTGGCAGAGAAAAGCTGGAAAATGTGCCTCCCCCCATAGCCCTAAAAGAGACTGACGTGCATTGTTGCTTTAAACGTCTCTTGCCAAGGGGTTTATTCAGTTTTACTTTTCAATGTAAAACAGCACAATACAAAAATAAAATGAAGATCCTGAGCGTAAAAGGCCCCACGGTAACACGGACGCCAGCCCCTGGACACAACAACCTGAATATTAAACCATACACTCAAACAAATCAGTGCTTGACAAGTAAGGGGGAGGGCGGTGCAACACCCACACGAATGGGGGTGGGGTTGGATGTGTGAAAGGGGGGGGGGGCTGCGCAGGCGGGGGAAAGATTCAAGGGGGAGGAGGGAGGGGAGAGTGTCTGGGCTGCACACTGGGCCCTGGGGTGAAATCTCATGATTTTTAAGCAGCATTGGAGGCTTTTTTGGGCCTGACTCTTGATCTCTGAAGGGTTGGGGCTGGGGAGATCCTGTCAACGCTTTGTTTGATTGTTGACCTGTTGTTGGGACAGCTGCTTGTAATTAGCACTGCAGGCTGGTTTGATGGGCTAGGTCGGTGGCTTGGCACCATTTCTGTTCCCAGTCGGACAAGACGTGCGCTTGGATCAGCCTTTGTGCGAGGCTGCTCGCGAATGCAAAAGCCAAACCTCGCTTCCCTTGAATTTGCTCGAATCTTTGCTCTAGGCTGGCTGCTCTCTCGGCTGCTCCTGCTAGTCAGTTTGATCGCTGGGCTTTCTGGGGAAATCAGTATGGAAGGCTGTGAGCATGGCCAGAGAGAGCTCAGGGAAAAATTCAAGTGGAAGGTCTGGAGACACATTTTTTTGCAGCCTTTTCCCAGCTCTGGTGGCTCTCCCACGTGCTGCCTGTGGCTATTAAACTAGGGTGACCAGACAGCAAATGTGAAAAATCAGGACGGGGGTGGAGGGTAATAGGAGCTTATTTCAGAAAAAGACCCCAAAATCGGGACTGTCCCTATAAAATTGGGACATCTGGGCACCCTGTATCAAACACCTGTGCATGCACACACACACACACACACACGTACATGCACAACACACTTGCACTTGTCATACACACAGCCAATCATGCACACACAAACATGCACAAATCAGACGTGCACGCATCATACACACGTATGCATGATCTAATATAGAAACACACACGTCACCCATGCATGTCTCACATGCTCGCATAGCCAAGCATGCATGCACACACAAGACACGGGCACATATCACACTTATGTGTGAACAACCAAATGCACACGCAACCATCATGGATGCATGTCTCACACACGCACCCAGGCAGCCATACCTGCACACACAAACACATCAGACATGTGCACGTTTCACACCCACATGCAAAGCCAAATATGCCCAGGCTGCTGTGCGCTAGGACTCCAACCTTCCCCTGCAGCACCGGCAATGCAGCCCCCAGCTCGCGCATGAGAACTCGGAGGAACGTGACTAGAAACAAGAAGTGAAATTGACATGGATGCTTTTAACCTCCAAACCCAGAGAGTTAGTGACACATGGAAAGGCTTTTAGCTGTCTGTGGTGGGAGCGAGCTCCCTGCACTTGTTCTCTGTCTCTCTCCCTGTCCCTCGCTCATCACCTTGATTTCAGCTCGTCCTCTGTGGCGAACAATAAACCTTCCACGGTCCAGCCCGCCAGTCCAGAAGACAGGAATTCTGTCTGGTGAAGGAGCCCCCAGTGGAATGTGCTGCTTGGTGTGGAGAAATTCCTTAACTCCCCTCTCTCCTGAGCAGGAAGCGAGGGCTTTGAGCGTGACAGCCAAGGCCTGGAACAACAGAGCGATGCTGGGACTAGAGACACGTTCCGGGAAGAGGGAAAAGCTGAGTCTGGGATTTGGGAGGTGAGCGTTGGGGCAGTGGAGCCTGAGCTGCAGCAGCATCTCGGGGTAGGGGTGGGAGAACCACAAAACAGCACAAACCCCCCGCTCCCCCCGTGGACTCACAGTCACCTCTGACTGGCTCCAGCTCTGGCTCTGCCATAAGAACAGAAGGCCAATTTTATTCTCTTGCAGGCTAAAAAGCTAGGCAGTAGGAAGGGGGACCAGCCAGCTCCGCTGGATCCAGGGAAATGAACCCACGCCTTTGCTCCACAGCGGGCTTTTGTTGGACCAGGATGATAGAAATAAAAAAAAGGATTCACCAGCAAAAAACGCAGCCCTTGGCTAAACTGACGGATTCTCTCCTAATCTCTGGCTTGTTCCGGTCGCCAGACTGGCTTCGACCAGGCAGCCATGATATTAATGCTGTTGAGTCCAGCAGCGCCCAGAGAGCCCAGCTGACCCCAGGGCCCCGTCGTGCCAGGCGCTGCGCAAGCAGATTAAATGGCAGCCCGTGCCCGGAGTCTGATTAGCCAAGGGCAAGACGGCCTTTCCCAAGGTCACCCAGCACGGCAGCGGGATTAGCGAACGTCACCTGATTTGCTGACTGGTGCCCAAGCCATTAGGAGACGCTGCCTCTCTGGTTTACTAGCATCTCTTCCGCAGGGAGCTCTGCCAGCTGCTTCAGAGACAGGCTTTCCTGCGGGAGACAACGATGCCTGGCGAACCGGTTCTTCCCTGACTCTCCTCCCCACCAGTTAGCGAACAATAAACATCCCCCTTGAGCTCTGTCCAAAATGCACCAAGCGCTGGTTTAGCAAGGCCAAATAACTGGGCCTGGAGCAGGACGCAGCGCTCTCCACCTTGATGTGCAGTGGAACCCCAAGCCCCCATCCGGCCCCTGATCTGCAATAGCCAAATGGGGCAGCTCTGTGCAGCGCTCCCTAGCTGTGGGGGCTGGATTCTGGAGGGGGATCAGGTGGCTGGCGCCTCTCTGTGGTTCTCAGAAAAGCTGCAAAGTGCTTCTGAGTCAGGCGGAGGGAGGGCAAAGGTTCAGATTTGTTCCTCTTGAACTGGATTTATTGAATCCCTCTCGGCTCTTTCCCAGAACGACCAGCAGAAACCCAACAGCAGCAGCAGTGCTCTGTGGGGCCTGTGGGGGGATCAGGCAGGACTGGGGCCCCAGGACTGGGCCTGGGGCACTGGCTCCATGGGGGGTGCCAGGCCAGTCGGTTCCCTCAGCCCCTCGAGAGGCTCAGTCGCTTAGGACAGAAGAGACCAGATAGTTTCAATTAAAAGTCATCCCCCCCTCAGCGATCCAGAGCCCCTGCCCCCTCCCACAGCCCCCCGAATCACACAGCCCCCCCAGCCCCGCCCTCCTGCCCAGCTCAGCAAACAGCCTGTCAAACTGCAGTGTGACTGATTGCTGGGTAACTGAGGACAGCCAAGGACAGACCCAGCCCCCCCCAGCCAAATCCACCCCCGCCAGCTCCTTGGTAACTTTGGGCCCCTGCTGCAGATGACGTGGGTTCCTGGCACCCCAGGGCTGAGTGGGGTTGCTCTGCAGCCTCTGATGGATTGCAAAGGTCAGCTTGTCTCTGTTCCCCCGTCCGGCCATCTGCACCCCCCGGCTGTCTGTGCCTCTCTCTGGCTGTCCCCATGAAGGCATCAGGCAGATCCAGCCACACTCCTCCCAGCACAGCCTGGCTCCCCCGCCCCCCAGGGCTGGCCCTGGCTGGGAGAGGGGATGAGCTGGGATTATTTATGCTCCTTTTGTCCCTGCTGCAAAAAATATGGTTTGAGGGGGAAAGCAGCTGCCGGAGTGCCCATAAAGCACCCGCCCCAGCCAGGGATGAGCTCACGGCTTCTCCAGTCCGGGCCTAACTCCCGGCCCCATGCTGCCCTAAGCACTGGAGCCCACTCCACACCCAGAGCTGGGGAGAGAACCCAGGAGTCCTGGCTCCCAGACCCACCCCATCCCTGTACCCACTAGACCCCACTCTGCTCCCAGAGAACCCAGGAGTCCTGGCTCCCAGCCCCGACCCACCCCTGTACCCACTAGAACCCACTCTGCACCAGAGAACCCAGGAGTCCTGGCTTCCAGCCCCACCCCATCCCTGTGCCCACTAGACCCCACTCTGCTCCCAGAGAACCCAGGAGTCCTGGCTCCCAGCCCCAACCCACCCCTGTACCACTAGACCCCACTCTGCACCAGAGAACCCAGGAGTCCTGGCTTCCAGCCCCACCCCATCCCTGTACCCACTAAACCCCACTCTGCTCCCAGAGAACCCAGGAGTCCTGGCTCCCAGCCCCAACCCACCCCTGTACCCACTAGACCCCACTCCGCACCAGAGAACCCAGGAGTCCTGGCTCCCAGCCCCAACCCACCCCTATACCCACTAGACCCCACTCCGCACCAGAGAACCCAGGAGTCCTGGCTTCCAGACCCGCCCCATCTCTGTATTCACTAGACCCCCCTCTGCACCAGAGAACCCAGGAGTCCTGGCTTCCAGACCCTCCCCATCCCTGTACTCACTAGACCCCACTCTGCACCAGAGAACCCAGGAGTCCTGGCTCCCAGACCCTCCCCATCCCTGTACCCACTAGATCCTACTCTGCTCCCAGAGAACCCAGGAGTCCTGGCTCCCAGCCCCGACCCACCCCTGTACCCACTAGACCCCACTCTGCACCAGAGAACCCAGGAGTCCTGGCTCCCAGACCCGCCCCATCCCTGTACCCACTATACCCTACTCTGCTCCCAGAGAACCCAGGAGTCCTGCCTCTCAGTCCCCCCGCCCCAGACCCGGCTCCCCTCCCATTTCATTTAACGTTTCCTGTTCCCCTGCATGCGTGTGGGGACCAGAGATGTGGGGGGAGGGGCCTGAATGCCAAGGAGCTGGCGGGTGGGGGAGGGGAGACAGGAGAGCAGGGTGGGCACTGGAGGGTCATGGACTGGTGGGGGAAGAGGATGAGCCATAGGAGATGGGCAGGAGCGTTGGAGGTTGGGGGAGAATGTGGATGGGGAGGGCACTATCCTCTGTAAAGTACCCAGCCCAGGTGCTCTGGGCAGGCACTACCTCCCCATTAGCCAAACACCCCCTGCCCCACAGGAGAGACCCCCCCACCCCTCACAGTCCCCAGCAGGAGGGGGGCCGAGAGGTGCAGGACACAGCTCCTGACACAGAAGGTGGCTGTGATGGGGAAACGGGTTCCCTGTTCACACGGGGTATATAAATCAGGAGTGAGGCCCGTGGTGTGCATGTAAATCAGGAGTGAGGCCCGGGGTGTGTGTGTAAATCAGGAGTGAGGCTGGATGCTGAGAGAGACACAGGGTCAGCCAGTGACCTGCCGCTTTGGGCTGGGCCCAGCCCTGTTTCATCTCTTCCCCATGCAGGGTAGTGGGAGGTTCTGGGGGGGTCACCAGCGTGGGGTGGGCAGGGGGGAGCCTCCAGGGTCAGGTTAGATGAGCTCGATGGGCCTAACAGAAATCTCTGGCCTCACTCCTGATTTACAGCCCCCCAGCCTTACTCCTGATTTACACACACACCCCGGGCCACACTCCTGGTTCCCCAGGCAGAGCCCCCCCGGCTCCCCCAGCCAGAGCCCCCCTCTCCAGCTACCCCACTGCCCCAGGGGCCAGGGACAAGGAACGTTGGGGGAGGGAACCAGCATCTTGTCTCTGGCTGTTCTGGGCCCTGGAGTGGAGGTGGGGAGCCATTGTCCCCACTGTGGTTTGTCTGTCTCCCTCCCCTCCCCCTCTCCCAGCTCCCCCCCCCCCTTCTCCATCTCAGGCCAGTCTTCCTGCCCCAGATGGTCCACCCTGGAAACATCCCGGGATCCAATGGGCAATGGCTCATTCCCAGCCCCTTGCGACTCCCCCACCCAGCTCTGACCCTGTGTGGTCCCCCCTCAGCAGCTGGCAGAGTAGCCCCCAGATCAGCCTGGCTCAGACACCTGGTGCCTGCGGGGAATGGTGCTCTCGGGTGGGGCAGCGAATTCCCATCCCAGGTTCATGGAGGAGGCTCCACTGGTGGAGGATTCAGTCCCATTAACAACAGCGTCTCCTCTCCGATTGGCTGCTGCCCTGGGACAGCCCTGGGACCTGCCCCCCAAACTAATGGGGTTGGGGCTGGGGCCACAGCTTGCTGAGGAAAGAGCCCTATCTGGTTCCCACACCGGGGAGCACCATGCGATGGGGAAGGGGAGATGGGGGTGGGGTGTTCTGGACCTCGTTGGGAGCCAGAGGCTGAAATCCACCCCTCACCCGACGGTGCTGAGACGGCTCCGATCCTGCTCTCTGGGCTGAGCAGCGCCGTGCCTGGAGCCGGCACTGAACCTCTGCCCAAAGGCCAGGGGAGTTATGGCCCCTTATTAGCCGAAATGGACAATGAGAGCCGTGGGGCTGGGAGAGTGGGAGGGGGAGAACGCAGTGCCCTTCTGCTGCCCCCCCCCAACTGACAGCTCTGAGGGCCAATGCAGCGCGGGGGGGACACATTCCACCCCCATGGGAGCAACACCGTTACAGCCGCCGCCCTGCAGCGCCAGCCACTTGCCACTAGGGGACGCTATGGGGACAAGGCTGCTCTGGGGCAGAACCGGGGGTGGGTGGTTTGGTGCATGGATCTCTCAGCACAGGCCCTGTGAAGGGGGAGGGGCACCCCATGGGGCTGATTTGAGCTTCTTAGAGGTCGGTGGGAGGCCGGAGGGGCTGGGGCTGAACCGCGGCGGAGGCTGGGGCTGCCTGTGGTGCCGTTTGGTTTCTCGCCAGGGACGTCCGAAGGCCTGGTTCCCCAGAACACCGCGGGCGGCTCCGCTCCCAGCCCCCAGCTTGGTCAGCCCGTCTGGCCAGCTTGTCTCAGGCCCCCGCTCCCTGGCTCGCCTGCTCTGTGCCTGTCTCTGCTGGGCCCGTCTCGCGCTGTGCGGTTTTGCACCGGGCCCGCCTGCTCTGAGCAGGACCCAGCGACCTCCACCTGGTGCTCAGGGCTGGGCCTGCTCTGCCAGGCCTGCGTTAGCTGCCTGCCTGGCCAGCTGTGGTCCCACAGCTGTTCTAGCCAGGTTCCCCAGGTCTAATCCAGCCCAGGACAATAAATATTTCAAAGCCCCCTTGGAGCTCAGATCTGAATGGTTTTACCCCCCTCTCCTGGTTTTGCTATTAGCATAATTTTAGTCTCCTTTGCCCTGGCTCAGGGCCAAGGTCCAGCCGACCTGCCTGGCGTTTGCTGCGGGCCCTGGCTGGGTCCCACTGGCCGTGCTGATCCCTCCCCAGCACCAGAGCCAGGGGAGAAGACACCCCATGCAGCCAATGGCCCCGTGGCAGGAGTCCCACCCAGGTCACAGGCTCCAAAGGGCACTGAGCTGGGAGATTTATGGCCCGTCGGCGGGAGCTGCTGGAAATGGAGCAAGGCCGTTTCCCAGGCTGCTGGGACGGCAGCTGAAGCTGCCTTTGCCAAGCATAACAATGTGCCGGCCGTCCCGGGGGCAGCACCGTGAAGAGACGCGGCTGCAAATGCCTGCGCTCAGCAGAAAGCAAAACCAAAGGCCAGCACTCAAAGCACATGGCTGGGAACTAGGCTCCTGGGCACTATTCCCAGCCCTGGGAAGGGAGTAGGGTCTAGTGATTAGAGTCATAGACTATCAGGGTTGGAAGGGACCTCAGGAGGTCATCTAGTCCAACCCCCTGCTCAAAGCAGGACCAATCCCCAACTAAATTATCCCAGCCAGGGCTTTGTCAAGCCAGGCCTTAAAAACCTCTAAGGAAGAAGATTCCACCACCTCCCTAGGTAACTCATTCCAATGCTGGGAACCAGGACCCCTGGGTTCCATGCCTGGCTCTGCCCCAACCCGCTGGGTCAAACTTCCCTGTGCTATTGGCCCAGGCCGTGATGCTGTTCGGCTCACTCATAACATGGTGTTTCCCACACCTGCCTGTGACAGGTCCCATCATCTCCTGCTCCCATCCCCAGTTGGAGGAGCCGGGCCCAGCAGCCACGGTGCAGGTGTGAGTGTTGGTGGATCGCAGCTCAGCCCCTGCCCGGGAAGCCGGAGATTCGGGCTAGGAGGAGGGAGGGGTGCCATAAGCCAGTCGGGCATCCTAGGGGTGATGATCTCAGCTGGGCCACTGCTGATCCCCTATAATCAGCCTCCACCAACTCAAATGAGGGGAACACCAGGGGCTTCAGAGCTTGTTCCCTCAAGCCATCAGCACGCCAGCCAATAGCTGGGCTCAGGCTAATGCTAACGGCTCCAGGGTGCAGCCCTGTAACAGGCGGGCTGTAGGGCGCCCCCATGCGATGTCACCTGAGCTTGCAGGCTGGGGGCCAATGAGAACTGCAGTCTCTGGCCGGCATCCACCAGTCGCAGCAACAAAGGTGCTTCATGGTCATGTCAGGTGTTGCTGGCCTTTCTCTGCCACAAGGGGGCGCTCTGAGCACTGGGATTCCAGCCCTGACAGGGCTGGGGTCCTGACTGAGGGCACACACCCTCCTGGAGTTGGGAATGGAACGCAGGAGCCCTGACTCCCAGCCCCCCTGCTCTGACCACTAGACACCACTTCCTTCCAAGATCTGGGGATGAACCCAGGAGTCCTGGCTCCAGCCAGATGCTTTGAGCACTATGGCCAAGCAACAGCACTTGCCAGGCTAAGTCATGTCCCTACCTCCCATGCTAGGGTCCCCTGCTGGAGCGTCTGGGGCCAGTGGGGGCACTCAGCTGGCAGCCCCTACCTCATCACCCCCATTCCCACTCCATCCCCCCTCAGGGGAGGGCGGCTGGCAGAGGGCTGCGGTCCACACAGGCTGGCAGGGGCACTGATGTGAGCAGGGAAGGGGCTCTGTGCCCTGTGGGTCACCCAGTCCCAAGTGCCATGCCCACAGCTGGCCTCCCCATTGGCAGAGGATGCAATGGTCATGGGGGCCGAACTCACCAGTGGTGGGTCCCTGCAGGGTGTGGGCAGGGGCATCAGAGAGACCCAAGGGCACAGGGGGTCCTGTGTCTGGCTCTGTCCCTCCCCTCGTTCCCCACAGCACTGGCCCTGGATTCGAACCCCAGCACTGTGCTTCCCACTCTGGGTTCTCTCATCCCACCACCACTCTCGCACCACAACATACTAGGGTGGGGAGCGCCAGCTGCCCCAGCTCTGCCGTCACCGGGGGGTTGGTTCTGCCCAGCCTGGGCCTGGAGCCGGGTGGGGTTTGGAGCCACTTCAGCCTCCAGGGGGTTGGATTCGAGATCCCCGGGCCAGTTGCACAGCACAGCAGGGACAAACCACATGTGTAGGGACAACGTATGTGTGTGTGTGTGTGGGGGGTGTATACCACTGCCCCCCGCAGGACAGGATCAGCATTGCCTAGCTGTGTGGGCATGCGCTGCCCTCTGCTGCATGGACCCAGAACTGCTGGGCTGTGTGCTGTAGGCCCTGCACTGCATTCCGGTATCATCTGAGCAAAGAAGACCATGTCTAGGAGAAACAACAGGGGGGCCTGGGAGCCAGGGGTTCTAGGTTCTGTCTCCGGCTTGGGATGGGGAACAGGGTCAGTGGTTAGAGCAGAGGGGGGGCTGGGAGTCAGGACTCCTAGATTCTAGCCCCAGCTCTGTCCCTATCTGGCTACGTGACCTTAGGCAAACACATCTCCTGTGTGTGGATCCCTTCCCCCACCTCGGGGGCGGGGGACGATAATGCCCAGGTATTATGGTCGAGGGGGGCAGAGAATCCTTAGAGATGCACCCCGTTGCTCACCAGCTACACTATGGTCTGGGTCAGGGGCCGATCGCATGCTGGGCAGGGGGACCTGGCCTGTCTCGCAATGGGGCAGGGAGGAGCTGGGCGCAGACAGAAAGGACAGAGCTGATTAATTGACGGTCCTAGTGGTTTGCCATTAAGAATGTTCAAGACACCCAGGGGCGGCTCCAGGCACCAGCACGCCAAGCGCATGCCTGGGGCGGCCGCCGCGAGGGTGGCAGGCAGCTTGCCTTCGGCGGCTTGCCTGCAGAGGATCCGCTGGTCCAGCAGCTTCGGCAGACCTCCCGCAGGCGTGCCACCGAATCCGCGGGACCGGGGACCTCCCGCAGGTGTGCCACCGAATCCGCGGGACCGGGGACCTCCCGCAGGCAAGCAGCCAAAGGAAGCCTGCCTGCCGTGCTTGGGGCGGCAAAATACCTAGAGCCGCCCCTGAAGACGCCAAATAATCAAGCTCAGCCAAATTTGTGGTCTAAAGCCCAAACAATACAGTGTGGGAAGGAAGGGTGACTTGATCACAGGTCCTCCAGGAAACCAAGTCTCCCAGCATGTTCAGTCCCTCTTGCACAGGCCCCTTCGCTAGGACGGCCGCTTGCAGCAGGGCTCTCATCACTTAACATGCACCTCGCCGGCTGGTACCAGCTTTGGCACTATGATACTGCCCCTCATATTCTTCATCGAGATAGTGTTATGACCTGAATATGGCATAACTGAGATATACTTCATGCAAGATGGCTCGTGAGGTATCACTGGAAAGGTAATGATTTACTGAATGTGATTGTTCTATTTTTAGGCATGTATCGTTTCTGTATCTGAAGTTAGGAATATCCACTATGTAACAATTACAAGTGGGTTTGCACCTGG
Organism: Gopherus flavomarginatus; assembly: GCF_025201925.1. Lineage (NCBI taxonomy): Eukaryota > Metazoa > Chordata > Testudines > Testudinidae > Gopherus > Gopherus flavomarginatus. Next base: position 20,239,750 of record NC_066632.1, on the reverse strand, counting down.
GGAACGCCCGCCAGAGAAAATGCAGTCGCCTGTCTGGTTAGACAATGGGCCATTAGGGAGAACAATAGGAGAGCAATGCCCCTCTGCTATGTACATCGGCCAAACTGGACAGTCGCTACGGAAAAGGATAAACGGACACAAATTAGGAATGGCAATATACAAAACCTGTAGGAGAACACTTCAACCTCCCTGGCTACACTATAGCAGACCTTAAGGTGGCCATCCTGCAGCAAAAAAACTTCAGGACCAGACTTCAAAGAGAAACTGCTGAGCTTCAGTTTATCTGCAGATTTGACACCATCAGCTCAGGATTAAACAAAGACTGTGAATGGCTTGCCAATTACAAAATCAGTTTCTCCTCCCTTGGTTTTCACATCTCAACTGCTAGAACAGGGCCTCATCCTCCCTGATTGAACTACCTCATTACGTCTAGCTTGCCTGCATATATATACCTGCCCCTGGAAATTTCCACTACATGCATCTGACGAAGTGGGTATTCACCCACGAAAGCTCATGCTCCAAAACGTCTGTTAGTCTATAAGGTGCCACAGGATTCTTTGCTGCTAATAGGACTTTGAAAGTGCTAATCTCCCACCTTCCTGGGAAGTCTTCCTGAGAACTTATGGCTGCTTTGACACTGCAGGGTCATGTGATCATGTCACCTGGTACTGGACTCCATCTTGGACTGCTAGTGGTTTTCCATAAAGGGGGTGGGGGTCAAACTGGGAAACAAAAGGATTCCCGGCATATGTAAATCCTATTTAAGGCAGAGAAGTGAGTTAATCAGGGTCAGTTCTTCACTGAATCCCAGCCTAAAATGATTACTGAAAACACCTATGACTGATCTGGGGAAGAAAGGACTGGACCCAGGTTGTCTGGCCTGTGAAAGGAATATCTGGAGTTCTAAACTGCAAGCAAGAGCAGTTTGTCTTCAAGAAACTCTGCAACCTAGGGTGAGAAATCACTACTTGTGATTTCTTTAGTGTATTAAGCTTAGTTTGCACGTTGGCTTTATTTGCTCAGTAATCTGCTTTGATCAGTTTGCTATCCCTTGTAATCACTTAAAATCAACCTTTGTCATTAATAAACTGTTTTTTGGTGTCTCTAAACCAGTTTTTGCCATTCATAAGAGGGGACAAAAGGCTGTGCCTCTCTTCCTCCACATTGAGGGAGGGAGCGGATTTCAACGAGCTGACGCTGGACAGTTCTCTGTGCTGCGCAAGGCAACACAATTTTGGGTTTACACTCCGGAGGGGCTGTGCACTTGAGTGCTGGGCAATTCCCGAGTTGAGTGTTCCTGTGCAGAGCTGATCTCAGTGTCTGTGTCTTTCTGCAGCTGGGTGTGTCCCTACCTGTGTGTGTGCTGGAGGAGGCTTGAGGTCCTGGCTTAGCAGGACAGTGCAAGGGAACCTATGCTGATGGAACCGGTGGGCTTAGTGATACCCCAGTACATCATGCTGCACCCTGGGGGGGACAACCCATCACAGGTGCCTCCTGCACTTTCCCATCTGAATGTCAAATGCCATCCATTAATGGGCAGAAAGGTACTTCCAACTGCAAAGCATCTGTGCAGCATCCACCACGTCCTTGTACCTCCCGTGTACCGTGGGTTCATAACACTCTGCCAGCTATCTGCCTGTCCCAGGTGCTGAGCTCTGCTTGTCCCAGGGCACTGTGGGAGATCTGCCTTAGCATAAGTGAGCAAGAAGAAGCAGAGTACGATTTAGCAGGATTACCCAGCCCGTATTAGTACCACGGGCATAATACTCTATGATATAGATTATATTAGTACCATGGGCATAATACCTATTTGTGTGTGTATCTAGCCTATGCTGCCAGGGAAAGCGCTGGGCTGACCAGACCGTGCTGTACACAGCCCCTTCTTGACCCCTCCGAGGTGCCTGCATCCTACAGCATGAGGATGGGGTTGCCCCCCCAACGCCTCGACAGTGCGGATTCTCCCACCTCCCATGGCAAAAGGGATTCCCCTGTGACTCTGCAGAGCACCTCGCTTCGGGACGGAGGGGCAGAGATGGGGTGGCCCAAGCCTGCCCCAAAGGGGAATGGTTCACACACGTTTGTCCGTCTTGAAAGGGCTGGAGAGCTAAAGCTGGAGCACCCCCTGCTGAGGAAACTGCCCCCTTCTGAGCTGACCATAGGCACCGGTGGGAAGATGCCATTCCCCCCATCACTATTGAGAACCTGAACTTGTCAGGCGAGGAGAGGAGAGAAAGGGGCCCAGCCCCTCCGCACTTGGCCCCTGATCAGAGCTGGGGGCATAACAGCAGAGCCCCTTCCCTGCGGCAGAACAGGGGTGTCACAACACCACTCAGCTTTGGCTGCTTCACCCCCCGCCCCATTCACAGTCCTGCCAGTGACCTGTACCTGACGATGTCAAAGCCCAGCACAGATCGTGAACTGTGCCACAACCCATCCAGAGGGGAGCTAGGGCTTATCCCGCTGTAACAGGGCAGCAAAGTGATGCACAGAACAGGGACGGAGCTAACCCCAGCTCAGAGAGTCAGTGGCAGAGGTGGGAATAGAACCGGGAGTCCTAACTTCTCCCCCTCCCCAATACCACTTCCCTCCCAGAGCCAGCACTGGAACCCAGGCGTTCTGGATCCCAGCTGCCCTGCTCTGATTCTCACCTATGCAGTCACAGGCACCCCTGGTTCTGCCTCTGGCACACCGCACGTTCACACTGCACGGCACCTCCAGTCTCCTTGCCCCCATCCCTGGTGCACAAGAGCAGCGGTTGTGCTCCTCTCACAAAGGGGGAGGGAGCCCCAGGCTCTGCAATGATAACCCCCTCCTCAAAAAAGCTGCTTGTAATAACCTGGCTCTGTGGCTGGCCATCAGCATTGTCCTCTGCTGGCTAGAAACAGCACTGCTCAGCTGGGAGTCACAGACCCTGTACTGCTAACAGCTAGTGGGGATTCTCCTGTGTCACGGAGTGTGGGGGAGACAAGTCCCTGCACCCCCAGCTTCCTGCAACTCACCATGACTCTTAGCCAGCCAGTAAGACAGGAGGTTTATTTAGATGACACGAGCACAGTCCAAGACAGGTCTTGAAGGTACAGACAACAGGACCCCCTTTAGTTAGGTACCTCTTGGGGAGCCCAGGGAGGCCAGAGCCCCTTTCAGACACCCGAGCCCCATCTGGGCTCCCCTCCATTTTCCCAGCCAGCTCCAAACTGAAACTCCCTCCAGCCATCTCACTCAGCCTCCCCCCGGCTCCTTCCCCAGCCTTTGTCCATTTCCCGGGAAAAGGTGTCACCTGGCTCCATCCCCCCTCCTGGTTCTCATGTTACATGCTCAGGTATCTGGCCTCAAGGAATGTCTCCCATCCCCAGTGCAGACAGTCCCAGCAAAACTCCCCTGCAACCTTCCCAGGTCAATACTCCCCTCTCCCTGCTGCGTCACAGGCAGCCACATAGTATTCAAAGAAAACATTAAGAACATTTCCAGTTTGTCACATCCTGTAGCTCAGGTGGGGATGGGCCTGGGCATTTGTGGCAGGAGGACATGAACTCTTGCCTTGCTGTGTGGCTGTCAGGAAGCACAGAGACCCCTGGGACGGGTCCTTGCTGTTAGAAGTTTGGGAGCTGTTGCATCTCCCGGGGGAAGCATGGCAGGGGAAGGTAGATCCCTCCCAGGTCCCTGGCAGATCCAGGGATCCAGCCCTGGATGGACCCTGATCAGACACACTAGATACAAAATAACCGCCTGACCAGGCTGTCAGCAGTGTGGAATCCTGTCACACTGGAGAGGGCTCAGGGGTCCAGGGATTGCAACATCCTACCAGGGGCTCAGAAGTGGAGGAGCCCTTCGCCCTGCTGTGGTCTCGGTGCTGAGGGGAGCCTGTTACCTGGCCAGGGGCTTGGTGGTGCAGGTAGCCCGTCACCCATGGCATCATAGCTAGAGGGGAAGGGATCACAAAGCTCCAGAGGAGGGGAGCTGGCAGGGTAGGGAGCCCGTCACCTGCGGGGAGCCTGTCACCATGGCATCAGAGCTGGAGGGGAAGGGACCACAAGGCTCCAGATGCGGGGAGCCAGCAGGGCAGGGAGGCTGCAGAGGAGAAGGCTCTTGACTCACCACGGGGCCGACGAGTGGAGGCAAGGCGGGTCTGAGGAAAGCAGGGACTTGGAATGAGGTCCCAAAGCACCAAGGCTGGGGGGTGCCAAGCCCTCGGGCAAGCAGAGCCTCGTTAGTGGAGCGAACAAGCTAACGAGAATTGCAGGCCAGGCCCCGATGCCGGGCTCCCAGCTTCCCACGTTCTGAGCCAGCGAGACAACTCCATGGTTGGCTCCTGCTGGAGCAAGGTCACCCCCACCCCGCGTGCCCATCCCCCCTTCGCTGCGTCAGCCTCCCGCCCCCTCCCCCAGCTCTATAAATTCTACACTATTTTCTTAAAGCGGCTTGGCGCGTTGCTCGGGGAGACGAGAAATCATCTTAATGGGGAGCTGGAATTGCTGTTTGCCCACCCATCTGTCATTCGGCTGTCACAGGAGAGGTGGTGCAGGGGGGCTGTGGGGGCAGCAGCTGGCATGGGGGGGTTCCCCAGAGACAGTGCCCCCCAGCTGAGGGGGGGGCAGAGCTCAACGTTGGGTCCTGGGAAGATCCCATCCTTCCTTTGCTGGGGATGCGACGACGCAGGCTGATTTGGGGCTCTGTGTGGGACGCACCAGTCCAGTGTGGAGGGGTTGGATGGAATAGTTCTGGTCTCTGATCTCATGCCATTCAGCGTGGGGCTCAGAACCCTTCCCAAAGGTGGAAAAACCGAGGCAGGGAGAGAAGAAGGGACTTGCCCACGGTCACATAGTGAGTGGGGGGCAAAGAAAGGAATGGAACCCAGGAGTCCTAGCTCCCAGCCCCTGACCCCCACTCCCCTCCCAGAGCTGGGGATAGAACCCAGGAGTCCTGGCCCCCACTCCCCTCCCAGAGCTGGGGATAGAACCCAGCAGTCCTGGCTCTAACCACTAGAATCTACTCCCCCCCCCCCCCCGAGCCAGAAAACTGCTAATGAGGAGACTATAGTAAGCATGTTGTGCAGTGTTCTGTTCCCAGTGGTTCCTGTCTGGGCATCGTGAGTTGCTCCATGGTGACCAGTCTTGGCTCTGTGACAAGAACATGCGTCTCCCACCAAGGCCATACCCAACACCTGTGCAGGGCAACAGACTCCCCGCTCCTCCCCAAAGGCTGGGACCGGACTGTAGTGTCCTAACCCAGCTCCCCAGACTTTGGATCCCGAGAGGAATTTTGTAGCACAAGGTTTTTTTTACCAACAACCTCATCTTCCCTCCCTCTTGATATATCGCCGGCGGCTGGGCTGGCGCAGGAGTTATTGGGTGGGATTCTCTGCCCTGTGCCCTGCTAGGTCAGACAGATGTGACCACCATGATGGTCCGTTCTGACCTGCCCATCCATGCGTATCCCCTGCATTACAGTAACAATTTACAGCGTGTGTGTGCAACCAAAGCAAGAGTCTGTCATTGCAGCCTGTCGAGCATCCTCCTTCCAAGCCTGTGCCCCCGATTTTTCCTGGGACGAGCACCCTCAGTTGGGGCTGGTATCCCCGAAGTGCTCAGCCCCCAGGCACGATCTCCTCGGTTCTCTCCCTGGCAAGTCGGGTCCCCAAAGGCTGGCTTAGAAATCATGAGATTCCCCCCTCCCCCATGCACTGTTGGGGTTTTTTTTTCTTTGCCTTCGGGATCATTCTTTCAGCCCCCCTCCCCAGTGGCCTAGCCGCTGCCTTTCCTGTGGAAAAGGAGAGCCGAGCTTGTGATCTACGCCCCGTGAGTGGGGATTTACAGGAAAACACAAAACAGCAGGAGCCCCCTGCCATGCACTGGATGCTTTGGAAAATCCAGCCACTGGTTTCAAGGCCTGCCGCAGCTCTGGGTCCGGCGTGGAGTGCTGCACTTCGAGAACAATGTGGCCAAACTGCAGAGTCCAGGGGAGAGCAACACAGATGATCCGGGGTTCAGAAGACACGGCCTCCAAGGACAGGCTGAAAGAAATGTACATGTTCAGTCTAGAACAGAGACGGTTGAAAGGGTGACCAGATGTCCTGATTTTATAGAGACAGTCCCGATACTTGGGGCTGTGTCTTATAAAGGCTCCTATTACCTCCCAACCCCCTGTCCTGATTTTCCACACTTGCTGTCTGGTCACCCTAAGGCTGAAGGGGATACCTGGCCACAGGCTTCACACATGGCAAAGGTCGTTATAAAGAGAATGAGGATTGGCTGCTCTCCATGTCCACTGAAGGTAGGAATCGGCTGCTTACAATGGGGGAGGGGGGTGATGCTGGCAGACCAGGTGTCAGCTCACGTCGAGGCCCCCGGGCCTCACCGAACCACACCAAATGCACAGCTGGAGACCAGGCTGGCAGGCTGGGGGTTAGGATGGTTAAAATCAGCATTAGATTTATAGAGACGGGTTTAGTGTTTGGACTTTTTGAAGGGCTTGTAAGTTGCTGCCTGCATTCATCTCACTTACAATACTGTGTCCCATGTTACCAGCTAACATGAAAGTGTTTGCTCTGAAACTGGAAACCCTCCATCAGGAGAGAAGTGTGTGAAATGCCAGCTTAGCGCAAGAGGTGTCATCTCCTGCCCCACACAAGAAGGCCCCTAGACACCTGAGGAAACCATGGAGGAACAGCAGTGAACAGGAGACTTTGTGCATGGTTTTCCTCACATCCACAAAGAGGGGATGTGCACATCCTGGCTTGACCGCTGGGGGAAAGGAATACAAATCCCTGCTCAGGAGGAATTGTTATCACTGTGCTGTTTGGAATTGGACAGGGAAAGATTTCTAAGCATAAGCAAGGGATCCCCAGCTGCTTGGCTTGGGTTAGCCCTAGAGGACATTGAAAGCTTGCAGATAGCAGCAGCTTCTAGTACCATTTGGAACCTAAGACTGTAACTCATTTGTGTGCATTTGTTTGCCTGCTTTAACCTTGTCGATAACTCTCATTTCTTTTTCCTAGTTAAACCTTTAGTAAGTTTATGATTGAACTGGCTACAAGCGTTGTCTTGGGTTAGAGATCTTGGGTGCACTTGAGCTGGGGTCTGTGACTGGTCCTTGGGAATGGGAGTAACCTGAATATTAGTGTAATTTTTGGTGAAAGGACCCAGGTGTCCCAAAGGCAGGCTTGCTGGGTGGCAGGATAGACCCAAGGGGACTGTCAGTGACGCCATGTTTAGGCTGTTCTAGCACGTGAGGAGTTCACACTTGACACGTGGTTGGTGACATTGGCGCCAATGTTCTCTGCACTGGTGGGTGCCCATGCCCCCATCCCTTTTCCCCATCCCTGCCCTAACTCCACCCCATCCCCCTGGCCCCGCCCCAATTCCAACCCCATCCCCAAAGTCGTGCCCTAATTCCGCCCCCTCCCTGCCCCTTTGGATCCCTTCCCCAAATCCCCACCCCGGCCCCAGCTCTTCCCCCAGTGCACCACATTCCCTCTCCTCCCCCCTCCCTCCCTGCCCTGTGAATCAGCTGTGTCATGGGGAGAAGCAGGACACGTCAGCACGCTCACAGAGGAGGCAGAGTCAGAGGTAAGCTGGAGCAGGCGAGTGGGGCCATGGGGAGTTGCTGGTGGGTGCAGAAATCTAAGTGCAGAACACACAGCCAGTCCAGGGCTGTGCCCTGGTTTGTACCAGTCTTCCCTGGGGTTGGCAGTCAAGGACATGAGCTGCTCCAAACATCATGACAGGGTGGTTTAGGTTAGATAGTAGGAAAAACTCCCTATCCCTAGGAGGAGTTGGGCTTGGAAACAGGCTTTCCAGGTGGTTATGGAATCCCCATCGCTGGAGGGGGAGTGCGGTGGGCGTGATGGGTAACAGGAGCTCTGGGGTGTGTGTGCGGTGGGTGTGATGGGTAACAGGGGCCCTGGGGGGGTGCAGTGGGCATGATGGGTAACAGGAGTTCTGGGGTGTGTGTGTAGTGGGTGTGATGGGTAACAGGGGCCCTGGGGGGATGCAGTGGGCATGATGGGTAACAGGAGTTCTGGGGTGTGTGTGTGGTGGGTGTGATGGGTAACAGGGGCCCTGAGGTGGGTGTGGTAGGTGTAATGGGTAACAGGGGCCCTGGGGGGGGTGTGGTGGAATGAAGGGTAACAGGATCCCTGGAGTGTGTGTTCGGTGGGCGTGATGGGTAACAGGGGCCCTGGCTTGAATGTGGTGGGCATGATGGGTAACGGGGCCCTGGGGTGGGTGTTTGGTGGGCATAACGGGTAACAGGGGCCCTGGCGTGAGTGTGGTGGGTATGATGTGTAACAGGAGCCCAGGGATGATGCAATGGGCGTGACAGGTAACAGGGGCCCTGTGGGGGTGCAGTGGGCATAATTGGTAACAGGGGCCCTGGAGGGTGGGGGGCTGCAGTGGGTAAGAGGGTACTGGATGGTGCACTGGACATGATGGGTAGCGGGCCCTGGGGTGTGTGCGCAGTGGGCATGAGGGGTAACAAGTGCTGAGGGCGGGGTGCACGGTAGGGGTGATGAGCATCACGGTCTCCCAGGTTGTGCCCACTCTTGGCCCCATGCGATCCCTGGGGGGAAGCCCCTTCAGTGCGACAACCCTTCTCGGGGGTTCACTCCCTCTTGGGGACATCTAAGTCTCCCCTGCATGCAGGTGGACTTTGCCTGCTCCCTCTCTCCAGCCCAGAGCCCCCCTGCTTCCCAGCTGGGTCTCCCATATCCCCGGCCCCAAATCCCACCTCTGTCCATTGTCTTCTATCCGGATAAACAGGCTTGCCTGGGCCTCCTCTCCATTTTTCTGTCCTCTGGCCCCCTCTGGCTGGAACCAGCTGGTCAGGTCACTGGGGTCCGGTCCCTGCAACCCATTGTCCCCACACTGGCCAGAACCGACTGTGACTCCTGGTGACTCCTGAGCTGGGCCTCCCGGTCACCAGGTCACCAGTCGCTGGGGTCTCCACTCTCCTGGCCATTGGCTGGGGTCCCAAGTTCCATCGCTGCTCTTCTGTAACAACAGACGCCCTCTCCCAGCACCTTGTTAAACCAGTAACACCCAGGGAAACTGAGTCCCACCCCCTCTGCATGCAAACCATTGGAAAAAACAAGAACCCCCCCACCTTCATCACAATGGGCAACAGGGGCCCTGTGGTGGGTGTGATGGGTAACAGGGGCCCTGGGGTGTGTGTGTGGTGGGCGTGACGGGTAATGGGGGCCCTGGGGTGTGTGTGCGGGGGGCGTAATGGGTAACAGGGGCCCTGGGGGGTGGGGGTGGGGGTTGTAATGGGGAACAGGGGCCCTGGGGTGGGTGTGGTGGGCATGATGGGTAACAAGGGCCATGGGGTGGGTGTGGTGGGCATGATAGGTAACAGGGTGCTGGATGGTGCACTGGACGTGATAGTTAATGGGCCCTGGGGGGGCATGATGAGTAGCGGAGGCCCTGGGGGGATGTGCAGTGGGCAGAATGGGTAACAGGGGCCCTGGGGGGATGTGCAGTGAGCAGGATGGGTAACGGGGGCCCTGGGGTTGGTGCAGTGGGTGTGATGGGTAACAGGGGCTCTGGGGTGTGTATGGTGGGGGTGACGAGTAATGGGGTGCTGGATGGTGCAGCTGAGTGATTGCGGGGTGGGGGTCCCAGTGTGACGCAGTAGGGAGCAGGGCGGATTCACCTGGGAATGTCGTCTAGTTTTGCTGGGACTGTCTGCATTGGGGATGGGAGAGCAGGGGATGATTTTACTTGAGAGTTACGTGAGCTTGTAACCTGACACCTTTGCCCAGGAAACTGGACAAAGGGAAGGGAGGAGCTGGGGGAAAGGGGAGCGAGATGGCTAGAGGGGGTTTGGCTTTCAGTTTTGGGCTGGGTGGTGAAACGCAGGGACCCCCAAAGCTGGGGTCTAAGCTCCCTAAGCCCCCCCCAGAAGGACTTGACTGAGGAGTCCTGGTTGGACACGTCAACCTCAATATAACGTTGTCCTTGGGAGCCAAAAATTTTTACCATGTTAAAGGTGAAACCGTGTTATATTGAACTTGCTTTGATCCGCCAGAGTGCACAACCCCCTCTACCCCCCCCCCCGGAGCACTGCTTTACTGCGTTATATCCAAATTTGTGTTATATCGGGTGGCATTATAATGGGGTAGCAGTGCACCTACAAGTCCTGCTTGGGACTGCATTCCCGTCGTCTAATAAATCTTCTGTGTTACTGGCTGGCTGAGAGTCACGGTGAGTCGTAGGGAGAGAGGTGCAAGGCCCTGACTCCCCCACTCCGTGACACCCAGGCTCTGGTGGCCTGGCTCCGTGACGGTCAGACACAGGGAGCGCAGGGTCTGTGCCAGGGTCCCTGCCCAGCTGGCACCGAACCTGGCTCCGGTGGCCCCTTCCCCAGCCCCAGGCCGGCTGCTGAGGCTGCAGTGGGGATGGAAATGTGGGGTGTGGTCGCCACCGTGTGGCTCTTTGCATAAAGTGCCCCGTCCTGTCGCGTTCCCCGGCTCATGTTAAAGCCAGCACAAAACAGCTACATCCTGGCCAAGCGCGTGTTTGGGTGGCATGCCGGGGAGGGGTCGCTCTGCCGGTGCCGCAAGGTCCCTAGAGCCGCCCCTGATCCTGGCAGAGGTTCTCAGGGAGCCAGCCTGGGGATGTGATGAGAGCAGGGGAGCCAGGACACCTGGGTTCTCTCCCTAGCTTGAGGAGGGTAGTGGGGTCTAATGGGTTTGAGTTAGGGGTGGGGCTAGGACTTCTGGGTTCTAGACCTGGCTCTAGCACTAACTCACTTGAGCAAGTCACTTCCCTTCTTTTTACCTCAGTTTCCCCATCTGTGAAATGAGGCTAATACTCACCCCTACAGGGAACCCGAACATGATTTAGGGAGGGCAGGGTGGCATCTGTGCTCCCCCCCCCCCCGAGTTTCATACCACATTTGGGTGAAGTTTGCAGCAGGAGGGACATGCTGCCCCTGCCCTCCACACTCCCACCACAACTGGCCGCACTGCTTGGGACTGGGAGCCTGCCTCCTGATCAGCTGATGTTGGGGGGTGTATCCTCCCCCCTGGCCATTGTGTACCCAGGCTGGGTAACCTGGGTGGAGATGGTGATCTTCTTCTCTGGGCCCTGCCATGCGGTGCTGGCCTGGGCCCCACGGGTTCCCACCTGCCCAAATACCAAACTCAGACTATGCCTATGAAAAAATCTAGAGTTTACAGGTGCCTAAGTAGCCCCTGGAATCCCGGTTAAAGTGCCCCCCCACTCCCAAAAATGTGAACTGGCGCCCTCTGGTGGGGATGCGGGTGTCTGCGGTGATCAGTGTGTCTGACCTGCCTGCAGCAGCTCTGCTGCGTGGCCTGGGAGGGTTGTTGTAATACCCGTGGTGAGCTGCCCCCGCACAGACAGACCCCCTGCCCCCGCTCCTGGCCTCTTGCACCCAGTGCCGACTCTGCCCCAGTCGTGTCCTGCTGGCTGCACCTTCTGGCTCCCAGCGGATTGTCCTTCATGCTGCCGGCTGGGCAGCCCAGGGGCCTGTCATCAGAGTGGCGCATTTGCAAGAGAGTTGGAGAAACAACGAGACCCGGGGGGAGGCAAGAGCTGAATTCAGAGTATGAATGAGACAAGGGGGTCTCCTCAGGGGGTCTTCCCCCCCCTCCCCACTGGGGACAGTTGCAGGGCGGGGGAGCAGAGCACTGAGATCTTTGGGTCAGGGACCCGGGGGAAGCCTGGGCCAGAGCTGGCTTATGGGGGCTGGTTGGTCAGGCCAGTCCCCTGGAGGCGCCAGCCCAGCAGGAGGTGCTGCCTGGCCAGGGGCCTGGTGCTGGGCACCTGCCTCAATCTGGCCCCAGCAACAGAGGCCTCAGGTCTGGCTGATGAGACGCAGCTGCCCAGCTACCCTCCTGGTGCTGCCTGGGCTTAGCCGGGCCTGACCCTTCCCCTTTGGGGGCCATGGGAAATGCCCCAGGAAGGGGGACATGGCGGGAAGGGGCTGGATCGATTGTCTGGGCTTGTCTGTGACTGCACAGACCTGGCTTCCCAAAGCAACCCGGGGCGCTGCATCCAGCAGGGCCCTGCCCACAAACGGGGCTCGTTTGCTGGTGGAAGACCATGCGGAGAAGCAATCAAGGCTGCAATCTGGAGCCATTCACGTGGATTGTCTCCCAACTGCTAGCCTAGCCCCTGGACTCCTGGGCTCCCAATGCAGGGGCCTGCCTGTGGGGCAGTATAGGGCAGGGGCTCAATATCCAGTGGGGTGAGAAAAACTGCTTCATCTAGTTTAATAGAGTTGAGAGTTTAGACTGTGTGCTTATTTTCTTTTGGTAACCGCTCTGACTTGTTATGCTTTGACTTATAATCACTTAAAATCTGTCTTTATTGTTAATAAATCTGTTTATTCTACCTGAAGCAGTGTGTTTGGTCTGAAGTGTGTCAGAGATTCCCCTGGGGAGAACAAGCCTGGTACATATCAATTTCTTTGTTAAATTGATGAACTCCCATAAGCTTGCAGTGTTCAGTGGGCATAACTGGACACTACAAGATGGAGGTTCCCAGGGTTGTGTCTGGGGTCGGAGATATTGGCTAGCGTCATTCGCTTGCAAGTAGCTGGGAGCAGCTTACATGCCAGAGGCTGTGCGTAAACAGCCCCGGAGTGGGGGTTCTCACAGCAGAGCAGGGCCAGGCTGGCTCCTAGAGTCGAGGATTGGAGTGACCTAGCAGATCACTGGTCTAGATAACACCAGGGGAATGTCACAGCAGATGAGCAGGGAGCCGGGGGGGGGGAGTCAGGAGGGTGAAGCGTGGGGCTCGGGGAGCAGCAAGGCTGGAAGGATGGGGAGTGGGGGGAGGGTGAGCAGGGAGCCGGGGGGATCAGGAGGGTAAAGCGTGGGGCTGGGGGAGCAGCAGGGCTGGTATGATGGGGAGTGGGGGCAGTGAGCAGGGAGCCGGAGGGGGGGTCAGGAGGATGAAGCGTGGGGCTGGGGGAGCAGCAGGGCTGGTAGGATGGGTAGGAGGGGATGAGCAGGGAGCCGGGGGGGGGTCAGGAGGGTGAAGATTGGGACTCGGGGAGCAGCAGGGCTGGTAGGATGGGGAGTGGGGGGGGTGAGCTGGGAGCCGGGGGGGGTCAGGAGGGTGAAGAGGGGAGATGGGGGGAGCAGCAGGGCTGGTAGGATGTGGAGTGAGGGGGTGGGCAGGAGCGGGGGGGTCAGGAGGGTGAAGAGGGGGGCTGGGGACAGACCATCAGAAGGTCCATAGCTGGTGCACGGGCCCGTGAAGTCATTTGGGTAGGTTCTATATTCCTGAGCTCAGACGTTCACTGTCCACCCCCCACCCCCTGCTTTCTGGGCTAGAAATTACCCCCCCTTCCAGCGTCTGCATTTGCAGAGCCTGAGCCAGCCAATAAATCCAGGGTTGCTATGAACAGGCCCAGCCCCTGTCTCGTTCACCCCCCAACTCCCTGCTCTCCCCTCCCCATCTCCCGTCCCCCAACTCTAGGTCCCTGTCTCCCCCCACCCCCACAGACACACTCCCCTCCAGGGTGCTGCTCCCATCCCCCACCTCTTCCCCACTCCCCTCTCAGCTCTTGACTAGGGTTGCCAAGTGTCCAGTTTGCGACCTGAAGGCCCGGTGGAAAAGTGACCCTGGTGGCTCTGCTCGGCATCGCTGACCAGGCCATTAGAAGTCCAGTCGGTGGTGCAGTGGGGCTAAGGCAGGCTCCTTGCCGTCCATGGCTCTGCACAGCTCCTGGAAGCAGCCGGCATATCCATCCCCCTAGGTGCAGGGGTGGCCAGGGGATCTCTGCGCCCTAACCCCGAGCGCCACCACCGCAGCACCCATTGGCTTCCGGGAGCCACCTGGGGTAAGTGCCACCTGGCTGGAGCCTGCATCCCCTCACCCCCTCCTGCACCCCAACCCCCTGCCCCAGCCCTGAGACCTCTCCTGCACCCAAACTCCCTCCCGGAGCCCACACCCTGCACCCCCTCCCACACCCCAAACCCTGCCCCAGGTTGGAGCCCTCTCCTGCACCCCAAACCCCTCCTCCTTGGCCCCACCCCAGAGCCTGTACCCCCAACCAGATGGCCGCGAAGCTCCATGGCGACCCTTAGGTCCCAGGGTTTGTGTACCCCGGCGACTTCGGGGAAGCACTTCAGACCACAGCAGACCTCCTGGTTCTTCACCCCTCTAGCCCATCCGGACCTGCAGAGGAAATGGAGCAGGGGCTTTAGCCATAGGCCATTGTCCCCCTCTGCCTTGGCATCAAAGCCAGTCCCTTCCAGACAGTCAAGGGGCCCGCAGGCATTTTGACGGGACGCTCACAAACGTTGTACCAGTTTCAGAGTTTCTGTATCGTATTTCTCCTCTGTTTATGGACCACTTGTCCCACTTCAGCTGGGCATGGTCCAGTGTCACTACAGTCCAGTTCTACCCCTCCTTCCCACCCTCTCCCCTGGCCCTCTTCAGGACCCCTCTCACGAGCAACTTCTGGCCAGGAGGGTCAGTCGCTTCTTCAGGCTTGGTGGGGGGGGGCGGCGGAGCCGTGGAAGAGGTTCCACAGAATCTCACGGGGGGAAAGGTTTTGCTCCTGTTTATTTCCTAATCCCAAAAGCCAAGGGTGGTCTCAGACCTATTCTAGACCAGCACCAGCTCAAAACTATCTCAGGAAGCTAAAGTTCTGCATGGTCTCCCTGGCTTCCATTATCCCCTCCCTGGATCTAGGGGACTGCTATGCTGCCCTTGAGAGACGCCTACTTTCACATAGGGATCCTACAAGACCACAGTTTCCTCAGGTTCATGTTGAACCACACGCACTACCAATTCACAGTTCTCCCATTTGGCCTGTCAGCGGCCCCACGAGTGTTTACCAAGTTCTTTTTTGAACCCTGTTATAGTCTTGGCCTTCACAACATCCTCCGGCGAGGAGTTCCGCAGGTTGATTGTGCATTGTGTGAAAAAAATACTTCCTTTTGTTTGGTTTAAACTTACTGCCTATTAATTTCATTTAGTGGCTCCTAGTTCTTGTGTTATGAGAAGGAGTAAATAACACTTCCTTATTTACTTTCTCCACAGCAGTCATGATTTTATAGACCTCGATCATATCACCCCTTAGTCGTCTCTTTTCCAAGCTGAAAAATCCCAGTTATATTAATCTCTCCTCATATGGCAGCCATTCCATACCCCTAATTTTTGTTGCCCTTTTCTGAATCTTTTCCAATTCCAATAGAACTTTTTTGAGAGCGGGGTGACCACATCTGCACACAGTATTCAAGACGTGGGCGTACCATGGATTTATATAGAGGCAAGATGACACTTTTGGTCTTATTATCTATCCCTTTCTTAATGATTCTCAACATGCTGTTAGATTTTTTGACTGCCGCTGCACATTGAGTGGATGTTTTCAGAGAACTCTTCACAAATCACTCAAGATCTCTTTCTTGAGTGATAACAAATAATTTAGACCCCATTATTTTATAAGCTCGGCCTGTATTTCATGAAGTGCTGATTCAGGAAGCTTTGCAGCATTCTGAATTGAAGAAAACTGGTTTGCAAAGTAACCAGCTTACCCCTGAAGTGTACAGGGCAAAACTGAGAAGTCTTAAAAGGAGCGGTTATGCTCAAGGCGAAGCAATGTGACAGGCACCCAGGTTGGAGCGTTGAGAGGACACAGCTATTCAGACTGGACCCTGGGGAATGTCACAGCCTCCATCCCGTGCGCTGAACGAGCCAGGGAGCCTAGGGAAGCAGAGTCTGCGAGCCTGTCGTTAGCAATGACCTCAGACTACGTAGCACAAGAAGACCGAATGAAGGTTGTGAAGGCCATGGTAAATCTGGCACCTCCTAATTTTTGAGTGCTTGACTTTGCAACCTAACTCACTGTTGTTTAAAATGGGGTGTCGTTGGTTTTGTAGTTGACTAGGGCTTTTTAAAACCATTTGTATTACGTGCACCTGTCAACCCCCATCAGGAAGTTTTGAACCCGGGGCTGCCTGCACCCTACCACACAGCCTGGTGCTGGCTGAGCTACATCAGCCAGAGAGAGGCTGGTGCAGTTGGTCTATGTACTGGCTGGTGAGTCTTGCCCACATGCTCAGGGTTTAACTGATTGCCATATTTGGGGTTGGGAAGGAATTTTCCTCCAGGGCAGATTGGCAGAGGCCATGGAGGTTTTTCGCCTTCCTCTGCAGCATGGGGCACGGGCCACTTGCTGGAGGATTCTCTGCACCTTGAGGTCTTGAAACCACAATTTGAGGACTTCAATAACTCAGACATAGGTTAAGGGTTTGTTACAGGAGTGTGTGGGTGAGATTCTGTGGCCTGCATTGTGCAGGAGGTCAGACTAGATGATCATAATGGTCCCTTCTGACCTTAAAGTCTATGAGTCAATGAATCTACTTGGTCGCTGGGTCATTGAAGGGGCCCGGACTCTCTCTGCCCCTGCAAGAGCTGGGGGAGTTCCTGCTCCATGTGGGGCCTCCGGCAGCAGGGGATGGGCTGCGGGGAGCTATGTACTTGTTCCAAGGGGTGGTGGGAGGGAACACAGCCAGGGGTCTCAGGGCAGTGTGTGCTCCTGACGCCAGCACAAACTTCGTATTTCAGAAGGCTTGTGTTAGTTCTTGTGTTGGCAGGTGACCAACCCTTTCCCAAGTCACATGGACACAGGGAAGGACATGGAGATGTTTTCTGAGTTTATATCTCAGCAAATCCCCTTACAGCCTTTAAAGGGGCAAAGAAAAGGCACTTCCCTGGCCTGAGGGCTTCCCCCTGCTGAATCGGAATGACCTTCTGCAAATCATGGAGCTGTTGGAGTGTCTCAGAAAAAGTTCACAAGACTCTTTTATGCTGGAAAGTGCTGGGCAGCCTAAAGACAGTGGTTGCTATCAATCCCCCCAGTCATAAAAGCCCAACATAAATCAACACAAGCTGGCCTGGACCAGATTCTGAGCATCTGTTCTTCAGTTCCCCAGCACCCCACCCCACCTGTCCTGACACACCACTCTTTGCTCTCCCAGGGCCTTGTCTAGACCTGGGGGAAAAGATGCTTTTTTCAATCAAGTTTGCTCCATCATGAAAACCTCCCTTCACTCTGGCGTAGCCTTTACTCTTCTTCCCTTCGCTGTGTTGCTCTGAACTAAGGCAGCCAGACGGAGGGTGTGGGCTTGCTCCTCGTGCATGGAAACCCCCAGCCTGTGCCGTAGCATCCTCTGTGATGTACAGTGCCGAGCCATTGGAGATATTCAAGAATGAAGTTGGGAAAGAGACTCTGGGAACACCCAGAGTGTAGCCTACTTAACAATCTACCCATTAACTTTCAGCGTCTCCTGATTGCGTGGTGATGAATGTCCACGTCAGGGTGACCCTGGGACAGGGCAGTAAGTCTCCTGGAGATGCCCAAATGGAAGCCGCTAGGTATGTTTGGAGGGATACGTCTCATTCCTTGTCTCTCTCAGGGGCCCGGCTGAAGAGGGGATAAGCAGGCCCAGAGCAGGAAGGGATCTATGGCAGGTGAACACAGACAGGGCAGGTTTACGCTACTGAGCAGCAAGCCCTGCTGAAGTGGCTGCCCTTGTTCACAGTGGCTGGGGTCGGGGGAGAGGGGGCCCTGCAGCAATCTCCTGCCTGATCTGTACATTCTGCTTCACCAAAGGATAGAGTGGGAGGTCATCAGTGAAAGCTGGGATCACATGGGTCATTAATGTAGTAGTGAAATGTACGTACAGACCACGTACGGAGTCATGGGTGTATGCGACAAATCCGTTCTTAGACTCTGTATCAAGGTCTGAGTCACCAGCAGATGTGGGAAACCAGGCTTTCCGTCAATTTGTTCCCCTCGCTCTCTGTCGGGAGATAAATGAACCGTTGGACGCTAACACAATGGAGGCCCATTGACACACAATGTCCGCAAAGCTGTGACGTCTAGAGGGACGCAGCACATAGGAAAACACACGCCCCAGGTGGCAGTGCTGTAACAAGGGCGAGGCGAGTGAGGCACAAAGTGGAGGGGCAAAGTGGAGGGGCGCAAAGTGGAGGGATGCAGCTCTACCGCGATGGGCGGCGCTTCGGAGGCAGCTCTACCGCCGCCGCTTATTAGGCGGTGGGTCCCTGAGTCCCTTTCAGAGGGAAGGACCTAGCACCGAGTTGCCACCGCCGCTTCATACATTCTTTGGTGGCAATTCGGTGGTGGGTCTTTCTCTCCGAGAGGGACTCAGGGACTCGCCGCCAATGAATGAATGAAGCAGCGGCGGCAATTCGGCCACGAGTCCTTCCCTCTGACAGGGACTCAGGAACTCGCCGTCGAAGCGCTTGGAGCTGGCCCTTCTCAGGTGCAAAAATTCCTTGTTACGGCTCTGGCAGGTGGGTATCCTAGCTCTGAGCACAGACCTTTGGGAGGTGTAGGAGGCAAAGAAGAGCCCACCTCCCCTTGCACCTAGGAAGTAGACAGGCAGCGCGTTTGCATTCATCCAAAGGGGATCTCAGCCAGGAAACGCGGCAGAGGGCTTTGCGGGCGAGAGAAAAGTCTCTCGACGGGAGGTTAGCCTGCTAGCTGTGCGCAGCCTCTAGGAAGCATGTGGTGCTTTTGTGTTATACGTAACCATTTGCCTCCACTGTCCTCGCTCACGATCACTTGCCTAGTGGCTAACGAATGGATCCCTCCTTTCCCTATAAATCCAGCTCCGAGCTGCGGTGTGAAGCAAAGTGCCTGTCCCGCTGAGTCCTGCGTGTGCGCTGGGCTCTGGAGCCAGCAGAGCTGATATTTCTGGATGCGCTCAATGTCAGGGGCTGGAGGCCACAGGGCAACGCTTCAGAGGGACTCGGGGGCACACCGCTGACCCGCAAGACAAAGTGAGCCCTGGCAGAGCTTGTTCAGTGGCTGGCGGGGGCCCGGAGCTGCCACCCAGCTAAGCACAAGCAAGTCTGCCTCTCGCGGGAGGCAGGGGGGTACCAAGGCGACGCCCAGTCCTGGGCACCCCGAGAACCGTCACCCACACGCATGCCCCAGACCAGAGTCCTCTGCTCTGCTCTAGACACTGCCCAGCATGTTCAACAAACACAAGCCTAGCAACAGCCTATGCTTGCAGCCCCACTCACCCGATGACGCAGGTGTGGAACAACCCGGTGGCAGGGAATATGGTGAGAGTCACAGTCTCCCACCAGAGCCCCCCTCACTCTGGCTGGGCAAGGCCGAGAGTTCAAAGGAGGCTGGATCTGGCCATCCTGTGAGCCCTCATCCCTGTGGGATCCCTTGGCCGGCAGGGGAGAGGGGGCTGTTGTGAACTCAGGGAGAAGAGGATTTGAGAAGCCAGCTCCTAAAGGACCAGAGGGGCTAGCGACCAGGGGAGGCTGGTGAGGGAGCTTAGAGACAGAGCGTGAGAGCAGGATACACCTAATGAATGTTCTCTTAACACATGGATGGCAGGGAAAGCTTCCCCTTGGGGAGATGAGCCCCTCCCTCACTGTGGCCCCTGAGACCAGAAAAGTTCTGTGCCCCTGCCACAGGTCCAGGGCCACAGCAGGGAGCAAGATCTTCTCCAGCCCCAAGGATGTGGTGGGGGGAGATTTTTCTGGGGGCTCCAAATTTGCCACTGCCCCCCTGGTGACATGAGGTTTGGGGAGGCTTAATCTCCCCTAGCCTCCATTATGCACTGCCTATCCCTAAACTTGGGCCAGTAATACCCCCCTGCGCAAGTGTGCGCACACACACACTCACACCCACACACACGCCAACAAATCAACCCTGCACAAATAGAAAGAATGCAGCCGGAAGTGCAGCTGGTGTGTGTGTGTGCGCTCGGGGCAAGCAGCTCCTGGTGCTCACAGACCAGGTATGAGCTCTTGGGACCAGAGTAGCTGAAGTGGAGGAGTTAAAAGAGACAGAAAGGTACAGAGACGAAACTTTCCGGGCACCGTAGAATGGTCCCACCCCCCATCTGACAGCCTTTGTGCCGTAGGCACCGACTCCAGGGGTGTTCAGGGGCTGGATCACCCAAGGGGAAAAAAGCACCCACCAGCAGCCCACCAGCAGCTCCTCCTTTTCCCCCCAGCACCTCCTGCTCACCAGCGGGTCCTGCTAATCAGTGTCCCCCCCTTCTCTCCCAGTGCCTCCCGCCCGCTGCGGATCAGCTGTTTAGAGGTGCTCAGGAGGCTCTGGGTGGGAGGGGGAGGAGCGAGGGTGGGGCGTGCTCAGGGTAAGGGCTGGGAAGATGTGAGGCAGGGGCATGAAAAGGTGGGGCAGGGGGAAGGGGTGGAGTGGGAGCACAGCCTGGGGCAAAGTGGGGGGTCGAGCACTCCCTGGGAAAGGACAAAGTCGGCGCCTGTGCTCTGTGCTGTTGAGGAGGATAAAAGTCTCAGGGAAGGAGAGCATGCAGCTGGAGTGCAGAGAAATGAGTCCATAATTGGGACCCTCCTTCCAGCAGATGTCATGGGATCCTCTTGCACTGAGGACACCCCACCAGGGGAGGGGATCCTGGTTATGAGGAAGAGACCGGTCATAACGATGGAGGAGTCGATTATTAGAAATTAAGGTAGCTGGGTTTGTGATGACCAGAACAGCCTGGTGAATTGCCTGCTGGTTGTGAAGGTTAAGGGCCTCTCAAGACATCTAGCTAGATTTATGGGCAGTGCTGGGGAGGAGCTGGTGGCTGTAGTACACATAGGTACCAGTAACCCAGGGAAAGGAAGGAGAGAGGTTCTGGAGGCCAAATTTAGGCTGGTCATAGATTACAGTCCAAGACTTCCTCTTAAATGCATGTGCAGGACCAGCTAGGCGGAACTGCAGGGTCTCAACGCACGGCTAAGAGACGGCGTTTGGAGGAGGGATTTAGATTTATTAGGAACTGGGGAACCTTTTGGGAAAGGAGGAGCCTACACAGGAAGGACGGGTTGCACCTAAACCAAAACGGAAGGAGGTGGCTGGCATGGAAAATTAAAAAGGTCACGGAGGAGTTTTTAAACAACGGCTGTGGGAAAGCCGACAGCTGTGGAGGAGCACACGGCTCGGACAGGGACAGCCCATTAAAAATCTGAAATGACTCAAACAGTGCTATCGCATCTCTGTGGATAGCACAGGCGCCAGCTTCCTTCAGGGCCCCAGAGGTGCTCAACCCCCAGCTCCGCCCCAGGCCCCGGCCACACTCCACACTTTCCCCAAGCCCCCACCCCTGCCCCACCTCTTCTCACCCCTGCTCTGCCCCAGGCCCTGCCCCCACCCTGCCCCACCTCTTCCCACCCAGTTCCGCCCTCTCCCGCAAGCATGTCCCGTCCCCACTCCTCCCCCTCCCCAGCACCTCCTGCACGCTGCAGAGCACCTGATTGTAGCAGACAGGAAGCACTGGGAGAGATGGGGAGGAGTTGATCCACAGGGCTGCTGGCGGCTGGGAGCTGCTGGTGCGGGGTGGGGTAGAATTGGCTGCTGGTGGGTGCTAAGCACCCACAAATTTTTTTCCATGGGTGCTCCAGCCCTGGTGGATAGAAATTCAAGGCTTGAATAATAAGAGTATAGCAGTAGGAATATACGACTGACTACCTGATCAGGATGGTGATAGTGACTGTGAAATGCTCAGGGAAATTAGACAGGCTACAAAAACAAAAAAACTAATAATAACGGAGGATTTCAGCTATTCTATATTGACTGGGAACATGTCATCTTGGGGCATGATGCAGAGATACAATTTCTAGACACTATTAATGACGGCTTCTTGGAGCAGCTAGTCCTGGCACCCATGAGGGGAGGGGCAGTTCTTGATTTACTTCTAAATGAAGCACAGGATCTGGCCCAAGAAGTGAATATAGCTGAACCGCTTAGTAACAGTGATCACAGTGTGTCATAAACAGATAGCTAAGGGTTAATGTCTCTTTCACCTGAAGCACCTGACCAGAGGACCAATCAGGAAACCGGATTTTTTCAACTTTGGGTGGAGGGAATTGAGTGTCTGAGTCTTTTGTCTTTTGTCTGCCTGCCTGCTTTCTCTGAGCTTTGGAGAAGTAGCTCTACTTTCTAATTTTCTGTTTCTAAGTGTAAGGACAAAGAGATCAGATAGTAAGTTCTATGGTTTCTTTTCTTTGGTATTTGCATGAATATAAGTGCTGGAGTGCTTTGATTTGTCTTCTTTTTGAATAAGGCTGTTCATTCAATATTCTTTTAAGCAATTGACCCTGTGTTGTATCATCTTAATACAGAGAGCCCATTTGTATTTTTCTTTCTTTTTATATAAAGCTTTCTTTTAAGACCTGTTGGAGTTTTTCTTTACTTCAGGGAAATTGAGTCTGTACTCACCAGGGAATTGGTGGGAGGAAGAAATCGGGGAGATCTGTGTGTTGGATTGCTAGCCTGATTTTGCATTCCCTCTGGGGGAATAGGAAAGTACTTTTTGTTTCCAGGATTGGGAACAGAGAGGGGGGAGTCTCTGTGTAGTTTCACAGAGCTTGTGTCTGTGTATCTCTCCAGGAGCACCTGGAGGGGGGAAGGGGAAAAGGATTATTTCCCTTTGTTGTGAGACTCAAGGGATTTGGGTCTTGGGGTCCCCAGGGAAGGTTTTTCAGAGGGACCAGAGTGCCCCAAAACACTCTAATTTTTTGGGTGGTGGCAGCAGGTACCAGGTCCAAGCTGGTAACTAAGCTTGGAGGTTTTCATACTAACCCCCATATTTTGGACGCTAAGGTCCAAATCTGGGACTAAGGTTATGTCACAGTGTAATTAAATTTAACATCCTGGTAGGGAGAAAAACACCAAAGAAATCCACCCCAGGAACATTTCACTTCAAAAAAGGGAACTACACAACACAGAGAAGGATAGTTAAATGGAAATTAAAAGGAACATTCACAAGCGTGAAATGCCGGCAAGCAGCATTGAAACTTTTTAGAAACTTAATAAAAGAGGCTCAAACTATATGTATACCCCAAATAAAAAACAAAATAGCAAGAGGCCCAAAACAATCTTGCCATTTAATAAGACAGAAAATACCATATTGCCTCTATATAAATCCATGGTGTGATGAAGTGGGGGTGTTTCTTGGTTTTTCCTTGTTTTTTTTTCCAATGGTTTGCATGCAGGGGGGGTGGGACTCAGTTTCCCTGGGTGTTACTGGTTTAATTAGGTGATGGGAGAGGGAAGTTGTTATTACAGAGGACCGTGACGGAACTTGAGACCCCGGCCAATGGTCTGGAGAATGGATACCCCAGCGACTGGTGACCTGGTGGCCCAGCTCAGGAGTCACCAGGAGTCAGAGACGTTCTGGCCAGTGGGAGGACAATGGGCTACGAAGAGAGGACCCTGGTGACCTGACCAGCTAGTTCCAGTCAGAGCAGGCCAGAGGACAGAAGAGAGGAGAGAAGAGGAGACCCAGGTGACCCTGTTTATGACCCTGTTTACCTGGATAGAAGACAATGGACAGAGGCGGGACTTGGGGTCAGTGATATTGGATGCTCAGCTGGGAAGCAGGGGGCTTGGGACTGGAGAGGGGGAGCACGCAGAGCCCAGCTCAATGCAGGGGAGACTTGGATGTGCTGTGCTGAGGGAGGCCAGGCCTGATGCCATAAGAGTTTCCTATGTTGTGTTCAGACGCTCAATAAACCCTCTTGTTTTATGCTGGCTGACAGTCGCTCCGGTCTAGAGACCAGGGGGCATTATTCCCTCTGGGAGTGGAGGCCTGGGGGGTCCAGAGCGAGTGGACTCCCTGAGGGGGCCCATAGCAAGAGACAGGCATGCGAAGGCTCAGAGAGGTGAGGCTCCAGCAGGTGGAGAGGCTTAACCCCTGAGAGACAGTGGACGCCAGAGAAGGGCTGTCACACTGAAGGTGGTTCCCCCCAGGGACTGTATAGGGCCAAGAGTGGGCACAACCTGTGAGTCCGAGACACGTGGTACACCCACATCTTGAACACTGCGTGCAGATGTGGTCACTCCCTCTCAAAAAAGATATATTTGAATTAGAAAAGGTTCAGAAAAGGGCAAAAAAAGTGATTAGAGGTATGGAACCACCTATGAGGAAAGATTAATAAAACTGGGACTTTTCAGCTTGAAAAAGAGATGACTAAGGGGAGATATGATAGAGGTCTATAAAATCATGACTGATGCAGAGAAAGTAGATAAGGAAGTGTTATTTACTCCTTCTCATAACGCAATAACTAGGAGTCACCAAATGAAATTAATAGGCAGCAGGTTTAAAACAAACAAAAGGAAGTATTTTTTCACACAACACACAGTCAACCTGTGGAACTCCTTGCCAGAGGATATTGTGAAGGCCAAGACTATAACAAGGTTCAAAAAAAGAACTAGATAAGTTCATGGAGGACAGGTCCATCAGCAGCTATTAGCCAGGATGGGCAGGGATAGTGTGCCTAGCCTTTGTTTGCCAGAAGCTGGGAATGGGCAACAGGGGATGGATCATTTGATGATTACCTGTTCTGTTCATTCCCTCTGGGGCATCTGGCATTGGCCACTGTTCAAAGACAGGATACTGGTCTAGATGGACCTTTGGTCTGACTCTGTATGGCGGTTCTTATGTTCTTACCATGACTAATCAAAAGAGTTAGAGACAAAAGGACATTCTTTAAAAATTAAAAGTAAAATCCTACCGAGGAAAATAGAAAGGAACAACTTCTGGCAAGTCAAGCATAAAAGTATAATTAGGGAGGCCAAAAAAAGAATTTGAAGAGCAACTAGCAAAAGACACAAACTAACACTAAAATTTTTTAAAGCACACTCAGTGGCGCCACTGGACAGCTGAGGATCTAAAGGAGCACGCAAGGAAGACAAGGCCATTGAGGAGAAGCTAAATGATTCCTTTGCATCAATCGTCACTGCAAAGGATGTGAGGGAGATTCCCACACCTGAGCCATTCATTTTAGGTGACCGATCTGAAGAACTGTCCCAGATTGAGGTGTCAGTAGAGGAGGTTTTGGAACAAACTCTTAAATTAAGCAGTAATAAGTCACCAGAATCAGATGGCATTCACCCAAGAATTCTGAAGGAACTCAAATATGAAATTGCAGAACTACTAACTGTGGTTTGCAATCTGTCATTTAAATCAGCTTCTGTACCAGATGACTGGGGAGAGCTAGCACCAATTTTTTAAAAAGGGCTCCCGAGACGATCCTGGCAATTACAAGCCAATGAGCCTAACTTCAGTACCAGGCAAAATGGTTGAAACTACAGTGAAGAACAGAATTATTGGACATATAGATGAACACAATAAGTTGGGGAAGAGTCAACATGGCTTTTGTAAAGGAAAATCATGCCTCACCATATCTTCGTCAACAACTTAGATGTTGGCATAGAAAGTACGCTTATTAAGTTTGCAGACGATACCAAACTGGGAGGGATTGCAACTGCTTTGGAGGACAGGGTCAAAATTCAAAATGATCTGGACAAATTGGAGAAATGGTCTGAGGTAAACCGGATGAAGTTCAATAAAAACAAATGCAAAGTGCTCCACTTAGGAAGGAACAATCAGTTTCACACATACAGAATGGGAAGAGACTGTCTAGGAAGGAGTATGGCAGAAAGAGATCTAGGGGTCATAGTGGACCACAAGCTAAATATGAGTCAACAGTGTGATACCGTTGCAAAGAAAGCAAATGTGATTCTGGGATGCATTAACAGGTGTGTTGTAAACAAGACACGAGAAGTCAGTCTTCCGCTCTACTCTGCGCTGGTTAGGCCTCAACTGGAGTATTGTGTCCAGTTCTGGGCACTGCATTTCAAGAAAGATGTGGAGAAATTGGAGAGGGTCCAGAGAAGAGCAACAAGAATGATTAAAGGTCTTGAGAACATGACTTATGAAGGAAGGCTGAAGGAATTGGGTTTATTTAGTTTGGAAAAGAGAAGACTGAGAGGGGACATGATAGCAGTTTTCAGGTATCTAAAAGGGTATCATCAGGAAGAGGGAGAAAACTTGTTCACCTGAGCCTCTAATGATAGAACAAGAAGCAATGGGCTTAAACTGCAGCAAAGGAGATTTAGGTTGGACATTAGGAAAAAGTTCCTAACTGTCAGGGTAGTTAAACACTGGAATAAATTGCCTAGGGAGGTTGTGGAATCTCCATCTCTGGAGATATTTAAGAGTAGGTTAGATAAATGTCTATCAGGGATGGTCTAGACTGTATTTGGTCCTGTCATGAGGGCAGGGGACTGGACTCGATGACCTCTCGAGGTCCCTTCCAGTCCTAGAGTCTATGAATCTATGAATCACCAATCTATTAGAATTCTTTGAGGGTGTCAACAAACATGTGGCCAAGGGTGATCCAATGGACATAGTGAACTTGGACCTTCAGAAAACCTTGGACAAGATCCCTCACCAAAGGCTCTTAAGCAAAGTAAGCAATTATTGGATAAGAGGCAAGGTGCTCTCATGGGTCATTAACTGGTTAACAGACAGGAAACAAAGGGTAGGAATATACTGTCAGTTTTCACAGTGATAAATAGCATAAATAGCGGGGTCCCCCAAGGATCTGTACTGGGCCCAGTGCTGTTCAATGTTGTGACAGGCTGTCACCCCCCAGGGTGCAGTCTGGGAGCCGTGGGAACTGCTGCGCCCTTCTAACCTCCCAGCTGGACTTACCTTTCCTAAACTGCTTTGTTAGTGACTCACAGCCCCTTCAGGCCCTGTTATCACCCAACATGACAGCAGGTGGCGCCACACACCCAAACTGAGCTACCTGTGCATCTTAATCGAAAACGGCAGGAGACAAGGTCCAATTTCCCAGCTCCTCCGCTTTGCACTAGGGTGACCAGACAGCAGGTGTGAAAAATCGGGACAGAGGGTGGAGGGTAACAGGCACCTATGTAAGAAAAAAATATTGGGACTGTCCCTATAAAATCAGGACATCTGGCCACCCTGTTTTGCACCCTTGCTGGAGTATAAACCCAGAATGACACCGTCTTACACTGCACAGGGCTCTCAACGAAGTAAGCTTACGAATATGTTTGCTCTCCCCTCAATGTGGGGAAAATATGCACCACACGCTGGTGTTAACCAAGCTGAGATTTTTCTCAGACGCTTCACTTAAAGGCACACTGGTTTAGATTAAAATATTAAAAAAGTTTATGAACTACAAAAGATAGATTTGAAGTGTTTATGAGTGACAGCAAACAGAACAAAGCAGATTACCTAGTAAATAAACAAAAATAACAAATTAAGCCTAAAATACTAGAAAGATCGGATATGAATTAGCAAATTCTGATCCTGGCTGATGGTACAAGCAGCCCACCAGGTTTCCATAGAGAGGCTAGAAAGCCTTTTAGCCTGGGACCAGCACTTCCCCCTGGTTCAGTCTTTGTGCCTCAGGAGTTCTCTTGTGTGGGGAGTGAGGTCCTTAGATGATGTCACACCCTGCCTTATATAGCTTTAAGTTATGGCGGGAACCCTTTGTCTCAAACACAGTTCCCAGCCCCCTTTATGGAAAAATACAGGCATCAAAATAAGGTTCAGTGTCAGGTGACATGGTCATCTGCCCTCGCTGAGTCAGAGCAGTTGTCTGGAGCATTCTCAGGAAGGCTCCCCAGGTGGGGGATAAGCTTCTCCTAAGACCTATTGTTTTTCCTAATGGCCCATTACCTGAACTGGGCCTTCACAACCAGTTGTCCAGACTGGAAGCCTTTTGCCTAGTGAGCGCTACGCAGGTGTAACCACATTTGAAATACAGATACCTAGTCAATATTGCTAACTTCAGGTACAAAAATGATACATGCACACCAATAAGATAATCCCATTTAGCAAATCATACCTTTTCCACAGGCACCTGACAAGACACATCCGATACAAAATACATCATAGTTATGTCATAGCTAGTCAGTGATCCCTCGAGGTCGAGGATGATTTCTTTCACAGGTTTTACTTTTCATGGGTCCTTTGGTGACTGAAGAGTCTGATAGGTGAAGTGATCACCAGGAGTCCCTAGTCAGAGATACACACGCAGGCCCTGAACTGGGATGGGGGGGCATTTTCAGCAGCAGCAGTCATGACTGAGCAGGCCTCTTTAGGAACCCCTCTGCTCACCCCATATAGGGAAGGGGCTAGAAAAGGCTATCCCACCATACCTGCCTGGAGAACCACGTCCAGAGGGCTCACTCCCAATGCAGTCCAAAAACGAAAATGTTTCTTGCAGCTTGGAATGTCCGACTAGATGACTCAAAAAGTGGAAGACCCAAACGCAGACCAGCAATTGTTGCCCAAGAACTCTTGAGGTACAACATCGACATCGCTGTTCTCAGCGAAACAAGACATGCCAATGAAGGCCGCTTGAGGGAAGAGAGCGGCGGTTACACTTTCTTCTGGAAAGGAAAGCCAGCAAGAGACAGGCGAATACACGGTGTTGGCTTTGCAGTCAAAAATCTTCTAGTCAACCACCTGACTGAGCTTCCCGTTGGCATCAATGAGCATCTTATGACCCTCCGCATCCAACTGGTCAATAAGTCATCTGCCACTCTCATCAGTGTATATGCACCAACTCTTGATGTTGAAGAAGAACAGAAAGAATCCTTCTACACTGCCATAATAATATCATAATCATGCAGCTATGAAGAATATGGGGGTGCAATGTCACAAACATATTCATATGGGGAAAGAGGTAAACAGTGGGGTGGCAAAGTTTGCAGACAAAACAGAATTATTCAATATAGTTAAGTCCAAAGCTGACTGTGGAAAGTTACAAAGGGGCTTCACAGAACTGGGTGACAGGGTAACAAAATGACGGATGAAATTCAATGTCAATAAATGCAAAGTAATGCACATTGAAGAACACAATCCCAACTGTACGTATAAAACGAAGGGCTCTAAATTAGCTGTTGCCACTCAAGAAAGAAATCTTGGAGTCATCATGGAAAGTACTCTGAAAACCTCCACTCAATGTGCAGCGGCGTCAAAAAAGGGAACAGAATGTTGGGAACCATTAGGAAAGGGATAGATAATAAGACAGAAAATATTATAATTCCACAATATAAATCCATGGTACCACCTTGAATTTAGTGTGCAGTTCTGGTGGCCTCATCTCAAAAAAGATAAAATTGGTGCAGATACAAGGGGAGGGCAACAAACATGTATCAGGCCATATGAACAACTTCCACATGAGGAGAGATTAAAAGGCTTGGGACTGTGTATCTTAGAAAAGAGGCGAGTAAGGGGTGATATGATAGAAGTCTATAAAATCATGAAGGATACGATTCTGTCACAGAGGTCACAGATCCCGTGACTTTCCAGGACCTCCATGACTTCTTCCTGGGTAGGGTGGAGCAGCCATCAACCCCGGGGCCACCAGAGCAGCGGTCGGCAGTCAGCCCTCGGACCACCAGAGCAGTGGTCCGCAGGCCCCTGGAGCAGTGTCCTCAGGGCTGAAGCAGCATCTGGGGTTGGGTCGGCCGTCCAGGGGCTGGAGCAGCAGCAGGAGGTCAGCCCCCAGCAGCATTCTGAGTATTAGCCCAGGGTATTTTTTAAAAGTCAGGGACAGGCCACGGGCTTCCGAGAATTTTTGTTTATTGCCCATGATCTGCCCCTGACTTCTACTAACAATACGCATGACAGAATCTTAACCTTAAATAGCACGACTGGTGTGGAGAAAATGACTAGGGAAATGTTTCTTACCTCTTCCCATAACACAAGAACTAGGGGTCACCAAATGAAATTATTAGGCAGCAGGTTTAAAATAAATGAAAGGGAGTATTTCTTCCCCCAGTGCACAGTCAACCAGTGGAACTCTCTGCCAGAGGATGTTGTGAAGGCCAAAAGTATAACTGGGTTAAAAATAAAGTTAGATACGTTCCTGGAGGACAGGTCCATCAATGACTATTAACCAAGATGGTCAGGGATGCAACCCCATGCTCTAGGTGTTCCTAAATCTCTGACTGACAGAAGCTGGGAGTGGACGACAGAGGATGGATCGCTCAATAAATTGCCCTGTTCTGTTCGTTTCTTCTGAAGCACCTGGCACTGGCCACTGTCAGAAGACAAGATACTGGGCTAGCTGGACCATTAGTCTGACCCACTATGGCCATTCTTATTTTCCCTCAGAGCACTGGAGAACACAGGGGCTTTGCAGCCTGCCCTGGTCTGCAGAGCAATGGGAGCTGCTGGGTGCTTGGCTTCTTAGCAAATCTTGTCTCACTGATGGCCGCTGAACACTTTGCAAAGCCCTTCGTGCCCCTGAACATCCCTGCACTGAAGCAGGATGGGCCCGCCTTGCTGTTACTTATCTGGGTTGGTTCCACACTCAAGGAAGGGCTGCCATGGGGCAGGAAGGGTTCCATATGCACTGGGCCTTTGGACACCAGACTGTTCCCACTTTCATCACATCCCCTTGGGGTGGGAGCAGTAGGGAAAGAGGGGTGGGGGTTGTGTCCTCCCCATGGCTTAGAGGGAGGGAGACCTTGGGCTGCAACTGAGCTTGTTCATCCTAAAGCAGCTGCTGGTGGCTTCTCCCGTAGCATCTCTGTGGGCATTGTGAGCTGTCACCCAACAGCCCTGCTGAAACTCGCATCCTTCTGTGCCATGGCTCCAGCCCCCAAATGGCAGGGGGGCTGCGGGTCGGGATTGAGGGGCACTGGCAGAGCTGTGTGGGGAGGTTAGCAGGGGGCTGCAGCCTGCAGGTCAGCAGGTCATTGGCAGACTGGGCGGAAACATGGGTGTCATGGAATGCTAAACTGTATTTTACTGTTGAACCACGAGGTGGTGCGTGTGTAGCGTGGTTTATTCAAGCTAACCTCAGCGGTACCTGGACCTTAGGGAAGACACATCAGCTGTGTATCTCTCTGAGATGGAAGCTAGGTAGCCAGCCCATATCTGGTACACTTACCCCAGATCAACTGGTACTCCAAATCTTACACCACAGACAATGCTGGCAGCCAATTCTGTAGTAAACTAATGAACGGCTTATTAGCTAAGAAAAGAAAATGAGAGTTACTAAGAGATTAAAGCAGGTGAACGATACGCAGCGGTGAGTCACAGCTTGTAATGCCAAACAGTGGCAGTGATGTCATAAACTGCCAGTTTCCCAAAAGTCTTTTCAGGGTACCCAGATTGTCTCTGGGAATCTCTGCTTTGCATCTGCTACGTTTCCCTGTCAGAGTCCAAACAGTCCAGAGATGATGGAGCTTTCCTTGGATCCCTTCTTATAGCTTCTTCTCACAGAAAACAAGCTGTCAGGGTCACTACCCGCGTGGGCTTTTCCTCTGATGAGGGTGAATGAGGAATGCACTTAGATTCTTTGACCTCTGGTCATCACACACAATGACCACTTGCTTTGAAATTAGCACTTTTCTGTGAAAGTCCTTCATTAGCATTCCACAAGGCTTCTTTGCTGGGTTATATAGTTACAGGGCTATATACAGTGTAAATGTTTCCTGCTGCATCATAACAGGATACAGAGAAGTGAAAACAATGCTAGTAACGTCCCAATAGTTTTATGAAGTCTAAACACTAAACACACTCTTCTACCTTCAACAAGCACATTGATCTATACCAATACGCAAGTGAATTGACCTGAATACACTCTGGCATGACCTGGACTGCCAGTGTCACATTTTATACATCAGAGAATTATGATTTATGGAAGAGCATGTTTTCAGCGGAGAATTTAAGGAGCGGGGGAAATGTTGGATGTTTTATAAGGGCTCTGCATACATTGACTGAAAAATGTGATTTTGAAACTGCAAAATATGAAAATATCAGTGACAAGCTGGTTATTGGAGTTAACGGATAAAAATCTTCCACAACAGCTACAATTAAAAACAGATTTAACCCTACGCACAGCTATTCAGATAGCAAAGCAGTGTGAGCTGGCGAGACAGCAAAACAACTTGCCAAAGTTGCAAAACAAAAACTAGCTTACAAGTGTTACAATATGCAGCATGGGTGCTACAAGTCATTACCATTAGACATCTGAGGAAAGGAGGAGAGAACTCCCAGGCTAAGAGGAATAAATTCCAGTCATACACCAAAGCCTAACAGCCTAAATGCACAAGATGTGGAAAAATTCATATCCCAGGAGATGATGCATGGCCAGCCAAAAGCACAAGGTGCAATAAATGCACAAAATATGGACATTTGCAGCTGTTTGCCACACTAAAGCAGTTAGGGAGCTGACTTATATTACAGACAATCAAGAGCCATTGTTTCTGTGATCTTTCATGTGTGATCATAGAATCACAGAATAATAGAACTCGAAGGGACCTCGAGAGGTCATCTAGTCCAGTCCCCTGCACTCAAGGTAGGACTAAGTATTATCTAGACCATCCCTGACAGGTGTTTGTCCAACCTGCTCTTAAAAATCCCCAGTGATGGAAATTCCACA
This sequence comes from Gopherus flavomarginatus, assembly GCF_025201925.1. NCBI lineage: Eukaryota > Metazoa > Chordata > Testudines > Testudinidae > Gopherus > Gopherus flavomarginatus. The sequence goes on along the minus strand of NC_066632.1, from coordinate 20,207,525 downwards.
GCCTCCCTAGGCAATTTATTCCTGCGCTTAACCACCCTGTCAGTTAAGAAGTTTTTCCTAATGCCCAACCTAAACTGCCCTTGCTGCAATTTAAACCCATTGCTTCTTGTCCTGTCCATAGAGATTAAGAAGAATAATTCTTCTCCCTCCTCCTTGTAACGAGCTTTTATGTACTTGAAAAATGTTAACATGTCGCCTCTTAGTTGTCTCTTCTCCAGACTAAACAAACCCAATTTTTTCAATCTTCCCTCATAGGTCATGTTTTCATGCCCTTTAATAATTTTTGTTGCTCTTCTCTGGACTTTCTCCAATTTGTCCACATCCTTCCTGAAATGTGGCACCCAGAACTGGACACAAAACTCCAGTTGAGGCCTAATCAATGCAGAGTAAAGCAGAAGAATTATTTCTTGTTGTGACGGGTTCAGTCACAGAGATCCCCTTGGGACTGTCACCATATGTGCTGAAATTACCTCTGAGCCTGTTTTCCCTGCCAGCATGGAACTTCCAGAACCCTGCCTTGTTGAGCCAGACATGCTAGCCTGCTGCAACACAGACCCAGGGTCTGGTCCACACCCCCAAAGCTGCAGACTTAATGGAAAACAGCTCAGCAGGTTACCGATCTCCGGCACCCAGACACCCAGTTCCCAATGGGATCCAAATACCAAATAAATCCATTTTACTCTGTACAAAGCTTATACAAGGTAAATTCATAAATTGTCCACCCTCTATATCACTGATAGAGAGATATGAACAGCTGTTTGCTCCCCCAGGTATTAATCACTTACTCTGGGTTTATTAATAAACAAAAGTGATTTTATTAAGTGTAAAAAGTAGGATTTACGTGGTTTCAAGTAATAACAGACAGAACAAAGTAAGTCACCAAACAAAATAAAACAAAACCATGCAAATCTAAGCCTAATAAATTAAGAACCTGATAACAGGTAAGATCTCACCCTAAGAGATGTTCCAATAAACTTCTTTCACATATTAGACTCCTTCCTAGCCTGGGCCTAATCCTTTCCCCTGGTACAGTCCTTGTTAGTTCCAGCAGCATCTCCGGTGATAAGCAGGGGTTTTCTCATGACTGGCAGCCCCTTTTGTCCTGCTCCATCCCCTTTTATAGCTTTGGCACAAGGCAGGAATCTTTTGTCTCTCTGGGTCCCCACCCCTCCTTCTAAATGGAAAAGTACCAGATTAAAATGGATTACAGTATCATGTGACATAGTCACATGTCATTGTAAGACCCCCTCCAGTCTCCATTTTTCCTGTGTTGGCCCACATGTACACAGGAAGGCTTGCAGGAAAACAAGCCATTTACAACCAATTGTCTTAGCTAATGGGAGCCATCAAGATTCTACATCACCATTAATGGCCCACACTTTGCATAACTACAACAGGACCTCAGAGTTATACTTCATATTTCTAGCTTCAGACACGAGAATGATACATGCATACAAATAGGAGGAATATATTCAGTAGATTATAACCTTTGTTATGATACCTTACAAGAGACCTTTTGCATAAAGCATATTCCAGTTACATCATATTCACACTCATAAGCATATTTCCATAAAACATATGGAGAGCAACGTCACACTTGTGTCTTGTTTACAATACTCCTGCTAATACATCCCACAATGATATTTGCTTTTTTTGAACAGTGTTACACTCTTGCCTCATATTTAGCTTGTGATCCAGTCTGACCCCTAGATCTCTTGCCACGCTACTCCTTCCTAGGCAGTCAGTTCCCATTTTGTATGATGAACAAAACCTGCCCAGAGAGTGAAACTAAAGTTTCATGGCAAGACTACTGACTTTAAATTGATTCAGGAGCAGATCGTCATAGTGATCTCAGAAGGGACTTACAATAACCGTCAGCCCCTTCCAGAGCTGAAGTCACCTGACACAGTCCTGACTAACCCTGGAGTTATTCTGAACTGCATGAGCCAGTTCACCACAGAAACAACTTACAAAGACAAAAGCTTTGCATTCATAGTGCATGTGATCAACCAAAGACCAAGAACCTTCTCAGCCGCAGCATGGCAACCATGATGGACCTAGTGAGGGAGGTGGAAGAACTTAAGGGCGTATTGGATGATATTGGACTTTTGAAAGGACATTCAGTACAAATCAACTTAAGAGACAATGCTGAACCATACAGTGTACAAACTCCTCTACCAGAGAGACCTTGGATGAGACTAGCTACAGATTTATGTGAATTCAGAGGACATCATTATCTAGTCATTATGGACTATTTTTCCTGGTAGATAGAAACCATGTATTTGAAAGAGATAACATGTCACAGTGGTATGGAGAAACTGAAGTGCCTGTTGGCTCACTGTGGTGTTCCAGAACAACTAGCGATGGACAACGGACACCCATTCACTTCAGCAGAATTTAAATAATTCCAAAGGAAATATGATTTTGATCATATTACTGGCAGCCCACATTACTCACAAATGAATGAAGAGGGTGAGAGAGCTGTACAGACAGCCAAGAAAATCCAGCAGCAGGAAGTTCCATTCCTTGCTCTTCTGAGCTACAGAGCAACACCAATAGCAGCTACTGGATACAGTCCAGCACAACTCCTAATTAGGAGACACCTCAGAACTACTGTTCCAACTTTGGAACGGATCCTATCTCCAAAGTGGCCAGACATGAAGACAGTAGCCAAATCAGATAAAGGGGCAAAAGGACCCTACGGACACTTTTGCAACAGATGTCAGTCAGCGAACTGCTGGATCTAGAACCTAGTGACCGTGTTTGTGCCAAATAGGATGAGGGAAAAGAAGGACATCTCCAGCTAGCGCAAAGAAAAGGAATTCAGCAGCCAGACCATATGGGATTGAGACCGATGGTGGAGAGTTCAACAGAAACCATCATCTACAGTTTGTTCCTCAGCAAGAGCAATCAACGAGCAAATGCTACAGATGGTGGATGCAGAAGAAGAAGAGACTCAAGGATTCCAAACTGACCCCAGGCAGTTGTTGCAGCTAACAGACAGCCGGATGAGCAGGTTGCTATGCGTTCAGGTTGCCCTCGCCCCCCTGCATCCCAACCTCCTGGCCCAGCCCAGAGCCCCCTCCTGCACCCCAAACTCCGAGGCAGAGCACCTCTCCCACACAGCGCCCCCTACTGCCAGCACTGCCTGAGGATAGAACCCCCTACACACACTCCCTGCAGCACAGCGCCCCCTACTGCCAGCACTGCCTGAGAAGAGAGCCCCCCCACACACAGAGAAGTGGCATTTTCTGTAACCATCTCCCCTCTGAGGGCACGAGAGCCTCTTTAGCTCCTAGCAGCCACCAGTCACTCTGGGATGGGCCCTCAGCTGCCAGCCCCAATTCGTGGCACACACAGTGGCCCCCTGGCCTAGGCGTGGAGCTGGTGTTTGCCTGGGCAGGACACTGTGTCTGGCTGCGAGATGAGCTCCTGCCTGGCCGCAGCTCCCGCCGCGCGTCAGATGGCCTTGGGGCAAAGAAATGCTGGACTCTGCTGGAACTGCAGGGGAGTTGGGGTGGGGGGGGAGTTATTTGTATCCTGGCATCACCAACATGCTCCAGCTGAGCCCAGGGCCCCACTGTGCTGGGTGCTGCACAGACACGCAGTCAGACAACCCCTGGAGTGGGACTGGGGCCAAGGCCCAGGGAGCCGTGGGAGGCAGCTGCTGCAGCGACCCCACCATAGCGCTGAGTGAGGCCGGTGCCTGCACTGACAGGGGAGTGTCACCCCCTAGTGGCTCTGGCGACGGGAGAAGCCCTCCCATCACCAGGTGTGTGGGTGTGTGTGTCGGATTCCCCCCCACCAGTGACGCAGTTGTTCTGGCAGACATTTGTAGTGTAGACCAGGGGTCAGCCCCAGGGTGAGGGAGGTCCTTGGCCAGTAGGTGGCAGCATCCCCTCGCCAATCCCCAGGGATTCTGGAACAATTTGTATAGTGGGGGGGCTGAGAGTCATTGAACCAAACTATAAACCCGGGGGTAGAATGGAAACCACTTCAAGCCATGGGGTGCGGCAGCACCCCTAGTTCCAGCACGTACCCCGATCCCCCACCCAGCCGCATCTCCTTTTCTTCTGTAATGTGTCCTGGCAATCAGGACTTGGGGGGGCAGCTGGGAGCAGCACAGCGGCTGGGGCTGTGTCCCCCATGGGCAGTGAGAGGGGCAGGGTCATTCCAGACAAATTGGGGGCAACAAGTTGTGCCAGCAAATAGGCTGTGATCTGTGAGTCCATCAGATCCTGGAGTGTCGGGAGGAGAGCAGATAAGACCTATGAAAAGTGTGGGGGGGGGGCAGCACTGGCCCTCTTCCCCACAGCAAACGCTGCCCCTGGACGGGGGCTCCCAGGCGACACACGCCAATGGTGGTGGTGGGAGATGTCCCATGGTGTGTTCTGTGCAGCGAGATGCTCACGTTTGCTGTGGCTGGGAGATTTAGGGTGGGTGGGGTCTGAGTCACCAGGGCTCTGCCAGGCAGCAAGGCCCACGTGTACATGAGATGGGAGGGGGGCACTGGGGGCCAGGGTGAACTGCCTTGCCCCAAAGGGCTCTGGCTGATCTCACACACACCCAGTTCAGAGAACTACAGCATTAGCCCCAGCTCCCCCCTAGGGGGTGAATGTTCTTCTCTGTGCACCCCCCACAGTCCCAAACCACCAGACGCTCCCCTTTAGGGCTTTGTTACCCTATGATCTGCAGCTGCATCGGGGCAGGGAGAGGCCGCCCCGGTACTAGGCTGGCCCCTGGTACCACAGCACCGGAGCCTCTCCATCATCTGTGGCCTCAAGCCGTGCAGGCCTGTATTATGGAGGGGAACTGAGGCACAGGGAGCAAGGGTTCTGTGGCAGAGTCTGGATTTGAACCCAGATCTCCCACAGCCCATGCCAGTGCTCTGACCACTAGGCCAGCCCTCCTCACCACAGGGCAGGGGCGGTGCCTGGACTGGGGTCGCCCTTCTCTGGGGGCAGCAGAGCTTTGTACCTGGGGGCCTGGGACTGAGGCAGTGATGAAGGGAAGGAGTCCAAATGCTCCCCGCAGAAGGGCACCACAGAGTGGCAGTGCTGGGGGCCCCCAAAGAGGCTGGTTTGTTCTACAGGGGAAGCAGGCACAAGAGGCGGCAAGGGAAGCATGGGCTGGGCCAGCTCCCAGTGTGGGAGTCCCAGGATCCCTAGCCAGCACCGTTGGACCGACACCATTACATGTCACCCCGACCAGAAAGCCGGAGGTGCTGGGCTCTGCACACGTTGCTGAGTCACTGGAAACTTTATGGGGAAGGAAACGTCCTGTCCAGAATCTGCGGAAGGAAACAGGGTTGATGCCACATCCCTTGGGGCTGGTGTTTCCCCCGCAGCCCCGGGGCCAACGGGAACATCGAGTGTCTTCTCTCTTGACCAGCAACACCAGGCAGGGTCAGGTGGGAGGTGACCCCCCCCCCCACCTCCACAGAGCCTCTGAGCTCAGCAAGACGGGAAGCGGGGCAAGTTTTGTGCACGTGGAAGACAAACAGAGAATCCCCTGGAGTCTGGAACTCCCTGCAGCCCCCCAGCTTAGCCTAGCTCTGGACTCCCCCTCCCCCCAGCTCTGCTGGTGCCCCTCAGTCCCAACCCACGGCCTCTGTTATCCCAGCCCTCGGCTCCCCCCAGCTCTGCCGGTGCCCCTCAATCCCAACCCGCAGCCCCCTGCTACCCCAGCCTTGGGCTTCCCCCAGCTTTGCTGGTGTTCCTCAATCCCGACCCACAGCCCTCTGCTACCGCAGCCCTGGGATCCTCCACACACACAGAGCTCTGCGGCTGCTGCTCCTCAATCCCAACCCACTGCCCTCTCCCCGCCCCACGTCTCATTCTTGAGCTGAGGCCCCCCCTGCGATTCCAGCGCTGGGCCCCTCCTGGCCAAAACCGAGGCTGAACTGGGCTGTGTTTCATGGTGGCACCGAGCGTCTTGAGGCTGCGGGAGCCATGGCCAGGCACAGAGCGATGGCACTGCTGCCTGAGCACGCTCTGTGCTGCCAGGGTCCCTCCTGCTGTGCTTTGGGATCTGCCCTGCCCCTAATTCTAGTCTCTGGTGGGGTCAGGCTTGCGGGGACAGTGGGGGCTCAGAAAGCCGGGGGGACCAGGCTGTGAGCACACAGACCCAGCCTTCCTGCGCATACAGCCCTCAGCCAGGGGCCAACAGCAGGAGCAAATGCTCCTGGAAATCAGATAAACCAGCCCTGCCCCCTCCTGTGGGTGATTCCCATACCCCCTCCCGCACATGCAGAGACCCCCTGGGTCCCCCCTCCCCTGCACACAGAGACCTCCTGGAACCCAGACTAGGGAAATCTGTTATCAAGGATAGGGAAGGGCCCAGAGGACTCACCACATCTAGACAATTACATACAAAAAACCAAGCCAGGATACCTGGAGCTTGGCCAGACTCCACCTCACTGAGCACCCAGCCCAGACAAACCCCAAACCTGAGTGTCAAGCAGGCCCCCCACAGAAGAGCTTCCCTTTTCCACCCCCAGCTTTCACTTCCCTACCCACCCAGGAGCCACCTTCCAACTTTTTTCTTAGAACACCCCATCCACCCCTCCCTCCTCTTCACACATCTCAGTGCCTATTGCTTGTCTCCCCTTGTGGCTCCCCTTCTCTGCCCAACCAAAGCCCAAAGGTTGGGGTGACCTTTCCCCCAGGGCAGACATGACACGACTCCAGGGCTCCGTGTTGGTCACCACTGGGATATTTGTTTATTTTTAAAAGAGACGCTTAAAACAGACACAAAAATGCAACACAAACCTGGCAGGTGGAATTATGGGTAAATAACATGGCAATAAAGCTGACTACCTCTGCCATTCCCCTTCTCTCCAACACGGGGAGCTAAGAGCGGCTTGGGTCCTGGCCTTCCAGCCCCGGGGCACAGATACTCAGTGTAGCCCTGTGGCCCAGGCCCTTGGCTCTCTGCCCAACCAAGTGCAGAAGTTTCCCTTGAATATCCCCTGCCGCATCCCGTGCTGCTGACGAAACACCCGCATGCCCCGGGCCTGTCCTGCTCGTTTCCTGCCGGCTAGGGCTGGCTGCTTCCATTTCACAACACCGAGGAGTTTCAAAAGTGACAGAGGGGCCCAGGACAGGGAGAGGGGGGAGGCTGGTGCTGGCCAGAGCCCAGGCCTCTGCTGGGCAAGGACACTTATTAGCACCGGCCTGTCTGCTGGGCAACGCAGCTCACCGGCACCAGCCCCTTGCTGGGTGATGACGATCGTTGGCACTGGGCCCTTGTTGGGTAGTGCTGCTTATGGGCACCAGGCACGTGCCAGCAACAGCACTCGTGGGCGCTGTGACCACTAGGTCATGCTGCTTCTTGGAGAGGCCTGCAGCCCAGCTCCTGTCCCTTGTGCTCCGATGCCCCTGTGAGAGGGGACCTCTGGCCTGTGTCATGGACTTACAGGTCGTGCCCATTCTTGGACCTGTGCGGTCCCTGGGGGGGAACCCCCTTCAGTACGACAGCCCTTTTCGGTTGTCCACTCTCTCTCGGGGCTTAAGCCCCTCTGCCTCATGGAACTGAACCTCTCTGAGCCTTAGCATGTCTGTCTCTTGTCGAGGGCTCCCTCAGGGAATCCACTCGCTCTGGACCCCCAGGGCCTCCGCTCCCAGAGGGAATAATGCCCCCTGGTCTCTAGACCAGAGCGACTCTCAGCCAGCGTAAGACAGGAGGATTTGTTGAGTGTCTGAACACAGCACAGGAAACTCTCAGGGCCTCAGGCCTGGCCTTCCTCAGCCCAGCACATCTAGGTCTGTCCAACCTCCAGGTGGGCTTTGCCTGCTCTCTCTCTCCAGTCCAGAGACCTCAGTTTTCCAGCGGGGCATCCGATCACCTGCCCCCAAGCCCTGCCTCTTTTGTCTTCTATCCAGGTACACAGGGTCACCTGGACCTCCCCTCCTCTCAGCCATCCTTTGTTCCCCTCTGGCTGGAACCAGCTGCTCAGGTCACTGGGTCCTTTCTCCACAGCCCATTGTCCTCCCACAATAGGGCTGTCCAGAGGGTGGGGAAAGTGGGGCAATTTTCCCCAGGCCCAGGGCCTCACAGGGGCCCCATGAGCCCTGGCCGAGAATCCCTTCCCTGGCTAGAGATGCCTTTTTAATTTTTACTTACCCAGTGGTGGTCCGGGTCTTCGGCGGCACTTTGGCAGCAGGCCCTTCACTTTCTCCAGGTCTTCGGCGGCATGTCGGCAGTGGGACCTTCATTCGCTCCGGGTCTTCATTGGCAGTGTGGCCTTCACTCGCTCTGGGTCTTCGGGGCGGGGCCTTCAGAGCTGCCAAAGACAAGACTCGGAGCGAGTGAAGGACCCGCTGCCGTCGAAGACTCGGAGCGCCGTCCAGTGAGTACCCGCAGTGGGTGGCGCCTTTTTTTATGTTTGCTCCCCTGCTTTGCCCCAGGTCCCCTGAATCCTCTGGGTGGCCCTGCTCCCATGGGCCAGAACCAGCTGTGACTCCCGAGCTGGGCCTCCTGGTCACCAGTCACTGGGTTATCCATTCTCCAGGCCATTGGCTGAGGTCCCAAGTTTCATCGCTGGTCCTTTGTAACAATAAACTCCCTCTCCCATCACCTAGTTAAACCAGTAACACCCAGGGAAACTGAGTCCCACCATCTCTGCATGCAAACCATTGAAAAAAGAAGAGAAAAACAAGAAAATCTCCCACTTTGTCACATCTCTCCTCCCTTCGAGTCTGAACTGAGTGGGATCACTTATCCAGTGACCTGGGGAAGTTCAGGGGCCCTGCTCCGTGATAAACCATTGGCTATAAAATTGGCACTTCCCCTCACATAGACCACCTCCATGTCATACCCCTGGAGGAGTAGGCCCCATCTCAGGAGCTTGGCGTGAAGCCACGTCGGGGAGAATGGTCAGTATACACAGAGAAGCATCGCCTAAATGGATATGGCTGCAGTTTTTTAAGGGTCCATACCATGGCCAGGCATTCCTTCTCCATGGCTGTGTAATTCTGCTCCCGGAGCAGCAGCTTCTTGCTCAGGTACACAATGGGGTGTCCCTCCCCCTTAGTATCAGTTTGCATCAGCACCACACTCAGCCCACTGTCTGAGGCGTTGGTGAACACCAGGAAGGGTTTGTTAAAATCTGGGTTTACCAGCACTGGACTTTGGATGAGTGCCTCCTTCAGCACACAGAGAGCCCTCTGGCATTGCTTGGTCCAGACCACCCTGTCTGGCTTTCCCTTCCTACAAAGCTCCATGAGGGGAGCTGTCAGGGAGCTAAAGTGGGGCACAAACCTCCAGTAGTACCCCGCCATCCCAATGAAAGCCTGGACCTGCTTCTTAGTCTGGGGAGCGGGCCAGTCCTGGATCACCTCCACATTGGCCGGCTCCGGCTTCAGGTGGCCGCTCCCCACCTTGTGGCCCTCTTCCATCTCCATCTTGCATTTTGCAGCTTTTATGGTCAGTCCTGCATCTTGGAGGGGACCCAGCACCCCCTCCACCTGGGATACATGGTCCTCCCAGGTTTGGCTAAATACACAGATATCGTCAATATATACTAGAGCAAAGTCCTCCATCCTCTCAGTAACTGATCCACCAGGTGCTGGAAGGTGGCAGGTGCCCGCTTGAGGCCAAAAGGCAGGACCAGGAACTCAGAGCCCTACTAGGGTGATGAAAGCAGATTTCACCCTGGCCTCTGAGTCCAAAGGCACCTGCCAGTAGTCTTTGGTGAGATCCATGGTAGTGAGGTATCAGGCAGCCCTCAACTCATCTAGGATCATATCGGTCCTAGGCATGGGGTAGACATTGGACACGGTGATTGCATTGAGCTTCCGATAGTCACCACAGAACTGGACTGACCCATCCTTCTAGGGGACCAGTACCACAGGTGAGGCCCAGGGGCTGACGGAAAGCTGGATCACCCCTAAAGCCAGCATGTCTCCGACCTCTCTCTCCAGGTCCTGGGCTGCTTTCCCAGTGACACTGAATGGGGAACACCTGATGGGAGGGTTTACTCCCATCTCCACCTGGTGGACAGCCAGGTTCGTGAGCCCAGGCCGGTTGGAGAACAGCTGACGGTGTGAATGTAGCACCTCTCTGATCTCTGCCTGCTGGGCAGGGGTTAGCTGGTCTGAGAGGAGAATTGATTCCAGCGAGGGGTTAGCCCCAGCCTCAGGGAGGAGTCCCAGCAGGGCATCCTCTCCCTTCTCCTCCCACTGCCCACACACAGCCGGCACCAACATCTCCCTGTCCCAGTAGGGCTTCATCATGTTGACATGGTGCACTCAGTGGCTGGGTGTCCGGTTGGACAGTTCCACTATATAGTTCACCTTGTTTACCTGTCTGATGACCTCTAAGGGGCCGTCCCATGCAACTTGCAGCCTGTTCTTCCTCACAGGGATGAGAAGCATCACCTGGTCCCCGGTAACATAGGAGTGGGCACATGCTGAGCAGTTGTACCAGACCTTCTGCTTCCTTTGTGTCCTGGGTCAGTTTCCCCTGGCCAAGCCCATGAGCTCAGCAAACTTTCCCAGAAGGTTCATGTGACGAACTGGGACTGTTCTTAATGTGGTATGTGAATGCTGAGTGGGGAGTGTTGGCCTGGGAGGATGATCTGCACTGAGGGATGGGAGACTGGCCTTGAGGGAAGATACCTGAGCATGTAACATGAGAATCCAGGAAGGGGTTAGAGGCCAGGTGACACCTCTGCCCGGGAAGCTGAACAAATGCTGGGAGGAGGAGACCGTGGGGAGAGAGAGTTTCAGGAGCTGACTAAGGAAGGGAGGGGAGCCCAGACAGGGCTCTGACCCTCCATTGGGGCTGTGGTGTCCCTGGGACCCCAAGATGGACCTAATTGGGGAGGATCCTGTTGTCTGTACCTGCAAGACCTGTCTTGCACTGTGTTCCTGTCATCTAAATAAACCTGCTTTACTGGCTGGCTGAGAGTCATGGTGAATCGCAGAAAGCCGGAGGTGCAGGGCCTTGTGTCCCCCACACTCCGTGACAGTCTGTACATACTCCACCACTGATTCTCCATCGGGAGAGGCCTTCCCCTCCCACTCGTCCCTCATCAAATCCAGGGGTCCCCTCACTCTCTTCCCATACAGCAACTTGAACGGGGAAAACCCTGTGGCTTCCTGGGGCACTTCCCTGTATGCATACAGCAGGTGGGCTAAATATTTGTCCCAGTCCTGCAGGTGCTGGCTCATAAAGGTTTTCAGCATCATCTTTAGTGTCCCATTGAACCTCTCCACCAGCCCGTTGGACTGAGGGTGATACGCTGAGGCCCAGGTGTATCAGACCCCACACTTCTCCCACAAGCACTGGAGCAGGGTTGACATGAAGTTGGACCCCTGGTCTGTAAGGACTCTTTGGGGAACCCCACTATGCTGAAAATGGTCAGCAGCGGGTCTGCCACAGTGACTGCCTTGATAGAGGACAAAGTCACTGCCTTGGGGTAGAGTGTAGCGAAATCCACCACCACCAGAATGTTTCTTCCCCGACCTAGTCACCTTGCTGAGGGGCCCTACTATGTCCATAGCCACCTTCTGGACAGGCTTCTTTATGATGGGAAAAGGTCTCAGAGGTGCTTTACACTTATCCTGGGCTTTCCTCACCTTCTGACAGGAGTCACAGGACCTGCAATACTGTTGGACAGCATGATTCCTGCTACCGGAATCCCTTCTCCCACAGGAATCTCTCCTGGCGGTCCTCCCTCTAGGATCCTGCACTGCCATGGCCAGCAAGGGCCCTCAGCTTCTCTAAGGAGGGATTCTCCTGCAGCTCTGTCTGGAATTCAGCTGCTTGGTTTGAGGGTACAGCCCTGGCTGGTGGTGTCTCAGTTTCTCCACCTTGAGATAGAGGCTCCACCCCATCTCTGTCAAGCCCTACCCTCAGTGCTTCATGTCCCCGCCTTCGGGAGGTCCCGTTTTCCCTCTCTGGCTCTGATTCCAGGCAAGGACCAGGGCGCTCTGAGTGCCATCTGGCTAGTCCTCCCAGTCATGACCCAATAGCACCTTGGTAGGCAGGTGATCGTGCACCCCAACCTCTTTGGGACCCTTCTTAGCCCTCCATTTCAGGTGTATCCTTGCTACAGGCATCTTGATGGGGGCCCGGAACACTCCCCTCAGTGTCATGTAGGCCTCGGGCACTAGCTGGTCTGGGCCCACCACCTCAGGCTGTGCCAGCATCACCTCTGCACCTGTGTCCCAGAACCCCTGGACGCTCCTTTCCCCCACCTCAATGGGGATGATGTGGCAACTGTCCCCCCGCTGTCCCACAGTCACCCGGCAGATTGAGTACGGGTGCTCTAGACCTGGATCCCCGCCTTCCCCTGCTGGCCTGGCCTGGCGATCCCCTCCCTCTGGCACAGTAGGGTCGACTGCACCCCCCTGGACTGCCGGTGCCCCTTCGGGGTGGTCTTCCACCAGTTGACACTCCGTGGGTTCTGCTTGGCCGCCATTTCCTTCTTCTTCAGGCACTGCACTACCTTGTGTCCCTTTTGGCCATAGTAATTACATTTCAGGTCCCATGAGGGAGGTCAGCTCTCCCTGGTCTTCACAGGCACCCCTGAGTTAGGCTTCCTGGAGTCCCACCTTTGAGAGGTCTCTGGGTGACTCCCCTTCTGAGCTGATGTGAGTCTCTCTCCTCCCCACCCCGATCTGCTGTTCACAAACTCATCCGCCACTGTGCAGATCTTTCGGCTTCTGGTCCATTAACCACATCTTAAGGTCTGGAAGGCAGATGTCATACAGCTGCTCCAACCCCACCAGGTTATACACATCCTCTGCGGTAGTTTCCCCTGTGTCCTTCCCCCACTTGCGGAGATATTTCCCCAGCAGGTTGGCGAACTCCTTGTAAGTGACACCTGTGGTCCTGCATACACCCTGGAATCATTTCCTGTACATCTCAGGGGTCAGTTCAAACTTCAGCAGCAAAGCCTGTTTGAATGCGTTGTAGTCCATCCATTTGGCTGAACCCCTCTATGGCCTTGGAACCCAGCAGAGGGGTCAGACAGCAGAGTCTGTCTGCAGGGTCAATCTGATTCAGATCATAGGCCCTCTCAAAGGCTGTGAGATAGGCATCAACATCCTCCCTCTTCTTAAACTGGGGCAGCAGTTTGGTGTTTAGATTCTCCACAGAACTGGCATCTCAGGACCCTTCCCCACTTACCCCCCGGCAGGCCCTCTTGGCCCGCCTCTCTGTCAACTCCAACTCATGCTTTCACTGTTCTGCACGGTCCACCAGCCCCCGCTCCACCAGCTCCAGTCTCTGCAGCTTCTCCAGGGAGAAACCTGACTGGTCCCCACCCCTCCGCTGACTGAGGAGTTGGTTCTGATAGACTCCCTGCTGCTACATGAACTGCCCCCACAGCTCCTTGGGCATCCTGGGAACCCCACTGGGGTCTGGAGCCTGTTCCTCAGGCTGGTCATTCTCCACAAGCTGAACCATCAGCTGCTCCTTAGTGAGCCTCTCCACACTCACCCTTTTCTCCTTGCAGACATGTCAGGTCCCTCTTATGGAGCTGGTTATAGGCCATTTCCACGCTGGTTTCTTCAACTCCCTCGTTTTATTGCTAGCAGCCACTCAGTGAAAAGCACCTGTGCTCACAGCCACCTGTCTACATTGTGCATCCACAAACCATTCTCTGCTACCACCATGTCACAGACTCCCAGGTCGTGCCCACTCTTGGCCCCGTGCGATCCCTGGAGGGAACCCCCTTCAGTGCGACAACACTTCTCAGGGGTCCACTCTCTCTCTCATGGGCTAAGCTCCTCCACCTCCTGGAACAGCACCTCTCTGAGCCTTAGCACACCCGTATCCCAACGTGGGCCCCCTCAGGGAGTCCACTTGCTCTGGCGTCCCGGGACCTCCGTTCCCAGAGGGAATAATGCAACCCTGTTCTCTAGACCAGAGCGACTCTCAGCCAGCGTAAAACAGGAGGGTTTATTGAGCGTCTGAACGCAGCCTAGGAAACTCTCAGGGCCTCAGGCCTGGCCTCCCTCAGCACAGCACATCTAGGTCTGTCCCACAACCAGGTAGGCTTTGCCTGCTCTCTCTCTCCAGTCCTAAGACCCCACGCTTTCCAGTTGGGCATCCGATATCACCTGCCCCCAAGCCCCATCTCTGTCCTTTGTCTTCTGTCCTGGTAAACAAGGTCACCTGGGCCTCCTCTCCTCTCTTCCGTCCTTGGTTCCCCACTGGCTGGAACCAGCTGGTCAGGTCACTGAGTCCTCTCTCCTCAGCCCATTGTCCTCCCACTGGCCAGAACCAGCTGTGACTCGTGTGACTCCTGGTCACCAGTCGCTGGGGGACCACGGCCAATGGGTACCAAGTTCCGTCACAGGTCCTCTGTAATAACAAACTCCCTTGCCCATCACCTCGTTAAACCAGTAACACCCAAGGAAACTGAATCCCACCCCCTTAGCATGCAAACCACTGAAAAGACCAAGAAAATCCCCAGCTTCGTCACAGTCTGTTAGTAAACTTGGAATGCAAGAATCTCATTCCCCCACCCACCCCCGGCTCTGTGCAATATGTAATCCTGGGTACCCCCCTTCTCCACTCCGTCAGCAGAGAACAAAAGGGGTGGATGCAACTCGGAGCCTTGTGCAATCTCTTCAGGCAAGTACAGGCCACCCAGGCAGCATGGGACAGGGGCGCTGGGGCCACACACAGAGGAGGCTGGAAGTGACTGGAAGCTCATAGGGATGGGGATGGGGGGGAGGGAGGAAGATTGTGCAGATGTAGGGGGTGGGCTGAGCTGGGAATGCTCTGCCAGGATGTGTGTGTGAATCCCACTCCCCAGACACCAGGGGAGACCCAGCAACAGCTCTTCTGCCCCACAGAGGGGAGCTCCAGGGGGCATTGTGGCTGCTTCAACACCCCTCCCACCTCATGCACACCGTGTCTCTCTCTCTCACACACACACACACACACACACTGTGGAGGTGGTTCCAGATCTGAGGGGCTCTGTTTGGGGGCAGAGCTCAGGCCTGGGGAGGTTGGGGGGGCTCTGAATGGAGGTTCCAGGCCTAGATGTAGGCTCTGGTAGGGGGCAGGTTACAGGTCTGGGGGACTCTGGTGGAGGGTCCAGGCCTGGGGCGCAGTTCCCTGCAGTGGCAGAATGATGCACGGGTGTGTCTGGTTGGTGGGAAGGAAACGGATGTGTGGCCAGTGCCCTGGGGTCGCTGGGTGGGCACTGCCGTCTCTTCTCAGGGGCCCAGGCATCAGCAGGGAGTGGAGAGAGTGGGCTCAGCCCCTGTTTGCTGGCTGCATGGGCCCAGAGTGAGCCCCCAGCCGGTGATGACCCCTGAGCTGCGCTAGAGAGGAAGGAGGTGGTGCTAGCAAAGGACCAGGGTGAGGGCTGGAGGCGGGGGTCCTGAGAGGCAGTGAGGAGCGGGAGGCAATGGAGATCCCAGCATGGAACCAGCCCCGGCTGGGCTGAGCTTTGCGCTGGCTCAGAACCAAGTGCCGTCCCTTTGGCTTCAGCCTGTTTGTGCCCGGATGGACCCTGCGCTCCCTTGGCCACCTCACAACCCACCCACCTCAGCCCTGTGCCAAGTGTTGTTCCCCAGGGCCGCCACCTGCCCTGTTGCCCCTTGCACAAGCCTGGCTGGGTCTCTGTCAGCCGGGCCCCTCATCCCTTTGTAATGCAGGTGATGGGGAAGGGGTAACCCTTGGGGGGGGGGCAACCCTGTGTGCCAGCTGAGGGCCAGGACCAGCTGCTCTGCTGGGAGCAGGGGTGTGGCAGGCTCTGCCCCTGCCCCCCGGCTGAGCTCTGCGGGCATGTCCCACAGACTCGGGGCCAGTGGGTGCGGTGGGAGTGCTCTGCCACGGGGCCAAGCTCTGCTCTGGTGGACCTAGGGGCCAGGGCCACCCTTATCCCACAGTGAGTGCGGCAGGGGCCTCTCCCCACTAGCCATCAGGGCAGGAGCCCTCTTTGCGGATAAAGAGGCAGCAGTGGAACAGGATCTAAGCCCAGCCCTTCCTCATGCAGCCCCAACCCCCACCCCTGTGTGGCCCAGCCCTGCCATGGGTCCCGTCCCTTCCGTATTTACTCTCCATCTAGAGCTGACAGTCCCACACAAAGCAAAGGCTGGCCCTGGCTCTCTGCCCTGGGGCCCATCTGCCACAGCGAGGCACTGTGTGTTGGGGGAGCTGCACAGCCTCCCGCCCCCCCGACCTCCCCAGCCCTTCAGAGAGTTTGGGGTCAGAAATGCCCATTGGGCTCAGCCAGCTTGAGTTGAGGCCCCTGCGCCAGGGCAGGGCACAGAGCAGGGCCTGTTGGACTGTAGGGCAGCCCTACAAACCCCCCTCCTCTCCCTGGGGGGGCCCTGAGCTGCGGCGGCCCTGCAAGCCGAGGACTGGGCTCCCCCTGCAGCAGACCTCTAGGTGAGGGGCTGGCGAGGGGTCTCCCACCAGGATCTTGGCACCGGCTTCTCGCGCCCTTCCCAGCCAGAGCACCAGCACCTGCAGTGATGCCCTGCTCTGGGTCCAGCTCTGGGGGCTGCGCAGTGCCAGGCTGGGGCTCTCCAGGTATTGGTCCCCTTGCCCTGCATGGATCCTGGTCGTACCCTGGCCTGAGGAGCCAGAGTCCCAGAGAGCTCTGAATACGCAGCTGTGAGCCCCCCTTTACCACCTCTCGGGGCTCCCTGCCCCCCCAGCTTGGGCTGCACCCCAGATCCCTTTGCCAGATCAGCCACGTGGTGATGCTGAACCCCAATCACCCATCCCCCAGGGCTGGGCTCACTAAAGACCCCGTCACTGGGCTTTCGGCAGCACATTGCCAGTTGGAGGCCCAAGGCTGAGGATAGATAGGGGTGGGGTGGGGGGTATGGCCTTGGGGTGGGTTGGACCTAGAACAACCCAGGACCTCACTAATATCCCTCCCCCAGCCCTGGTGCTTGGATCCGCACACAGCCCAGACCTATGGTCGGCCACAGCCCCAGGTCCCCCCACCCCACGGCCGATGGGGGGGCTCGTCCGCTGGCTGGGAACAGGCAATGCAGCCGATACTAGATACACAGGGATCCGTTTATTGCGGCAGTGCTAGAAAAATGACAGGGTGTGAATCAGGGATGGCAGGGCCTAGCTGGCCTCCACCACCTCACTAGGCCAAGGACGGTGGGTAAAGGGACAGTCCATGCTGGCACTCTGCTAAGGCAGTGCTGGCGGCGCACGTGGGGCAGGGCTCAGCACCAACCTGCCCCTGCCACCCCCACCCCCCCGAGACAGGGCAGTTCCTCTTGCCACCAGCAGGAGGCACCAGGGCAGGGCAAAGCCACATCCAGCATGAGTCTGTGTTTGGGTCCAACGTCCTCCCCTGGGGAAAGACAGGATATGGGGTCCCCCTAAGGGCAGCCCTGCCCCCTGCCGCCCCAGCCCTCAGAGGCACCGGAGGCAGCGCGAGATGATGGAGATCACACGGGTGTAGGCCTCGCGGAACTGGCGGTTCATGGCGGCGTACAGCACCGGGTTGATGCAGCTGTTCAGCCAGGTCAGGTTGGCGGCCACCATGTGCAGCGCTGTGGGCGCCCGGTTCTTGGCATCAAAGATGTTGAGGAGGAGGAAGGGGATGTAGCTGAGGACAAAGAAGAGGAAGACCACGAAGCACATGCGGGTGACCTTCCGGAACTCCTTGTTGCTGTCCTTGGGCTGGGAAGGCAGGCTTTTGGGCACCGCCGGGGCCTGAGCCGTGGGAGCGGGGACGGGGGCTGGGGTGGGGGCTGAGGCTGAGCCATTGTCCGTGACCAGCGTCTTGGAGGTGTGGCCCTGCTCCGAGATGCTGGAGGGCTGGGAGACACCCGTGTCGACGCCACTGTCCAGCTCCACAAACTGGCCCGGCGTGGCCGAGCTGGCCCCAGCGACGTAAGCCCCCTTCACACTGGCCTTCTTCAGCTTGTAGCGGTCCATGGCGTGGGACGCCCCCTTCACCTTGCGGTGGATGAGGAAGTAGAAGATGCCCACGCAGCTGAGGCCCACCACAAAGTAGAAGGCCATCAGGATAGTGGTGTAGGGCCGGCCCCTGATGCGGTGGAAGCTGCAAGTGCAGACTTTGGGAACTAACACAAAGACGGACCAGAGCGGGGCAAAGCTGGCAAAGCCGAGGACCCAGGTGCCCAGGGCCACGAGCCCCACGCCCAGGCGGGAGAAGACCCGGTTGAAGAGGGCCGAGTTGGCAATGAGTATGTAGCGGCTGACAGCGATGAGGCAGAGCGTCAGGATGGAGACCGAGTTGGAGACGAAGAGCAGCATGCCAAAAACGCGGCAGAAGCTGGGGCCGGCCCGCCAGTGCAGGTGCAGGTAGGAGTCCACGGAGAAGGGCTGCAGCACGGCGCAGTACAGCAGGTCGGCCAGCGTCAGGTTGACGATGAGCAGATTGAAGCGGGTCTGCACCTTAGCGTCGACTGCGAAGGCCAGGAGGGTTAGCACGTTGCCCAGCGTGCCCACCACGGTGACCACCACGCCCCAGGTCACGGCCACGTAGCGGTACCCCACGATGGATGCCTCATAGCATGAGAAGTTATCCATGGTGACGTTCGCCATCGTCTCAAGGAGGGGGAGGGCTGGGTCTCGGGGAGGGGATCGGGTCCTGGAGCTCGGTCCTGGCCTAGATCCTCGGCTTCTAGGAACTGAAGTAAAAGAAAAGGGGGTCAGGCAAAGCACAACCCCCTGCCCCAGGAACCCCACCCTCCATTGCTCCAGCTGAGCCAGAATCAGCCACACATTCAAAGCATCCTGGGGAGGCACAGACGGGCTGCGTCACCAGGGCTGGGGGCACCACCTGGGTTGGGCCAGTGGGAAGAGGCAGGAGGGCAGGACATCCCTTTGCTCCATTTGCCAGCCACAGCAAAACCCAGGCCAGGGCATGAGTTAGGGCAGCCGGAGGGCTCCTGCCCCTGCACCCCAGCTGGCTGAGCCCCGGCAGCCTTGGGTCTGGGGAGAGTGAGCTGCTCGGCTCAGCTCCAGCCCAAAGGCAGCTGTAAGCAGAGAGGGCTGGGAGAGCAGTGGGAGGGGAGGCAGAGCTGGGGTGGGGGTGGGGAGAGGCAGGATGGAGGGGTGGGGGGCAGGGAGGGCAGAGAAGTGGGGCACAGATCCTTCTATTAAACCATCTGGGGCTGGGAGCCCATCTTGACTCACAGGCATCGGGTCGCTAGAAACACAGGGGTCTCTCCTGGCTGCTGTGGGCTGGACTGGCCTCCCCACAGCTGGGACCCAGACCCCTCCCCAGGGCCCAACCGCTCTGACATAGCTGTATAGTTACAGAGGCAGCATGTCCTAGTGGGAGGCCATGGGGGCTGGGACTCAGGACCAGCTCTGCCACTGGCCTGCTGGGTGCCCATGGGCACGTCACTTCCCTTCCCCATGCCTCAGTTTCCCCTTCCCCTTGTGCCTGTTCAGACTGTGAGCTCTGCGGGGAGGGAGTCTCTCTCACTCCATGTCTGTTCATCGGCTGGCCGGGGAGGCTGTGACGAAGTTGGAGATTTTTGTAGCGTTTTACATGAATAGCGTGTGCGTGCCTCAGTTTCCCTGTATGCTGCATGTTCAACAAGGTGATGGGAGAGGGTTGTTGTTGCAGAGGATCAGGTGTGACCTCGCCTAGCAGCCGAGACCCCCATACAATGGCCTGGAGATGGGGAATCCTAATAACTGGCAACCTGGTGACTAAGAGGATCACCAGTTCTGGCCAGTGGAAGGACAATGGGCTGAGGAGAGAGGACCCCAGTGACCTGACCCGCCAGTTCCAGCCAGAGGGGAACAAAGGACGGAAGAGAGAGGGCCCCAGCCACCTGTTTGCCTGGGACAGAAGACAAAGGACAGAGGAGGAGCTGTTGGCGCCCCAGCTGGAAGGAGGGGGTCTCTGGGCTGGGAGGAGAGAGCAGCCAGAGCCCACCTGGATGTGGGACGGACCTAGATGTGCTGGGCTGAGGGAGGCCAGGCCTGAGGCCCTGAGAGTTTCCTGTGCTGTGTTCAGATGCTGAATAAACCGGCCTGTGTTACGCTGGCTGAGATTCGCTTCGGTCTAGAGACCAAGGGGCATTATTCCCTCTGGGAGTGGAGGCCCCGGGGATCCAGAGCGAGTGGACTCCCTGAGGGGGCCCAGAGAGGTGCAGTTCCAGGAGGTGGAGGGGCTTATCCCCTGGGAGGGAGTGGACACCCTAGAAGGGCTGTCGCACTGAAAGGGGTCCCCCCCCGGGACCGTATGGAGCCGAGAGAGCACAAGTCCAGTGAGTCCAAGACAGAGGCTCCTGTTGTGACGCACCATTTCCCCTCCAGCCACAGCCCAGGGCCCCAAGCTGCCCCGGGCGGGGAGAGCAGGGAGCAGATGCTGGATCCCAGGCAGGCCCGGGCAGGACCCTGGAACGAGGCACCAGCGAGCACAGGCCCCTGGCAGCCTCCTGGAAGGGAGATCAAACGCGGCCCCATTCTTTCCATCCTGGGCCTAATTGGGGCGTTTCCACGGAAACCGATGTCTCAGATGTCTGCAGAGCAGGTGAGGCCCCACCTGGCTCCCTTGTGAGTTAGGACTGAGCCAGCCCCTTCCCCAGCCCTGGGCATGCCAGGGCGTCAGGGGACCTGGCATAACGAGGCCAGCCTGGAGCCAAGTGTCCTGCTCACATGCCCCAGCGAATGCACAGGAATCTGCACCCCTTTCCCTAGAGGGCATCATTATGTGACCCCCACCGAGCTCATCGCGCCAGGCGCTGCACAGACGCAGCCTGAGACAGTCCCTGCCCCCAGAGCTCAGTCTGAATAGACACAGGCAAGGGGGCAAGGTCTGTGACCCTCTGGGGAGGGGACATACTGCCTGGCCCGAGGGGACTGTGTCTCCCAGCTGACGCAGAGGGCTCAGGGCTGGCGCAGTGCAGGAGACCCCAGCTCTTGTGCAAGCTACTCCAGATATCGCTCTTGCTCTGCAGCCACCGAGACCCGGCCCATACACCCCACCAGGGCCCACGGGCTCGAGTCCAGAGGCCAGAGCCCTGGCTCTGTGGCAGGGGCGTGGCCCCAAAAAGGATTCAGTGAGCAGCAGGGACTGGTAACAAGGCTCCCAGCTCCGTAGCAACAGCCACCCTGAGCCCAGAGCCGCGTGCGAAAGGCAATAAGCATCATATGGAGAAGACCAGCAGGCTCGGCACACACCCCAGCTCAGCTAGCCTGCTTGGCAGCCAGGATTGGGGGCTGCTCCCCCCACACCAGCTCTCATCTGGGCGCTAAAGACCAGAGTCCCATCTCCTCCCTCAGTAGCCCCCTTACCCCATGAATCACCACACTGGGGATAGCATGGGCCCTGGGCACCCTAAGTGCTGCCCCTTCTCCCAAGCCCGATGAGCCGCAAGGAGCCAAGGACTCTGTCAATCAAGCGAAAGGCCCAGAAGACCGGCCAGCCCCTCTCCCTCCCATGCACTCTGTTTCCCAGCCACTCCCTAGCCTGCCATCAAACCCTGTGCCTGCCCTGCCTGCGCCACCCTCCCTCGCCCTAGGCACAGTGCCCGCTCTGGCTGGGAGAGTTCCCCCAGCAGGGCGGTCCATGACCCAGCCCCTCACAGATCTGATCAGCTCCAATAGTGGCTGCACACCGCCCCCTGCTGGACAACCCGGAGCCCCAGGGGCTGCACTACCATGAGCCCAGCTCCCCATGGCTAGGCGCAGACCATCCGGGAGGGTCAAAACCCAGAGCGACTTACCGAGCCGAGGGGCAGATGTGCCCAGCTGTGCTTGGAGCGATCTGCCGGCACAGCCTCGCTCGCTGGCTATTTATGGGCTTCACGCCCCGGCAGCAAGAGAGAAAAGCCCCGAGTTGCCAAAGCCTATGAGGCAACTTCCTCCTTCCTTGGTGCAGGCGTGAGCGGTGGGGCTGTTTGGAGAGAGGAGATTTAACGCAGTCGCTGAGGTTGGGGGTGGAGGCATCAATCACAGCTGAACACACAGGGCTCCCAAGAACACCAGGGCAAGCGCACAGGTGTTGGGTCGGAGGCTGCATGTTCCCTGCCAGAAGGGGGCGCCAGGGGAGCTCAGAGGGGAGGGCTAGTGCTTGCAAAGGGCTGTGGCAGGGCGTAGGGCAGGGCTGGGCTGGCTACGAAGGAGGTCAGCGCTGAGGCAGCTGTCCGCAGACCCCCCGTGGCTCTCCCTGGCTCCTGGCTGCAGGCCTGTGGGAGAGGAATAGTTCAGTGGTTTGAGCATTGGCCTGTTAAACCCAGGGTTGTGAGTTCAATCCCTGAGGGGGCCATTTGGGGCAAAAATTTGTCTGGGGATTGGCCCTGCTTTGAGCAAGGGGTTGGGCTAGATGACCTCCTGAGGTCCCTTCTGACCCTGATATTCTATGATTCAATGATACGCTAAGGCCTGGCCTGCCCCAGCAGTCACACAAGGGCCTGGCGATGAGCCAAAGCCCCAGCCCTGCCTCTCCCACCCCATGCTGGGGGAAGGTGAGATGTGGCCCAGCCAGCCCTTAGCTGAGTACCAAGCCCCCATGTTAGACTGGGTGACTGCTTAGGGCTCTGCCCTGAAAGGGGAGGGGTTCTGTCTGTTGGAGGGCAGGGCTCCCCTCCTGTGGAGCTCCTTACTGGCCCCCTCCCCAGCCATGGGGCAGCAGAGGAGGGGGCAGTAGGGTAGGGAGTTATTTGAAGCCCTGGCATGGAACTTGTGGGCTGGCCAGGGGGTGCCAGCTGCCCCCTTAGGCCAGGGCTCAGGAGCTGCCATGGCCTGAGAGCTGATGGGCCAGGCTACCCCGGGGGGAGCTTCTGCAACTGGCAAGAGGCTCCTGAACCCTGATATTCTATGACAACCCCCTGCCCCCCCCAGCATGGGCACCAGCAGCCCTGGTGCTCAGAACCAGGCTTCACCTCTGGGGAAGGGAGACCCCATTTCTCCCACCCCCTGCCAAGGAGCCCCAGACACCACAGTGCCCTGCCACCAGCATCTACCAGTCACGCACTTTGATGGTTAGCGCCAGCAGGGGGCAGCGCAGCCTGCGAGCCTGACTGGTGTGAGTACAAGTTCCAGGGGTTGGAGGGGGTTTGGATGGTTAGAAGTGAAGATTGGCACCCAGGACACCGGGGTTCTATTCTCTTAGTGAGCGGCGGTCAGGACTCCTGGGTTCTTTTCCCCACTGACGGACCCCAGGCAAGTCTCTTCCGTCTCAGGCCCAGCTACCCAGCTGGCTCCTGGGGACGAGACACAGCGGGCACTCTGCCACTCATGCCAGGGCTCAAAGTGTGGGAGAAGTGCCAGTGAAATAGCCCACTCAGCAGCAGGGGAACAGTGCCCAGAGCTGTGCTCTAACAATTAGGCTGCCAGGACTCACAGGAAGGTTCGACAAGAGCTGCAAGAACCAGTCAGAGACCCGTGGGGGAGAAGGGCGAAGCGCTGGTGCCTCTGGGACTCCCCCGAGGAATGTGAGGGATCCCTGACAGGGAGCTAAGCACCCTTCCATCCTGCCCCCCATTTCCCCTTCCTTTGTGGAGCTGAGCACCCCCTGCCCCCCTACTTTCCCTTCACTTGTGGAACTGAGCACCCTCCACCCTGCCCCCCCACTTCCTCTTCCCTTGTGGAAGTGAGCGCCCCCATCCTGCCCCCCACTGCCCTGCCCCCATTTTATTGCCCCACAAGCCATGGCCTGCAAAGCCTCAAGGGAGGTGGCACTCGGAACTCATCCACACAGCACAGCAGCCCGTGGTCAAAAGGGACGTTGCAGCAGGAAGGGGCCCTGCTCTGCAGGGTTTGGCGCTGGGGTGACGTGATTTCCCAGCATGCACCGAGGTGCTAGCCCACACTCTGTCCCGTGCATGGCTTAAGCTGGGTTTGCCATAGCTGAGAGCCCCCAGTCCACTGCCCCCATCCGTCAGCTGCATGGGGTGCTGCAGGCAGCACAGAAATCCGGCTGGCCACACGCTCCGAGAACCTCCCCCGCTGCTCTCCGCCCGTGGTGTGCCACAGGCCTGCTGAGTTCTCTTTAGGACTGTTTTTAAGCAGCGAAAGCTCTTGGGCTCCCAGATGAATTAATGCCAATAAAGCACAGATTTACACAACACGTTAACCTGTGGAACTGCCTGCCACTGGGACTCATTGAGGCCAAAGTAGCACAGTTCACAAAAGGGCTCCATGTGGATGCTGTGGACATGCACATTTACACCGGAGACTCGGCTACAGCCGTAAACCCTCGTGCGCCAGACCCAATTTATCCAGGGCCCTCAATCGGCCGGGACCCCTGGGCACAGGCCCTGTTGGCCCAGTGGCTAATCCGCTGCCACTGCCTGCAACGCTGCTGGGGTAGGGCTGCAGCCAGGGCTTTGCTAGGTGGCCCACCCCTCTCCACAGGCCATTGCCTGCTTCTAATATTAAATGCATGGGAGCCTGCAGACTTCCAAACTCCGTAGGGAGCCCTCCTGCCTTCAGCACCCACCCGGGGGCCCTGCCACGTTCAGCACCTGCCCTGGGGCCCTGCTGCTGTCAGCGCCAGCCAGGGAGCCCTGCCACACTTAGTGCCTGCCCAGGGGCCCTGCCATGTTCAGCACCAGTCTGCACGCCCTGCCTTCTGGGGCTGGCATTCTATCCTGTGGCTGGTAAATGCTCAGTGGCTGCATCTTGGGCCCAAGCTCTAAACTCCCCTGTGGCTGAGACCTTGAATTATGCTGTTGCTATATTCTGGCCTTCTGTAGTGTGCCTCTCTGGGGCTGGCCCATGTGAAGGGTAAGCACCTACTACTGCTGCTAGGTGCTGGTGTTACTCTGCTAGCTTATCAGGGAGCGTGCTGTCCTATGGGGCTGGCTTGGTCCCCCCCTAGAGACCCGAGCTGGGAGGGTTGTGTCACCGGGGTATCCCTTCACGTGGGCTTTGGAGCACTCAAGCATCTGCTTGGCTGGGGGATCTGTAAAGCTGTCCCCAGGCAGGGACATGATGCTCCCAGGGAGTCGGGGGCCTTCTCTGTGAGGAGCAGCTGGGCCTAGGGGAGCATCCACAGGGCCCAGTGGAGTCAGCACTGGATCCGTTGGGGGGCCCGGCCTGAGGCTACACTGGCTTTGTTTTCCATGGGGGCGCCCCTTCTCTGGGAGCACAGGCCCTTTGCCAACTTCCCCGCATGGGCAGGAGGCTGGTTCGTCTCCGGACTGTGCCCTTTGCAGAGGAAGCCAGCGTGGGCCTGGCGGGCTGGCCCAGAGTGCCAGGAGGGGCTCATGTGCTGGGGGGGGGTCTCAGATCCTGGGGAGGCGGCATTTGTTTATTTGCCTTTGAGTTGACGTGAGGGGGAAACGGAGCAACATAAACAAACCCAGCTCTGCTAAGTGTGTCTGTCCGGCCTAATCCAAACACTTTCCAGCACGGCGTGTGCCACGGGGCTCCGGGCCGAGGGCTGCACGGGCACCACTCGAGTCCAACCCCGAGCTGCCCCACCCCACCCCCTGGCTCCGGGACGAGCACAGCACGGGCCCCACTCGAGTCCAGCTCCGAGTCCTGACCCCTGTCCCCCGGCTTCGGGCCGAGCACAGCACGGGCCCCGCTTGAGTCCAGCTCCGAGCGCCCCCCGATCCCCCAGCACCAGGCCGAGCGCAGCACGGGCCCCGCTTGAGTCCAGCTCCGAGCGCCCCCCGACCCCCCAGCACCAGGCCGAGCGCAGCACAGTCCCTGCCCAAATTCAGCTCCGAGCCCCTTGAACCCCCCAGAACCCCCTGTGGGGCCAAGCACAGCACAAGCCCCTCCCAAGTGCAGCTCCGAGCCCCCCTCAGGCCTCCCACGTGGCACCGGGCCGAGCGCAGCACCTGCCTTGCCAACATCCTGCTCCAAGCCCCTGCCGCAGCCCCGCCCCACGGCTGCTCAGTGCAATAAGTGTTTTCATTCCCTTCCCCCAAACAGCCAGGACAAGCTGAGATTGTTGGCAATGGTGGCAAAGCCCTTGGGGTGACCACGCAAAGTTGTGGCCAATAAGAGCAGCCCCTAGCCCCTCCCTATGCTCCATCTGCCCCCATGCTGTGCCTCGAGCTGCCTCACACTGCTTCTGCCCTGCGATGCCCCCCAGCCCACGTGGCCCTATGCCAAGCTATGGTGGAGGGGACTTAGCCAGCCGCAGGCTGAGATATGAGGCGGGAGGCAGCCTCTGGTCCCTGAGAGCGGTTCCCATCTGATGGCCACTCAGCAGCAAAGGATGGGGTGGGACTCAGGCCAGTTCTGAGCCACCAGGGCATCAGGGCGGGTCCCGGGACCTGGCATGCAGAGATGCCAGGAGCGGGTGGGCTGCCAAGGCTCTCTGGCGATGGCCCTAGTGACGGGCCGAGCTGGGAATCCCGCCGTGGGTCCGTCCCAGATCAGAACCAGCACGTTTGAGCTAGTAGAAGCGATTGGTTTTGATACCATCAAACTGTTAGTGCAGGAATCAGGGACCGGCCGCTCCTCAGGCAGGACACGCTGCCCGTGGAGATCAGGGACTCTTCTCACATTTCTACAGGTAACGTCTCAGCTAATGAGTCCGATCATCCGGCATGTGACAGCCAGGACTCCCCAGGGCCCCCCCAGTCAGAGCTCCATGCTAGCCCAGCCCTCCGAGTGGTGTCTCCGCAGCCGGCTAGGCGTGAGCCGCGCCTCACTAGGGGCTGTAAGTCTCGTTTGCCCTCCAGCCTCGACCCATCAGCTGAATCTCAGGCCGTGGTCAGTGCTTCACACCCCCGAGCAGAGCTCACAAGCTCACAGGAGGAACACTCCTGTGGTTAGGGCCGGAAATCAGGGGACCTGGGCTCTGTTTCTGTCTGTGTCACATGCTTCCTGCATGACCCCTGTCCACTGACCTCACATCAGGCCTGGCTGACAGGGAGCAGCGGTGCCCAGATGATACAGCGATGGGCCACAGGACAGCCTACAATAAGCAGCATTCACCATCCAGCTGGGGCATTTGCCTCCGATGGCAGCATGGGTGCCCCTTGCAGGTGCCGCCTAGGAAAGCACCTCTGGTCCCAGCGCTGGGACCTCCTCTCTCTGCCCCCCAGCGAGGGGCTGAGACGACCCACGGCAGGCACGGTGCTGTGGCGGCTGCTCGCACCAATCTCAGCCAGCGGGGAGGAGTGCAGGGTTGTGGGGGAGGGGACAGGTTCTGGCAGAACTGGAAAAACCACCCCATGGGCTTGCCTTGCCCAGCTCGGTTCTAGGTTTAATTGGAACCCGGGGCACCTCCCAGCTCTGAGCCCTGCCCGGCCCCTGGCAGGTGGGGCTGGGACCAGGCACTTCCCGTTCTGCAGAGGGTGAGCTGGCTTTATTGCCTCTTTATGGGACAGAGGCCCCGGTTGCAGCTTTTTTTCTTTTTTGGCTTGGGCTTTTCACCCAATAAATCCAGCTCCTTGTTTTCCCACGACTGTCTGGGGATGGCTGGAGAACGGATGGGGTTCTGGCCCTGGGGCAGCAGGAGCCAGAGTGGGCGGGTTTTACTCAGCCAGCCCTCCTGCTCTGTTCGGGGGCTGCGTGGGGTCAGCTGTGATTTAACTCAAATGCCCAGTGCACAGTGGGAGAAAAGATCTCTGTGATAAAGTCACTGAAAGGTGGGGCTTGCCATGGGCCTTCATCACAGGGCCTGCCCCAGAGCCCCTGCCCAAGCAGGGACTGAGTCATTGCTAGTGTTCAATGTGGGCCAGAAAGGAGAGCCATGTGGGAAAAACACCCAGGCCTGGCAGCATCGACTAGTGCAGGGGTAGCCGCAGAGTGCGACCCCCAACTCTTGCTGGGGCCGCACTGGCAATTTTCCCTGAAATATTGAATTAACTTTAGAAAAAACAAATAAATATCCACAGATACGTCCATGGCTCTGGCTCTGCCTCCCATGGCACTTCAGCAGGGGCCTGTGCTGGGGAAGGTGGGCCAGGAGCACACCAGACTCCTGCAGCTCCCCAGGGTCATAGAATCATAGAATATCAGGGTTGGAAGGGACCTCAGGAGGTATCTAGTCCACCCCTTGCTCAAGGCAGGACCAATTCCCAACTAAATCATCCCAGCCAGGGTTTTGTCAAGCCTGACCTTAAAAACCTCTAAGGAAAGAGATTCCACCACCTCTCTAGGTAACCCATTCCAGTGCTTCACCATCCTCCTAGTGAAAACATTTGTCCTAATATCCAACCTAAACCTCCCCCACTGCAACTTGAGACCATTACTCCTTGTTCTGTCGTCTGCTACCACTGAGAACAGTCTAGATCCATCCTCTTTGGAACCCCCTTTCAGGTAGTTGAAAGCAGCTATCAAATCCCCCTTCATTCTTCCCTTCTGCAGACTAAACAATCCCAGTTCCCTCAGCCTTTCCTCATAAGTCATGTGCCCCAGCCCCCTAATCATTTTTGTTGCCCTCCGCTGGACTCTTTCCAATTTGTTCATATCCTTCTTGTAGTGTGGGCCCCAAAACTGGACACAGTACTTCAGATGAGGTCTCACCAATGTCAAATAGAGAGGAATGATCATGTCCCTCGATCTGCTAGCAATGCCCCTACTTACACAGCCCAAAATGCCATTAGCCTTCTTGGCAACAAGGGCACACTGTTGACTCTTATCCAGCTTCTCATCCACTGTAACCCCTGGGAACCCCTGGGTCCTTTTCTGTGGAACTGCTGCCTAGCCACTCGGTCCCTAGTCTGTAGCAGTGCATGGGATTCTTCCGTCCTAAGTGCAGGACTCTGCACTTGTCCGTGTTGAACCTCATCAGCTTTCTTTTGGCCCTGTCCTCTAATTTGTCTAGTTCCCTCTGTAGCCTATCCCTACCCTTCAGCGTATCTACCACTCCTCCCAGTTTAGTGTCATCTGCAAACTTGCTGAGAGTGCAGTCCATGCTGTCCTCCAGATCATTAATGAAGATATTGAACAAAACAGGCCCCAGAACCGACCTGGGGCACTCCGCTAGATACCTGCTGCCAACTAGAGATGGAGCCGTTGATCACTACCCGCTGAGCCCGATGATCTAGCCAGCTTTCTATCCACCTTATAGTCCATTCATCCAGCCCATACTTCTTTAACTTGCTGGCAAGAATACTGTGGGAGATCGTATCAAAAGCTTTGCTAAAGTCAAGGAATAACACATCCACTGCTTTCCCCTCACCCACAGATCCAGTTATCTCCTCATAGAAGGCAATTAGGTTAGTCAGGCATGACTTTCCCTTGGTGAATCCATGCTGACTGTTCCTGATCACTTTCCTCTCCTCTAAGTGCCTTGGAATTGATTCCTTGAGGACCTGCTCCATGATTTTTCCAGGGACTGAGGTGAGGCTGACTGGCCTGTAGTTCCCTGGATCCTCCTTATTCCCTGTTTTAAAGATGGACACTACAGTAGCCTTTTTCCAGTCATCTGGGACCTCCACCGATCACCATGAGTTTTCAAAGATAATGGCCAATGGCTCTGCAATCACATCCGCCAACTCCTTTAGCACCCTGGGATGCAGCGCATCCGGCCCCATGGACTTGTGCTCATCCAGCTTTTCTAAAGAGCCACAAACTGCTTGCGAGCCCCATGAGCTGCTTGTGGCTTTTTGTTCCTTTGCATTGACACAAATTGAACTCACAAAGGGTTAATAGCTCTCCTGGTGGAACGGGTGGGGGGTTACAGAGGCAGGACCTGAGTTTGCCTCAAAGGGGCCAGGGCTCCATGGAGGTATTCCAGACTGACATCAGAGCCAGGGAGGCTAGAATAGAACCAGGCCTGGGAGGTGGGTAATAAGCATCATTAGCTCCGTTGTACCAATAGGGAAACTGAAGCACAGAGAGGGGACGGCCATACAGCTGAGATTTGAACCAAGGAATCCTGACTTCCAGGCCCCCACTTCTCTAACCATTAGACCCACTCGCTTCCCAACTCAGAACCCAGGTGTCCTGGTTCCTAGCTCCCCTGTTTAAACCACTAGCCCCTACTCCCCCACCCCAGCCAATGGGATGTAATTCACCTGTGTGAATGCTGGCCCTGGCATGGGAGCCCAGCAGTCAGCCTGTCCCACTGTGGGCAGGCTGCCCAAGCATGCAACTGAACTGAGTGATTGGTGGGGCCTATAGCACACATCATTTACAAAGCAAATGAGCAGGATCAGGCTGGCTGACAGGCCCTGACTCAGCCATGGGGGAAAGAGGAGGAGAGGGGCTGGCACATGGCCCCACTTTGGCTTGGAGACACAGGGAAGGACCTTTGGGCTCCATATGCCTTGAGAACCCACACAGCTGGCTGAAGCTGTGGGGCTCTGACCACAGGGGGCAGGGGCTGGGGGATACTGATGTCGGGTTTGTGGGTTCCAGGGATTTCCCTACCCGCCCCCCCCCCCCCGAATTCCACCCCCTCAGTTTTGTGAACTAGTTACATGCAGTGTTGCCAATGTAGTGACTGTTGGGAAATTTGAACTGAAATTGAAACATTAATACACACTTTAAAAGCAGATACAATGTATGATAAAATACATGTATCTGAAAAAAATATAATGGATTTGAAAAGTATGAACAGAGACTAGCTTCCTTATACAGCTGCTGTTTTTTATGACAATGTCAGTGCATTCATTTCGGTGATGTTGGCCAACCTAATAATTTCAAATGATGATTTATAAGCAAAGTCTAAATGAGCTCTCCCTGACAGCCAGTGATGAGCTGGGGCTGGGGGAAACGGCTTCAGGACCAGATTGTATTTATAGTCACACCTAATCTACCTAGGTATCCAGCACACAGAGCTGTGTTGCCCAAGTGATAGATTTTGGCTGGGGTTGGGTTACAAATCACTTGAATGCAGGAGGTGGGGGCGGTAATGAAATGATGTTATGTTTATTGTACGAGTAAAGGGCAGTGGAACTGTACATGGGCTGTGCTGATTTAGGGCATCAAGAGAGAGGGTGGGGATAGGTGTTTTGCTTGATGGTCTGCCTGAGTCACAAGTACTATTTGACCTGCCCTCTCCACTGTTTAAAGACAGAGCTGATTAGGCTCCATAGATCAGAGGTGGGCAAACTACGGCCCAGGGGCCACATCCGGCCCTTCAGATGTTTTAATCTGGTTCTCGAGCTCCTGCCGGGGAGTGAGGTTGGGGGCCCGCTCCGCACAGCTCCCAGAAGCAGCAGCACATCCTCTTTCTGGCTCCTACACATAGGGACAGCCAGGGGGATCCACAGGCTGCCACAAGCACTGCTTCCACATCTCCCATTGGCCAGCAAATGGGGCCAATGGGAGGTGCAGTGGTGGTGCCTGCAGACGGGGCAGTGCTCAGAGCCACCTGGCTGCTCATCCGCATAGAAGCCAGAGAGGGGACATGCCGCTGCTTCTGGGAGCTGCTTGAGATAAGTGCCACCCAGAGTCTGCACCCCTGACCTCCTCCCGTGCCCCACCCTCCTCTCGCCCTCCAAATCCCTTGCTCCCACCATTCTGCAACCCAGAGCCCTCACTCCCCACCTGCACCCCAACTCCCTCCCCCAGCCTGGAGCCCCCTCCCGCATCCTGAACTCCTAATTTCTGGCCCCAGCCCAGAGCCCATACCCCCAGCCAGAGCCCTCACCCCCTCCAGCACCTCAACCCCCAATTTTGTGAGCATTCATGGCCCACCATACAATTTCCATACCCATATGTGGCCCTTGGGCCAAAAAGTTTGCCCACTTCTGCCATAGATAGTCTTTTGTTTTGTTAAGTGACCACTACAGCTGAAATCACTGATAATCAGGTCTAAGTGCTTAGACCTGCTGTGGGATAGTGTTTCTGTGGAAGAGACGTCCCAGTCTGCACGAGCAGTGAGGTTCCCCCACTGAGAGCTCAGCTGAAATCACTGAGAGCTGGGTGGAACCTCAAGAGACCAACTCGCAGAGGTTACAGTGGCAGGTGGCAGCAGAAGGTGACGGTGCAGGGCCATTGACAACAGAGCGATGGAGTGAACGGTGACACAACAAATAGCAGTGGCCGGGGTGAACAGTGAGCAGCTGGAGGAATGAGCAAGGTGCCTTCTTGCCCCCACACCTGAGAGCTGAACTCATGTGAAAGCACCTCTGAACTCTGAG
The DNA here is from genome assembly GCF_025201925.1 of Gopherus flavomarginatus. Taxonomy (NCBI): domain Eukaryota; kingdom Metazoa; phylum Chordata; order Testudines; family Testudinidae; genus Gopherus; species Gopherus flavomarginatus. The sequence goes on along the minus strand of NC_066632.1, from coordinate 20,175,588 downwards.
TCGCCACTGACAAAGGACAACAGTGGTGAGTGTCAATGAGACTGTTAAGAATGCTGGAGGTACGACACAGTTCATGTGAAGAAACATGGCTGTGGCATGCTATTTTCTATTTAAGCAAGAGACACCACACACTACAAACTGGAGACCAGTGTTAAGTGCATTGTCACTTGTTCATCCTGCAGTTGAACACTGGTTCCGAACAAGACCAGCAAATGCTCACTATCTTTCTGCAAGAAACTCAACTGACTGGCTAGAAGCATGTGGTGCTAAGGTGAAAGATTCAACAGTTGAAAAAGTGAAGAACTTCCTTCACAACATTCAAAAAATTTGCATACATGGCTGATGAATGCACCAATGCAAATGTACGTCAAGTATCAAGTCATTGTGTACGTTATCTTGATGTCAGTGGTAGGCCAGTAGATGCATTTCTAGATGTTCAAGTCGTAGAAGACACATCAGCTGCATCTGTGACCCATAACTTAGAAGAGTTAACTGCTTGTTGATTGGACCCCAAAGAGATGGCTGCTTGTGCATTTGATGAAGCTGCAAACTTCTCTGGAAGACATGGTGGAATACAAGCTTTGCTCAGAGAAAAGTATAACCCTAATCTCTCCTACACATATTGCAGAGGCCATCTACTCCAACTAGCGCTAGTACGAGCTGCAGACTCTTCAAAAGACATTTAAAAAGCTATAAATGTAATGTCTTCATTATATTCTTTTTTCAGCAAGAGTCCAAAAAGACTGAATATCTTGGAAAATAGAGAAGATACACTGGGACTGACGTTCAAATTCGCCTAACCTGAGAAAACCCTCTGGCTTTCTCATGAGCAATCCTTGGCTCTTGTCTTAAAATTACTCCAGGCATTATTCCTTGCTTTGGAAAGAATCTACCAAGATGGGATGGATCTAAGTAGTGAGACTGGTGGATTACTTTTGCGACTATGTTCAGAGAAGACTATTGCCATTCTCTCTCTCGTAAGTCTACCGCTGAAACCACTTGGGTCATTAAATAATTCCATCCGGGCATCTGCTACCCAGTAGCAGATCTTTGTCCAGCAAGAGAAGCTACATTTGGATCAATCAGAGATCTGTCCATTGAAAAAGTACTGGAAGAAGCAAAGACTTCAGTTGACTGATGAAGGCATTTATATTGAATCCTTAAGTGAAGAGGACAAGAAGTGTTTGTTAAGAGAACTGAAAAAGTGCACAGACAGGATTCTTAAAAATCTACAACAGCAACTTCTAGATTCTACTCAACCGCTACGTAGCTTTGACAGATCCCAGTCCTATAAAACACAGACAGGTGAGTGGAGTGAGGCACTACCAGCAATGGGGCTGCCATGTGCTCAGGACAGAAGAGAGAATTTGAACACAGAGTGGAATATCATACAATGAATGAATGAAGATTTGACATAAACTTCTTTTTTATCATCACTAGTGGCTCAACCCAATCTCTGTGTTATGTTTCCTGGGATGAAAGCCATAGGAATTCATCTCTTGCTGCTCCCAGTCACAACAGCTGCAGCTGAATGTTCTTTTTCATCACTGAATAGAATTTTGTGTTCTGAAATAAGTCACCTTCTGCCTGATCATGTGAATGCACCAATGAGCATATCAGTTGAAGGACTGGAAGTACTGGACACGTGAGAAGCCACCAAAGATGAATGCATTGCATTTGAGAAGTTCATTAACAGAGTTGTGCAAAATTATAACAAGAAACCAAGAAGGATGTAGACGTTGTGCTTCATAGAAGGCTTGAGTAGCCAACTTTAATTTGTGTGAGGATTTTAAAATGAGTTACATCTAATAAAATAGTCGTGAAACATTTTTCAGTTTTTACTGTGGTGCTATACAGCCCACCTTCCCCCTCACGGGTCTCACCTCTCATCGGCCCTGACCCCCCGCTGTAAATTCAACCCCCACTCCCCAATTTCAATTCCTGGGGAAAACACTGACCCACTCACTTCCTGGAACCCAGGTGTCTGGTTCTTAGCTCCCCTGTTCAAACCACTAGCTCTTACTCCCCACCCTAGACAGTGGGATGTAATTCATCTGTGTGAATACTGGCCCTGGCATGGGAGCCAAGTGCTCAGCCAGTCCCAGGTTGGGTAGGCTGCCCGGGCATGCAGCTGAAATGAGTGATTGATGGGGTCTATAGATCCGTTGTCTCCACCAGGTGCCAGTACACACCATTTACAAAGCAAATGAGCCGGGGCAGGCTGGCTGATGGACCGTGATCCAGCCATGGGGGAGGGGGGAGAATGGGGGGAGATGGGCTGGTGCATGGCCCCACTGTGACTTAGAGACACAGGGAAGGGCCTGTGGGCTCTATATACCCTGAGAGACCCATACAGCCGGCTGGAGTTGTGGGCCTCTGATCACAGGGGACAGGGGCTGGGGGGACGTGGGCTCAGACACTGGAGCTGGGGGCGGGGGCAGGAGCAGGCCAGGTCTCTCCCCACAGGGAGGACCAACAACAGCAGCTCCCACCTGATGCCCACTTGGTGTGACTTGAGTGTGAGGGCCTCAGCCCAGCTCCCGATGAGACAGGGGCCCTTCCCGGCACTAATCACCCACTGCTGAGAGGCCTGGCCTGGCTGAGCAGGGTGTGATGCCCCCAGTGGATCCCAGCAGGGCAGGGCAGGGCATGAGGGCAGCACTGGGGCTGCTGTGCCCGCAGGCCCCAGGGCAGTCCAGTGTCACTAGGTGGCACTCATGGCCCATTGCTGAGTCCAGGCTGTGGCACGTGTCCAGGCCCCTTCACTCCCTCTGAGGCTGGGCTGGGAGGCTGCCCCCACTCAGACCTGGGTGGGGCACCAAGGGCACCCACCCATGTTCTCCCACGACTGGTGGGAGGGGACTCAGGCCCTGGGCCCATCCCCCAGGACCATGGGGGGCGGGGAAGCCCTCGAGGGGCCTGGCTATGAAGGTGGGGAGGGACAGGGGGCATCTGTGTGTACTGGGGAGGAGGTGAAGGGGGCTGAGAGGTGGAGGCTGGGGGTATTGTCGTAACACTGTGGTAGCGGGAGGGGGGACAGTTCTGGTTCTGACCTGGGGTGGGGGGGGGAGTCTCACAAGCCCTGAGAGCCGCGAGGAGGGGGTGCTGGTGCCACCATAGCCTGGTTCTTGGCCTGTGTGGGAGGGCGGTTCCCCAGGGTCCTGTCCCCGCTCTGGGGCTATCAGTGCAGAACCCAGGAGTCTGAGCTCCCAGCCCCCCGACTCCCGCCATACTCTAACCCAGTAAACTCCACTTCCTGCCCTAACCATTGGGGAAGAACCCAGGAGTCCGGGCTCCGCCCACTGCTCTGACCATTCTTCCAGGCTCCTCCCTCCCTAGTGTGGTCACTGGGGTGACACTGCCCCTGCTGCTTGGGGTATTGGTGCCATCCCAGGCACTGCTGTCACCGTCGCTCTTGGATGGGGCAGCACCGCCACCTGCTGGAGGGTGCGTGAATGCAGGGCCTGGCTCAAGAATCTCAAGAGTTCGTCATTGTAGCAAATCCTGTCTCTGCCCCACCCCTCGGGCGCGGAGGAACTTTGAACCCACGAGCTAGGCGAGGCTGGGGGCCCATGGATGGGGAAGGTGGAGGGGACTGGGGGTCCATGAATCATAGAATCATAGACTATCAGGGTTGGAAGGGACCTCAGGAGGTCATCTAGTCCAACCCCCTGCTCAAAGCAGGACCAACCCCAAATAAATCATGCCATTCAGGGCTTTGTCAAGCCAGGCCTTAAAAACCTGTAAGGAAAGAGAGTTCACCACCTCCCTAGGTAACCCATTTCAGGATGGGGGATGTGGAGGGGGGGTGACTAGGGGCCTGTGGATGGGGGACATCAGGGGGGCTGAAGCAGGGCCGGTGCAATCTATTAGGTGACCTAGGAGGTCGCCTGTGACACTAGCATTTGGGGGGCAGCATTTTCTTCGGTGGCAACCACAACGGCCGGATCTTCGGCCACCCCAGCCGCCAGCATTTAGGCGGGGTGGGGAGCGCTGCAGTGCTCAGGGATGGGGTGGAGCAGAGGTGAACTGGGGTGCAAGGCCGCCCAGAGGATTCAGGGGGCCTGGGGTCTTCGGTGGCAGGTCCCAAGGTGGAAGGACTCCCCACCACCAATAGCTCCGGCGGCTCGGACCCCACAAGAGTTTTCCAGGGCTCCCAGAACAAGTGAAGGAACCCGCTCCAGGGGCCATGAAAAACTCTTGCGGGGGCCCCTGTGGGGCCCGAGGCAAATTGCCCCTCTTACCTCCCCCTCTGGGCAGCCCTGCTGGGGTGGGGAGCTGCCGCACGGCTCCTCGGGCCGGAAGGGGTGGGGAGCTGCTGCGGGGGGGTGTCACCTCAGGGCAGGGGCGGGGGCGGGGAGCTTCCGCAGTGGGGAAGGCACAAGGTGGAAGTTTCACTTAGGGCGCGAAACATCCTTGCACTGGCCCTAGGCTGAAGGACCAGTGGTGGGGAAGGTGGAGGAGAATGTGGGGTCCATGGATGGAGGAGACAGAGGGGCTGGGGGACCAGGGATGGGGAAGGTGTAGGGGGCTGGGGGCCTGTGGATGGGGGAGGCAGGGGGCTGAGGGGCCAGGGATGGCGAAGGTTGAGAGGGCTGGGGGTCCATAGATGGGGGAGGTGGGGAGGCTAGGGGGTCCATGGATGGGGAAGGTGAAGAGGGCTGGGGGCTTGTGGATGGGGGAGATGAGGGGGCTGGGGGACCAGGGATGGGGAAGGTGAAAGGGACTGGGGGCCTGTGGATGTGGGAGGTGGAGGGGTTGGAGGACCAGGTAGGGGAAGGTGGAGGGGGCTGGGGGCCTGCGGATGGGGGAGGTGGGGGGGCTGGAGGACCAGGGATGGGGAAGGTGTAGGGGGCTGGGGGCCTGTGGATGTGGGAGGTGGAGGGGTTGGAGGACCAGGGATGGGGAAGGTGGAGGGGGCTGGGGGCCTGCGGATGGGGGAGGTGGGGGGGCTGGAGGACCAGGGATGGGGAAGGTGTAGGGGGCTGGGGGCCTGTGGATGGGGGAGGTGGGGGGGGCTGGGGGACCAGGGATGGGGAAGGTGGAGAGGGCTGGGGGCCTGTGGATGGGGGAGGTGGAGGGGGCTGGGGGACCAGGGATGGGGAAGGTGGAGAGGGCTGGGGGCCTGTGGATGGGGTAGGTGGGGGGGGGGGGGCTGGGGGATCAGGGATGGGGAAGGTGGAAGGGACTGGGGGTCCATGGACGGGGGAGGTGGAGGAGCTGGAGGACCAGGGATGGGGAAGGTGGAGGGGGCTGCTGGGGGTCCATGGACGGGGGAGGTGGGGGGCCTGGGGGACCAGGGATGAGGAAGGGGGAGGGGGCCTATGGAGGGGGGGAAGCAGGGGTGGGACTGAGCAGTCACTCTCCCATGTGCCATAGGCCACGGGACCCAGGATTGGGGTCACTCCAGTGTGGGGCATCTGGTTACTATGGTGACAGCCTGGCAGAATCAATCCCCACCCTGTCTTTGTGGTCTCCCTTACCTGCCAGCTAGACTCATGGGGGGTGGGGAAGGGTCTCAGAGTCAGTCCCAGCCTCCACCTCCCAAGGGCTCCACTGCCATACTGGGCTGCTGAGTTGTCCGTCCCTGGAGTGCCAGGGTCATGCCCCCCCATTAGGGTGAGTCTCGCTCCCCTCCATGGAAACTGAGGAAAAAATGGGTGAGGGCAGCAGAGGATGCCCAGGGTAGGACATGGCATGGGCCAAAGGCTGGCACCAGGGCCACCCTTCCCCTGGGTGCCCCACTCCCATCACGCCTCTGGGTGCAGAGGAGCCCCAACAGGACACTGGCAGGCTCTCCCCGGGACTCAGGGTCCCAGTCTCTGTCGGCTCCTCCCTTGCTGGGCCTCCGGCTTGTATCTCCAGGGCCCCGCCGTGTGCCCCACAACCAGCCAGTGGAGCTAGGAGGGTGCCAAGGGCTGATGTCTCTCTGCAGCCTCCCTGGGGGGTTGTGACCAAATGCCCTAGGCACCTGCCCAACTGCACCCCTGCCCCTAGGCATAACCCACTGTGGCCTCAGCACCCTCTAGGGCCAGGTGATGATCCTGCCAGGGCTGGAGTCACATTTCTTCCCTGACACGCTCGATGGATGCAGGGACCAGCCACGTCATGGGCAGGGAAGCAGGGATCCATGTACGCAAGGCAGAGCCCAGAGCCAACCAGCAAGCACCATTCAGCCCAGGACACCAGCCACCCACAACCCTGCTGGTGGGAGGGGAGTGGGGGCTAGTGGTTAGAGCAGGGGAGGCTGGGAGTCAGGACTCCTGGGAACTAGCCCCAGCTCTGTCACTTACCCTTGGGCCAGTCTCAGGCCTGCTCTACACCTCAGTTCCCCCCTGAAGCAAGATTAACACTCCCACTTTACCTACTGCGGCTATGCTCGTGGGGATGCTACAGGCTGACTCCTCCGCTTCCTGCCTTGGGGAATCGGGCATTGCGGACCCAGCAAGAGCTGAACCAGGCTCAAGGCCCAGACCAGACCCCAGCGTCCTGGCCCTGCCCAGCCCTTCTGCCCAGTGCAGTGCAGGCTCCTCGCTGGGGGCCATGGGGCCTGGCCAGATTTGTCTTGTGGCTCCTGTTCCCTTTGCTGGGAAAATAAACTCCCTGGGCCTGAGCAGGGCTCAGAGGACAGCCCAGCGCCTGCACCAGGGTCGGGATCCCAGGGAGGGGGGCTTTCCAGCTGCCAGGCACACAGCAGGGGGGAGGGAGGACTTGGCCCATGCCTGCATTGCCAGTGCCAGGAACACAGAATTGACCCAACTGAAAAATCTCAAGGCTGCTTCGTCCCTTGGCTCCTTGGGCTGGGAATCCCCATGAGCAGCCTCGCTGAGCCAGTGCTTCGGCGCTCCGCCTAACAGCTGCCTTGCTGCAGCCCAGAGGTGGCTGCAATTCAGTGCTGGGAGCCTGCCCCACTCTGAGTGCCATGAGCCCTTTGCTGCCCTGGGGTGCCTTCCGGAGGGGGAAGGGGAGGGACCTGGGAACCTGGCCACACTGAGCCCCATCTGCAAAGGTTTGACAGCCTCATGCATGATGCTTCCCCGCAGACACTACTCCACAGCAAGCATGTCACCCATCCAGGCATTAGCCGGGCAATGAGCTGGCTGGTGGGCAGTGCCCATGCATGTGGGCACCACTGCCCTCTGCTGGCTGAAATCAGATGTGCTCTACTCTGAGTCATAACCCATGCACTGCCCCCAGCTAGCAGGGATTCTCTTTCACCTCCTGTACTGGGGCTGGGGGTCTCCTGGGTTCTAGCCCTGGGTGGGCGCAGCCTGTGCAGTGCCAGGGAGCTGAGTGAGGGATGGGTGCTATAGGGCCCAGGCCGGCGCAGCGACAGACACAGTGAACCTGGGTATTGTGGAGTCAAACCTTGAACTTTATTGTCGTCAGGGTGCAGGGGGCTCGAGCAGAAACACATCAGTGTCACGGCGAGAATCCAGCACAGGACGGACAGGGAGAGACGTCTGGGGTGGAGGCAAAGCCTGGGAGGCGGTGGGGGGGCGTGCAGGATCTCACCCGAGCGCCCCACGTAGGACAGTGCTTGGCTGAGGTAATGCAGGGAGCATGTGACCCGGCCCTCCCCCCCTCAGCGGAGCCCCCCTTTGTCTATTGCTTTTGCTTTATCACAGTTTTGCTGGCGGAGTTGGGAATTGCAGGCGCGAGCTTGGGGGATCTGATGCTGAGCTCTGAACCAGCAGGGGTATGGGCAGCATGGGGGGCTCAGGGGCCCAGGGCAGGAGCCAGTGTCTAGCCTGGAGCCTAACCCCAGCCCGACCCCCAATTGTCCCAGGGCGCTGAGCTCTGAGGCATTTCCCCCACCCCAAACCGTGGCTGAAGGAGGGGGTTGGGATGGCAGCATCCAGCCCCATCAAGTGCCTGCCCCACAGCTAAGGAGCTAGAGGGGCAGGACCCCTTGTCCCTGACCATGAGGGGGTGGCCCAAGGGCTAGATCAGCTCCCAGCCAACCCCTTTTTGGTAGAAGCTGAGCCCCTCAGGCCATGGGGGGGGAGGCAGGGCCTAGCATGGGTTGCAGCCCCAGGGAGGTAACAGCTAGGCATCCACACAGCCCAGGCTGGGTTCCTCTGCCCCACTTGGATCAGACCCCCAGGGCCCCACAGTTGAGATCAGCATCCCCTGCTGCCCCACAGGGTCAAGGGAGCCACAGGAGCTGAAACACTCCAGACAATCAGAGGCTGCATTTGGGCAAGTGGCCAGGCCAGGGGCCTGCTGAAGTGTCATGTGTCACGGGCCCCGCACTGTTGGGGGTGGAGGGCAATACTCCTCCGGCAGAATGGGCTTTGGGGGCAGTGACTGACACCTGGGGGGTGGGGGTGAGGTGCTGGCCTGTCGCACGAGCCCTTTGCTGGGGGACGCCCAGTCAATGGAGCACCAGGCACCATACAAAGGGGCAGCCATGGGGGCCAGGCCAGGGAGGTCAGTGGTCCCAGGGTTGCTGAGGTAAGGATGAGGGGCTGTAGGGTATTAGCCCCCCCTGTGCCTGGTACGGCCAGCCCCAGGCATTTAACGAGTGTCTGGGATTTATTGGCTGGGGGGCCTAGCGGGGACGGGAAGAGGGCTGGTTAATCTCCAGGAAATGACCTGGCCTCTCTGGCTAAGGCTAAGGGGCTTGGGGCCAGGCTGCTGGCTCATTGAGCAGCTTCGGGTGGCTCCACGGGGATGAGGATGTGCTGGGGGGGCGGCCGCCATGGCAACAGCATCACAACAGCCCTTCACAAGTCTGTGTCTGGGGCAGCGGTTTTCCAGCAGCACTTGGAGCTCCCCTGGGCACCCGCCCACCCCTCCCCTGGGCACACTAGCCCTTCCCTCCCATCCCCCGATGGGCACCCCACACATCCCTTCCCAATGTGCCACTGACCACTCGATCCACCCCCATCTCCTCCCATGGCCCCCCTGCACCGCATCCCTTCCCCTGGCCCCCAAGGGGCACCCCCTATCCCCTGCACACCCTAACCCCAGCCTCTCCATCCCAGGTATTTGAGCTAGGGTTTGGCCAGCTGACCCCCTACACATGGGGGGAGGGGTCCTTCCTGGAACTTGGGGCACCACCTGCTCCCTGGCACAGGGAACCCCACCCTTACTCCCTATTGGGGTAGCAGGGGCCCCATGGCAAGGCAAAGGGTGATTCAGCTTGTGCCCATTGCCTGGGCTGAGCCCCTCAGGCCGTGGGTGGGGGGGGGAGGCAGAGTCTAGCATGGGTTGCAGCCCCAGGGAGGTAACAGCTGGGCACCCACACAGCCCAGGCTGGGTTCCCCTGCCCCACTTGGATCAGACCCCCAGGGCCTGGCCGGGGCTCCGTCCCTGAAGCATCCGAGCAAGTGCCCTGGCTGCCCTGTGGACCCCCATCCAGTCCTGCCCTACAGGGTGGCCATCCCCAGCCCCTATCCCACCAGCTGGGACACCCCCTCTCATTCTCAGCACAGCTGATAATATCACCCAAATTTGGGGCTTCCCCTCAGCCTCCTGCCCCATGGCAGGGGGCTCAGGCCAGGCCCAGCCAGTGGCTCCCTAGGGACAGGGGGGAGGGCGCTACCTCTAGACACAAAGCTCCTGCCCGAAGGGTAGGGGGCGGGCACGGGGGGCACAGTGTGGGCCGCAGGCTGCTGGCCAGGGGCCGTGGTGGCAGCGGGAGGAAGCACGGGGGAGGGTGGGGGATGCTATGTACACGGGGCAGCCCAGGCCCCAACGTTATTGCAATGGTGTCCGTTCTCCTGGCGGGCCGGGCTCAGTGCAAATGGACATGGCTTGTGTAGCTGGCGGGCTCCCTGCCCCCACATGGATCTTGCTGGGGGGCTGTAGGGAGCCCCCCAGCTCTGGGAGGGATGGGGGCGCCTCCCCATGGAGAGAGAGATACAAAAAAGATTGCTTGCGATCAGTTCCCTGAGGTACCGGGGGACCCTCCCCCCGATCTGGGGTTGCCCCCCCAACCTGACACTCCATGGAGTCTGACGGGGGGCTTCTCCCCTCCCCCGTCCTTCTCCCAAGATTCAGATCCCCTCCACGCTTGGTACCAGGGAGAAAAGAGCAATGAAGGGGGCTGTGGGGGTCCCCTCGGACGCTTCCCCGGGGGGCCCAGCACTTGTGCAGAGTTGGCTGGGCCTGGGAGGACGGAGCTGGGGGGCGGGCGAGGGATGGGCTTGTCCCTTTTCTTCTGGGGAAAAAGGATCCGAATTCCAGTTAAAAAGCCAGAAACGAAAGGCCCCAAGCCCCGCCCAGCCCCCGCCCAGAACCCAGGAGCTCGAGTGGGCGCCGGGCGGGTCCAGCGGAGGTGGGCGTCGAGGGGCACAGCAGCGGGCGTCAGTACGGCGAGAAGAGGATGGGCCCGTGAGCAGTTCTGATGGGCCCCGGGGCCGGACGCAGCAGCGGGTGCGTCAGGGGAGGCCCCTGCAGGAGTGGGGGCGTTGGGCGCAGCGTCAGGGGGGCGGAGGCTGCGGCTGCCATCGCTGCTGCCATGGCCAAGGGGCTGGGCAGGAGTCCGGCTGCCAGCGACTTGGGCAGGTCCTTGGGGAAGGCCAGGGGGCTCTGCAAGAGAGAGAGAGGCGGGCTCAGGGGGTGCCCAGAGACAGAGCCGGGGGTGTGGGGGTGGGGTGCCACAGAGAGTGTCGGGCATGGGGGGAGGGGCACCCACAAACACAGCACCGGGCTAGGGGGCACCCACAGACAGAGCACTGGGGCGGGGGTGCCCAACCATGGGGGCAGACCAGGAAAGGCCAGGGTGTGCAAAGGGCACAGGGGGCCATATTTGTCAGCCACCCTCCAGCTGCCTGCCCACTGCATCCATCTGCCTATGGCACGGTTCTCAAACTGGGGGGTCAGAACCCCTCAAGGGGTCGCAAGGTTATTACATGGGGGGTCGCGAGCCGTCAACCTCCACCCCAAACCCCGCTTTGCCTCCAGCATTTATAATGGTGTAAAATGTATTAAAAAGTGTTTTTAATTTATAAGGGGGGGTCGCACTCAGAGGCTTGCTGTGTGAAAGGGGTCCCAGTACAAAAGTTTGAGAGCCACTGATCTATGGCACCCATCTGTGCCCGTGGCTTCCAGAATACCCGTCCGTCCGTCCCTCCATCTGTCCACGGAACCTCTCTCCAACTACCCTGGCCCTCGCCCTGGTGCTCCTGCCCCCTCGGCCCCTGCACTCCTAGGAAGCTCCAGCTCCGCTCCAGCGACCAGCCACAATTCTCTCTGCAGCTGGGCCCAGCAAGGTGAAGGGAGCACCCCCACCCCCTGCCTCTCAGCTCACCCCCCTACTTCCCCCCACCCCCGCCTCTCAGCTCACCCCCCTACTTCCCCCCACCCCCGCCTCTCAGCTCACCCCCCTACTTCCCCCCACCCCCGCCTCTCAGCTCACTCCCCTATTTCCCCCCACCCCCTGCCTCTCAGCTCACCCCCCTACTTCCCCCCACCCCCGCCTCTCAGCTCACCCCCCTACTTCCCCCCACCCCCGCCTCTCAGCTCACTCCCCTATTTCCCCCCACCCCTGCCTCTCAGCTCACCCTCCTACTTCCCCCCACCCCCGCCTCTCAGCTCACCCCCCTACTTCCCCCCACCCCCGCCTCTCAGCTCACTCCCCTATTTCCCCCCACCCCCTGCCTCTCAGCTCACCCCCCTACTTCCCCCCACCCCTGCCTCTCAGCTCACCCCCCTACTTCCCCCCACCCCCGCCTCTCAGCTCACCCCCCTACTTCCCCCCACCCCCTGCCTCTCAGCTCACCCCCCTACTTCCCCCCACCCCGCCTCTCAGCTCACCCCTCTACTTCCCCCCACCCCCTGCCTCTCAGCTCACCCCCCTACTTCCCCCCACCCCCGCCTCTCAGCTCACCCCTCTACTTCCTCCCACCCCCGCCTCTCAGCTCACCCCCCTACTTCCCCCCACCCCCTGCCTCTCAGCTCACCCCCCTACTTCCCCCCACCCCCGCCTCTCAGCTCACTCCCCTATTTCCCCCCACCCCCTGCCTCTCAGCTCACCCCCCTACTTCCCCCCACCCCTGCCTCTCAGCTCACCCCCCTACTTCCCCCCACCCCCTGCCTCTCAGCTCACCCCCTACTTCCCCCCACCCCCCGCCTCTCAGCTCACCCCCCTACTTCCCCCCACCCTCGCCTCTCAGCTCACTCCCCTATTTCGCCCCACCCCTGCCTCTCAGCTCACCCCCCTACTTCCCCCCACCCCCTGCCTCTCAGCTCACCCCCCTACTTCCCCCCACCCCTGCCTCTCAGCTCACCCCCCTACTTCCCCCCACCCCGCCTCTCAGCTCACCCCCCTACTTCCCCCCACCTCCACCTCCCCTGCCTCTCAGCTCACCCCCCTACTTCCCCCCACCCCCGCCTCTCAGCTCACCCCCCTACTTCCCCCCACCCCCGCCTCTCAGCTCACCCCCCTACTTCCCCCCACCCCCGCCTCTCAGCTCACCCTCCTACTTCCCCCCACCCCCGCCTCTCAGCTCACCCCCCTACTTCCCCCCACTCCCTGCCTCTCAGCTCACCCCCTACTTCCCCCCACCCCCTGCCTCTCAGCTCACCCCCCTACTTCCCCTCACCCCCGCCTCTCAGCTCACCCCCCTACTTCCCCCCACCCCTGCCTCTCAGCTCACCCCCCTACTTCCCCCCACCCCCGCCTCTCAGCTCACCTCCTACTTCCCCCCACCTCCACTTCCCCTGCCTCTCAGCTCACCCCCCTACTTCCCCCCACCCCCGCCTCTCAGCTCACCTCCTACTTCCCCCCACCTCCACTTCCCCTGCCTCTCAGCTCACCCCCCTACTTCCCCCCACCCCCGCCTCTCAGCTCACCCCCCTACTTCCCCCCACCCCCTGCCTCTCAGCTCACCCCCCTACTTCCCCCCACCCCCGCCTCTCAGCTCACCCCCCTACTTCCCCCCACCCCTGCCTCTCAGCTCACCCCCCTACTTCCCCCCACCCCCGCCTCTCAGCTCACCCCTCTACTTCCCCCCACCCCCGCCTCTCAGCTCACCCCCCTACTTCCCCCCACCCCCTGCCTCTCAGCTCACCCCACTACTTCCCCCCACTCCCTGCCTCTCAGCTCACCTCCCTACTTCCCCCCACTCCCTGCCTCTCAGGTCACCCCCCTACTTCCCCCCACCCCCGCCTCTCAGCTCACCTCCTACTTCCCCCCACCTCCACTTCCCCTGCCTCTCAGCTCACCCCCCTACTTCCCCCCACCCCCGCCTCTCAGCTCACCCCCCTACTTCCTCCCACCCCCGCCTCTCAGCTCACCCCCCTACTTCCCCCCACCCCCGCCTCTCAGCTCACCCCCCTACTTCCCCCCACCCCTGCCTCTCAGCTCACCCCCTACTTCCCCCCACCCCCCGCCTCTCAGCTCACCCTCCTGCTTCCCCCCACCTCCACCTCCCCTGCCTCTCAGCTCTCCCACTTACTTCCCCCCACTCCCTGCCTCTCAGCTCACCCCCCTACTTCCCCCCACTCCCTGCCTCTCAGCTCACCCCCCTGCTTCCCCCCACCCCTGCCTCTCAGCTCACCCCCCTGCTTCCCCTCACCCCCACCTCCCCACCTCTCAGCTCACCCCCCTGCTTCCGCCCACCCCCATCTCCCTGCCTCTCAGCTCACCCCCCTACTCCCCTCTGCCTCAGCTCACCCCCACTCTCACCTGTCCGCCTCTCAGCTCACCCCACCCCACTGCCTCTCCGCTCACTCGGGCCGGCTCCAGGCACCAGCTAAGGAAACTGGTGCTTGGGGCGGCCAATTGAAAGGGGCGGCACGTCCGTACGGTATCGGGGCGGCACGTCTGGGTCTTCGACGGGAATTTGGCGGCGGGTCCCTCATTCCCTCTCTTCCTCTTTGAGCTGCTGCCGAAGTACCACCGAAGAAGAGGAGAGGGACTGAAGGACCCACCGCCAAATTGCCGCTGAAGAAGTGGCGCGTTTGTGCTGGCACTGAAGTGCCGCCGCGCGTCTTTTTTGCCGCTTGGGGTGGCAGAAAAGCTGGTGCCGGCCCTGCAGCTCATCCCCACCCTCCCGCCTCTCAGCTCACCCCCCCACTCCCCGCCCCGCCTCTCAGCTCACCCCCAGCTCGGCTGAGCTGCGCTGCTTCTTGTGCCGGCTCAGCAGGGGGTTGGGCTTCCCGGCTACCCCATCCCGGTGTCTCCGGCTGGAAATGTGCTGCGGGGGGAAGGAGAGAGTCAGAGCCCTGCCTTGAGCTGCTAGAGTCTAGACCCTGCTCCCCTCCCAGAGCTGGGCAGGGAACCGAGGAATCCTGGCACCAGCCCTCTGCTCCAACCACTAGACCCTGCTCCGCTCCCAAAGCTGGGCATGGAACTCAGGAGTCCTGACTCCAGCCCGGGTTCAGAGCTGAGACTCAGTGTCTCCCAGCACCCCCAGCTGGGATCAGACCCAGGAGCCACCTCCTTCCTGACGTGGGAGACTGGCCTGCCCCCACCCCACATGCCCTGGGGGAGGAGTGATGGTGGGGTGGGGAGACTGGGAGGACATGGGGGTCCCCAGCAGTGCCTCACCTGTTTGAGCTGGATCTCTGAGTTGACCTTGACGTTGCAGATCTCACAGTGGAAGGTGCGCTCCTGAGCATTGGGGTCCTGGCTGCCTGGCTCCCCGCTGGCCGTGGGGCCCAGCCGCGGGTATGCCTTGATGGGCCCCAGCCCACTGCGCGCCTCCAGGATGGTTTTGTGCTTGGTACCTGGGCGGGGAGAGGGGGCAGTGAGGGGGAGCAGTGGTGGGAGCAACCCGGCCCTATGGCCAGCGCTCCCACCCTGCTCCCCACAGCACCCTCTGTTGGGAGAGGCTGGGCTGGAGGAGCTAGGAGCTCACCCCTCCATAGCCAGTGCTCCCATCCCACACCCCACAGCACCCTCTTTTGGAGAGGCTGGAGCCTTGATTAGTTTCACTTTGGATGGACTGAGTTTGCTGGCTCTTTGCTGGACCAATCAGAGGGCAGAAGCCCCCCCCACTTGGCCCCGTGCTCAGCTCGGTCGCAGCCAGTGGCCCAGGCCGGGGCAGATCCCTGGGGCTGGGGCTGTTTGGCACAGCACAGATGCTCCTCGCAGGGGCCTGGCTGCTGCCCCTCACACGCCCAGCACAGACAGGGCCACCGGCAGGGGGCAGGTAGGGAATTCCCTGGGCACTCACTGAGGGGCAGGAAGCTGGTCACAAACGTCCCCTGCCCAGCTCAGTTGCCCCAATCCGCAGCTCCCCCCACTCTGCCGTCCCAGCCCTGGCTCCCCACACACACAGTCGTGCCAATTCCCCTCAATCCTGACCCCCAGCCCCCTGCTACTCTAGCCCCGGCCTCCCTCACACAGCTCAGTCAATGTCTCTCAATCCCAACCCACAGAGCCCCTTTCTAGTGGGTGTGCCCGCAGGGCAGGTGGGGGAGGGTACGGCTGAGGGGGGGGGGCTAGATGAGCTGAGAGATGGCTGGAGGAGGTGTGGGGGTCGAGGAGCCAAGAGGATGACTAGACAAGCGGAGTGTGGCTGGATGAGCTGGGGGGGGCTAGACAAGCCAGGGGGTAGCTGGATGAGCAGGGTGTGGCTGCATGATCTGAAGGGGGAGGCTAGATGAGCTGGGGGGGCTGGATGCATGGGAAAGGCTAGACAAGCAAGGGGTGGCTAGAGGAGCGGAGGGGGTGGATTAGCCAGAGGGCTGAACGAACCAGGGGGTAGCTGGATGAGCAGGGTGTGGCTGGATGAGCTGGGGGGGGGCTAGACAAGTTGGGGGGGCTGGACGAGCTAGGGGGGCTGGACGCACGGAGGGCTGGATGAGCTGAGGGGGGGCTATACAAGTGGGAGAGGTGGCTGGACAAGCTGGGGGGGGCTGGACGAGCTGGGCAGGGGCTAGATGAGCCGGGGATAGCTGGATGAGCAGGTTGTGGCTGGATGAACTGGAGGAGGGGCTAGACAAGCAGGGGGTGGCTAGAGGAGCAGATAGGGTGGATTAGCCGAGGGGCTGAACGAACTGGGGGGTAGCTGGATGACTGGAGTGTGGCTGGATGAGCTGTGGGGGGCTGGACGCACAGGGGGGTGGCTGGATGAGCTTGGGATGGGGCTAGATGAGCTGGGCAGGGCAGGAGCTGGACACACGGGGGGCGTGGCTGGATGACTGGAGTGTGGCTGGATGAGCTTGTGACGGGGCTAGATAAGCTGGGGGGGCTGGAAGCACAGGGGGGCTGGAGGCAAGGGGGGGCTGGACGAGCTGGGGGGTAGCTGGATGAGTGGAGTGTGGCTAGATGAGCTGGGGGGGAGGCTGGACACACGGGGGGGTGGCTGGATGAGTGGAGTGTGGCTGGATGAGCTGGGGGGCCGGGGGCTGGACACACGGGGGGGTGGCTGGATGAGTGGAGTGTGGCTGGATGAGCTTGTGACGGGGCTAGATAAGCTGGGGGGGCTGGAAGCACAGGGGGGCTGGATGAGCTGGGGGTGCTGGATGCATGAGAGTGGGGGGTGGCTGGAAGAGCTGGGCAGCGGCTAGACGAGCCAGGGGGTGGCTGGATGAGTAGAGTGTGGCTGGACGAGCTGGGAGGGGCTAGACGAGCTGGCAGGGGGCTGGACGAGCCGGGGGGGTGGAGGAGGAGCCATGAGGGGTGGCTGGATAAGTGGAGTGGGGCTGGATGAGCTGGGGGGGGCTAGACGAGCTAGGGGGGTGGCTGGACGAGTCAGGGGGTGGCAGGATAAGTGGAGTGGGGCTGGATGAGCTGGGAGGGCTAGATGAGCTGTGGGGGGGCTGGACGAGCCGGGGGGGGCTGGACAAGCTGGGCAGCAGCTAGACGAGCTGGGTGGTAGCTGGATGAGTGGAGTGTGGCTGGATGAGCTGGGGAGGGGGGGGGCTAGACGAGCTAGGGGGGGCTGGATGAGCCGGGGGGGCTGGGCGAGCTGGGGGGGTGGCTGGACGAGCTGGGGGGTCGCAGGAGGAGCCATGGGGGGTGGCTGGATGGCAGCAGGCCTGGGAAGCGTGTTGCAGCCAGGCAGGGTGGGGCCGCCTGGACTCAGTGTGGCCCTTGCTCTGTTTTTCCAGGACTGGGGCAGGAAATGCAGGTCCCCGGGGAGGGCGCCGGGAGCTCAGGCCAGGGCCCGGGCCCGTCTCTGGCAGGCTCCGGAGGCCAGGCTGCTTCTGGAAATTTAGAGGCTCCCTGGCCTGAGCCCCAGCAGCTGAGCACGCTGGGAAATTCCAGACTGGTAAAGAAGGGCTGGGGTTGCAGGACTCAGGGAGAATGCTGGGGGGTTGGGACTGAGGGGCACTGGCAGAGCTGGGGGGGCAGAGCCCAGGGCTGGGCTAGCAGAGGGCTGCAGGATGGGATTGAGGGGCACCGGCAGCGCTTGGGGTTGGGGGGAGCCCAGAGCTGGGCTAACAGGGGGCTGCAGGCAGTGGCGGATTAACAAATTTGCCGCCCCTAGGCCCTCAAAAAATTGCCGCCCCCCTACGCGCCAGCTCACCTCCGCTCCCCCGTGGCAAGCCTGGGAGGGATGGGGGAGAAGGGGAGTTGCGGCGCGCTCGGGGATAGCGGAGGTGGCGTGGAGGTGACCTGGGGCAGGGAGTGATTCCCTCCCCCGAAGAGTTACTCCCCGCGCCCGCCGGCCCCAGGTCACCTCCGCTATCCCCCGATCGCGCCGCTACTCGCTTCTCCCTCCCAGCGCTTCCGCACGGCTAGCCTGGGAGGGAGGTGGAAGGAGGGAAGCGCGGCGCGCCTGGGGGAGGAGGCAGGCTGGGGATTTGGGGAAGGGATGGAGTTGGGGAGGGGGCGTGAGCAAATTTGCCGCCCCTGCAAATTTGCCGCTCCAGGCCTAGGCCTTGGCCTTGTTGGCCTAGGCGATAATACGTCGCTGGCTGCAGGTTGGGATTGGAGGCACTGCCAGAGCTCTGTGGGGAGCCACATAATTTCATAGATTTCTGCCCTAGGGAATGCGCCCCGGTGCTGCCCCTCCCCGGCTGCCAGCTGGCCTGGTGCTGCCCTGCCCACCCTACTGACATCCCTGATTGTAGAACCTTGGAATCTGTTTCGAAAAGGACCTGAACTTTCCCACGTGGCACTGTGTGGGGACCCAGTCCTGGGGCAAGGACCCGGTTATTTTAGTCTCTAGAATTAAGGCAGCATTGTTGGGCTTGGCAGAACCCAGATGGCCCAGGAGGAGGCGCCACATGGCCCAGGAGAAGGGGCCACATGGCCCTTGCTGGCACAGCCCATGGTGGAGCCCCTGTTCCACAGCAGGGCTGCCCGTCCCCCGTCCCTGTACCTTTGTTGTGGGCCTCCAGCTGCGACAGGGAGTTCACAGCCACCTTGCAGAGGGCGCAGTACAGCAGCTTCTTGGCCTTCTCCTCGTCTGACTTGGAGATCGCCCCTGGCCCCACGCTGCCATTGTTGCTGGGCACAGAGGTGCCAGCAGGCACTGACGCCACATCCCCCATGGCCAGCGTGTCCCTGGGCTCCTGGCTCGCTTCTGCAAAGGAGGCCTGGTTGGGTGGCACGGCTGGGACCGGAGATGCCAGGTAGGGCGGCTTGAAGGGTGAGGCGAGCGTCGAGGGCGCTGTCCCCCCCAGCCCGTTCTGCTGCTCGGCTGCAGGAGGAGAAAAGGTTCAGAGCTGGGGTGGGGTGGGGAGCCAGGCAGGGCTGCAGACACAGCTGGATCCTCGGGGTCTGTGCCCAACGGCAGGAGGGAGCAGCCAGTTGGGGTGCCTGGACGAGGGGTGAGGACCCCAGGTTACCTGGGCACAGGACAGGGTCAGTACCCCTGGGGCAGGGAAAGGACTGGCTGCAACCTCTTCCCCCTGTGTCCTGCCTATCCCTGAATACCCCACAGGCCCCCGTGCAACCCAGGTGCTGCAGAGCCAGCTAGCAGGGGGGAGGCTGCCCCCCACGGTGCCCATGGAGGGTGCGATCCTGGCCCAGTACATGCCCTGCTGTTGCAGTGCGAGTAAGTCAGTGGCGCCATTAGCACTTGCTGCTCACTCCTCGGGGCAGTGTGGCAGGAGATGGGCTGGTGGGGCTGGCAAAGGGGCGGCCTGTGGAGGGCCACTGGGGCTGGGATTCAGGGGCCTCGGCACAGCAGTGTGTGGTGAAGCCCTGGGCTGGGGGTTGGGCCTTAGGGGCATCACCCCCTCTATCCAAACCAGTCCGACTGGGCCACCAGGTCACGCCAGCTGAGCCAGGGGCACGGGGCAAACTCAAGTGAGCCCCACAGAGGAGCAGCTCCCACGAGGCTCGACAGGAGCCCAGGGCCCTTCCCCGCTGACTGCCCACAAGGGGCCAGCTGGGGTTGGGTGCAGGACAGGTTCTGGGGTGCCAGGCTGCACAGTGCCCCCTAGTGCCACTCTGGGGTCAGCCCTGCCTGAAGGGAGAGCACCCCCGACTGAGCCCCCCTGCTCCCTACAGCCCCTGTAGTGTTTTGCGGTGGGCTCCTGCGCCAGCCCTGCCCCTGCTCAGCCCAGCTGGCTGCCTGCCCCATGCCACAGGGGGAGGGATCAATCACTGAGCACGGCTGGGCAATGCCAACCATCGGCTCCGAGAATGAACCTGCCCGGCCCGTGCAGAGCCCATGGCCCCTCCAGACGGGCTTTCCTGGCTCAGGAGGCCCAGGCTGCCTCATACACAGGTCCCTCCCCCACCTAGTCCCCCCGCCATGCTGGCCCAGCCTCCTTTCCCCCCACCCAGCCTCCTCCCCCCAACACTAGCCGCCCTGCCCCCTGAGCACAAGGCCCAGAGTGCAAGTGCTGCTCTATAATTCATGAGGCCCCATTAAACATCCCCCCTGCCCCAGTTCCACTCGTGAGGAAAGTTTCCAGGCCAGGGACATGCAGGGCAGCGCAGCTCCGGTAACTGCGCTGATCGGGTTCCCAGCTCACACGGCGGTGGGGTGGGGGTCGGGGGCTTGGAGCCAGCTGGAGGCACCCATGGGCCGGCTGGGGTCCCACAACTGGGCACTAGCAGCAGGGGACGATCCCCCTCCCCCCAGCCTCCCTGTGCATGGAGCTAGGGCAGGATGGAGCTGGGGCTGGGGCTGGGTCCCTACCATCCCAGCCCCGGGCTTCCTGCCCCCCAGCTCTGCCAGTGTCCTCCAGCCCCCTGCCATCCCAGTCCTGGCCTTCTTGCCCCCACCTCTGCAAGTGCCCTCCAGCCCCCTGCCATCCAGCCCTGCCCTTCCTGCCTCCACCTCTGCCAGTGCCCCCCAGCCCCCTGCCATCCCAGCCCTGCCCTTCCTGCCCTCACCTCTGCCAGTGCCCCCCAGCCCCCTGCCATCCCAGTCCTGGCCTGGCCTTCCTGCCCCCCAGCTCTGCCAGTGCCCCATCGTCCCCTGTCCCCCAACCCAGTGCCCCACAGCCCCCTGCCATCCCAGCCCCGGGCTTCCTGCCCCCCAGCTCTACCAGTGCCCCCCAGCCCTCTGCCATCCCAGCCTGGCCTTCCTGCCCCCAGTTCTGCCAGTGCCCCACAGCCTCCTGCCATCCCAGCCCCGGGCTTCCTGCCCCCCAGCTCTACCAGTGCCCCCCAGCCCTCTGCCATCCCAGCCTGGCCTTCCTGCCCCCAGTTCTGCCAGTGCCCCACAGCTCCCTGCCATCCCAGCCCTGAGTTTCCTGCCCCACAGCTCTGCCAGTGCCCCCCAGCCCTCTGCCAACCCAGTCCTGGCCTGGCCTTCCTGCCCCCCACCTCTGCCAGTGTCCCATAGTCCCCTGTCCCTCAACCCAGTGCCCCACAGCCCCCTCTTCCCCAACCCAGTGCCCCACAGCCCCCTGCCATCTCAGCCCTGGGCTTCCTGCCCCCAGCTTTGCCAGTGCCCCCCAGCCTCCTGCCATCCCAGCCCTGGCCTTCCTTCCCCCCCAGCTCTGCCAAACCTGATGCCCACGCCCTTCTGTTGCAGCCTAGTTCGCTGTTGGCTCTAAGGATGTGATGCCAAGGAGAGAACAGGATCTGGATCCAGTCCGTCCCCTCCCCACTGCCCCCACGTATACAGCGACAGCTGCAGGTGCAAGCCATGATCTCAGCCTTGGGGTGGTGTGGGGATGGGCAGGGGTGTGTGTGTGTGTGTGTGTGTGTGTGTGTGTGTGGTGGTGGGGGGCACGAGTTAATTGTCCGGCAGCACCACAGCGCCAGACTCTGCAGAGCCACCCGGCTTCCGGGCGCCAAACGGCTCCATTACCCTCCTGTTGCAAGCGCAATCAATTTTTAATTCGATGCTATTTAATTAGCCGCCCAGCTCGGCTGACGGGCCAGCTCGGGTTCCCGCTGCAGAGGGAGCTGCCCCAGAGCTGGAGTATGGGCCGGGGCTTCCCTGTGTGGTTGGGGATGGGATAGAATTGCCCCTCAGTCCCAGGGTAGCGTTGCTGGGCACCATTGAGCAGCTGACGTCCCACCCCAGAACCAGCCGCAATTCAGCCTGTCACCGCAGGCTGGCAGCTGCCACGCAGGGCACTGCTGGGACTGCCCCCTGCCCTGTGCCGAGAATGGGTCCCCCTTCTGGCACTACCGCTGCCTGGGGCAGGATCCCCCAGCCCCCAACCCCAGGGGTGCCCCAGTACCCCCTCAGGCGCCAGCACCAGACCAAGGGGGTGGGGAAGGTGCTAAGGGGGGGTTAGCGCTGTGCGTGATCAGCAGCCGGGGGCATATGGGTGCCGAGGGCCCGGGGGGAAGTGGGAAGGGCCCATGGGGGCGGGGAGCACCTGGCTTGTCCGAGTCGCTCTCGCTGACGCTGGACATGGGGCTGCCCACGGGCCCCAGCTTGTCGCCCTCGCGGGGCCCCGACTCCTTCTGCCGCGTCTTGGCTGCCTCCATGCCCTTGACGCGCCGGGCGTGTCGGTTCCCCTTGTAGTGCGCCTCGGCCTGGCTCTGTGGGGAGAGGGGGGGTCAGGGCACCCTGGGAAACCCTGACAGAACGACCCCCACCTTACCCTCATCCTCCCCTGCCCTGCCCCCCAAGCCTCCCTGCCCTCCAACCTCCCCAAGCCCCAGCGCAGCCCCCCACATCAACCCCCGACCTGACACTTCCCCCACAGTGCAGACTCCCCACATCAACCCTTGACCCTCCCCCCACAGTATGGCCCCCCCCACACCAACTCCCTCCCCCTACAGCACGACCCCCCCACACCAACCCCCAATCCTCCCCCCACTGCACGGCCTCCCTACATCAACCTCCAACCTGACACTTCGCCCACAGTGTACATCCCCCACACCAACCCCCAAAACTCTCCCCACAGTGCACCTCCCCCCACCAGCCCGACCCTCCCCCACAGTGTGGCCCTCCCACACCAACTCCCCCTCCCCCCACAGTTCGCCCCCCCGACCAGTCCCTGCCCCCCCCCACAGTGTGCCCCCCCATACCAACCCCCGACCCTCTCCCCCACAGTGCGGGCCCCTCACACCAACCCCCGACCCTCCCCCCACAGTGCAACCCCTCCATAAACCCTTGACCCTCCCCCCACAGTGTGGCCTATCTACACCAACCCCTGACCCTCCCCCACAACATGCCCCCCCGAAACCCCCGACCCTCCCCCTACAATGCACCCCCATCAACCCCTGACCCTCCCCCACAGTGCAGCCCCCCCACATCAACCTCTGACCTAACACTTCCCTCACAGTGCGCCCCCATCAACCACTGACCTTCTCCCCATAGCTTCCTGACCCTCCTTGCCCCCCAGCAGCCTTCCCCAGTTGCTTGGCCCCCTCACCCTGCAGCCAGCACAGACCCTTGGGGCAGAACAGGCCCCAACCACCCCCAGCTGGCCACCCCCCTCCTGAGCTCCAGCCAGCTCAGAGCCGGCTGCAAGGGAGGGGTACAGTGCATCTTCTAGTAACTGCTGGCAACACCCTGCCATGAAGGATCCCAGCTGGGAGCTCTGACAGCCTGGGGAGGGGAGGGCCCAGCACATTGCAGTCGATGGGCCCCTGCCCCCATGCAGCTCCCCACTGGGGGACTGGAGCACTCAGCAACTGGGCCAGAGGGGAGAGCTGTGGGATCTAGTGATTAGAAAGGGCTGGGAGCCAGGACTCCTGGGTGCCATGCCCTGCTCTGGGAAGGTGAGGTGGTAAGAGCAGGGGGGTAGGAGCCAGGAGAAGGAATGATTGGGGTGCTGCTAACTCCCTGGGGTGGATCTGCTGCCTTCACAGCACCCCCACATGGCAGAGGGTCTTGCTGCAGCTAAGCCCAATATGGATTCTCTTCTGCTCCTAATGAGTCTCGTTGTTCTGGGGCCATTACCCCCAGGGCGCCCCGGGAGATCTCCTGAACCCCATCCTGCCCAGCTGGAGAGACACAGCCCTCCCCAGCCACACTGGCTACCAGAGCCGGCAGGGGCCACCCAGGAGCAGAGATGGGGCTGTGCTGGGCATGGGGCAGAGAGATGGGGGTGTGCGGCTCCTGGGAGGGCACGATGGATGGGAGTGTTGGGCTGTACGCTGCCCAGAGGGGGCACTGGATGTGGGGAGCTTCAGGCTGTACACCGCCCAGAAGGGGTGCTGGGGGGGGGAGCATCGGGCTGAACATTGCCCAAAGTGGGTGCTTGGTGGGGAGTGCCGGGTTGTAGCCGCCCGGAGCGGGTGCAGGGGGGAGCGCCGGCTGTACACTGCCTGGAGGGTGTGCTGGGGGGGAGTGCTGGGCTGTAGCCACCCAGAGGGGGTGCTGGGGGGGAGCGCAGGGCTGTAGCTGCCTGGAGGGGGTGCGGGGGGAAGTGCTGGGTTGTAGCTGCCCGGAGGGTGCTTGGGGGGGAGCGCAGGGCTGTAGCTGCCTGGAGGGGGTTCTGGGGGGGAGCACTGGGCTGTAGCCACTCGGAGGGAGTGCTGGGGGGGGAGTGCAGGGCTGTAGCTGCCTGGAGGGGATGCTGGGGGGGGAGCACTGGGGTGTAGCCGCCCGGAAAAGGTGCTGGGGGAGGGAACGCAGGCCTGTAGCCACCCGAAGGGGGTGCTGGGGGGAGGGAGCGCAGGGCTGTAGCCACCCTGAGGGGGTGCTGGGGGGGAGCACTGGGCTGTAGCTGCCTGAAGGGGGTGCTGGGGGGGAGCGCAGGGCTGTAGCTGCCTGGAGGGGATGCTGGGGGGGGAGAGCGCAGGGCTGTAGCTGCCTGGAGGGGGTGCTGGGGGGGAGCACTGGGCTGTAGCCGCCCGGAGGGGGTACTGGGGGGGGAGCGCAGGGCTGTAGCTGCCCGGAGGGGATGCTGGGGGGGAGCACTGGGCTGTAGCCGCCCGGAGGGGGTACTGGGGGAGGAGCACTGGGCTGTAGCTGCCCGGAGGGGATGCTGGGGCGGGAGAGCGCAGGGCTGTAGCTGCCTGGAGGGTGTGCTGGGGGGGAGTGCTGGGCTGTAGCTGCCTGGAGGGGGTGCGGGGGGGGGGAGCGGTGGGCTGTAGCTGCCCGGAGGGGATGCTGGGGCGGGAGAGCGCAGGGCTGTAGCTGTCTGGAGTGGGTGCTGGGGGGGAGCGCAGGGCTGTAGCTGCCTGGAGGGGATGCTGGGGGGGGGGAGCACTGGGCTGTAGCCGCCCGGAGGGGATGCTGGGGGGGGAGCACTGGGCTGTAGCCGCCTGGAGGGGGTGCTGGGGGGGAGCGCAGGGCTGTAGCCGCCCGGAGGGGGTGCTGGGGGGGAGCGCAGGGCTGTAGCTGCCCGGAGGGGGTGCTGGGGGGGGAGCGCAGGGCTGTAGCTGCCCGGAGGGGGTGCTGGGGGGGGAGCGCAGGGCTGTAGCTGCCCGGAGGGGGTGCTGGGGGGGGAGCGCAGGGCTGTAGCCGCCTAGAGGGGGTGCTGGGGGGGAGCACTGGGCTGTAGCCGCCCGGAGAGGGTGCTGGGGGGAACACCCAGCTGCAGCCGCCCCGGCCGAGGCTGCTGCTGGCCGCACTCACCCTTGTTTGTTTATCCCAGGACTCGGCGCCTGGGCTGCACCTGGGGTCACAGCTTGAGATGTGGCTGCAACCACAGCTGGGAGACAACAACAACCCGCAGCCGAGCTAATCCCCAGCCACCGGCCACCAGCCCCCGGCGCCACCCCCGCCCCGCCCCCCTCCAGTGCTGAGGGTCCACAGCCCCTGGCTGCTGCTGGGAGACAGACGAGCCCTAGGGCTCTGCCAGTGCCCCTCAATCCTGACCCGCAGCCCCGCTAGCCCAGCCCTGCCCCACGCCCCCCCAGTGCCCCTCAGTCCTGACCCGCAGCCTCCCGCTAGCCCAGCCTTGCCCCTCGCCCCCCAGTGCCCCTCAGTCCTGACCCGCAGCCCCACTAGCGCAGCCCTGCCCCCCGCCCCCCAGTGCCCCTCAATCCTGACCCGCAGCCCCGCTAGCCCAGCCCTGCCCCCCGCCCCCCCAGTGCCCCTCAGTCCTGACCCGCAGCCCCGCTAGCCCAGCCCTGCCCCACGCCCCCCAGTGCCCCTCAGTCCTGACCCGCAGCCCCGCTAGCCCAGCCCTGCCCCACGCCCCCCAGTGCCCCTCAATCCTGACCCGCAGCCCCACTAGCCCAGCCCTGCCCCACGCCCCCCAGTGCCCCTCAGTCCTGACCCGCAGCCCCGCTAGCCCAGCCCTGCCCCACGCCCCCCAGTGCCCCTCAATCCTGACCTGCAGCCCCACTAGCCCAGCCCTGCCCCCCGCCCCCCCAGTGCCCCTCAGTCCTGACCCGCAGCCTCCCGCTAGCCCAGCCTTGCCCCTCGCCCCCCAGTACCCCTCAGTCCTGACCCGCAGCCCCACTAGCCCAGCCCTGCCCCACGCCCCCCAGTGCCCCTCAATCCTGACCCGCAGCCCCGCTAGCCCAGCCCTGCCCCACGCCCCCCAGTGCCCCTCAGTCCTGACCCATAGCCCCCTGCTAGCCCAGCCTTGCCCCCCGCCCCCCAGTGCCCCTCAGACTGACCCGCAGCCCCTTGCTAGCCCAGCCTTGCCCCCCACCGCCCAGTGCCCCTCAGTCCTGACCCGCAGCCCCGTTAGCCCAGCTCTGCCCCACGGCCCGCAGTGCCCCTCAGTCCTGACCCACAGCCCCCTGCTAGCCCAGCCCTGCCCCCCGCCCCCCAGTGCCTCTCAATCCTGACCTGCAGCCCCTGCTAGCCAGCCCTGCCCTCCGCCCCCCAGTGCCTCTCTATCCTGACCCACAGCCCCTGCTAGCCCAGCCCTGCCCCCCGCCCCCCCGAGCCTCTCAGTCTCAAACCACAGCCCCTGCTAGCCAAGCCCTGCCCCCTCCAGTGCCCCTCAATCCTGACCCGCAGCCTCTGCTATCCCAGCCCTAGCTCCCCCCAGCTCTGCCGGTGCCCTGGTGCTGCTGGCAGGCCGTGGGGCTGGCTGTGGGGTGTTGGTGCCCGTGGGGAGATGGCACCCATTTTCGGGACGGGTTTCCGCCATTAGCAAGGGTTTAAACATCCAGTGACTCGTGCCATGTAGCAGCAGCCACCCCCATCCCCCACTGGGACCGGCACCCTTCACTCTGGCAGATACCTGCTGGCCCCACGCTGCACCCATGGGCTCCAAGTGCATCCTGGGGGGAGCAGATCCCCCTCCCTCACCTCCTTTGGAGCCGTTGGCCGGACGGGGGCTGGGAGCAGATCCTGGCCAGGTTGCGGGAGCCGATAGGAATAACAGCTGCACTGATGCAGGACAATGCGGCGGGGGGTAGGGGTGGGGGAATCTCTCCTGCTCACGTAGCTCGGCACAGCTGGCCAGGGGCAATGCAGATAAGCGGTGCCCAGCCTGCAGGGGGCACTGCTAGCCCCTGGTACCCCCTCCCTGTGCTCTGCCCAAGGGGCCCAGCCTCGGACGGGGCTCAGTCTAGCTGGGCCCCACCGCCAACCCGCTCCAGCCCAACTCGAACCATAGAGCTGCAAAGAACCCCACCCCCGAGACCCAGGCCCCAGGCCAAGGGCCTGATGCAGTGGGGAGCAGAGCCGGGGCAGGGGTGGGCAACAGAACAGAGCCCAGGGGTGCTCAGAGGGGTGCGGGGCTCAGCAAGGCGTGCTCTCCCCCCGGTCAGTGCTGACCCAGGTGCTAGGGGGTGCTGTGCCGGAGGGAGGGAGGCTTGGTCAGGGGCGCTCCCCTCCCGGTCAGCGCTGACTCGTGGGCCGTGTCCTGACTGCTCCCTGCATGCACCCCCCCGACACCACCCTCCCTACACGCACAAACTGCCTGCCGGACAGCACTTTCTGCACATTCCCACAATGCTCCTGGGCAGGGCAGGGGGCTCAGGGCAGGGGATTGGGGTGCAGGAGGGGGTGCGGCAGGGGGCTCAGGGCAGGGGGGTGGCATATAGGAGGGGTGCAGGGTGCGGCAGGCGGCTCAGGGCAGGGGATTGGGGAGCAGGAGGGGGTGCGGCAGGGGGCTCAGGGCAGGGGGTGGCATATAGGAGGGGTGCAGGGTGCGGCAGGGGGCTCAGGGCAGGGGGTTGGGGTGCAGGAGGGGGTGTGGCAGGGGGCTCAGGGCAGGGGATTGGGGTGCAGGAGGGGGTGCGGCAGGGGGCTCAGGGCAGGGGGGTGGCATATAGGAGGGGTGCAGGGTGCGGCAGGGGGCTCAGGGCAGGGGATTGGGGAGCAGGAGGGGGTGTGGCAGGGGGCTCAGGGCAGGGGGTTGGGGTGCAGGAGGGGTGCGGCAGGGGGCTCAGGGCAGGGGGTTGGGGTGCAGGAGGGGTGCGGAGTGAGGGCTCTAGCCCGGTGATGCTTACCTGGAGTGGCCCCGGGGTGGCAGTGGGGCTAAGGCAGACTCCCTGCCTGCCCTGGCCCCGCGACGCTCCTGGAAGCAGCTGGCACCATGTCCCTGCGGCCCCTGGCGGAGGAGGAGCAGAGGGCTCTGTGCACCTCCCTCGCCTGTGGGTACCTCCCCCAAAGCTCCCAGGGGCTGCAGGGACATGGTGCTGGTCACTTCCGGGAGCGGCACAGGGCCTGTGGCGCCACAGGGGTGGCAGTCCCGAGGGCCGGATCCAAAGCCCTGACGGGCCAGATCCAGCCCTCGGGCCGTAGTTTGCCCACCCTTAATTTAGACTAAGCCCCAGGGGGAGGGTCAGTGTCAGACAGGGGTCAGGCTATGGGGGGAGAGGAAAGGGTGTGACCCCAACCCACCCACCAGGAAACACACAGAACTCTCAGCAGCTCCAATGTCCGCTGGTGATCGAGGAGCCAGCCTGGTCTGTACAGCCAGCGCTGCCTAGGGAAGTCGTCCCATCCCTGGCCTGGTGCAGCTTGGCCTGCCCCGCCCCTCCTGTGGGGCCCAGACCAGCTCTGCCATCCCCCACCTCGGGTCACGTCCCCGGGGTCCAAGCAGAGCCGAGCCCCCATCAGCCCTGTGACCAAGTGGGAAGATTGAGTAATATTTTTTAAAAGCTGAGCTTTGCCTCAGTTTCCCCTGTGTGCAGCACTGCTCCCTAGTGCGGGGGAGGCCTGGGTGCTCTCGGGGCAGGCTAAGACACAGGTGGGTATCGCCGAGCTGTCTGGGCCTTGATCCCCACCTCAGGGCAAACCCAATCGCCACGACATGGCCACCAAGCAACCAAGGCCCCAGAGAGATACGGACGCCGCCTCTGTGCAGGGGGGTGAGCCCCTCCTGCTTGGGAGCCCAGGCTAGGCCTAAGCGCTGGCTGCTGGAGGAGCAGGGGGTTCAGGGGAAGCCCACTGAGGCACAGGCACCAACTTCTCCTGGTGCCAGTGGGTGCTTGCACCCCCCTGCCCCTGGCCCTGCCCTAACTCCAGCCCTGCCCCACACCCATTCCAACCCCTTCCCCAAAGTCCCCACCCC
Organism: Gopherus flavomarginatus; assembly: GCF_025201925.1. Lineage (NCBI taxonomy): Eukaryota > Metazoa > Chordata > Testudines > Testudinidae > Gopherus > Gopherus flavomarginatus. The sequence goes on along the minus strand of NC_066632.1, from coordinate 20,146,935 downwards.
AACTCCACCCCCTCCCTGCCCCTATTGGACCCCTTCCCCAAATCCCGGCCCTGGCCCCGCCTCCTCCCCCTCCCTCCCACAGCCTGGGAGGAGAAGCGGGCACATGGGGCGCTCAGGGGAGGAGGTGGAGGTGAGCTGATGGGCGGGGCCGGGAGCTTGGCTGCCGGTGGGTGCAGAGCACCCACCAATTTTTCCCTGTGGGTGCTCCAGCCCCAGAGTTGGTGCGTATGCACTGAGGCCAGGCTGAGCGACAGAGGGGCTCGGGCTGCCCAGGATGGACTCTGCTAGCCAAGGACCCCGGTCCAGCGAGCCAAGAACCCTGCCTGTGTGGCTGCGCCGGCTGAGCATCCCTGTGTTGCTGGCAGCGAGCCGTGTGGCTTGCCCTGGGGGACGAGTGACACCCTAGGGGTCTGGGTCACTGAAGGGGGCGTCCCAGAGACTGGTCCAAAGCTGGGGCCACAGCTCCCAGCCCGTGGATCTGCGATAGGTTCTGGGTCCAGCCGCCCGGCTGGGGGGGGCTGGCAATACCGGCTCACAGTGTGGGGGCCTTTGCCAGGAGCCAGTGCAGCGGGGCACTCACCTCCGAGTTGAAGCGGATCTGGCAGACGTTGCAGGAGATGACGGGGCGCCGGGCCTTGCCGAGGGGCGCCCCGAAGGTATGGTTAATCACCGCCTTCTGCACCGGATCCATCTGTGGGGAGAGTGATGCTGTGAGGAGCCATGGGGAGCTGGGCACGCACAGAGTCCCAGGCACAACCTTGGGGGGCTCTCCTCCTGCAGGGACTGAGGGAACTGCTCCTGGGGAGGCTGGAGTAAACCCCCATGGGTGGGTCTCTCTCCAACGAGCAATGTCCCCAACCTGGGACGAGGTTGGCATTTCCGATGCCATGTTGTGGCCCAGGCTGGACAGCCTCTGATTCCTGCTGACCATTCATAGGGGGAGCTCCACTCCCAGCTCTCCCAGCCCCACCCCCCAGCTCTGCCAGTGTCCATGGGCAGGGTGGTAGTGGAGCAGCAAGCCCCCACCCCCTCTACCAGAGCCAAGGACACCCCCTGGAAAGCAAAAGGGAGGAGTCAAGCTCTGATGGGGAGTGTGACCCCAGGGACAGGAGGAGAGGGCTTGGCCCTGGCCCTGCCATGCTATCCCCAACTCTGCCTACTACACCCCACAGCCCCCAAAGCCGGGCTGAGAACCCAGCCCTTGCTCTGCCCACTATACCCCACAGCCCCCAAAGCCGGGCTGAGAACCCAGCCCCTGCTCTGGCCATTATACCCCACTGCCCCCAAAGCCAGGCTGAGAGCCCAGCCCACCAGTCCCTGCTCTGCCCACTATACCCCACAGCCCCCAAAGCCTGGCTGAGAACCCAGCCCCTGCTCTGCCCACTATACACCACAGCTCCCAAAGCCAGGCTGAGAACCCAGCCTCTGCTCTGCCCACTATACCCCACAGCCCTCAAAGCCGGGCTGAGAACCCAGCCCCCGCTCTGCCCACTGTACCCCACAGCCCCCCAAGCCATGCTGAGAACCCAGCCCTTGCTCTGCCTGCTATATCCCACAGCCCCCAAAGCCGGGCTGAGAAGCCAGCCCCTCAGCCCTGCTCTGCCCACTACACCTCACAGCCCCCCAAAACCAGCATTTCCATCTCTCCAGCCATATCTGAGCCATGGCAGATCCCCAGGGCTCCGTGCTGGCCGCTGCCCCGTGCTGTCCTGGCAATGCTGGCACACCAGCCAGCGAATCCGCTATGGCCAGCGCACGGCACAACGCCAGGGTGTTGGCTGCCATGTGGACGCTCTCCCCAAATGAACGGATGATGGGGAGGCGGATTAGCTGGTGTGATGGGTCTCAAGCATGAAGCAAGATGGGATCTGGGGCCACAGGGACACACAGAGTCTCACTAATGGGCTAGCCCAGCCCCCTGGATCCAAACAGCCCCCCTGTGATCCAGCTCCAACCAGCACCTTGGGCCCCTCCCTCGCTCCTGGGGGAGCTGACAGCACACCCTCCCCCCAACCACAGCCCCCCCAGCCGCTCCTCGATACACATGCTAGCAGCTTCCCCTTCCACCAGCCATGGCTCTCCTGCCTCCAATACAAACACTGGGGGCTCCCCCTTTCCCCCAGATACACACACTGGCACCCTGCCCTCCCCAGCACCTCCAGCCTGGCACCCTGCCCTCCCCAAAGCCCCCAGCCTAGCACCTTGTCCTCCCCAGCACCTCCAGTCTAGCACCTTGCCTTCCCCAAAGCCCCTAGCCTGGCACCCTGCCCTCCCCAAAGCCCCCAGCCTGGCATCCTGCCCTCCCCAGCACCTCCAGCTTGGCATCCTGCCCTCCCCAGCACCTCCAGCCTGGCACCCTGCCCTCCCCAAAGCCCCCAGCCTGGCACCCTGCCCTCCCCAGCACCTCAAGTCTGGCACCCTGCCCTCCCCAAAGCCCCCAGCCTGGCACCCTGCCCTCCCCAGCAGCCCAGCTCTGCCCCTGCTGATCCCCGGTGCCACCAGCCCTGCCACCTGCGCTTCCCCCAGACCCACCATTTTCCATTTGCTGCAGTAACTGGCTCAGATTAAAATTCCAGCTGCAAACACATCCTGTGCTTGCAGGGAGCGGGGGCGGGCGCCAGCCATGGGTGCTGGGAACGAGGATGGGCCACAACTGGGGGGTCAGCTGCAGAGGTCCAGGCCCCTGCAGGGATCGCGCTATCTCACCCCCGCCCCAGGGGAAGCCTGCAGCTCCTGATGCTGAAGTCCAGGAAGGGAGCTCGGCCTCCAGTCGGCTCAGTCCCCTCTGGGAAGCAGGGTCACAGGGCAGGGAACATGCAGCCACCCTGGCCCTGGAGGAGCTGGAGGGGGCTGGATCCACCTCCAGGCTGTGTTTGATGCGAGGCCGGACTTGCAGGGTATCCCCACAGCTCCTGCAGCCCACTCCCCTAACTCCAGCATCCCAGGCAGGCACTGCCTGGTGTACCACCCCCCACCCCAGAGCTCATCACTGCCCTAGTCCACCACTTCCTTAATCCCTCATCACCCACTTTAGTGCCCCCAGCCCCAACCCGGAGCCCCTCACCCGCCCTCATCCTCCCTCATCTGCCCCAGGACTTCTCACCTGCCCTAGTCCCCTATCACCTGCTCCCATCCCCCCTCACCTGCCCTGGGGCCCCTCACCTGCCCTAGTCCCTCATCACCTGCCCTGGGGCCCATCATCTGCCCTAGTCCCCCACCACCTGCCCCCATCCCCCATCACCTGCCCTCGTTCCCCACCACTTCCCTAGTCCCCCACTTCCATCCCAGGATGTGCTGCCACCCAGGGGTCTGGGCCCTGCTTGCAGGTTACTCTCCTGCCACCACACTCTGTTGGGTGCCATGATATCGGCTGCCCCAGATTGGGGATGGGTGGCACAGTCGGTCACAGATACAACCTGGAATAGAACCCAGGCGTCCTGACCCCACTCATCCTCTGCTCTGACCACTAGACCCCACTCCCCTCCCAGAGCTGGGATAGAGCCCAGCAATCCTGACTCCCAGCCCCCTGCTTTGACTATTAGGCATCACTCCCTCCGAGGACAATGCCCCGGTCTTGGGAGCACCCCCGAACATGTCACTTTCCCATTGGCTGTTTTGTTTATTCTAGTTTTTACCCCGAATGATTAGCGAACGCAGCGCTCTGATTGGGTGGTGACAAAGCCGTGCAGTGCTGACTGGCTGGCTAAGCACTGTGATTGGCCAGCACAGAGCTCGACCCATCAGGGGGCCAGACAGCATGACCCTTGGGGCGCTGGCATAGGGCCCAGCCTGGCCAGGCATTTGGCCCCGATTTTACAATAATTGTCAACCGCCTGGAACTGTGACAGCACCGAGGCCACAGAGCCCAGCACTACGACCCTCCCAGAGCCCAGCACTATGACCCCCCAGCACAGCACAGCCCTACCACCTCCCCAGAGCCCAGAGCTAACCCCCCCCCCGCCCCTCCAGAGCCCGGCACTACAACCCTCCCAGAGTGTGATGCTACCACCCCTCCAGAGCTAGGTGCTACCACCCCCTGGCAGAGCCCAGCCCTAACACCACCCCCACCCCAGAGATACCACCCCCACCCCTATGAGCCCAGCTCTGCCACCCTTCCAGAGACCAGACCTACCACCCCGCGGCAGAGCCCAGCCCAACCATCCCCCCCCGAGGCCGGAGCTAACCCCCTGTCCCCCACCGAGCCAGGTGCTACCACCCCTCCAGAGCCCGGCACTACAATCCTCCCAGAGTGTGATGCTACCACCCCTCCAGAGCTGGGTGCTACCACCCCCTGGCAGAGCCCAGCCCTAACACCACCCCCACCCCAGAGCCCGGAGCTACCACCCCCACCCCCATGAGCCCAGCACTACCACCCTGCGGCAGAGCCCAGCCCAATCATCCCCCCCCCGAGCCCGGAGCTAACCCCCATCCCAAGCCAGGTGCTACCACCCCTACAGAGCCCGGCACTACGACTCTCCCAGAGCCTGATGCTACTACCCCTCCAGAGCTGGGTGCTACCACCCCCCGGCAGAGCCCAGCCCTACCCCCACTCCCCAGAGCCCAGCACTACAACCCCACCACAGAGCCCAGCCCTACCACCCACTCACCCCCCAGAGCCCAGCACTACGACCCTCCCAGAGCCCGACGCTACCACCCCTCCCCCCGAGTCCAGCCCTAACACCACCCTCCAGAGCCTGGAGCTACCCACCCCGCCCCACCAGCCCAGCAGTATGACCCTTCCAGAGCCCACTGCTACCACCTCCCGGCAGAGCTGGGTGCTACCACCCCTTCCGAGCCCAGAGCTACCATCCCCCCCACATGAGCCCAGCACTACAACCCTCCCAGAGCCCGGCGCTACCACCCCCTGGGACAGCCCAGCACTATGACCCTCCCAGAGCCCTGTGCTACCACCTCCCGGCAGAGCCGGGTGCTACCACCCCTTCCGAGCCCAGAGCTACCATCCCCCCTACACGAGCCCAGCATTACAGTCCTCCCAGAGCCTAGCGCTACCACCCCCCAGGACAGCCCAGCACTATGACCCTCCCAGAGCCCGGCATGACCACCCCCTGGGAGAGCCGGGGACTACCACCCTCCCAGAGCCCAGCCCTACCACCCTGCCAGAGCTCAGCACTATGACCCCCTCGCAGAGCCAGGTGCTACCACCCCTACAGAGCCCGGCACTATGACCTGCCCAGAGCCTGGTGCTACCACCCTACAGAGCCTGGCCCTACCACCCCGTTCCCCCCCGAACCCGGCCCTTCCCCCCGCCCAGAGCCCAGCCCTACCACCCCCCCAGAGCCCGGCGCTACTGCTCCCTGGCAAAGCTGGGTGCTATCACCCCTACAGAGCCCAACCCTACCACCACTCCCAGAGCCTGGTGCTACCACCTCCACAGAACCCAGCGCTACCACCGCCCCCAGAGCTGGGTGCTACCACCCTTACGTAGCCTGGCCCTACCACCCCGCAAAAGACTGACACTGCCACACACATCCCCCAGAGCCTGGCCCTACCACCCTCCCAGAGCCCAGCACTGCCACCCTCCCAGAGCTCAGCACTATGACCCCCTCGCAGAGCTGGGTGCCACCACCCCTACAGAGCCCGGCACTATGACCTGCCCAGAGCCTGGTGCTACCACCCTACAGAGCCTGGCCCTACCACCCCCACAGAGCCCAGCACTGCCACCCTATCACAGAGTGTGGGGGAGTCAGGGCCCTGCACCCCTCTTCCTGGGATCACTGCAACTCTCAGCCAGCCAGTAAAATGGAAGGTTTATTGGACAATAGGAATGCAGCCTAAAACAGAGCTTGTAGGTACCAGGAGCCCTTAGTCAAGTCCTTCTGGGGGTCAGGGAGCTTAGACCCCAGCCTTACCGTTCCCTGCGTTCCACCACCCAGCACCAAACTGAAACTAAAAACTCCTCCAGCAGCTCTCTCCCCCCTCCCCCCAGCTCCTCCTCTCCTTTGTCCAGTCTCCCAACCCCCTTCCTGGCTCAGGTTACAGCTCAGGGATCTTCCTTCAAGGGAAGTCCCCCATCCCCAATGTAACTCCTCTGCAACATTCTCAGGTCATCTCCCCCCCCACCCCGTTGGAGACTGAACTGAATGGGGTCACTCTGACCAATGACGTGGGGAAGTTCAGGGCCCCCTCTCTGGGACAACGCATCCGCTATCATGTTGGCACTTCCCTTCACATGGACCATGTCCATGTCATAATCCTGCAGGAGCAGGCTCCACTCAGGAGCTTGGTGTTGGCTCCTTTCATCTGGTGTAGCCAGGTCAGGGGAGAGTGGTTGGTGTACATGGTGAAGTGTCGCCCAAACAGATACGGTTGTAGTTTTTTGAGGGCCCACACCATGGCCAGGCATTCCCTCTCGATGGCCGCGTAGTTCTGCTCCCAGGATAGCAACTTCTTGCTCAGATACACAATGGGGTATCTTTCCTCCTTTTCATCCTCCTGCATTAACACCATCCCCAGTCCCATGTCTGAGGTGTCGGTGAACACCATAAAGGGCTTGTCAAAGACTGGGTTTGCCAGAACTGGGCCACTGACCAGAGCCTCCTTCAGCGCCCGGAGAGCCTCCTGGCACTCCTCGGTCCAGACCATCTTGTCTGGCTTCCCCTTCTTGCACAGCTCAGTGATGGGGGCAGCTATGGCGCTAAAGTGAGACATAAACCTTTGATAGTACCTCACCATCACAATAAAGGCTTGGACCTGCTTTCTGGTTTGGGGAGCAGGCCAGTCTCTGATCACCTCCACTTTGGCTGGTTCCGGCTTTAGGCACCTGCTCCCCACCCGATGGCCCAGGTAAGATATTTCAGCCATCCCCATCTTGCATTTCTCAGCCTTTCTGCTCAGCCCAGTCTCCTGGAGTCGGTCCAGCACTTGTTTAACCTGGGAAACATGGTCCTCCCAGGTCTGGCTAAAGATACAGATGTCATCAATATACACCACAGCAAAACTCTCCATCTCCCTCAGTAGCTGATCCACCAGGCGCTGGAAGGTGGCCAGTGCTCCCTTGAGGCCGAAAGGCACGGTCAGGAACCCACAGAGCCCCAGTGGGTGATAAAGGCCTATTTCAGCCTGGCATCTGCATCCAGTGGCACTTGCCGGTAGCCCTTTGTAAGATCCATGGTGGTAAGGTACCGAGCACCTCGCAGCTTGTCTAGGAGCTCGTCAGGCCTGGGCATGGGGTAGGCATCGGGTACAGTGATGGCATTAAGCTTCCAATAGGCCACACAGAACCAGCTTGACCCATCCTTTTGGGGACCAGCACCACCGGCGAGGCCCAAGGGCTGGAAGATGGCTGGATTACCCCCAAAACCAGCATGTCATTGAGCTCTCTTTTCAGATCGTGAGCTGTTTTCCCTGTGACTTGGAAGGGAGAGCATCTTATAGGGGGGTGCAATCTTGTCTGCACCCGGTGGACAGTCAGATTAGTGCATTCAGGCTGGTTGGAAAACAGCTGTCGGTAGAGATGCAACACCCCTCTGATCTCAGCTTGCTGGGCAGGAGTTAGCTGATCAGAGAGGGGAATTGTTTCCAGTGGGGGGAGCCAGCTCTTGTCCCAGGGAATAGATCTACTAAAGGGTCATCTCCCTGCTCCTCCCAATGTCCACACATGGCCAACACCACATTCCCCCTGTCATAATATGGCTTCATTGTACTGACATGGTACACCCGGCAGTGGTGCGCCTGGCTAGACAGCTCCACTACGTAGTTTACCTCATTTAGTTGCTTGACCACCTTAAAAGGGCCTTCCCAGGCGGCCTGTAGTTTGTTTTTCCTCATGGGGATGAGAACCAGCACCTGATCCCCGGTGGCATAGGCACGGGCCCATGCCATGTAGCCATAGTAGACCTTCTGCTCCCTCTGGGCTCTGGAGAGATTCTCCCTGGCCAGGCCCATGAGTTCAGCAAGTTTCTCTCAGAAGATCAGGACATACTCCACCACCGATTCTCCATCGAGAGTAGCCTTCCCCTCCCATTCGTCTCTCATCAGGTCTAGGGGCCCCCTTACCCTCCTGTCATATAACAGTTCGAAAGGCAAAAATCTGGTAGACTCCTGGGGCACTCCCCTGTACGTGAACAGCAGGTGAGGTAAGTACTTGTCCCAATCCTGTAGGTACTGGTTCATAAAGGTTTTCAGCATCATCTTTAGTGTCCCATTGAACCTCTCCATCAGCCCATTGGACTGGGGGTGGTATGCTGAGGCCCAGCTGTGCCGAACCCCATATTCCTCCCACAAGCACTGGAGCAGGGCCGACATGAAGTTGGACCCTTGGTCTGTCAGTACGTTCTTGGGAAACTCCACTCGGTTGAAAATGGTCAGCAGCACATCCACCATGGTGTCCGCTTCAATGGAAGCTAAGGGCACTGCTTCGGGATAGCAGGCGGCGTAATCTACCACCACCAGAATGTATTTCTTCCCCGATCGGGTCGTCTTGCTGAGCGGCCCCACTATGTCCATAACCACCTTCTGAAAAGGCTCCTCTATGATGGGCAAAGGCCTCAAAGCCGCCTTCCCCTTGTCCCGGGCCTTCCCCACCCTCTGAGAGGGGTCACAGGATCGGCAGTACTGTTGGACCGTACTAAAGACCCCAGGCCAGTAAAAGTTCTGTAGCAGCCTCTGCCTGGTGCACTGGATTCCCTGGTGCCCTGCGAGAGGGATGTCATGGGCCAGGTACAGTAGCTTGTGGTGAAACTTCTGGGGGACCACCAGCTGCCTTCTGCTCCCCCATGACTCCACTTCCCCTGGGGGAGCCCATTCTCGGTACAGAAATCCCTTCTCCCACAGGAATCTCTCCTGGCAGCCTCTCCCCATACTCTGTATCACACTGAGGTCAGCCAGGTCCCTTAGCTTCTGCAAGGAGAGATCTTTCTGCAACTCGGCCTGGAACTCAGCGGCTGGGGAAGGGACGTGGGCCTGCTCCCTCTCGCTGGCCAGGTCTGAAGCTGCAGCCTCTCTGAGTCTTGTTCCTGGCACTGCCTCCCCACTACGGTAGCATCCAGCGCCTTCCTGAGGTCAGGGCATAGTGCCTCTCGCTGGCTCTGGCTACGGGTCACAACCAGGGCAGTCTGTGGGGTTGCTTGGACAGTCCTCTACGTCGTCCCCCCACCATCAACACCTCAGTGGGCAAATGATGGTGCACCTCCACTTCCTTAGGGCCCTCCTTGGCCACCCATTTCAGGTGTACTGTCACCACGGGCACCTTGAATGGGGTCCCGCCCACCCCCGTCAGGGTCAGGTAGGTGTTGGGCACCATCCAATCTGGGGCCACCACCTCGGGCTGGGTCAGCGTCACCTCAGAGCCCGTGTCCCAATATTCATTGATCTTCCTCCCATCCACCTCCAGGGGAACAAGGCACTCTCTCTGGAGGGACAGCTCACCCTGTAAACCAAGAACCCTGAGTCTGGAGCATCTATCCCTCCAGAGGAGCTGGCCTGGGGCACTCCTCCCTCCTGAGCAGGTGGTAAACTGTCAGTCCCCCTTGCTTGGGCCATCTGCCCCGCCTCCGGCAGGGTCTCTACCCAGTTAACCCTGAGTGGTTTGGGTCTGCTCAGTCTGTCCCTGAGCCTGGGGCACTGGGACCGTATGTGGCCTCTCTGGCCACAGTGATAGCAGTTCATGTCCCATTGGTCCCCTCAAGTGGGTCGGATGGTCCTGACTCCAGGTGATCCCCTTTGGAGGGGGTTCTCCATATTTCCCCGCTGGGAGGTCCCATGGTGACTCTCTCTCTGCATTGGGGTGGGTCTGTTCTTTTGGGACTCCTCCCTGCTATCCCCTGCCCAACTGTTCACAAACTCATTGGCCAGCTGCCCTGCGTGCTGCGGGTTCCCTGGCTTTTTGTCCACCAACCATAGCCTCAGGTTAGATGGGCATTGTTCATACAGTTGCTCCAGTACGATTAGGTCAAGCAGGTCCTCTTTAGCTTGGGCCCAGCTGTCCACTTGCAGGCATATCCTGCATCCGGTTGACCAGTTGTTGGTATGTGACCTCAGGGGTTTGATGCTGACTCCGGAATCTCTTCTGGTACACCTCGGGAGTCAGCCCAAACTCGTGGGGCAGGGCCTTTTTGAACAGTTCGTAGTCCCCTGCCTCCGTCCCTTTCATTCGGCTGTACACCTCCATGGCTTTGGAGTCCAGTAAGGGGGTGAGAAACTGGAGCCTGTCCACAGGGTCAGCCCTGTGCAGCTCACAGGCATTCTCAAAGGCTGTCAGGAAGCTATCCATGTCCTCCCCCTCCTTACGCTGGGCTAGGAAGCACTTATCAAAGCTCCTTGCAGTCTTGGGTCTCCTCTCACTCACTGCAGCCGGGAGCCCACTGCTCCTCAGCCTGGCCAGCTCCAGCTTATGCTGTCTCTGTCTCTCTTCATGCTGATGCTGTTTCTCCATCTCCTCCAGCTCATGCTGATGCTGCTTTTCTTCATGCTGCCGCTGCTTTTCCCGTTCTTCCTGCTCCTGCTTCAGTTCCTGCTGCCTCAACTCAAGCTCTTTCAGCCTCATCTCCCTCTCACATTCCAGCTGCCTCAGCTCCAGGGATGGGGAGCTCGGCCGGGACAATCCCCTGCTGGCCGCCGGAGTCAGGGGGCCCTTGGTATTCGCTGGGCTTCCCCCAACCCCTCCCCGAGGCATAGGTAGGAAGGGTCTCGGGATGTCCTCAGCAGCAGTAAGACCCCTTCCAGCCAGGTCACGCCCCGGGGCCCACGCTGCGTCCGCCAGGCGGCTTTCCTCAGGGACAGGGGATAGGTTCATTCAAGCGATCCTTCTCCTCCAACTGGGCAATCAGCTGTTCTTTGGTGGACCTCCCAATGTGCAGCCCCCTCTGCCTGCACAGCTCCACCAGGTCACTCTTAAGGCGTTTAGCATACATCTTCCTGCTGGCCACTCGCAGGTCTGTGCTCTCAGCTTTCCACAGTTTCTAGGAAGAACCCCTAGTGTGCCAGCCCTTCTTGAGGTCACCACTTCTTTGCCAGGGTCGAGCTGCAGACTCCTCCACCCCTGGGACCGCTTGCTGCAGTCCCCAAGGGAACCCTGTTACTGCAAAAGTCCTTCTCTCTGGTCACACACTCCCAGGGGTTAATCACCCCCTGAAACCGTCTCTCTCTGACTCTTCAGCACACTTGCTCCCTGACAATCCCCCTTTGTTTTACTGCTCCCCTGTCACTTACTGCAGGAAGCGCCATCCATGGGGTGCAGTAGATCCCACCACTGCCACCAGTTGTCACCAGGGTGGGGGAGTCAGGGCCCTGCACCCCTCTTCCTGGGATTCACCGTGACTCTCAGCCAGCCAGTAAAATGGAAGGTTTATTGGACAATAGGAACGCAGCCTAAAACAGAGCTTATAGGTATAACCAGGACCCCTCAGTCAAGTCCTTCTGGGGGCCAGGGAGCTTAGACACCAGCCTTGGGGTTCCCTCCGTTCCACCACCCAGCACCAAACTGAAAGGAAAAACTCCTCCAGTCGCTCTCTCCCTCCTCCCCCTCCTCTCCTTTGTCCAGTCTCAGGGCTAGAAGGTGTCACTTCTCCCAACCCTACTCCTGGCTTAGGTTACAGCTCAACTGTCTGCTTACTCCCCTCCTGTGCCTGATTCTCCCTGATCCACGCCCTGGGGAAGAGGGGTCCCTCTACAAACCCCCCCCCCAATTGATTTTAATGGGCCTTCCACAGCACTAGCTATCTCAACACCCCTTAACCCCATGCTGAAATGCATCTGTCTCGGGGTGGGACGGGGAGGAGGCAGCCAGTGTGAACAGCACACAGCATCGCTGCACAACAGATTAGGGCAGGACATGAAGGGTAATGACGTATCTAACTGAAAATACAGGGGGAGGTGGGATGTACCTGTCCAGCTCGTCTGGGAACACAGGGGATACGCAATGGCCAGAGGTGGCTGGTGTCTCACTTTGACAACTCTTTGACAAATAGCAGCCCCAAGCCTCATACTGGGACACTGGTTCAGCCCAGGCTGTGAGGGGAGAGCACCCCTTGCTGAGCCCCCGCCCTGCTCCCTGCAGCATAGCGCCCCCTGCTGACCCCGCCTTGCTGCCTGCAGCACAGCGCCCCTGTGACGAACTGGGAATGTTCTTAATGTTGCTCTGAATACTGTGTTGGTGCCTCAGTGTCCCCATGGCAGTTCTTAATATCTAGGTGGTGGGATAAGGGTGTGTGATTGCTGCAGAGCAAAGGGCCAGTGCACCTAAATGCCTGACACTCTGTCTCCTAGCAACTGATGGCCTGGGCCCCTCCTCTGCAAAGGTGCCAGCTGAAGGTGTTGGAGACAAAGGGATCAGGTGACCTCCTGGCCCGGGAAAGGGGCTGAGCAGAGAGGAGGGGCTGAAGGGGGTTGTCAGGCTGGAGCTGGATGAAGGCAGACGTGGGGGTCTGGCTCACTGCCCCCAGAATGGACCCGGCAGAGGGGTCCAACCTCCAAGCTCTGGTTTAGACCCTGTTCCTGTCATCGAATAAACCTCTGTGTTACTGGCTGGCTGAAAGTCACGTCTGACTGCAAAGTGGGGGTGCAGGACCCTGCGGCTTCCCCAGGACCCCGCTGGGGTGGACTCGCTGTGGGAAGCACACGGAGGGGCAGAGGATGCTGAATGCTCCAAGGAGAGACCCAGGAGGTGAAGATGTGTGAGCTTCTTGCCCTGAACAAGTCTGCTCCAAGGGAGAGGAGGCTCCCCAAAGTCCTGCCTGGCTTTGTGGGGAGCAGTTCCAGAGCATCGCCCGGGGACTCCGTGACAGCCCCCTAGAGCTGTGCTGAGTTCAGCACTGACTACGATGGGAGAGTGCCCCCTACTGAGCCCCCACCACACTCCATGCAGCACACCACCCCCCCCAAGTCTATACTGGGTTCAGCCCTGATTGCAAGGTGAGAGAGTCCCCTGCTGAGCTCCCATCTGGACCTCTTCAGCACAGCACCCCTTGCTGAGCCTCTGCCCCACTCTCTGCAGCACAGCACCCCTTGCTGAGCCCCTGTCCGGACCCCTTCAGCACAGTGCCCCCTGCTGAACCTCTGCCCAGCCCCCTGCAGCACAGCACTCCTGGCACCTCGTCAAGTTCAGCTCTGACGGGAGAGCGCCTCCTGCTAAGCCCCCACCAGCAGCTGACTTTTCCTAGTCTCCCATGCAGGCAAGGATGCCAGGTGCCCTGCTTAGCTCATGAACTGCCCGCGGAGGCCGAGTGGCTCCAGGAGCTGGAGGGGATGGGGCAGGCGATGGATTCGGCTCCCTGCAGTTGCGATCTCCCCTGTGCTGAGTGCTGGAAGGCCACCAGGGCAGCTGAGCCATCGTGCTCCCAGCCAAGCCCAGCAACTGTTCCAGCATTCGCTAGCGGGAGAGGAATTTCCCTTCTTGGCCCTGTCCTGCCCTTCCCAGCCATCCGGGAGGAGAGGGGCTCTCTGCTGCTCACGTGCGGCAAGGGCTGCAACTCAGGGCCAGCCCCGGCTTTCGGGGCAGAGCGTCCTAGCTCCTCTCCTCCCCAGCCCCTGGGAGCTGGATTCGCTTCACAGGGCAGCTGTTCAAACAACTGCCAGCAGCACCCCAGCCCACTTTAGGACAGGAAGTGAAGAGGCTTTGGAGCCAGCCAAAAGGATGGGGGCTGGGCGCAGCTCTTGGAGCTGGGGCTGGAGTCGAGCCTCACCCCAGGGTTCACACCTCAGCGTTAGGAAGGGGCGGCAGCAGCACTCATGTCTTTGCACAACCAGAGATGGGGATTTAAGCCTCAGCTGCAGCCCCAAGAGGTTGGCTGGGCCTGGCCTGGCTGTGGGGAGAGGGGAACTACCCAGCTGGGTCACCAGCACCCCTCTGAGCTCCCGCTCAGTCCTGAGATCTGGTCATGAACCCGGGGGGGGGGGATCCAGCCTCAGGGCAAGGCACAGACAAAGGGGGTTCAGGGGAGGCCGTGGGACAGCAAGTTCGACTTCCTGGTCTGCCACCAACTGCCTCTGTGGCCGTGGAGACTCAGGCAGCCCCTCTGGACCCCGGCTTCCCGCTGGGACATGGGGATGACAGCCCTGGCCAGCCTAGCCCAGCTCAAGCCTCTCCTGCCCTGCCCTTCCCAGCCTAGGCCTCTCCTGCCCATCCCTGCCCAGCCCAGCCTCTCAGGAGCGTTTGGCTGTGAGGCATCCAGATACCAGGGTGACAGGGGCCATAAGACAGACAGAACCGACAGAGCCCGATTCTGTACTGTATGGAGGACAATGCCCCCACCCCATGCTGGGCACCCCCTTGCGCTCACACCCCACCCCACACTGGGACCCTTGCTTTCACTCACACAGCCCAGATCCACCCCGACACATCCCACCAGCCACAGCCATGTTCCTTGTACCTATTGGGTTTCCGGGAAGTGGATCCCCCCACAGCCTAAGGAGAGGATCTACAGGACGTCAAAAACCCAAATGAGTTCGGGGGACAACTAATAAAAGAACAGGGACAGGAGTGCGGTCAGAGGGTCATAAGAAGGGAGCCTGACAGGGGCACCGAGCAGAGAACCTCGGACAACGCCCACTGCTCCTCGAAGGCGTCAAGGCAGCCAGTGGACGCTGCCCAGAGGAACTCCGCCCGGATACGTGAACGGACAAGGGATCAGAAACAAGCCCCACAGTCACAGGAGTCTCCATTGGCCAACCTCCTCTCCTTTTAGCCAGGGCGAGGAGGAGGTTGACCAGGAGGTCCCGCAACTTTGTGGGGCCACGGACAGGGAGTGCATAGAGAAGGAGGTGAGGGGAAAAGTGTAGCCAGAAACGCAACAGTATATTGGTGAGGAGCTGGTATAGGGGCTGCAACCTGGCGCACTCTAAGTAAACGTGCGCCAGGGTCTCCCTCACGCCGCAGAAGGGACAGGTGTCTGGGGCAGGGGTAAACCGCGCCAAGTACGCGCCTGTGCTCACGGCCTCATGAAGGAGGCCGCCAACTGATATCCCCGGCGGGCCTTGGGACCAGGGTAAAGTATAGGCTGGCCCACCGGGGTTCCTCACTCTCGAGAGGTGGCAGGAGGTCCCGCCACTTTGCATCGGGGTGGGACACAAGGGTGAGGAAGTGAAGGGTGTGGAGCATGAGCGTGTAGAGATGTTTCCTTGGCACGGTATGGAAGCGGATCAGCTGCATATCGTGCAGCTGGCTTGCGGAGAAGGGGCAGGGCGGCCGGTCGGGTCCACAGGGCAGGGGCCCGATGAAAAGGTCCAGAGGGCTCGGGGTGGAGGGTAGGCAGGGCGTGCCCTCATGTAGGACCCGTTCAAGGTAGGCCCGAGCAGCGGGCGGCAAAGCGGCCTTCACCTCTTGTAGTACATGCCGGGGAGTACAAGGTCTGGAGAGCCCCACACGCTGAGCGAGCGTCAGGGGATCCAGCCAGTCTCCCCAGTCATAGTCCAGGAGGTCTCTGACCCTGGTAGCTTCTGCCAGCACCAACCTCTGGCGCACCGCGGGGGACTCCGCCACCTGCACACGGAGCTGGGAGTTGTGTAGCGGGGCTCCGCAAGGAGGTTCCTTGTAACCAGATAAGCAGCTGCGACCCAGAGACCTATTAACTGGGGCAGGGAGGCAGGCAAGGAGCCAGGACCCCGGCTTCTAGTCCATGCCCAGCAGGGGAGGGAGTGCGGCTTTGTTGTTAGAGCAGGGATGAGTCAGGACTCCTGGGTTCCCTTCTTGCCACTGCCCCGCTGTGTGACCCTGCTGCAGGGCCCCATGGGGCGGCTGACTCTGGAAAGGAGCAATGGGGCAAATTTGGCCAAGCTCAAACAGGACGTGTGCGGCAAACCAGGGAACTGACCCAGGTCTCCCAAACGGACAGAGGAGCGTGCTAGGCACAAGGCCACCCTTCCTCTGCGAGGGGAGCTGCAGGGCAGCCACCACAAGCCCCCCGAACAGAGCTTGGGTACAGGTCTGGCACTCTCTGGGCCAGGACCCTGGGGGCCATCTTCCTGCAGGCTTCTGCTGTCCTGAGCCCAGGGTGCTGCCTACGGGCACAACTCCCTCCCAGCCCCATGCAGTCCTAGGCGGTAATTTGCACATGCCCCCTTGGCACCCTGGCCACCTGTATCCTAGTCTTTCATTCTCCCCGCACCCTCTCAGGTCCTGCTGACGGGCAGAGCCGGGAGCACAGAGAGTTAACCACGGCAGGCGGATTTCCGCCCAGCTAATCCAGCACGGGGCTCCCACAGCAGATTAGGGGGCGCTGAGCCATGGGGCACAGGGCCAGAGCAAACATCTGCATGCTGCCTCCAGGGGATTAGGGGCTTTATCTGGTCAGAGGCCCCACCCAGCCCATCCTCCCCAGCACAGCCAACTCCCCATGGATCACCCCTCCCAGCACCCCCACCACAGAGCGCTAGTTGGGGTGGGGGGCAGGGAACAGAGATTTCTGCTTCCACCTCATCTAACCTGTGGGTCGAGCCGACTCAGGCACCCCCTGCCCCCCTACAGCTGGTCACAGCCCAGGCTGATGACAAAGAGAGCCATGGGGGGGTGGGAATGTTCAGCAACGAGCCCTGTACGTTCCCTGCAATGGATCCCTGGCTCCGCTCCCCTACACCCTACTGAGCCCCAGCGCCACTCCCCCCAGTCCCGCAGAGCCCCAGCTCCACTCCCCAGACCTGCTCCCCCCCAGTCCCACAGAGTCCCAGCTATGCTACCCAGACCTGCTCCCCCCCAGCCCCACAGAGCCCCAGCTCCACTCCCCAGACCTGCTCCCCCCAGCCCCACAGAGCCCCAGCTATGCTCCCCAGACCTGCTCCCCCTAGACCCGCAGAGCCACTCCCCCGAATCCTGCAGAGCCCCAGCTCCACTCCCCAGACCTGCTCCCCCCCAGCCCCACAGAGCCCCAGCTACGCTCCCCAGACCTGCTCCCCCTAGACCCGCAGAGCCACTCCCCCGAATCCTGCAGAGTCCCAGCTCCACTCCTTAGACCTGCTCCCTCCCAGACCCGCAGAGCCCCAGCTCCACTCCTCAGACCTGCTTCCCCCACAATCCCGCAAAGCCCCAGATCCGCTCCCCAGACCTGCTCCCCACCAGCCCCACAGAGCCCCAGCTCTGCTCCCCCCGGCCCCATGGAACCCTAGACCTGCTCCCCCCTGCCCCACCAAGCCCCAGCTCCTCCCCCCACCCCACCAAGCCCCAGCCCCACTCCCCCCTGCCCCAGCTCTACTCCCTTCTGTCTCATGCAGCCCCAGCTCTGCTCCCCCCTGCCCCACAGAGCCCCAGCTCTGCTCCTCCCCCCCGTCCTGCTGAGCCCCGGATCTGTTCCCCCCACCTACCCTGTCCTGTGGAGCCCCAGATTTGCTCCCCCCTCCAGCCCCAGCTTTGCTCTCCCCGTGCCCTGCCCTGTGGAGCCCTGGCTCTGCTCCCTCCCACCCCAGGAGCACTGAGGCCTGTGCCAGAGTCACCTGCACCGGATGAGGGAGATGCATTGTCAGCCTCATGCAGCCTGGAAAGGTGACTTTGGGAGCCTGCAGAGCCAGCCCCTGCAGTGGGGCCGCTCAGGGGTGAGAGGATCCGGCCCTGAGGGAGGGACGCCCGCTGGCTGCCGAGGGAGGGGGATGCATGTGTGGCAGCAAAGCCTGGAGGCCCCAGACCTGCAATGCAGGGAAGAGAGCAAGCTCTGGGGCTGCCAAGGCCCTTTCACACCGACTGCAGCCTCTGGGAGGGGTTCCCTGCTAGCCTGCACCCCCAGGGCCAAGCTCCCCACACGGCTTCCGGCCCCTCATCTGCACCAAGCTCAGCACCACTGGGGGCCCTGGCCCTTCTGCTCCCACACCAACATCCTCTTCGGCCAGAGTGAGGGAACCCTGGCCAGAGGGGAGCAGCCCCAGCCCCGATTCCCATGTCCTCCACCTCTCAGTCCCAAGCACAGTCCAAGGTCACCCCAAGCCAGTGGCAGAGACAGAAAGGAAACCCAGGAGTCCTGACATGGCCCCTGCCCTAACAGCCAGCCAGGGGGTGCCGAGCTCCCATCCACCCTGGGAAGGCTCAGCCGCTCTTCCTGGTCTGTCCCCGCAGCATGAAACTAACCCCTGCCTCGCTGTCAGTTCCGCCCTAAGCCACTGGGTCACAGCCCCTACCCCTGGGCAGACGAGGGGTTTACCGAGAGTCTCAGCCCCCTTGACTGATAACTGTCCCGCATACTCCAGGCCCCACCCAGGCATTACCAGCCCTAGTTGGGACTAGAACCCAGGCCATAACCCCTCCCCACCTGGCCCAGAGCCCCAAGGGAGAATTTTCTATAATGTTTTTAGGAAGCCCCTGTGTGCCTCAGTTTCCCCTGTATTTCGCATGGCTACCCAGTGGGGGAAGGGACTGTTTGCTCTTAGGGCAGGCAGAGAGACCTAGGTACCAATGTCGCCAGCTGCCTGAGCCGGGATGGGTCATTAAAAAGGACTGGCCGAGGCGATCCTTTATCAATGGAGAATCCGTGAAGACAATGGCAAAGCCAAACACCAGGACGCTGACACCCAGCGCCCCAGGGAGATGGATTCCACCCCCTCACCCCGGGGAAGCTGGGCACAGACCCAGCAGAAAACAAAGGACAGGGAAGGTGTGTGGATATGAGCTGGCTGCTGGCAGACAGGCAGAGCCTGACCTACAGCTTGGCGGGGCCCCGGGCTGAGGACTCCAGTGCTGTGCTCCAGGGAACATAGCTGGGCTGGGGGAGGGGCGTCCGACCCTGAGGAGGGGACCCGGCTGCATCAGGTGGGGCAGGAGGGCTGGAGCCCCGAGGGTCAGTCTCAGGAGGCCAGGAAGCCCCAAGGCTGCCCTGGAGGAAGTGAGACCGCCGGGAGTCCAGCACATTAAAGGGGTCCCTCCAAGGGCCTGTCCCAAAGCTGGGGCGTGGCACCGATCCTAGGATCTGGGACAGGCCCTCACAGCACTTTGCAAATGAGGAAGCAGAGCCCTGCACTCTGACGCCAGGAGGCTCCATTACCCACTTGGGACAGATGAGTCATAGTCACAGCATGAGCCAGGAACAGACCCCAGGAGTCCTGACTCCCAGCCCCCTGCTCTAACCACTAGACATCACCCTCCTCCCAGAACTGGGGATAGACCCCAGGAGTCCTGACTCCCAGCCCTGTGCTCTAGCCATCAGATAAGGCTTCCTGGGCAGCGGGAGGAGACAGGCTGGCATGGGAGGGAGGGCTGGTTTCACTTGCTTTAAGGGAGCAAGGCTGAGCTGAGAGCTCCCCAGGGGTAATATCATTGGGTAGTTCCCCCCTACATGGCTGGGCCTGTCTTTCTCGGTGACTACCTGGTGTGGGCACCCCTGAGTGGATTAGCAAAATACAGTTCCACAGGGTGGCAAAGGCTGGTAGAATCATGGCACACCTAGAAGTCCCCCTTTGAATCCTGCTCCTGCCTGCTCTGCCAGAGGCTCCCCTTCTCCTGGCTGCTGTCTGCAGAGCTCCACCCCAGAGGTGGCTGCATTTCACTGGGGCACAAACAGCCACGAGATCGTTGGGCTCTGGTGAGATTTCACAGGCACATTAAAACAGCCCATCTCATTATTAACAGCCCTTGGGATTCCACAGCCCAGCAAGATGCATGGGGGCCTGGAAGTGTGTGATGATTCCCCTCCTACACTCCCGCCCAGCAGAAACCCAGCCCTGGTAATGGGGGCAGCAGAATGGAGGCCAGTGGCTGGCTCCGTGTGCTGGGCCGCAGGCATCATGCAGCCTGTGGAGCACGGTGCTGGTCACCAGGGAGAGGATGTGGCTACATCTTGTCACCGACAGTCAGCAAGCAACCCCCCAGGCCTAGCAGATAATGGCTTGGAATAAACCCAGAGCCAGGAATAGCTCCCTGGCGCTGACCCGTCTCCCAGGCCGGAGCAGGGCAGCTCCCTGCACGTTCCTGACCATGATTAGATGAGCTAATGGCCCTGCCCAAGTTGTCTCCTGCCCAGCCCGTTCCAAAGAAACCGGCCCAAGGACTCGCCCCTTCTGCACTCTGCCTTGTCTGTCTGCTCCTGTCCCCAGCCCCTCTCGGCGCAAGAGCATCCTCCACTGCAGCTCTGGAGCCGCCTCTCTGCATCACTCTGCCTCCTCAGCTCTTTCCCCGGCCGTCTGGCCTGGGATTTCCTACCAGTGCTGCCTGGACAGGAGCCTGGGTAACAGGCAGCGTGAAACCATGGCGCAGGAGCAGCGAGAGGAGGAGCTGGGAGCCCGGACTCCTGGGTTCTATTCCTGGCCAATCCCTTCCCCTCTCCCTGCTTCAGTTCACCCCACCTCTAAAAGCAGGCACAGCAACGCGGAGCCAGCAGGCCGGAGTGATTGGAGCTCAATTACCAGTCATGCAGCGTTTGGGTTCTCAGGAGCCAGAGTCGGGGGAATTGCTGCCAGCAAGCAGGGACTGGGCCCTAGTGGGCAGGGGAAAAGAGAAAGGGCTGGTTTATAATGGCTCCTTCGTGGGGGCGGGGATGGAGCTGGGGGGGATCTGCTGCAGTTCCCCGCACAGCCCCTGACTGAGCGGCAGGAGCCATCCCCCTTGGGGGTGGGGAGGGGAATTACCTCCAGAGCTGCCAGCTCTCAAGAGCGTTAGCAGAGACGCCCGTCTAGCAGAGGGCTCTTCGCACAGATGGGCTTGCACTGCCGCCTGGGAAAGGCCCCTCTTGGCAAGTGCTCCCCACAAGCCCCCTGCTGTTCCGCTTTCACACAGAGTTGCCCCCCCCCCAGCACGTTCCTCACGCACTCGCCTCTGAGACCTTCTGTTGCTGCACAGAGCAGAAGGCTGGGAGCAAGGATGTGTGGGATCTAGTCTTACCTATGGGAAGGGGAGTGCGGTCTACTGCTTAGGGAAGGAACCAGGAGTCAGGACTCCTGGGTTCTGTTCCCAGCTCTGGGAGGGGAGTGGGGTTCAGTGGCTAGGGCAGGGGTCTGGGGATCAAGGGGTCCCAGGGATGGATTTCCAGAGGGGTTGCACCCCCTTAAAGCTGGGATCGTGTGTGCTCAGCACCCTGACAGGCCAGTATCACCTGAGTGACCTTGGGTGAGTCCACCTCTGTGCCTCAGTTTCCCTAGCTGTAAAACAGGGGCAATTCTCCATCTGCCTGGGGGCCGTGAAGCAAAGTGCATCACTGCATGCTTACAAAACTCCCCCAGCCAGTTTCCCGGCAGGCAATGAAAACCCACAGAGGGGGCTGTGAGGAAAGTTGAACAGGTGAGCACCCCGTGGGGCTTCCTGGGAGTTAAAGGTACTTCCCACCCCCCAGACACCAAACCGCTGGGCTGATCACGGATACAGCTAGGGACCAGCTGCTGGATGCTGTTAAGGGAGCTGGGGTGGCTCTGCCACGGGGGGATCCCTACCTCGCTGTGGGAGTGGGGAGCTCCCCTCAGGGCAGTCTGTAGCGCTGGTGCAGGAGGGACTGCCTAGCGCTTGGAGGTCGCCGTGAAGGGACCTCAGGAGGGTGTGGGGTGGTGACACCCCGGGTGACCCGACCTCAGGGGAGACAGGAAACACGGTCTGCGTCTCAAAAATACATTAGCAAAACAACCATCAGGAAAGGAACTGAGGGGCGGGGGGGGGACGCTGCAGCGAAGCGGACGGAGTGCAGTGTGCTGCGGGGGGGGGTACACGGGGAGCGGGGCGCTGCGGGACCCGGAAAGCGGTGCAGGTGGATGCGGGGAGCCGGGGAGGACGGAGCGGGAGCCGGAGAAGGGCGCGGGGGACCGGCCTGCGGGGCTGGGCAGGGACCCTGGGGGATGAACGCGCTGGGGGGGAAGGAGATCGGGAGGGGGGGATCGGGAGCCGGACTCTCCCCCCCCCCCGCTAGTCCGGGACACCTGCCGCCTCCCCCGCGGGGCCGCGCTTCCCGCAGCAGCCTCCGGCGAGCCGGTCCCGCAACGCGTCGCGCCGCCGCCCCTTACCCCGCCCGCCGGGGGCGACGCCGCGCTCCCCCAGCCCCGCCGCGGCGCTGATCCCGGCCGAGTCCCCGGCGCAGCCCGGCAGCGGGCGGAGCCGCCGGGCCGGGGCGGAGCGAGCAAGAGGAGCCCACCCCGGCGCGCCGCCGGCTGCGCTCCGCCCGGGGCAGGAGCAGCGGGCCGGGGCCGTGCGCTCCGCCCAGCGGGGGCACCTGGGGCAGGGCGGTGAGCGCTCAGCCCTGTGCAGCCCGGGGGCACAAGCTAGCGGGGCCGAACAGAGGCCGGGCGCTGCAATCTGCCCCACTGGAGCTGCGCTGGCTGGGGGGCCAATGCCCCTGCTGGACCCCAACTGCCCCAGCCGCATTTGAACCCCGATCCCTCTGCAACGTTGGGGGCCTGAGAGCCAAGCCCCTGGCCCTGGCCCAGATGGCGGCTGAGGCCTGCCTTTCCAGGCGGGACGTGGGTTAACTGCGGGGACGGGACTGGTCCCTGTGGCGGGGGTCCTAGATGGCTCAACCCATTTCACCAAACACTTTGCGTCAGGCTTCAACCAGCCTGGGCAGTGCCAGCCCCCAAGGGCCTCGTTCCAGCCACTTACCAGCAACTGGACAGCGGGAAGAGGGAGGGTTCAGGCTGGAAGAGCCAAGCTTCCTGCTCCCTACACCCCCCACACACACACACGGGGACCCCCCTGCCATGCAGCAGCCTGAGACGGCCCTGGGGCCCTGGGCTCCCCCAACGCACTAGAAGAGGACGGACCGAGTCGCTCTGTGACCCCTCTGCTGTGTGGGTGCAGCCTGCTCCTGCTGGGGGGCCTGGAGAGGGGGGAAGCTCAGGTGTAGCTAGCACAGCTGGGCGGGGAGCCGGCCGGGTGCCATAATGATCTAATCAGGCCCTCCTGGAAGCCAGGCATCTGCTACACCAAGAGCTCATATATTATTTTAATCTATACATAACGGCTAATGTAATGGGCCTCTGATCTACAGCAACAGCAGCCCCTCCCGTGGGCTGAGGCCTGAAGAACGCATGCTTCTCCCAGACCACCCTGTTGTGGGGCTGGCTGGTTCCCCGCACCAAGCCAGGGGCTCCCAGGCCTCAGCACAAGTGAGAGAGACAGGAAGGGTCCTCGCTGCCTAAAGCAGCTGGGCTGTGCTGCCCCCTCCCCAGCCAATTGAGGAACTTGGCACCACCCTGCTATCAGGCAGGCCACTGATGCTGTGGGGATAGGGGAGTTAGCCACAGGCAGGTCCTGCTCTCAGGCAGCTGAGCCAAATCCAGGGCATGCAGCAGCCCTCCAGTGGGCACCACAGTCCCCCCGCACCCACACACACACAGACTGACTGACCAGCAGGGAGCCCAGTTTTCTGTCATTTAAAAAAAAAAAAAACTCAGATTTTAAAAAACCATAAAAATCTGTGTTTTTTCGCAATTAAAATGAAACATGGAACTTTACTTTCCCTACCACAATACGGGAGGGACCAATGGAACCCCGTGAACCCCGTTTGTCCAATCTAAGGGGACTGGGCCCAGCTTGGATAATCAAAAATTCAGATAATCCGGAGAGCTTCAGCCCTGGGCCATGGGGCTCCTGCTGTCAGTCTCACATGGCAGGATTTGGGCTTCACTTGACAGTTGGAGCCCGGAGCCCCACAGCCTGAACTGAGCTGCTCAGGACCCACAGCCCAAACCCTGCCACCCAGGGATGACAGCCCAAGTCCTGTTGCTCAGAGCCAGGCTGTCAGCTTCCGTTCGGTGAATACAGGGAGCCGGCTAATGGAGACTCGCTAAACAAAGTTCAGATGTTTCTCATTTTTCAAAAAGTATAAAAAGGCTAATTCAGCGTTTTCCCATGGCACACAGCTGTCGAGGCTCCCTGCTGGTCAGACAGCGCTCGTGACACTTGTGCATCAGTCAAGGGCTGTCATGCAGGCCCAGTGAAGTGCGTACAGATGGAGAGTCCTTCTCCGCACCAGGCCCACCCAAATCAGGGCAAAAGCCCCCCGAATCCACAGACTGGGAGGGAGGGAGTTGTCCCAGGTTGGGGGGGAAGGCGGGGCTTGTCAGGGCAGGTCTGGGTAGGGCTAGTGCTGAGACCGGAGATCGGAGCAGCGGCCAGCTGGGCAGACAGACACTGAGCCGGGGCAGGAGGGCCGGCTGGAGTTCAAACCGTGGTGGGGCTCTCTTCTGCCCCATGGGTGAGCCCTGCAGCCAGTGTGCCCCGGGCAGCCTCATCTTCTAGCACCTGCTAAGCGGTAGAGGGGGTGGGGGGAGGCAAACCCCCATCCCTCCTACCCCCGTTCATTGCCTGCCCACCTGAAAGTCGGGGCCCACCCAGGTTTCCTGTCCTAGCTACACCACTGCTCTTCACAGCCCCTAGCCTGGAGAAAAGCAGCGAACTCCCAGCCCTTCTACAGACTGTACTCGAGTCTTCTGCACCCCTAACCACCAATCCCCAGAGCCCCCCTCTGCGATGGAGGCAGCTCGCTCCCTCGAGGCAGCTGAGGGGCTGGACAAGGTAACTTCAGGGAGAGAACCCAAGACTCTCAAACAGCTGCACCCACTTTGCCATGCTGCCTTTCAGGGGGCACTGCCATGTTATGTGCTTCTCTGCCCCACATGACGACAGACGGGTTTCCATCCCTTTCCAGCGGCCAGATCACAAGGTGAGGTTTAGGAATCTGCCGCTGGGTGTTGTCCTTTAACTCGAATGGCAGCAGCTGGCGCTTTTAGTGCCAGAGAGCCCAGGCTCCTGCCTTCCAGAAGGCCAGTCCCATTGTTACATTGGCTATGGGGCCTATAACAGGAGGCTGCACCCTGCTGCCAGAGCCCGGCAGCCTCGGCCCCAGCCCGGTCACAAATAGCTGTGCGCAGCTGGGGTGCCATGTGGTTTGTCGCCTGCTCTAGGATGATCCTCTGTGATCCCAGCACCCAGCTGTCTGCAGCTATTCCCCTCCTGAAGGGCTGGGCCAGGGAGACAGGCATAAGGAATGGTGCCTGTGAAGTGGCTGTGCTTTGGAGAGGGTTGTGTTCAGAGGTGAGATCACTGTTTGTTTTACTGGTGTATTCTGAGTGTTTTGGATAATGGGTGAGTCCTGACAACTCATTTAGAAGAGGGAGGGGCCCCTCCTTAGCAGTTTGCTGGGATCAGAGAGAGGAGGCTGGGCTGGGCCAGCTCCCCAGAGAGCAGAACCGGGTTTAACAAATGTGTCTTTCCTGAGAGGCAGCTCTGTCCACGGGGGAGGTCAGCGTGGGGGACCGGCTGCCTCGGGGCATCGCTAATGAGACACAGAGCCCTTGGCCTGCTGGTCTCCGCCTGGATCAGCCCAGCGCAGCAGGGATTATCGAGGGACGTTCAGCAGTGAGGTGGGCTTGGGGGGTGGGGGGGTCTCAGCTCCAGCTCCTATATCACAAACTCCCCTCAGTGCTTTGAACTAATGGACCAACTCAGCCGGGAGCTGCTGGGGCCCTCAGGGAGTCAGAACTGCCCCAGACCTGGTCTCCTGCAGGAGCCGCCCCCCATTTTTGCTCATATGCAAATTAAGTACAAACATACAAACGCTCTCCTTACATAAAATGTTGCCCAGGGAGGTGCCCTAAGCTTGGCAGCCATGGACAGCAGGATGTTCCCGTCCCCGGCTGCAGGAGTCCCAGACCAGTGGTCCCTCCCCGTGCTGTGGCCCTGTGGCAGGGGCTCCTGTGCCCAGCAGAGCAGTAGCTGCTGCACGGTTATGGTGTCAGCAGTGGGCTCGGGAGCGCTCCGCTCTCTGCACTAACTCTATGGGCAGACGTCCAGCAGCCTCCGATCCCTGAGCCTCAACCACCCAACACAGCCACCTCTCATCCCCACTCTGAAGCTGGGCCAGATCCACAGTTCGGTGTTCGCCCAGGGCCCGGGCTCCCTTCTGCCCTCCCACTTAGCTGGGGTTCCACATGGATGCTGGACCCCCCCCGCCCCCCCGTTGCATCTGTTGAACATTGCCTGTGCCACACTCATCCCAGAGGTGGCTGCATTTCAGTGGTGGCTGGACGCACGCTACAGGAAGGCCAGCAGAGTCCAAAGGGACTTCAAAACTTTTAAAACCAAACCCAAACCAAACGACACCAGAACACAAACACTCCAAGACCACCCCAAGCCGCCCCCCGAAAAGGAGAGACAGACCCAGTAAGGTGCCCCAGCTGCTGCTGATCTGTGTGGTGCAGAAGGCAGATGCCCAGAGACGAAGGTGATGGGCAGCAGCAGCCCCAAGCCCTCAGGCTAAGTTCTGCAAGCCAGTTTGGAGAGCATGGCAGGCCCGTCTACTTCACGGGGACCCTAGGAACAGATCCAGCACAATGCCCCCAGCCCTGCCAGTGCCCCCTCTCCTGAACCACAGCCCCCACCTCTACTGTTCCAGTCCTGGGTTTGTAAAATACTCAAGGGAGCCCTCAAGGGACCTGGGTTTTGTAAAATACTCAACAGTGGATGTTCTGCCCCAATGCCAAGCAGGGCTCCGCACACACCGAGCCAGGCACTCAGCTGGGAATCAGGTGGCCTCCGTTCTGGTCTCACCTCTACTAACTCCTAGGGATTCTTCTGCACACTTAACAGTTCTCAATATTCACCAGCACTAGCTCCCCATTTTAGCTATGCTACTAGTGAGGTTACACAAGGTGAGTTGAAGCCAGCTGGGAACCGAATCTGAGTCCCTTATTACAGCAGACACAAGTCTTATCCACTCAGCCACATCACCTTTCAGATTAACTGTGCCAAGCATACATGCTTCAGTTATCCCACCTCTAATCAGTAAAGCGAGCCCCCCCCATACACACACCGCTCTAACCTACCAGACTCCACTGCTCTTCCAGAGCCGTAAATTGAACCCAGGAGTCCTGACTCCCAGACAACCCCACCCTACTTTAATCCACACTGCCCGCCCAAAGCCAGGAAAAGGACCCAGGAGTCCTGATGCCAAGCCCCCCTGCTCTAACGCACAAGCCCCCACTCCCCGCCCATGGATAGAACCCAGTTGTCCTGCTCTCCAGTGCTCTCCAGTTGTCTAACAAACAGGTGTTGGGTACTTTTTGCCCATCTTCCAACAGGGTATTTGAAGTGGAAGCCAGATTGCCAAAGTCCCTTCTCCCTGAGTTGCCCGTCACCACGGCATCTGGGCCCTCATGCCTCTAAAGAGCTCATTTCCAGATAGTGGGCATGATGTAATGCTACACCCCCTTAAAGTGCCAACGCTCCACCCAAAGGAGAATGCTTGTTTAGTTTCCCATGGCTGACACTGCGCCCTCCTGGGACCACCTTGCCCCACAGACCTGGACCAGGCTGCAAGGGCACCCCAGGGCTGGCAGAGAGAGAGCTGTGGGGTCAACCCCAGCCCCAAGATGGGGACAAAGGGGCAAGGCCAGTCAGGCATGGTGGGCACAGAGTCCTAGCCCCACTGCCCTGGCACCGACACAGACCGCTGGACAGACAGACACTAGCTGCCTCCTGTGGTTATAAAATGCCAGGGTGGCTAGTGGGCCCTGGCCATGGCTTCCCAGGCCCTCCAGTTCTGGGCCAGCGTTATCCCAGGGTGGGGTCCTTTCCCTGCTGTCGGCTGCCCCCTCCCTGTGGGGCGGAGCCTGGGGACAATTGTGAGAAGCCTGGCTCCAGTTAATGGGTGTTATGAGCTGAGCGTGACTCAGCAATGTCCCATCACCCCAGCACTGGATATGTGCCACAGCAAGGCTCTGGGGGGCTGGGCGAGGGGCCCTGCCCCTTGGAGCCCAGCCCAGGGCATGCGGTACCAGCAGCACCTTCCCCACAGCTGGAGTCTGGGGCCCTGGGTGAGTCTCTGCCAAGGGGGTGCAGCCGGGCCCCAGCTGAGGCGAAGCCTATGGGCCAAGCCTGGCTGGGCTGTGCGGACAGGGCTCCCCCAAGGGCAGGGCAGGACAGTGGGATGAATGCCCACAACCATCCCAGTCATGGGAAAGGCTGAACAAGGGCGATCGAGATGCTGGCTTGGACTGACCAGGCCCCTGGATCGAACTCCAGGGCGTGTGAAGATCCCACCCGGGACCCAGAGCCACGTGGGGCTGGAAACCAGCTCCCCAGCACTGATGTGTCGGAAATTAGGCCTAAGTGGTGGACAAGTGAATGGGTGCACTGGGGAGTCCCCCCACCATTCCCTAGTGTTGGGCTCCGTAAAGGAAGAGCCTTCGGAGGCTGGGGGTGCGGCCGGGGGTGCAGCCGGATGGACATAACTGGCTGAAAGGAGGGGAAGGGGCGAGTGGTGCCATCCTGGCTGCCATGGGACCCACCATCACCCTGCTGACCCTGACAGACGCCCCAGCCAGCCTGGGCCAGAGAGGCCACAGCAACACCAAGCCAGGAGCCAGCCCGCAGCCCAGGCAGCCCTGCTCTCGTGTGTGCTGAACACAGGTGTGCAGACACCGGGCAGCACTTCAGGGTCCTTAGCCCTCCCAGCCCATGTGTCTGAGCTCGGGTGGCTGGCCTGAGTCTCTGTCCACACTACTCGTTAGCGCAAGCGGGTCTGCCTGGGCCGGGGCATGTGGACACGCCCGGGGGGGGCTCACTGCCTGTCTGCCTGGTCCAGAGGCTCATGGACACGCCCAGAGAGGGACCCACAGCCTGTCTGCCCTGGACAGGGACATGTGGATAAGCCCAGAGAAGGACCTACTGCCTGTCTGCTCAGCCCGGGCACATGGACACACCCAGAGAGGGACCCACAGCCTGTCTGCCCTGGACAGGGACATGTGGATAAGCCCAGAGAAGGACCTACTGCCTGTCTGCTCCCGGGCACATGGACACACCCAGAGAGGGACCCACAGCCTGTCTGCCCTGGACAGGGACATGTGGATAAGCCCAGAGAAGGACCTACTGCCTGTCTGCCTGGGTCGGGGCACGTGGACATGCCCAGAGGGGGACTCAATGCCTGTCTGCCCGGGCCAGGGACACGTGGACACACCCAGAAAGGGACTCACTGCCTGTCTGCCCGGGCCAGGGACACGTTGACATGCCCAGAGAGGGACCCACTGCCTGTCTGCCCAGGCAGGGACACGTGGACACGCCCAGAGAGGGACCCACTGCCTGTCTGCCCGGGCCAGGGACACGTGGACACGCCCAGAGAGCGCCCACTGCCTGTCTGCTCAGTCCGAGGCCTCATGGACATGCCCAGAGGGGGACCCACTGCCTATCTGCCTAGGCCGGGGCACGTGGACATGCCCAGAGAAGGACCCACTGCCTGTCTGCTCAGCCCGGGGCCTCTTGGACACACCCAGAGGGGGACCCACTGCCATCAACACCTCCAGCTAAATCCCAACCACCACATGGGACATGAGACTTTCTGCCTGCTCCCGGCACCCCCTGCTGCCATGTGTCTCTTTCCCTTCCCCATCTTACTGCTCCTCTTTCCTCGCCTCCCTGTTTACCGTCTGGCTCACCAGAGTCTGGCCTTGCTGCCAAGACACTATATTTTGCAACACGGCTGCAAGCCTGTGCCCAAGGGAAGAGAAGAGCAATGCCTCAAGTTTGCCGGGTCTTGGCCTGGCTCATCAGCCCGTGGGCCAGGATGTAACACGCAGAGGAGAGAGACGCTGCTGGTCTCCTTCCCTCTGTGGGCGTTTGTTTTGTTTTGTTTTGTTCTGTCTGCAGGGAAACGGGATGGGACTTTAACAACAGCAGCGGCAGCTCCAGCCCAGCTCAGCCGGCAGCTCCGTCCTCCGGCCAAAGGCCAGTTACTCCCATGGCTGGTCTATCCAGGAGCTGAAGGGCTGGGGCCGGGCATCAAGGGGCGCTGGTCTGGGAAAAGCCTTTAATACCTTACAGCTCAAAGGCTTTCACTGGCTTTTCTTCTTCCCCTGGGCTTTCATACAGGCTTCCCGAGCTGTTCCCGGGGCGTTTGCCATGGCACTGCTCAGCTGAGAGCTCTGATAACCAAACCCCGAACCTTGTCTGATGCTGGACACAGACTGGGGCATGCTCATGCCCACGGCTGCCCGGGGAGGGGCAAGTGGGGCAATCTGCCCCAGGCCCCGGGCCCTGCAGGGGCCCCACGAGCCATGGCCCTGCGGCGGTCTGGGTCTTCAGCACCATTTTGGCAGCAGAGGGCCCTTCAGTGGTGCCGAAGACGTGGAGCGACTGAAGGGCCCCCCCACTCATAGACTCATAGACTCATAGACTCTAGGACTGGAAGGGACCTCGAGAGGTCATCGAGTCCAGTCCCCTGCCCTCATGGCAGGACCAAATACTGTCTAGACCATCCCTGATAGACATTTATCTAACCTACTCTTAAATATCTCCAGAGATGGAGATTCCACAACTTCCCTAGGCAATCTATTCCAGTGTTTAACTACCCTGACAGTTAGGAACTTTTTCCTAATGTCCAACCTAAATCTCCCTTGCTGCAGTTTAAGCCCATTGTTTCTTGTTCTATCATTGGAGGCTAAGGTGAACAAGTTTTCTCCCTCCTCCTGATGACACCCTTTTAGATACCTGAAAACTGCTATCATGTCCCCTCTCAGTCTTCTCTTTTCCAAACTAAACAAACCCAATTCCTTCAGCCTTCCTTCACAGGTCATGTTCTCAAGACCTTTAATCATTCTTGTTGCTCTTCTCTGGACCCTCTCCAATTTCTCAACATCTTTCTTGAAATGCGGTGCCCGGAACTGGACACAATACTCCAGTTGAGGCCTAAGCAGCGCAGAGTAAAGCGGAAGAATGACTTCTCGTGTCTTGTTTACAACACACCTGTTAATGCATCCCAGAATCACGTTTGCTTTTTTTGCAACAGTATCACACTGTTGACTCATATTAAGCTTGTGGTCCACTATGACCCCTAGATCTCTTTCTGCCATACTCCTTCCTAGACAGTCTCTTCCCATTCTGTATGTGTGAAACTGATTGTTCCTTCCTAAACAATGCTGCCGAAGACCTGGACCGCCGCCAGCTGAGTACAAGCGCCACAGCTCCCCCATTTTTCCCCAGGCCCCCTGAATCCTCTGGGCAACTCTGCTCACCCCTTGCACTCATTGGACCCCTATATTCCATTTAAACTAATACAACAGCACCCCCTGGGGGGCAGGGGATGTACAGGGTATGGCACCCCTGGGGCAGGGGACACGTGGGGCCTGGGCACTCTGATGGGGGGGCAGGGGACCATGGGCATGCTGGAGGGGGAGGGGATGTGTGGGGTACGGGCACCTAAAGACCTAGGTAAATCCATCTCTGTCTGTCTGTGAGGCCTGCGCAGGGCTTGCTGGGGCTTTGTGCTCTAACACTCATGACTCATAGACTTTAAAGTCAGAAGGGACCATTATGATCATCTAGTCTGACCTCCTGCACAATGCAGGCCACAGAATCTCACCCACCCACTCCTGTAACAAACCCCTAACCTATGTCTGAGTTATTGA
This sequence comes from Gopherus flavomarginatus, assembly GCF_025201925.1. NCBI lineage: Eukaryota > Metazoa > Chordata > Testudines > Testudinidae > Gopherus > Gopherus flavomarginatus. The sequence continues at coordinate 20,115,690 of NC_066632.1, read as the reverse complement.
AGTCCTCAAATCGCGGTTTGAAGATCTCAAGCTACAGAGAATCCTCCAGCAAGTGACCCGTGCCCCATGCTGCAGAGGAAGGCAAAAGACTTCCAAGGCCTCTGCCAATCTACCATGGAGGAAAATTCCTTCCCGACCCCAAATATGACGATCAGTGAAACCCTGAGCACGTGGGCAAGACTCACCAGCCAGCACCCAGGAAAGAATTCTCTGTAGTAACTCAGATCCCACCCCATCTAACATCCCATCACAGACCACTTGGCATACTCCCCCGGCTGTATCTCTCAGAGCCCCCAGCCCTGCCACGGGCCAGGATCCCTGTCCCTCCCCACTTCGCTCAAGTGCATCCCCGTCTCGCCTGCTTTCGGGGGTTCCCCAGGCCTGGACAGGGGAGGGGAAAGCGGAGAAGTGAGGCAGAGTCCTACCCGAGCCTGCAGGGCAGGGCATGGTGGCAGCCAGGGCCTTACCGTGCTGAATCCTGGGAACAGGCCCACGGCTGGCTGCGCCTCCATGGGGAAGGGCAGGAAATGCTTGATGTCCAGTGGCGGCTGGATCATGGCGGGGGGTGCGCGCAGCATGGCGTGGAGCGGGGCCGCCCGGCTCAGGCTCCCTAGACAAGAGACAAGGAGAGAGCGTTAGGAGCAGCATGGATGGGGGGGGCCCAGCAGGAGCCACGTCTGCAATGGGGAGGGGGAGTTTCCCCATCACCCGCAGGGATCCGACGTTCAGCTCCCAAACCACAGGCTCTGGGAGCAGCAGCTGCAACCTGCAGCTGGACACCAGGGGGCGCAAGGCTCCCACACACACTAAACCAGCCTGGGGTACAACCTCAGCGGGTGACGGCCTGGCCCATTAGGGTGACCAGATGTCCCGATTTTATAGGGACAGTCGCGATATTTGGGGCTTTTTCTTATACAGGTGCCAATTCCCCCCCCCCCAATTTTTCACACTTGTTATCTGGTCACCCTATGGTCTATAGGTGCTGGAACTGGGGGGGCTCACCCCAGGCTCAAAGTGGCTTACAGTTTGGTTCAATGGCTCTCAGCCCCCCACTATACAAATTGTTCCAGCCCCCCTGGTTTGACCCACCTGCAGAGGGAGCCCCCAGGACAGGGCAAGGGGCTCTGGCCTGGTCAGCACAGGCAGGATCCAGGCCTGAGCCTCACTAGCCAGCGTCCATCCTCCTGGGCCGGTCTGTGCCAGGCCTGGGACTGGCTCCCTGGTTGCAGCACCCAGGTGCATTGGCCACAGGGCCAGGGACAGAACAAGTCCCCTGGGTGAGGCATGTGCTGCTCACTGCCCCCACCAGCAGGCGGCACCTCGCCCAGCCGTGGAGGGACTCAGAGACCAAGAGGGAGTTAACCCAAAACATGCTGGGCTGTCACAGCAAGGCAAACGAATGTATGTTGGGGGCTGTGGGTCAGAATTGAGGGGCACTGGCTGAGCTGGGTGTGAGGGAGCCCAGGGATGGGACAGCAGGGGATTATGGGATGGGACTGAGCAGCACTCGGGGGATAGTGCACACGTGTGTAAGTGTATTTTTGCACTTGCATGTGAACATGAGTGAGGGTTGCATGTTAGCATGTGTGGCGGGGAACACGTGCCCATCTGAGTGCAGCACAGTCTGGGAGGGCTGGGGCAAGTGGCACCTGTCTGGGTGTGGCTGGGTAAGAGGTGCCTGTCTGGGGAGGGCTGGGCGAGAGGCCCTGTCTGGGTGTGTCTGGATATCTCCATCTCCAGAAAGGCCCCCTGGAGCCGAGCTCTTTAATCCCCTCCCCTACTCTGGACAGACAGGGGCTCTAGGCTCCGACCCCCTCTCCTGTCTCGGTGACATCATGCTCCCTGGTGGTGGGACAAAGCAGCGCAGCCCTGCTCATGCCTGCTGATAAGGGCAGGGGCTGCCCTGGCTGAGGCTGCGCTGGGAGTCTGGTGGGGCGAAGGGTGAGGGACCTGCACCTCAGGTCACGGGCCAGTGGAATGATCTCCCAGAATGCACTGCAGCAGGCCAGCCACCCTGTTCACATGCTCCCACACGCATGGCCATGCACCCTGACACACGATGGGCCCCTCTTGCACACACGACATACAACACCCCCCTGTGCACAAGTGCCCAGTTGTGTTCTCAGGCACGCGTCACACCCCAGCAGCAGCCCCATGCAGCAGAAGGGCCCGCTGGAGGGGAGGTGGCTGGTGCCAGGGTGGAGCTGCAGGTGCTCTGTGCTTGGGCTCAGTCGTGCCTGTGCACCCTGGGAGGGCAGCTGGGCCTGCCCGAGCACAGCCCCAGAAGGTATCGCTGAGCATATCTTACCAGTTCCCTGGCAGAGAACAGGGGCACTGAGGCAGAGAGGCTGTGGGGCCTCCTGGCATTGCTGACCCCTGTGGGCAGGTCCTGGCTGGCAGGCCGAAGGGTCCTGCAGCGATTGCTGCTGGGAGCCCAGGCCCTGGGGGGCAGAGGGGTGGCTGGCAGTGTCCCTGGAAGCACAACTAGCTGAATGTGCCTATGCCCCCTGCCTGGGGTGGTGTGTTGGGGGTGGGCAGCCCCCTTTCTCCAGGCTGGGTTGAGCCAGCGGTGCTGCTCAGACAGCCGCGGTGCAGCAGAAATACCTGCCCAAGTGCAGTGAGATTAGAGCTGCAAAACCCTTTGCAACTCCCCCCTCCCCACTCCCACCCTGGGGCCCCAGGCTCCAGGGGGTGTCTCTGCCTAGGGAGCATCCCCTCCCCTCCCACACCCTAGCCCAGGGGTAGGCAACCTATGGCACACGTGCCGAAGGCGGCACACGAGCTGATTTTCAGTGGCACTCACACTGCCCGGGTCCTGGCCACCGGTCCGTGGCCTCCGCATTTTAATTTAATTTTAAATGAAACTTCTTAAACATTTTAAAAACGTTATTTACTTTACATACAACACTAGTTTAGTTATATATTATAGACTTATAGAAAGAGACCTTCTAAAAACGTTAAAATGTATCATTGGCACATGAAACCTTAAATTAGAGTGAATAAATGAAGACTCGGCACAGCACTTCTGAAGGGTTGACAACCCCTGCCTTAGCATCACCAGAGAGCCCCCCACCCACTGGCGAGGCCTGGGATCTGCCAGCGAGAGCCAAACCATCACGGTCAGCCCCATGGGCCCAACAGCCCGGTATCCCTCCCCCGCCCAGTCAGCCCCAAGGTCCCAACAGCCCGGTATCCCTCCCCCGCCCAGTCAGCCCCATGGGCCCAATAGCCCGGTATCCCTCCCCGGCCCAGTCAGCCCCATGGGCCCAACAGCCCGGTATCCCTCCCCCGCCCAGTCAGCCCCATGGGCCCAACAGCCCGGTATCCCTCCCCCGCCCAGTCAGCCCCATGGGCCCAACAGCCCGGTATCCCTCCCCCGCCCAGTCAGCCCCATGGGCTCAATAGCCCGGTATCCCTCCCTTCCCCCCACCCAATCAGCTCCAGGGGCCTAATAGCCCAGTATTCCCCACCACCACCCCGATCAGCCCCAGGGACTCAATAGCCTGGTATCCCTCCCTCCATTGGTCAGCCCCATGGGCCCAATAGCCCAGTATCTCTCCCTCCCCCCCACCCGATCAGCCCCATGGGCCCAATAGCCCGGTATCCCTCCCTCCCCCCAGTCAGCCCCAGGGGCCCAATAGCCCGGTGTCCCTCCCTCCCCTACCGGTCAGCCCCAGGGGCCCAATAGCCCGGTATCCCTCCCTCCCGCCCAGTCAGCCCCATGGGCCCAATAGCCCGATATCCCTCCCTCCCCCTAGGTCAGCCCCATGGGCCCAACAGTCCGATATCCCTCCTTTCTCCCCCCCACCGATCAGCCCCAGGGGCCCAATAGCCTGGTATCCCTCCCTCCCCCTCAGTCAGCCCCAGGGGCCCAATAGCCTGGTATCCCTCCCTCCCCCCCAGTCAGCCCCAGGGGCCCAATAGCCTGGTATCCCTCCCTCCCCGCCCCAGTCAGCCCCAGGGGCCCAATAGCCTGGCCCTCCCTCCCCGCCCCAGTCAGCCCCAGGGGCCCAATAGCCTGGTATCCCTCCCTCCCCGCCCCAGTCAGCCCCAGGGGCCCAATAGCCTGGCCCTTCCACCACTAGTGCCCCAGATCAGCTCCTTCTCCCTGAGTACCCACTGCTCCCCTGCCTGCCATGCCCTGGCAGAGCAATGGGTCCATCAAACCCGGAGTCCTCCCCTCCCCCGCACCCTATCCCTCCCCACTAGAGCACCCCCTCATTGAGTCCATGCTGGCTCCTGTTTCTGGCTCTGGTACAGGGTGCGATCCCCTCCCCCCCTGCCCCGGTTCAATCACGGAGCCAGACAATGTCCTGGTTTCTGATCCCCCGTCTCGTGGGCGCCGGGGTCAGCAAAGACCCAAGGGACTGTGCCCTGGAGAGCGTGGCTGCCAGGCCCCCGCACGGCTCTTGTGCCGCTAAACCAGCACTTCCCCTCACCCCCGCGGGGCCAGCGCAGCCAGGAGCAGCAGCCAGTTCCAGCCCAGCTCGCGGTACGCAGCCCTGGGGTCTGAGCCCAGCTGGGGCAGCAAGACTCCCACGCTCTAGCACCTTGCAGTGTTTGCCAAGGAACCCAGCTCCCCCGGGCTCTGAGCTGGGCCCACCAGGCTGGGGGTTGTCACAACTACAGCAACAACTACAGCAATGGCACCAGGCGCCTGCCAAGCGCCACGACCTCTGGCTGGAAAATCAGAAGGAGGGAGAGGGCTGGGTTTCTGCAAAGGAGCCTGCTGCGGGGGTCGGGAGAAAGACCCCAAGGCTGGGGGCAGGGGAGGCAGAAAGGCCCCAGGGATGAGGGAGGTTGGCAGGAAGACCCCAGAGCCTGGGATGGGGGGGTCGGGAGAAAGGCCCAGGGATGAGGAGGGTTGGGAGAAAGGCCCCAGAGCTTAGGGGTTGGGGTCAGGAGAAAGGCCCAGGGATGAGGGGGGTTGGGAGAAAGGCCCCAGAGCCTAGGGATGTGGGGTCGGGAGAAAGGCCCAGGGATGAGGGGGGTTGAGAGAAAGGCCCAAGAGCCTAGGGGTGGGGGTCAGGAGAAAGGCCCAGGGATGAGGGGGTTGGGAGAAAGGCCCCTGAGCCTGGGGGTGGGGGTCAGGAGAAAGGCCAGGGATGAGGGGGTTTGGGAGAAAGCCCCCAGAGCCTAGGGGTGGGGGTCAGGAGAAAAGCCCTGGGGACAATGGGGTTTGGGAGAAAGGCCCCAAACCCGGGGGAGTCGGGAGAAAGGTCCCAGGGCTGATCTGAATTCCCACTTGCCAGCACTTGCCAGCACTTGCCCCTTGTTCCTGCAAACCCCGCCCTGTCCCCCAGGGTTCGGCTGCCAGACTGCCGGGTTGTGAAAGGTGATGGGGCTGAGAGGGACCTGCCCGGGCTGAACATGCTGCAGACCCAGGCACTGAGCTCCCTGCAGCAAACCCTGCTGGGGTCTGTGAGTGGGCGCCTGCGCCGGGCGCTGCACGTCCACACCACCGCTAGCCGGCCTGGGGAACAGACACTCCTGGCACCCTCTGCAGGTGAAGTGGAGGCGGCGAGCGCCACTGCACCTACCTGCTGCCCAGCTAATCTGCATCTGCTCTCTGGCTCCCTTATGCGTAACTGAATGGCTCCCTCTCTAAATTTGCATCTAGGGCATGGTGTCATAAAGCTCCCCGAAATGCACAGCCAAGTGGCTCCCTGCGTGCCACGCTGACCCTGTGCTGGGGGGTAGGAGAACACCCTGCAGGTTACCCCAAAGGGAAGTGGCCGCTCTACGCTGGGAGGCTGCAGGGCAGGCAGACTGCCGAGCCTAACGCAGTTTCCTGATGTGGCAGGATGCTGCAGAGCCGGGGATGCTGGGGCGGCTCCGAGCTTCCTCTGGGGACCAGGGGGCACAAAGCATCCTGCAGCCAGGTGCTAAGAGCAGCAGCCCCTCCAGTAACAGGAGATCCAGCCCCCCGCACCATGGTAGCGCCAGAGGGTGCGACGGGATGGCCAGGTCTGGGATCAGGCAGAAGCGAGTGTTCAGGGAGGAGGTCACGCAGCAGAGCTGGGTGATGACAGTTAATGACAAAGCCCTCATAATCCTGCACATTGCTGGGCTGGGCTGTGGGTGAAATTGGGGCTGGGAAGCAGCTGGTGTGGTTGCTGCTTTAGCTCCATGCCGGCGTGGCTTGCTGCTGGCTTTTCTCCGAGCCGGCGTGGCTTGCTGCTGCTTTAGCACCGAGCCGGCGTGGCTTGCTGCTGCTTTAGCTCTGTGCCGGCATGGCTTGCTGCTGGCTTAGCTCCGTGCCGGTGTGGCTTGCTGCTAGCTTAGCTCCAAACTGGAGTGGCTTGCTGCTGCTTTAGCACCGAGCCGGCGTGGCTTGCTGCTGCTTTAGTTCTGTGCCGGCGTGGCTTGCTGCTGGCTTAGCTCCAAACTGGAGTGGCTTGCTTCTGCTTTAGCTTCGTGCCGGCGTGGCTTGCTGCTGGCTTAGCTCCGTGCCGGTGTGGCTTGCTGCTGGCTTAGCTCCAAACTGGAGTGGCTTGCTGCTGCTTTAGCACCGAGCCGGCGTGGCTTGCTGCTGCTTTAGCTCTGTGCCGGCATGGCTTGCGGCTGGCTTAGCTCCAAACTGGAGTGGCTTGCAGCTGGCTTAGCTCCAAGCCAGCATGGCTTGCTGCTTCTTTAGCTCCGAGCCGGCGTGGCTTGCGGCTGCTTTAGCTCCGAGCCGGCATGGCTTGCTGCTTCTTTAGCTCCGAGCCGGCGTGGCTTGCGGCTGCTTTAGCTCTGAGCCGGCGTGGCTTGCTGCTGGCTTAGCTCCGTGCCAGCTGAGCCCGACCAGGGGCCTAAGTGTTAAGTTTGAGAACCTCGGATCTGAAAATCACGGGTGTGGGGGGGTTGAGCCACCTGTTATTGGAGAAGCTGCTGCTGCTATTAGCACCTGGCTGCAGTGTTCCCCCTTCCCCCCAACAGCCCCACCCCACTGAGCTCAGGGTCTGGATAGACAAGATGAAGGAAGGAACATCATTCTCCCCAATTCCCCCCGGTGCAGCTGGGGGGCTCTGCACCCCCTTCCCCATGCAGCTCTTCGGTTGCGTCTCCAGTGGGGGGAGGTTGGACGAGCCCCATGGGCCAGGGATGAGTTCTCACTGGGAGCTTGGCCAAGGTAACCTTTCAGTGCAGACCAAGCCCTAGAGACATTAGGTAACTTCTTGGGCCCAGACCCCCAAGCCCCAGCCCAGGGCAGCACAAGCCCAGCCTGCCTCTCTCATCGGCTCTGTTTTCAGTCTGTGAAATCTCATTAGCTGGTTACCCCACAACATGCTTGTAAAATCTCCTCCTCTAATGGCTGGGCCAAGCGAAGATAACAACCTATTGCAACTGCTGCTGCTGCCAGCTAACAGAGCTACTCCCGCAGCTCCAACAACCGAGCCCTTGCTTCTAGCCCAGGGCCCCAGGTTCAAACCCAGCCGATGACAGCTGGTTACACTCACCCTGATCATCACAGCCATCCCAACGGCCAGCCGCACGCCTCCCCTGAGCACTCGCTTCTCAGCCCCAGCAGCAAACACCAGATCCCGTGTAACCTCCTAGCCCCTGGGCCGGGCACAACAGGGTTGGATCCGCTTTCGCAGGCCAGAGAGATGCTGCTTCCCTCCAGCTCCTATTCACAGCTCAGCTCCTGCTGCCCACAAAGGGGAACTGACTCCCCCCGCCCCCGGCCTCTGCACAGCAGCTCCCAATGAGCGCAGCTGGGGGGAGGGCGGGGGGGGCTGAGCTGTGCTCATGGACAGCCCCCTCGATGTACAGCCAGGGCATACACAGCACAAGGGGCTCCCTCCCTCCCTCAGTGACAAGCAGGGCCAGTGAAAGGATGTTTCACGCCCTAGGTGAAACTTCCACCTTGCGCCCCCCCCGTGCCCCCGCCCTGAGGCGCCCCCACCGCAGCAGCTCCCCCCGCTCCGCCCTAAGGCACCCACCTCGCCCCAGCTAACCCCTGCTCCACGCATGAGCATGAGCACCCCGAGCACGCTGTCGCTGCTTCACTTCTCCTGCCTCCCAGGCTTGCGGCACCAATCAGTTTAGGCGGGGCAGGGGTGAGCTGGGGCAGAGAATTCCCCTGCATGCTGCCTCCCCCCCACCTTACTTGCTGCAGGCAGCCCTCCCCGCGCCCCTCTGCCTCAGTTCCTTCCACCTAAATGCCGGCAGCGAACAGGGTGGCCGAAGATCCAGCCGCCAAGGTCGCTGCTGAAGAAAATGGCGCCCCCCAATCCCAGTGCCCTAGGTGACCACCTAGGTCGCCTAAATGGTTGCACCGGCCCTGGTGACAAGCACTAATTAGTCCCTGTCCTTAAGGTAACGACTTTTCTCCACCCCAAAGCACGTTCCACAGAGGGATCTGCACTGCCCTGCAGCCCCCTCTGGGGTGGAGCACGACAGCCACTGATCCATCCGCAGCAACGCCCTGCAGGAACAGAGCCAGGGAGCAAGGCACCTCATGAGAGCGGGTGGGGACCAGGGCTCAGAGCCCCCAGCCTGAGGGGGTTGCCCATGGCCGATAGATGCAGTTCCTGCGGCAATAGTGCAGGGGTGTGGGGTGGCCATCGCGGTGCAGAGTTCCTTAGCCCAGGCACGGTGTGCTGGTGCACGGGGCAGACACAACGCAAAAGGCGCAGGTGACATTCGGAGCTTCATTTGCTGGGGGGAGCAGCTCCCACTCCACATGGGGCCACCTCACCCTGTGCTGTCGGGATCCACGCAAGTCACCCCTGGCCTCAATGGCTGAGCACGGGAAGCAGAGACATGGGGGACGTGCTGCCCCTTCTGTCCTGAACCAAGGGCCCTCCCAGGCGGGGCACTTCGAATGTGGCTGGGCACAGGAACAGCTGCTCTCGGGAGGACCCTGGTTCGGGGATCACGGCCCTTGGGTATCTCTCAGGAGCATTGATCCCTGCTGAGCCCCCACCCCACTCTGTGCAGCACAGCGCCCCCTGCTGACTCCCCCTGCTCCCTGCAGCACAGTGCCCCCTGCTGATCTCCCCCACTCCCTGCAGCACAGCGCCCCCTGCTGACCTCCTGCCCTGCTCCCTGCAGCACAGCGCCCCCTGCTGACCTCCTTCCCTGCTCCCTGCAGCACAGTGCCCCCTGTTGAGCCCCCACCCTGCTCTCTGCAGCACAGCGCCCCCTGCTGAGCCCCCATCCCGCTCCCTGCAGCATAGCACCCCCTGCTGATCTCCCCAACTCCCTGCAGCACAGCACCCCCTGCTGATCCTCCTCCATTCTCCCTGCAGCACAGCGCCCCCTGCTCACCCCCGCCCTTCTCCCTGCAGCACAACGCCCTCATCTGAGCCCCCACCCCGCTCCCTGCAGCACAGCGCCCCCTGCTGACCTCCTTCCCTGCTCCCTGCAGCACAGTGCCCCCTGTTGAGCCCCCACCCTGCTCTCTGCAGCACAGCGCCCCCTGCTGAGCCCCCATCCCGCTCCCTGCAGCATAGCACCCCCTGCTGATCTCCCCAACTCCCTGCAGCACAGCGCCCCCTGCTGATCCTCCTCCATTCTCCCTGCAGCACAGCGCCCCCTGCTCACCCCCGCCCTTCTCCCTGCAGCACAACGCCCTCATCTGAGCCCCCACCCCGCTCCCTGCAGCACAGCGCCCCCTGCTGATCCTCCTCCATTCTCCCTGCAGCACAGCACCCCCTGCTGATCTCCCCAACTCCCTGCAGCACAGCACCCCCTGCTGATCCTCCTCCATTCTCCCTGCAGCACAGCGCCCCCTGCTGAGCCCCCACCCCGCTCCCTGCAGCACAGCACCCCCTGCTGATCTCCCCAACTCCCTGCAGCACAGCACCCCCTGCTGACTCCCCCTGCTCCCCGCAGCACAGCGCCCCCTGCTGAGCCCCACCTCGCTCCCTGCAGCACAGTGCCCCCTACTGAGCCCTGCCCCACTCCCAGCAGCACAGCACCCGCTGCTGAGCCCCCTACTGGCTGGACCCCTTACAGTCTGCTGGGTCAATCCAGTGTGTTGGGCTCTAGCCAGGGGAAGCTGCTAAAGGGGCAGCACAGCCCCCTCCTTGATCAGGTTGGGTACCAGTGCTGCTGCCATGGCTCAGAACAGCTCTGCAGCTGCTGAGGGTGGCACATTGGTGAGATGCCTGGGTGGGGGCCAGGGGACACCTGGGGGTGATGCTGGGGGGCTGAGGGCCTGGGACACAGAGGGGGAGAGGAGCAGCTCTCAGCTCCACCAGCCCCGAGTGGCCCCCGCCCAGCTCAGAGCCTTGCAGTAGCACAGGACCCAAAGGCAGCTGTGGTGTTACCCAAGAAAGCAGGAGAGGGTTGGCATAGCCGGAGTCATGAGCCCTGCCCAGATCCCCGGGCAAAGCCAAGGGTCCCCCTCTGGGGGTGGGACGGCTAATGAGACCAGCTCCCCTAACGAGGCTGCTCGATGCATTAATAAAAAACGACACCACAATTCCCACAGGGGGTGTGTGGCTGCTCTGACAGGGTCTCGGGGGTGAGGGTGCAAGGCTGGGGCTTGGGACAGGTCTCTATGCTGTTAGCTCCCCAGAGGCTGGGTGTGGGTGCAGGTGTGATGGGCAGGGCTGTCCCCAAGCCCCAAGGATGGGCAGAGAGTGAAGTGGTGGGTGGGACTCTTGAGTTCTCTCCCCGGCTCTGGGAGGGGAGTGAGGTCTAGTGGCTAGAGCAGGGGGGCTGAGAGTCAGGACTCCTGGGTTCCGTCCCCTGCAGTACAATGTGCTAGGGCACATCCCTGCCTCTCAGTTTCCCCTCTGTTGCAATGGCCCAATTGGAAGATGCTGGGAAGGACCCCACTGTTGCTGCTCATTGCTTCTTCTCCCACCACTGGCACCCAGTGCCCCTTGTAAAAGGGGTTGAAACCATCTCCCGCCTCCCCAGGGCACAGACCGCGCCATGCTGACACATGCACCCACTGTGCCAGCACCACACACCGGCCACCAGTTAAACCTATGAACCTGACAGCGCCAGATACCTGAGTGCAGGGGGGGCAATCTGTGCCCCCCAGTCTGCATCAGAGATGAGCCTGCAGAACCCAACCTGCTACCCCAGCCCTGGCCCCCAGCTCTGCCAGTGCCCCTCAAGCCCAACCTGCAGCCCCCTGCCATCCCAGCCCTGCCACCCCCAGCTTTGCCGGTGCCCCTCAAGCCCAACCTGTAGCCCCTTGCTATCCCAGTCCTGCCCCCAGCTCTGCCAGTGCCCCTCAGTCTCGACCTGCAGCCCCCAGCATCCCAGTCCTGCCCCCAGCTCTGCCAGTGCCCCTCAGTCTCGACCTGCAGCCCCCAGCATCCCAGCCCTGCCCCCAGCTCTGCTGGTGCCCGTCAATCCTGACCCACAGCCCCCTGCCATCTCAGCCTTGCCCCCGCAGCTCTGCTGGTGCCCCTCAAACACAACCCAGAGCCTCCTGCTATCTCAGCCCTGCCCCCCGGCTCTGCTGGTGCCCCTCAAACACGACCCAGAGCCCCCTGCTATTTCAGCCCTGCCCCCCTAGCTCTACTGGTGCCCCTCAACCCTGACCCACAGCACCCTGCCATCTCAACCCTGCCCCTCCCCCAGCTCTGCTAATGCCCCTCAGACTAAGCCACACAGCCTCTCCAGGCCCGTTCCCACCTCCGCGGGTCACTCTCCTTGGATCAGTGACGAGGCTCCAGGCTGGCGCTGCCCCCGCTCTGTGCATCGAGGAGGAGCCATTCATCAGTTCTCCTAGTGAGAGTCACTCGCAGGGACTCGGCCCTCCCCGGATGCTGGGGTCCCTGGCACTGGTCACCAGGGAGCTGTCACTGAGGCACGTCTATACCTCAATGCACTGTAACCCCTGCAACCAGGTGACCCCCAGCTGGAGCGAGACACTGAGACTGGCTGCCCCACACCCCCCGGCCAGGAGACATGCTCCCCCAGGGCCCTGGACCCCTGCATGGGCCCTGCCACCAGAGGGCGACAGGGCTCCCTACTCCCACGCTCAGTGCCAGCATGTTACCCTAGGGGGCGCTGTGGAGACCAGGCTCCCCTCCCCCCACCGCCCAGACACAGTAAACAGCCCCCCAGCCACCAGGGAGGGGTCACACAGCAGCCTGACAGTGGGAGGGGCCTGATCACCCCTCCCCCACAGCACCTCCCTCCCTCCTGCCTGGAGCTCCGACTGCTCAAGCTAGAGCCCTGCCCCTGTCCAGCACCCTGGGGTGACCTCTGCCCCCTGCAGCCCCCGCCCTGCCTGCCCCTCCCTCAGTCATCGCCGCAGCAGCTCCGAGCAAAGCGGTGCTGGGGGGGGAGAGGCCAGGGGGGCCAGCCTGGGTCCAGCTACCAAGCGTGGCTGGTGCTGAGCTGAGCAACCCTGACAGGCATGACAGGAGCCTCCAGACACCCATTGTCCAGTTAATCTGCCTGCTCCCGGGCCAGGCACCGAGCGCTCACCTGTGCAGGCCGAGTCCCTGCTGCTGCCCCCGGCGCTGGGTCCGGACAGGGCTCGGCTGGGAACAGAACCCGGTGTTCCGTTCTCCCCCCGCCCGGAGCCGCCCCTCCTCCCCGGTCGCTAACGGGCTCTGGGAACAGCAGCCAATTAAAGGCGCTCAAAAGTGGGGCAGGCGCGCGGCGGGGGGACGAGGGGGGGCGGGGAACCCGGCTTAGGGGAGGCATTACAGAAGATGACAGATCGGCTCCCTGGCCCCACAGCTGTCGGCATGCCGACTCCCACGGCCCAGCGAGCAGCCTGGCATGGACACGCGGGGGTGGGGGGCACTGACTCCATTGCTGCCCAAGCCGCACACAGCACGTAGATTGAGGGGATCAAATGCAGCGCCAGGGGCAGAGTTGGGGGGCTGGGAGACAGGACCCCTGGGTTCTCTCCCTGGCTCTGAGAGGGAGCAGGGTCTAGTGGTTAGAGCAGGGGGGGGTTGGGACGGGAACCAGGACTCCTGGGTTCTCTCCACAGCTCCTGCTCTACATCTCCGTGCCTGATATTCCAGAGAAGCCTCGCCAATGTGTCGGAAGCAAGTTCAGTTCATGACCTTTTGCAGAGTCTGCCCCTCCCCTGCCCCAGAGGCCTCCCTGCTCCTGCCCCACTCAGGCTGGGGGGCGGGGGGTTCCTGTTGCTCAAGGCAGACGGAGCTTGCAGGGGCAAGGGATGGGAGCGATCCCCAGCCAGCCAGCTGCTGGAACCTCCCCCATCTGGCAATAGTGCCCCCTCCTGTCCCCCAGATGGCTGCTGCGTGGTGCTGCCCTGGGACCAGACTTCCCGGAGTGGAGGGAGAGGAGGGGAATTCTGGGGTCAGGCCAGAGCACGGGGGTCCCAGCTCCTCCCAGGAACTTCCATGGATCCTATGGGGCTGAACCAGGCCCCAACCATGCAGCATGCCCCCCTTGCCAGAGTTCTAGTGCCAGGGAAGAGCACCAGGGGAGAGAGCCCCCTGCTGAGCTCCCACCCCATGCCCTGCAGCACAATGCCCCCAATGCCCCACTGACTGCCAGGGGAGAGTGCCTCCTGCTGAGCTCAATCCCGCTCCCTGCAGCACAGCACCCCCTAGTGCCCCACTGACTGCCAGGGGAGAGCACCCCCTGCTGTGCCCCCACCCCGTGCCCTGCAGCACAACGCCCCCAGTGCCCCACTGACTGCCAGGGGAGAGTGCCTCCTGCTGAGCTCAATCCCGCTCCCTGCAGCACAGCACCCCCTAGTGCCCCACTGACTGCCAGGGGAGAGTGCCCCCTGCTGTGCCCCCACCCTGTGCCCTGCAGTGGCCAGCTTTGCCCTGGGGGTCTCTATTCCAAGCTCTGTGGCCCGCCGGGACTCGCACCCAGCTCCTATCTGCCCCTCCCCCCTGCAGGCTCCCTGCAGTTTGTGGGCCCGAAGGACTCCAGTTTTGAGTTTCTCTAATTATCTGTTTTGTGGGAGTCTGCGCCCCACCCCCATCCCCATCCCCAGCATATAGGAAGTCCACCCTGCCCAGGTCGGGAAGGGAAAGGCTGCAGCTGCAGGGAGATCCCAGCGCCACTGAATTTCTGCCTTGGCCAAGCAGCAGGTGAGCGATGGGCTCCACCCCATCCTGCTCCGTGCAGCCTGGGACACAGGACAGGGGTGAAACCAGAAAGTCTCCCTCCTAGCTTCCCCCATGGTCCCCCACAACCCTCCCCCCACCCCCACGGCAGGGCTGTGCACTTGCCACATTCTTCAATTGCATTTTGTGGCCACACAAGGGGTATTCAAATCCCTGGCTACGGCACACAGCTCTGCTGGTGCCAGGGGCGGCTCCAGGCCCCAGCATGCCAAGCGCGTGCTTGGGGCAGCATGCCGCGGGGGGTGCTCTGCCGGTCGCTGGGAGGGCGGCAGGCAGGGCTCCGGTGGACCTCCCGCAGGCGCCGTGGGACCAGCGGACCCTTCGCAGGCATGCCTGTGGGAGGTCCACCGGAGCCGCGGAACCAGCGACCAGCAGAGCGCCCCCCGCGGCATGCCGCCGTGCTTGGGGGACAAAATGTCTAGAGCCACCCTTGGCTGGTGCTCCTCAGTCCCGACCCGCAGCCCCCCATTATACCAGACCTGGGCTCCCCCCCAACTCTGCCAGTGTTCCTCAATCCCAACCTGCAGACCCTTGTTACCTCAAGCCTGGGCTTCCCCCCGAGCTCTGCCAACACTTCTCAGTTCTGACCCACAGCCTCCTGTTACCCCAACCTTGGGCTCACCACCCCCAGCCAGACCCCTCATTCCCTACCCACAGCCTCCCATTACCCAAGCTGTGAGCTCCCCCTGCCCCCCAGCTTTGCCGGCGCTCCTCAATCCCAACCCACAGCCCCCCTTAGTTTGCTGCATTCCCTCCAGAGGCAAAGGACTCCGCCCTGTCTTGTCCTAAGCAGCTGTTCAGAGATGTTGCGAGCTGCTCTACATCACCCCAGAGGTGGCTGCAGTTTGCCAGCGTGTTTGTCCCTTATCCAGTAAGTGTTTTGGGACCTTTTGGGGGCAAGAAAATGGGACTGTCTGTAACACGAGGGCTCATTCGGGCCCTCATGTTTGTATTTTATGCCCCCCACCACACCTTGGAGCTTCCCGATGACAGGCAGGTCGGAGCCAGGATCCTCCTGCTCCCACAGACCAGGCGACTGATGAATCACAATTGCTATGGAGTGTACAGGGCCTATGACACGTGGCAGGTGTGAATCCTGCCAGCAGGGGGCAGTGGAGCTCCCGGACACACCCTGGTTGTAATTTTACTTCCAAGGGTAGGGGACATCCTAGGGAATAGTAACCATGGCGACCTGCATGGCCTTGCCCAGAGGAAGCTGGCCCCAGCTGACCTACAGCCCTGCCCCCTCAGCCATTCCCCCCCAGCTCACCCATGACCTGTGTGCCTCTGGGTGGGGCGGCTGGTGGGGGAACGCAGGGTGCGCCCAGGGTGGGGTGAGGAGGACGCGGGCACCAGGCCAGGCTGCTGGGTGTGACGCCTGCTGGGACGTGGGGCCTGGGGGTGAGGATGGACGAGGTGCTGGGGTGGCAAACGGCTCCTGAACTGCTCAGCTCCGCTCCTCAATCCCGACCCGCAGCCCCCAGGGCTCCCCACTAGCTCTGCCAATGCTCCTCAATCCCGACCTGCAGCCCCCAGGGCTCCCCCCCAGCTCTCCCAATGCTCCTCAATCCCGAACCACAGCCCCCGGGGCTCCCCCTAGCTCTGCCAATGCTCCTCAATCCCGACCCGCAGCCCCCAGGGCTCCCCACTAGCTCTGCCAATGCTCCTCAATCCCGACCCGCAGCCCCTAGGGCTCCCCACTAGCTCTGCCAATGCTCCTCAATCCCGACCTGCAGCCCCCAGGGCTCCCCCCCAGCTCTACCAATGCTCCTCAGTCCCGACCCGCAGCCCCCAGGGCTCCCCCCCAGCTCTACCAATGCTCCTCAGTCCCGACCCGCAGCCCCCAGGGCTCCCCCCCAGCTCTGCCAATGCTCCTCAATCCCGACCCGCAGCCCCCAGGGCTCCCCCCCAGCTCTGCCAATGCTCCTCAATCCCGAACCGCAGCTCCCAGGGCTCCCCCCCAGCTCTGCCAATGCTCCTCAATCCCGAACCACAGCTCCCAGGGCTCCCCCCCAGCTCTGCCAATGCTCCTCAATCCCGAACCGCAGCTCCCAGGGCTCCCCCCTAGCTCTGCCAATGCTCCTCAATCCCGAACCACAGCCCCCAGGGCTCCCCCCCAGCTCTGCCAATGCTCCTCAATCCCGAACCACAGCCCCAGAGCTCCCCCCCAGTTCTACCAATGCTCCTCAATCCCAACCCGCAGCCCCCAGGGCTCCCCCCCAGCTCTACCAATGCTCCTCAATCCCGAACCACAGCCCCCAGGGCTCCCCCCCAGCTCTGCCAATGCTCCTCAATCCCGACCTGCAGCCCCCAGGGCTCCCCCCAGCTCTACCAATGCTCCTCAGTCCCGACCCGCAGCCCCCAGGGCTCCCCCCCAACTCTGCCAATGCTCCTCAATCCCGACCCGCAGCCCCCAGGGCTCCCCCCCAGCTCTGCCAATGCTCCTCAGTCCCGACCCGCAGCCCCCAGGGCTCCCCCCCAGCTCTGCCAATGCTCCTCAATTTCAACCCACAGCGCCCAGGGCTCCCCCCCAGCTCTGCCAATGCTCCTCAATTCCAACCCACAGCCCCCAGGGCTCCCCCCTAGCTCTGCCAATGCTCCTCAGTCCCGACTCACAGCTCCCAGAGCTCCCCCCCAGCTCTGCCAATGCTCCTCAATCCCGACACAGCCTCCAGGGCTCCCCTCCAGCTCTGCCAATGCTCCTCAATCCCGACACAGCCTCCAGGGCTCCCCTCCAGCTCTGCCAATGCTCCTCAATCCCGACCCGCAGCCCCCAGGGCTCCCCTCCAGCTCTACCAATGCTCCTCAATCCCGAACCACAGCTCCCAGGGCTCCCCCCCAGCTCTGCCAATGCTCCTCAATCCCGAACCACCGCTCCCAGGGCTCCCCCCCAGCTCTGCCAATGCTCCTCAATCCCGACACAGCCCCCAGGGCTCCCCCCCAGCTCTGCCAATGCTCCTCAATCCCGACTCGCAGCTCCCAGGGCTCCCCTCCAGCTCCCAGGGCTCCCAGGGCTCCCCTCGCAGCTCCCAGGGCTCCCCTCCAGCTCTGCAAATGCTCCTCAATTCCGACCCACAGCTCTGCCAATGCTCCTCAATCCTGACACAGCCCCCAGGGCTCCCCTCCAGATCTGCCAATGCTCCTCAATCCCGACTCGCAGCTCCCAGGGCTCCCCTCCAGCTCCCAGGGCTCCCAGGGCTCCCCTCGCAGCTCCCAGGGCTCTCCCCCAGCTCTGCCAATGCTCCTCAATCCCGACCCGCAGCCCCCAGGGCTCCCCAGCAGCTCTGCCAATGCATCTCAATCCCGACTCGCAGCTCCCAGGGCTCCCCCCTGACTCTGCCAATGCTCCTCAATCCCGACACAGCCCCCAGGGCTCCCCCCCAGCTCTGCCAATACTCCTCAATCCCGACTCAGCCCCCAGGGCTTCCCCCCAGCTCTGCCAATGCTCCTCAATCCCGATCTGCAGCCCCCAGGGCTCCCCCCAGCTCTGTCAATACTCCTCAATTCTGACTCAGCCCCCAGGGCTTCCCCCCAGCTCTGCAGATGCTCCTCAATCCCAACCCGCAGCCCCCAGGGCTTCCTCCCAGCTCTGCCAATGCTCCTCAATCCTGACTCACGGCCCCCACGGCTTCCCCCCAGCTCTGCGGGTGCCCCTAATCCTGACCCATAGCCCCCTGGGCTCCCTACCACACTTCTGCCAGGGCTCCTCAATCCCGACCCACAGGCCCTGCTGTCCCAGCTGTTTTGGTCCAAGAGACAGGTGTTGAGGGTGGAGTCAACCCTGACCCCACCCTGGGAGAGTCTCTGGGGTGGGCATTTGGGGCCCTGCCCACACAGCCTGCTCCAGCAAAGAGGAGACCCATTCAGGGTGACAGGGCCCGGTCTGGGGGCAGGAACAGAGCCCACCAGGGGCACCCAAGCACCCTCCAGGGCACAGCTGGCAGGGGGCAGGCACAGTGATATAAGTCTGGGGACTCTGCACAGCACCGGCGGCTGCCCACCACAGGAGCTCTCCAGACACCCCTCCCTAGGAGGCAGGTCCATCACATGGCTGGGGATACTGCGGCATGGAGGGGGTGTGAGGTTACCCACGGTAACAGCGAGTCAGGAACAGAACTCAGGAGTCCTGACTCCCAGACCACCGCCCCCCATTCTAATCCCACTCCCCTCGCAGAGCTGGGGACAGAACCCAGGAGTCCTGCCTCCCAGCCCCCAACCTCCCACTCTAACCCACCAGATCCCACTCCCCTCCCAGAGCTGGGCATGGAACCCAGGCGTCCTGGCCCCCAGCCCAGCACTCGCAGCACGTTGTCTCTGGGACACTTGCCAGCAGGGTCACACTCTGGTCCCTGATCCCATGGAACTTAAAGGCTAGATTCCCACGGGCTCCAGGGGGACCGGCCCCTCCCCAACTGAGCCCCCCACATTCCCCTCCCCAAATACAGAGGGGGGCTTGAAACTCATCTCCCAGCCCGGCTAGAGCAGAACCTACTTTCGGGGGGGAATTTGTGGCCTCCTCTCCAATGACCCCCCCAGCCCCTCTGAGCAGCCGAGGCATCAGCTCTCCTATGTTTGCCCCCCATGCTTCACGCACCCTGGAGCGGGTGGAAGGGATCAGTGCAGACCCTGCTATGGGGGCAGCGAGGTGAAGATGAAAGGCAGCGGGCTCCGCAGCAGGGAGAAAGGCCCGTTCACCCCCCAGCCCCACCCAGAGTAGAGGTCCTGCGTTCAGCCTGTCCTTGAGTCCTGGGGGGCTGCGTACAGCTCCTGTGTGCTCCTCCTGAGTCCCCAACTTCCCCCGCTCCAGGGTGCTGCGACCCAGCGCAGGGCCCAGCCTGGGGTGTGCATAGCCCTGTCTGCACCTGGAACAGCTCCGGCCAGAGAGGTCCAGGGACACAGGGAGTGGGACCCGACTCCCAGGGGCAGAGCACGCCAGCAACAGCTGGAGCCTCCCTCAGCGGAGACCCAAGGGGCAGGGCCACACTGGTCACCGGGTGGGGGAGCCCGAGGCTCCTAGCCCAAGGGCCCTGCTGGCAAAGGCCCCAGGGCTGCCTCCAGGAGATTCCTGCTGCACCCACAGCAGATCTTAGGAAAAAACATCCCGGCTGCATGGGAATGGGAGCGTTGCCAGCACCAGCAACTCCTCCATAGCCCAGGGGAAATTCCCCTCCCTGGGGGAAACTTGCACCTCAGTTCCCATCTGATCAACTTCCAGCCATTGGAGCTTAGAAAGAACCCAGGCATCCTGGCTCCCAGGACCCTGCTCTAACCACTAGACCCTGCTCCCCATCCAGGGCCAGAATCCAGGTGTCCTGCTCTAACCACTAGACTCTGCTCTGCCCCCTTCCAAGGGCAGAACCCAGGCATCCTGACTCCCAGGCCCCTGGTCTAACCCCAGACTATCACAGTCCCCTTTTTGCCGCTCTCCTCCAAGACTCTCCATACGGCAGTGCAGTTGTGTGCACCGGTCACACGCTAAGACTGGCAGTGCCACTTCACTCCCCTGCCACCCGGTCTCTTCCTGGCTGGCAAAAGGTGCTGAGTGAGGGGCCAGTGCCTGTGGTTCTCCCCCACACCCCAACCAGAACCCCCATGACAGGAGGAGGGGCTGTCAGGATCCCACTGCCAGTCAGAAACTGAAGTTCCAGGATGCAACAGGGCACCACGCAAATTATGAGCCAGAGGAGAAGCTGGGGGGCTGTGGGGTCACTGGAGAGGCCCAAAAGAAATCCCTGGGTCCAGCCCCTCTCCCCCATTGGTTCTGATCCAATCTCTGGGCCTGACCCACTGCACCCCAGGAGCCAGGCAGGTGGGGGGGGGGGTCTCAGCACCCACCCAGCACATGCCCAGGCCTTGGGCACATCACTGCATTTAGCACTGAGTGAACAGCCCTGTGGCTGGCCGATGGGCACAAGGGGCGTGTGGGGAAGGACCAGGCACCGCCCCCATTCCCCCTCCAGAGTCAGCCCAGGCAGTTGGTGGCACACAGTGCAGGGTGGGAACTAGTGCCCAGTGGGGTGGGGTGGAGTGAGGACCGGCCTGGCCCTGCCGTCCCTTATGTGCCAGCCCGAGGCCAGCCCTGCTGCCTGCCCAGACACCAAGGGGAGGCAGGAAGCACGGTGGGAGACGGGAGTGATGCCCCGCCTGCCAACTGGCATCTCCGCAGCTATTTTTAGTTAGGGAAACGTTCACAGCAAGTGGGCCCAGGCCCAGCCTGGATTCAGGTTAATTACGCGCCCGCTGGCTGCTCACACGCGATGCTCCCTCCGCTAACCCGCAGCCTCTGGGCATGCACAAGGCTGGGATGGGGGGCTGGGAGTGGGGCTCCTACTCCCGCGGTCTGGGGGTGCCCAGTCTGGATTGACTGATATGTGTCAGGGCCCAGGGCTGCCTGGCTGGGCATGATGCCCCAGCTCGCTTACGCTCCCCTCCCCGCCCCCCCAGCATGCCAGCAGGTTTGGCCCTGGCTCCGTGAACCCCCAGCCCTTCCACATAGCAGGGTGGGCTGTGGTGCAAGCCCCCCAACCCCCCGGCCCTTGTGCGCTGGCTGCTGAGAGCCCAGGGGGCCCCCCTCGCCCATCCGGCTAGGCCCGTCTCTGCGCAGCCTGGGAGCAGTCGGGCAGAAAAGACCCTGATTGTTCCTGACAAACTGGCCCCATTTCTCCGCTGCCAGCGTGGCAGCTGGCGGGGGCTGAGAGGAGCAGGAGCGGCTCCGTCACCATGGGGGGCTGAGTGGGCACCGAGCGGGCAGCGGGATGGGCTGGGGGAGTTGCTAGAATCGGAGACTCCCCCAGATAAGCCTGCTGCCCAGCCCCCCATGTGAGCACCCCAACTTCCCCCTGACAAGCCCTCTCCTTGGCACCTCTCCCCTGCCCCCTCTGAATGTCAGCATTGGGGCAACCCCCCCCAGCCAGGCTCCGTGGGGTTTCATAGGCCCTGGGTGAGGGGGCACGTGCCACGGTGGGGCCGAAGGCTGTGGAGGTTTGCAGGCCCCAGGCTGGTTCCGGTGCTGGGCCCAGAGCGAATGCCTTCCCCAGGCCGGTGCTGACGGCTCCCCCTACCCAGGCAGAGCACCGGTGATACCCTGGGGACACAATGCTAGCCCCTCCCTGGCCTGCTCTGCCCAGGGCTTGGCTCGCTGGCATGGCAAGACCTCGTTACCCACCCACCCCACCACTTGGGCGCCACCGCCCCCCACAGCCAGAGAGACCTGCGATCTGCCAGGGCACGTGGAACCCAGGCAAGGCCCGGGGGATACTGAACCCAGGAGTCCTGACTACTGCTCCTCTCCCCAAGCCAGCAAGGGAACCCTGGAATCCTGCTCCCAATGCGAATCCCCATCAGGGCTAGTCTCAGGAGTGGCAGCCCCAGCTCTGTCCCCGCTTGGAGCAGGAGGGAGAATTCCCCCCCACCCCACAGCCAGGGCTCTGCTTGCTGCCCAGACACCAGGGAGGGGGCAGTGGAGGCCAGTGGGGGAGCAGACCCCTGGCTATCCATTCTGGGGGACTCTGTATCATCCCCTCTCGCTCACAAAGGACAGGCCTGAGAACCGGCAAACTCATCTCACAGTCGCCTGCTGGAGTCTGACCACCCCTCTGCCCCAGGGAGCTGCGGGGCTATCCCAGGGAGCAGCCCTTGGACCCACAGGTTCTGTCCCCACTTGGGGAGGGGAGTGGGGTCTAGTGGTTAGAGCATGGGGCTGCGTGTCAGGACTCCTGGGTTCTATTCATGACTCTGTGAACTTGGGTGCATTCTTCCCCACTCTGCGCCTTAGTTTCTCCTCTTGACTGTGGGGTGATATCCAGCTGCCCCTTGGTGGCTCTTGATATCCCTGCCTGTGAACGGCTGGGTGCTCCTCAGGGGAAGATGCCAGGGGACTTCCACGTTTTCAATCGCCCCCTGGCCAGTGCCTAGGACAATGTGGCCCTGGCACATGGGTGTCTGACCCTGCAGCAGTGCGGCTCGGAGCAGTTGCTGTTGGGGGGGCAGAGGGCAGCAGAGCCATGACAGGGGCAGCTGTAGGG
Organism: Gopherus flavomarginatus; assembly: GCF_025201925.1. Lineage (NCBI taxonomy): Eukaryota > Metazoa > Chordata > Testudines > Testudinidae > Gopherus > Gopherus flavomarginatus. The sequence goes on along the minus strand of NC_066632.1, from coordinate 20,093,639 downwards.
ACGGGGGTTCGGGTTGGGGCTGTTGCCTCCCTGTCTCTAATATGCTGTGGGGGGGATACCTGAGTCCTGGGAGCCGACTGCCCCGCCCTGCCCCAGGAAGCCCTCACCCTGCGTCTCTGCCACAGGGCCATGGGTCTACCCAACCCCGACAGTCAGGCATGGCCACTGGTAGCTGGGCAACTTCCTAGATCAGACACCTGCCCGGCCAGGGCCGGAGCCCCCAGAGCCTGGTGAGAGACTCACCCACTGGGGCATCTGGCACTGCCCGCTGGGGGGAGGGGGAAAGCAACAAGGTGCAGAAGATCCCGCAAAACAGAAAGTTCCCAGCTAAGCTCCTGCAACTTGCTCAGACCCTGAGCCAGGCTGGGGGTGGAGGGCAGGGGCTGGGGCTCTTGGGGGGCTGGAGTCCTTGGGGAGCCTGGGCTCTTGAGGGCTGTGTGTGTAGGAGAGGGGGTCCGTTCTGATTTCCTCAGGATCCCAGCAGGACCACAATCCCAGAGCAGGTGTTTGGCCCTGCTCGAGTCCCTAATCCCCTCCTGGATCCTCCACACCGCGAGGCCTAGAGGGACCAAATCCATCTGAGCCAGGCACTAATTGGGAAGGTCTCAGAAGGGTGGCCAAGGTAGCAGATGATGCCAAGTGCCTGGAGGGAAGGTGACCCTCGCCCGGCTGGGCCTGCTCAGTACCCCCAGGCTGGCACTGATACTGGCTATGCCATCAGCCTGCCTGGAACTGTGTCCTGCAGCGCCAGCATGGGGTGAGCACTGGGCACCCCATCCTGTGGGGATGGAAAAGGGATTCTGCCCTGGGACAATGCAAATCACGTCCCTCCAGAACCCAGCCTCCTCCTACACCCCACCTTCCCCCACCAGCTCCAGTACAGCCATGTCCCTTCCCACCCCATGCCCCCCAAATTCCCAGCAGCCCTGCCGATGCCACAATATCTCCAGTGCCCCCTGGAGCCCCTGCAGATACCAGCATAACTTTCTAGCAAACCACATGCCACTTCTCTTCTGACCCACTGTAAGATAACTGCCCACTACTGCTGCCAGCCAGTGGAGTCGCTCCTGTAGCCTGAGGGGGGGCACAGGAAGCTGGGGGGCGGCAGGTTCATGTTCCCCATGGTGCGGGTGCCAGGCAGTGGCTCGGGGATGCACATGAGCTTGGCCTCTGTCTAGCCAGGATCCCCGGAGTGGTGCCAATGGCCCAGGCAGTGACACCGTAAGGAAACAGCAGGACCTGTCAGGCAGAGCTGCTCTGGGGCCGGGCCAAGTGCCCAATACAGTCCTGGCATTGCTCGAGGCAGAGCCACTTCCCTGCCCCATGGCCAGGCACCCACCAGAACAAGCAGGATTAACCAGCCCCCCCCCCACCCTGGAAGACCCCCAATGACTCCCACCCCCCCAGCCACTCTCAGAGACCCCTGTGCAGATCTCAGCACCTCCCTCCCGCAACAATTCCCCCACTGCCCGCACAACCCCCATCCCCACCCCTCCCACCCCCTCCAGGTCACTGCACAGCCATGTGGCCCCCAAGGCACATAGTCCCCCAGTAGTTCCACTCCCCAGATCAGCCCCTCCAGCTGCCCTCAGGTCCTGTCCCATCCCCGCCCACACACACACATGCCTGGCCCAGGAAGGGCCCTGTCTCACCTGCCACCCAAACCAGCCCCTCACCACAAAGGCCCCACTCTGGGGTGGGGAGTCAGTATCCACCAGATGGCAGCACTATGCCAAGGGGGCAGAGGGAGCAAGAACGGGGGTGGGGTGAGAGGCAGCAACAACTGGGGTTGGGAGCCAGGATTCCTGGGTTCTATCCCAAGCCCTGCACACTGTGTGCCCTGGGAAGACTCCTACCACCGTGTGACGCAGTTTCTTTCTTTGTGCTATAGGCATTAGTGATGCTGACATGCTTGGGAACCCCAGGTGGATAACAAGCAGCACCATGTATCCCCAGCAGGGGTCACTCTGCTGCCCAGATCACAAGCAGCCTTCCCAGGTGGCCTGGCATGCAGCTGTGCTGACCACCTTGTGGTGGGGCTGGTGCCCTGACCCATCAAGTCCCCACCCCCCTGGGCCCCAATGCCAGCTTGCCCCATGGGAGAGGGGCTGCCCCAGCTGGCCGCACGCAGTATTGGGTCACCTGCCTAAGGAGCGTGGTGCCCCCCGATGGGCCGTGGCTGAGCTGCTGCCCACAAAGCCGGGACAGAGCTGAGCCCGACACCCCCTTGCCGGGTGGGGCATGTCTCACTGGTGGCCCCGGCAAGCAGCTCTGCTGCGAGGGCAGCTGGTGGCTCCTGGCCCTCCTGCCTCAGGCCCCACAGACACCAGCCAGGGCCATTCATTCAGATTCACCCCCTCCCTGGGCAGGCAAGGCCGAATGGCCCAGTCCAGCATAGACCCTGGGGTGCAGGCCCTGAGCCGCTGCCTGCAGGGACGTGACGCTCCCTTCTCCTCTGTCAGGTCCTCCTTGCAGGCGCTTTCACTGGCATTGTCTGTGGTCAGATGGGGGGGCCCCGACAGAGAGGCTGGGTCACCCACACGGTGAGGGATTCGGGGGCATCAAGACATTGAGGCCACTAACAGAAGCTAGGGATCTGTGGTGCAGGGTGGGCTCTGAGCACAGGGGGCTGGCACCCGGGGACGGGAGTCTCCATGCTGACTGCTCCCCAGGCCCAGCCACACGGGGAGGAGGGATCTGGGGTTTGGTGCCATCTCTGCTGGAAGTGGCAGGACTGGCCTGGCCCCAGGCCGCAGGCACTGTGGCAAAGGGGCAGCCGTGCTGCAGGGCAAACTGCCAGGCTCAAGGTCGTGGCCCTGGCACGGCCCGGGTGATTCGGTGCAAGTGAGGACGGGAGGGCACCGCAGTCAGCCAGCGGGAACCGAGCTCTCCCCAAGGACCAAGGTGTGCTCGGCTCAGCCCAGCCGGGCTGGCCTCCTGGCTGCTGACAGTGGAGGAAGTATCTGAAAAGGGAACCCATCAGCACGACTCTGCTCAGGGATAAAAATAACCCGTTAAGCCACAACAACTTGCTTATATAAAGGCCGGCTGGTGCCGCGATACAGCCAAGAGCGACCGGCCTCCAGTCGGGGGTGGGAAGAAGGAGGAGAGAACAGACACACCAACCAAGCCAAGGTCCCTCGGTTCCCACTGCCCAAAGCACTGCTTACTGGCTTCAACGCCACACCAAATATATAGGAACCCTACAATAACAATGCAGTGCACATGGCCCACTGAGCACCCTACCAAAACTATCCAGTTTGTGGCAAGCCCTGAGTACCCTACCAAAACAATCCAGGGTGTGACACACACTGAAAACCCTACCCTAACAATCCAGTGTGTACAACCCACTGAACAACCTACCGAGATAACCCAATGTGTGATATGCACTGAGCACCCTACCGTAACAATCCAGTGTGAGACACCCACACAGCACCCTGCCAAAACAATGAAGTTTGTGACACCCACTGAGCACCCTAACAAAACAATCTAGAGTGTGACACCCACTGAGCACCTTACCAAAACAATCCAGTGTGTGTCACTCACTCAGCACCCTACCGTAACAATCCAGTGATTGACACCCACTCAGCACCCTACCAAAACAATCTGGTATGTGACACCCACTCAGAACCGTAACAAAACAATCCACGGCGTGACACCCATTGAGAACCCTAACCAAACAATCCAGTGTGTGACACCCATTCAGCACCCTACAATAACAATCCAGTGTGTGACATCCCCTGAGCACCCACCAAAACAATCCAGTTTATGAATCCAAGGCAGGACCCTGCCACAACAATCCAGTGTGTGATACTCACTGAGCACCCTACCACAACAATCCAGTGTGTGATACACACTGAGCACCCTACCACAACAATCCAATGTGTGATACTCACTGAGCACCCTACCACAACAATCCAGTGTGTGATACACACTGAGCACCCTACCAGAATTGTTCAACGTGTGTCACACATTGAACAACCTACCAAAACAAACCTCTCTGCGACACCCACAGAGCACCCTAACACAACAATCCAGGATGTAACACGCACTGAGCACCCTCCCTTAACAACCCCGTGTGTGACACCCACTAAGCACCCTAGCAAAACAATTAAGTGACACCCATTCAGCACCTTGCCAAAACAATCCAGGGTGTAAAACCCACTGAGCCCCTTATGAGAACATTCAGAGTGTGACACCCACTCAGCACGTTACCAAAACAATCCAGTGTGTGACACCCACTTAGCAACCTACCAAAAAATCCTGGGTCTGACACCCACAGAAAACCCTACCACAATAATCCAGGATGTGACACCCACTGAGTACCCCACCATTGCAATCCAGTGTGTGACACATAGTGAGCACCCAACCAAAACAATACAAGGTATGATACCCACTAAGCAACCTTCCCAAATAATCCCATGTGTGACACCCACTGAGCACCCTAGCAAAACAATCCAGATGGTGACACCCACTGAGCACCCTAGCAAAACAATCCAGTGTGTAGCAGCCACAGAGCACCCTAACAAAACACTCCAGTCTCTGACACTCACTGAGAACCCTACCAAAACAACCCAGTGTGAGACACCCACTGAACAACCTACTGTAACAATCCGGGTATTGTAACACCCACTAAGCACCCTAGCAAACCAATCGAGTGTGTGACATCCACTCAGCACCCGAACAAAACAATCCAGTGTGTGACACCCACTCAGCGCCCTACAATAACAATCCAGTGTGTGACACCGATTAAGCACCCTAACGTAAATCCAGTGTGTGACACACACTGACAACCCTACCAAAACAATCCAGAGTGTCACACCCCCTAAGCATCCTACTAAAATAATCCAGTGTGTGACACCAGCTATGCACCCCAATGTAAATCCAGTGTATGTTCTGGCTGGCTGCTCAGGGGTTGTCAATCTAGTGTGTGACACTCACTGAGAACACTAGCAAAACAATCCAGGATATGACACCTACATAGTACCATGCACTTAAAATCCAGGGTGTGACACCCACTAAGCACCTTGCCAAAACAATCCAGTGACACCCATTCAGCAGCCTAACAATTAAGTCTGGGACACCCAATGAGCACCCTAGCAAAACAATCCAGGGTGTGACACCCACCGAGCATCCGACCAGGACAACCCAGGGTGTGACACCCTCTGAGCACCCTACCAAAACAATCCACGGTATGACACTCACAGAGCACCCTACCAGGACAACCCAGGGTATGACACTCATGGCGGCCCCTACCCTAACAGTCTAGTGTGTGACACCCATTGAGCACCCTAAAAAACATTCTGTGTGTGACACCCACTGAGCACGCCACCAAGACAATCCAGGATGTGACGCCCACTGACCACTCAACCAAAACAATCCAGTCTGTGAAATCCTCTGAACACCCAGCTAAAACAATCCAGGGTGTGACACCCACTGATGACCCTACCAAAACAATCCAATGTGTGACACTCACTGAGCACTCTACCCTAACAATCCAGTGTGTGACACCCACTCTGTATGCTACCATAATAATCCAGCATGTCACACCCACTGAGAAACCTACCAAAACAATTCAGTGTGTGACACCCACTGAGCACGTTACACTAACAATCCAGTGTGTGACATGCACTCAGCACCCTACAATAAGAATCCAGTGTGTAATACCCACTGAGAGCTCTACTGTAACTATCCAGTGTGTTACACCCACTCAGCCCCCTACCAAAACATTCCAGTGTGTGACCCACACTGAGAACCCTACCAAAACACTTGAGCGTGTCACACCAGCTGGGCACCCTACTGTAACAATCTAGTGTTTGACACCCACTAAGCACCCTACCAAAACAATCCAGGTTGTGACATCCATTCAGCAACCTGCCAAGACAATCCAGGGTGTGACACTCACTGAGCACCCTACCAAAACAATGCACTGTGTGACACAACCCTGCACCCTAAGAATCCTGCCTGAGACACCCACTGAGCACCCTACCAAAACAATCCAATGTGTCACACCCACTGAGCACCCTACCAAAACAATATGGGGTATGACAACCACTCAAGAGCCCAGTGAGGATAGCCTAGATCAGTCTTGCCTGCCATGAGGAGCCTGGTGAGGGGGTGCAGCCCTGGGCCGGACAGAATACATGGAGCACAGCACTGCCCGGCAGGGGGACTTCATGCTGTCCAGGGGGACAAGACGGGTTTGTTGGGAGGTTGCAAACCCCAAGTGCCCATGTAACGCCCCAGAGCCACCACACCGTGGAACCGCAGAGATGGGAAAGTGGGCAGAGGCATGGTAACCAGGCACAGCTCCCTCCAGCTCTCTGGCCCGCAGCCCCCTGCCAGGAGAGCCCAGGGCTCTCCCTTTCCCCACCACAGAGCTCTGCTGGTGCCCCTCAGTCCCGACCCACAGCCCCCCTAACATGCCAGTTCTGGGCCTCCGCAAAGTGGCTCGGCCAAGGCCACCCACGCACTCACGCATGGTCCCCCCACACCACATAGTAGCACTGAAGTGCCCCGTCTGCCCTGCAGCACCCCCTGCTGGACCCTTGGAGCACAGACATGCCCCCAGGATGCTGACTGTAGTCAGCCTCCCAAACCAGCCCAGAGCCTGTCTCCCTCGGCTCACATGCCCTGTAGCTCTCCGGTTCTGTTCTGCCCACTCAGCACCGAAGTGACCATGACACCTGCTGAGTGAGGGTTCCCGCGATCCCTGCCCGGTCTGCACCATGATGAGCAATGGCTGGCAGCCAGGGGAGGCGTTCAAGTGGGGTGGAGCAGTGTTCGGTGCAGGTCCCCACCTTCCCCCAGGGGTGTCCTCCTCGCCACGTCCCGGCTCCAGCACTCCACAGGGAGCTCTCCGCACCCCGCCCCGTCGCTAACGCCCCCAGTCACCAGACAGGCAGGAAAGAGCACAGTTGTCTGTTCTTGTCCTAACCTGCTGGGGTTCCCGCCTTCCGCCCCCCACGGCTTTGTTTGGGTCTCACCCCAATACTCTACATCCCCCCAAATTCATTCGTTCCTGTGCACCCCCGACAACAATGTACCAGTTCTCCTCCCCGCTAGCCAAGCTGCCCACCCCGTGGGGGGGACCCTGCTCACACACAGATACACACTCACATACACATGCTGACACACAGGCACACCGACACACACACACACTCTGACATGCAGACACACACTGCTAATTCACACTGAGTTTTTCCACACCAACTGACATATTCAATATTCTTTGCTAGACAATCTAATATGGCCTCAGCCTCTCAATCCTGACCCACAACCCCCTGCTAGCCCAGCCCTGGGCTCCCCCCATAGCCCCCAGGTCTGCCAGTGCCCCTCAATCCCAACCCTGCCTTGCCCAGCTCCTCCTGCCTGGCTCAGTCACTGTTCTCTGCCCAGCTGGGTGTCTGCGTGCGGATAATTTCTTCGGTAGCTCCCCCTTGCCCCGTGCTGTCAATCCCTGATGCTGATCAGACGAACACAGCACTGTGAGCCTCGGGCTGCCCCTCCATTATGGGACCCTGGGGATAGTGCAGTGGGGGGAGGATGTTTTGGTGCAGCCAGGGCAGCGCGGCCTGGGAATCAGGCCGGGATCCCTGAGACTCTGGGGCAGGCGGGGTCCTGGGACAGCAGGGTCAGCAGGGCAGTTACCCCCCAGCCTGCCCAGCAGCGGGAGCTGGGGGGGTATCACTCCATGGCCTGTGGCATGCCCAGCTCCTCGCCCGGGGCCCAGTGCCCCCACTGGTTGTGGGATGGGCCCTGCCATGTGCTGGGGGGGGGTCTCCCGCCCTGGCACAGGGCAGCTGAAGGACAAGGCACTGGCTCTTCTTCCAGCTCCTGTGGGCGCCTCGCCTGCCAGCCCTGGTTCTGTTACTATGCTCAGCCTCAGACAGAGACACCCCCCCACACACACACACACAGGAGCGATCTTCTAGGTGTCCCTAGCGAGCCTTTGCCAATGGGTTTGGGGCTGGAACCTGGTTGTCCACCATAGTCAGCACCCACCTTGGGGAACACTGCTGGGCCCCTGCAGTCCCCCCCTCTGGGGGGGAGGGCGGTACAGTGAACACGACGCAGCAGTTTAGCACAGGAAGTGAAGGAGACCCCCATATCCAACATCAGAAAGGCTGGCATGGCAGGGGGCAGAACGCTCCCAGGACAGGCCTGCACACGCCGGGAACGCCAGCGCTTGGCAAGGCGCTGAGGGAGCGGCACAGGACATGGATGCCCAAGTTTCTCACTTCATCAGAAAGCTGGTTCTCTCACCAGGCCCACTGCTGTGCCCCCACCCCAGTGCTGCCACCAAGCGCTTCCCCGCAACCAGACCCCCCTGCACTGCTGCCAAGCACCGCCCCAAGATGGTGATGCCACCAACTGCCACCCCGCAACGGGACCACCAGCACTGCTGCCAAGCACTGCCCTGCGATGTGAACCCCCAGCACAACCACCACAGCGGGATGCCCCGGTGCTGCTGCCGATCGCTGCCCCGAGACAGGACCCCTCCAAGGCAGTGCCACCGAGCCCCACCTCTCCATGACAGGACCCCCTGCCACCCTGCGATGGGACCCCCTGGTGCTGCCGCCGAGCGCCGCCCCATGACAGGACCCCCCAGGCGCTGCTGCTGGATGGGATCCTGGGAGTGTCTCTGGCACCTACCTGGGAAATATCTGGGGCTCTGGCCTGAGTCCATGTCACACACACAAGAGAGTTAGAGGCATAAGACCAAGCACTGAAAGAGAGGGAGGGTGAGAGGAGTGGGGAGATAGGGAGCGAGCAAGAGATGGGCCCAGACAGACAGCCCCTGACACAGACAGCCCCAGACACACGGGCAGTCCTGGACACGCACAGCACCGGACACAGGCAGACCCAGTCCCAGCCCAAGTGCTACTGCAGGGCTCTCGGATTCTTTCTGGGCTGGTTCCAGCCAAGACCAGAGCTGCCAACATGCCAGCACAGGGCCCTTCTCCTGGCATGGCCACCCCAGCCATCCAGAGCAGGGAACCCACTGCCACCATTAGAGCCATCCAGAGCAGGGAACCCACTGTCACCATTAGAGCAGAGGGGTAGATGGGGGAGGCTGGGGCCCAATAGAGCCGCAGGTTGGGGGGCTGAGCTAAGATGCCCCAGAGTCTTAGGGAGCCTGGGGGGGCCATCATCTCCCACCCCCAACTCCTCACGAATAACAGCTTGTGACACAGCCAGGGCAGGGGTGGCCACAGACTCAGCAGCGAGGGCAGCACCTGCTTCTGGGATTGGAGGTTACAGACGCCCTAATGCCCCACTTCCTGCAGCCCCCATAACCTCTACAGACCAGTGACCCAACCCCCGGCAAAGGAGTCAGAGGGGCTTTGTCATCTGCAAGGGCCACTTCCACCCCCTCCCAAACCTCCCGCAACTGATGTGAGATACAGCAGGACTGAGGGGCACTGGCTGAGCTCGGGGGAGGGGGAGAGCCCAGGGCCCCCGTTCTGACTGAGCTTATGGGGAGAGGAGGATGACGGGGGCAGAGGGATGGGATGGAGGTTTGAGGGGGGGAAGAGGGATGGGACAGGAGGTGCTGAGGGGCAGAGGGATGGGACAGGGACAGAGGGATGTGACAGGGAATGCCAGGGGGAAGAGGGATGGGACAGGGAGTGCTGGAGGGCAGAGGGACCAGACAGGAGCAGAGGGACACGATGGGAGGTGCCAGGGGGCAGAGGGATGGGACGGGGACAGAGGGATGTGACAGGGGATGCCGGGGGCAGAGGGATGCGATGGGGGCAGAGGGACATGACAGGGGATGCCAGGGGGCAGAGGGACAGGATGGGAGGCGCCAGAGGGCAGAGGGATGGGGGCAGAGGGATGGGATGGGGGCAGAGGGACGCGATGGGGGTACCATGGGGCAAAGAGACAGGACAAGGCAGAGGAACAGGACGGGGGCAGAGGGATGGACGGGGGGTGCCAGAGGGCAGAAGGATGGGGGCAAAGGGATGGGATGGGAGGTGTCGGGGGCAGAGGGATGCGATGGGGCAGAGGGATGGGACAGGGACAGAGGGACGTGACATGGGATGCCGGGGGGCAGAGGGACAGGACGGGAGCCACCAGGGGGCAGAGGGATGGGGGCAGAGGGATGGGACGGGGTAGAGAGACGTGATGGGGTTACCATGGGGCACAGGCACAGGACAAGGCAGACGAATGGGACAGGGCAGAGGAACAGGACGGGGGCACAGGGACGGGAAGGGGGGCACCAGAGGGCAGAGGAATGGGGGCAGAGGGAAGGGATGGGGGGCACCAGAGGGCAGAGGGATAGGATGGAGGCAGAGGGATAGGATGGGGGCAGAGGGACGTGACAGGGGATGCCAGAGGGCAGAGGGATGGGACGGTGGGTGCCAGAGGACAGAGGGACGGGGGCAGAGGGACGGGATGGGAGTATCGGGGAGCAGAGGAACGGGACAGAGTCAGCAGCCCCACACTTCAGACTCCTTTGCTTCTCACTCCTGACTGCTGTGAACACCATCTGGGGCGTCACCTCCCCCAGGCCAAGCTCCAGGCCTGCCCCCCCCAGCACCCCCCACCCCAGGACTAGGGAGCAATGGAGCCTGTCACCCAGCCACCCACAAGGCTGGAGCAGAGCATCTCCCACCCCTCTCCCACCTCCCTCCAGGGTGACAGCATCGCTGGGCAGAGGCTGCCTTGGGGACCCCGATACTGGGGACACGGAGGGGGCAGGGCTGCGCAGGGACAGGGAGGATGGAGCCAGGATCTAGGTCAGAGATGAAGCTTCAGCCATGAGGGGCACATCCTGCCCAGCACCCCCCCCCCTCCCGCAGAACCAGCAGCCCCCCGCGGGTCAGGGCAGCCAAGGCACCCCCCTCCCCCGTCCTCACCCAGCTGCCAGAGTCAGGCCCAGGGGGAGAACAGGCAGGACTGAGCTAAATAATAGCCGTGGAGATCAGATCGTTCTGTCCCCCCAATCCCCTTGTGCCCCCCCGCGCTCCCCACTCCTTCACCCCCACAGCCCTGATCACTCCTCTCCCCTCCCCCCCGCCACACACACACACACACACACACACACACACACACACACACCCCAGACCAAGGCTGGAAGCAGAACTGGTCTGAAATGACAAAAAGTTCCATATTGTGCCCCGGTGGTCTAAGGCGGGGGGGGGGGAGAATGGAGAGGAGCAGGCAAGGGGAGGGGGATGGAGTAGGGGAGATGGGGTAGGCGGCAGAGTGGGGGTCCGGGGTGGGAGGGGTTTGGAGTGGGGGCAGAGGAGGGGGCAGGCAGTGGGGCAGGGGGAAGAGTGGGCGTCCAGGCGAATTCCGCACAACTGTCCCCCGCCCCCCAGCTCTGTGTAAGCTGCCCCTCTCCCCCCGCAGCCCGGGGAAGTTTCACACGCGTCCGACCAGCGCCATCCCGGGGGCGATACTGTCCCCCCTCCCCAGCACACATAAGGTCCGACAGGCGCAGCGGGTCCAACTCCCGGGGCTGGGCAGTCACGGATTGGGCCGAATCAAAGAGTTAGGGAGGGGGTCGCCGGACACACGGACGGACGGACAGAGCATCCACTCACCCAGAATCATCCCGCGGGCTCCGGGCGCAGCCCCAGCGATCCAGGTGTGGGGGGGGGGTCAGGCAGCCCCAGCGATCCAGGTGTGTGTAGGGGGAGTCAGGCAGCCCCAGCGATCCAGGTGTGTGGGGGGGGCAGGCAGCCCCAACGATCCAGGTATGTGTGTGTGGAGGGGGGAGTCAGGCAGCCCCAGCGATCCAGGTGGGGGGGGGTCAGGCAGCCCCAGCGATCCAGGTGTGTGTGGGGGTCAGGCAGCCCCAGCGATCCAGGTGTGTGGGCGGGTTAGGCAGCCCCAGCGATCCAGGTGTGTGTGGGGGTCAGGAAGCCCCGGCGATCCAGGTGTGTGTGGGGGGTCAGGCAGCCTCAGCGATCCAGGTGTGTGTGTGTGGAGGGGGCAGAGTCAAGCAGCCCCAGCGATGCAGATGGGGGGGGGTCAGGCAGCCCCAGAGATCCAGGCGGGGGGGGGGGTCAGGCAGCCCCAGAGATCCAGGCGGGGGGGGGGTCAGGCAGCCCCAGCGATCCAGATGGGGGGGGTCAGGCAGCCCCAGCGATCCAGGGTGAGGGGGGCGGTGAAGGGCTCCCCGGGCCGGGCCGGAGCGGAGATGGGCGGCAGGGTCCGTGCACACAGAAGCCGAAGCCGCAGCACCAACAATGTGAACCCCGAGCAGGCAGCGCGGCTCCTGGGCAGGGACCCCCGGGGCGACTCGCCTGCCCGGCCCGCGATTGGCTGCGCTGCCAACTCCAGAGCCAATGGCAGCGGCCAGAGCGCAAGGAGCAGCCAGCGAGCGGCGGGGGCCGGGCCGGGCCGCCCAGGGCTGCGTTACCCGGCAGGGCCCAGGTGAGCGAGCGCACCTTGCCGCGCCGGGCCGAGCCGGGCCGGGCCGGCGGGCGGAGACATGGCCCCCGCCCGCCGACTGACACCCACTGCTGGACAGACAGACAGACACACACACTGGGGGAGCAGCGGGACAGCCACACATACACACACACACTGCGGGACAGACAGACACACACGCACACTGGGGGAGCAGCGGGACAGCCACACATACACACACACACTGCGGGACAGACAGACACACACGCACACTGGGGGAGCAGCGGGACAGCCACACATACACACACACACACTGCGGGACGGACAGACACACATGTACACTGGGGGATAGACACACACACACACACGCACACACTGGGGGAGCAGCGGGACAACCACACATACACACGCACACTGTGGGACAGACAGACACACATGTACACTGGGAGACAGACACACACACACACACTGGGGGAGCAGTGGGACAGCCACACACTGCGGGACAGCCACACACACTGTGGGAGCAGTGGGACAGAGACACATACACACACACACTGCGGGACAGACAGACACACACACACACTGGAGGAGCAGCAGGACAGCCACACATACACACACACACTGCGGGACGGACAGACACACATGTACACTGGGGGATAGACACACACACGGGGAGCAGCAGGACAGCCACACATACACACACACACTGCAGGACAGACAGACACATACGTACACTGGGGGACAGACACACACACACACACGCACACACTGGGGGAGCAGCGGGACAACCACACATACACACGCACACTGTGGGACAGACAGACACACATGTACACTGGGAGACAGACACACACACACACACTGGGGGAGCAGTGGGACAGCCACACACACTGTGGGAGCAGTGGGACAGAGACACATACACACACACACTGCGGGACAGACAGACACACATGTACACTGGGGGACAGACAGACACACACACTGGGGGAGCAGCAGGACAGCTACACATACACACACACTGCAGGACAGAGACACACACTGCGGGACAGCCACACATACACACACACACTGTGGGACAGACAGACACACACACTGGGGGAGCAGTGGGACAGAGACACATGCTGCGGGACAGACAGTTACACATACTGTATGAACAGCGGGACAGACAGACACACACGGTGGAACACATGCACTGGGGGAGCAGCAGGACAGAGACACACGCTGTAGGACAGACGGACAGACACCACACACACACTGTGGGAGCAGAAGGACAGCCACACACCACTGGACAGACAGCCACACACACTGTGTGACAGACACACATACTGTGGGACAGACAAAGAGCCACGGGACAGACAGACACACACCGAGAGACAGCCATACGCACACTGTGGAACAGACAGACAGACACACACACTCAGGGGCGGCTCCTGGCCCCAGCACGCCAAGCGCGTGCTTGGGGCGGCAAGCCGTGAGGGGAAGTCTGCCGGGTGCCTGCGGGAGGTCCGGCAAAGCCGCAGGATCAGTGGACCCTCCGCAGGCAAGCCACCAAAGGCAGCCTGCCTGCTGTGCTTGGGGCAGCAAAATGCCTAGAGCTGCCCCTGCACACACTGCAGGACAGACAGTCACACAACATGCTGAGAGACAGCCAGACACACACTGCGGGACATCCAGTTACACACACACACACATTCAAATACAGCCCCCCACCCCACCACCACACATACTGCGGGACATCCAGCTACACACACACTCACACCCCTGCTGAGAGACAGCCAGACACACACTGCGGGACATCCAGTTACACACACACACACACACTCTGAGACACAGTCACACACACATTCAAAGACAGCCCCCCACCCCACCACCACACACACTGCGGGACATCCAGCTACACACACACTCACACCCCTGCTGAGAGACAGCCAGACACACACTGTGGGACATCCAGTTACACACACACACACACACACTCTGAGACACAGCCACACACATATTCAAAGACAGCCCCCACCACTACACGCACACTGCGGGACATCCAGCTACACACACACACTGAAAGACAGACACACACCCACACCCCTGCTGAGAGACAGATAGACACACACACTGACATACACACTATCAGTCAGGCTACCCGGTTTGCCCCCCCCCCACATTTCAGGCACATACAAAAAGCTTCATGCTGTGTTTGCCTCTGCCTGACCCATCCCCTAGAGCAGGATAGAGGCCCCAGATACCCAGGATGTATTGAGGGAGTCTCAAGTCCCTGAACTGGAGTGTCTAGCGTATGCAGTGGGGGGTGTTTTGGGGGGGGATGCATGAGGGGGTTGGTGTGTTGGGTGGAGGATGAGGTATGAGGTGAAGTTGGGGGGTTGGGGGTTGGAGTATGAGGAGTGTGTGTGTGTTTGAGGGGTTGCACTATGAGGAGTGTGTGTGTGTGTGTGTGTGTGTGTGTGTGTGTGTGTGTGTGTGTGTGTGTGTGTGTGTGTGTGTTGGGGTTTGGGATATGAGGAGTGTGTGTGTGTTGGGGTTTGCGGTATGAGGAGCAGGCTGGGGATTGAGGTACACAGAGTAGATTGGGGAGTTGGAGTCAGGAGTGGGGTTGTGGGGCTCACATTGTTGGAGTATGAGGAGTGAGGGTGCGTGTTGGGGGTTGCGGTATGAGGAGGAGGTTGGAGGTTGATGGGTTGGGGTATGAGGAGTGGGGTTGTGTGTTGGGGGTTGTGGTGTGAGGAGCGAGTTGGTGGGTTGGGTACGCAGAGCAGGTTGGGGAGTTGGGGTCTGAGGAGTGGGGTGGTGTGTGGGGGTTGGGGGTATGGGGAGAGGATTGGGAGTGTGGGTGTGTTGGGGTATGTGGAGCATGTATGTGTGTTGGGGGTGGGAGTACAAGGAGTGGTGGAGTTGGGGGTGGGTGTGTTGGGGTTTGGGGTGTGAGGAGTGCAGGGGGTTGGGGTATGCAGAGCGAGGGTGTGTGTATTGGGGTTGTGGTATGAGGAGTGGGGAGGTGTTGGGCATTGGGATATGAGCAGCAAGTTGGGGTATGAGGAATGAGGGAGGGTTGGGGTATGCAGAGCGGGGGGGTTGGGGTAATAAGGAGTGGGAGAGTGTTGGGAGTTGGGGCGTGAGGAGTGTGGGGTGTTGGGGTATGTGGAGTGACGGTGTGTGTGTTGGGGGTTGGGATATGAGGAGCAGGTTGGGGTATGAGGAGTGGGGGAGGGTTGGGGTATGCAGAGCTGGTTGGGGGTAGTGCTGGGTTTGCGGTACAAGGAGCAGATTGGGGGCTTCAGGTATGTGGAGTGGGGGGATGTGTGTTGGGGTATGAGGAGCAGAGGAGG
The DNA here is from genome assembly GCF_025201925.1 of Gopherus flavomarginatus. NCBI lineage: Eukaryota > Metazoa > Chordata > Testudines > Testudinidae > Gopherus > Gopherus flavomarginatus. The sequence goes on along the minus strand of NC_066632.1, from coordinate 20,077,932 downwards.
GTTGGGGTATGAGGAGTGTGTGTGTGTGTGTGTGTGTGTGTGTGTGTGTGTGTGTTGGGGTATGAGGATTGTGGTAGGTTGGGGTATGCAGAGCGGGTTGGGGGTGGTGTTGGATTTGTGGTACGAGGTTGGGTATGTTGGGGTACACAGAGTGAGGGGATGTGTGTTAGGGTATGAGGAGTAGGGGAGGGTTGAGGTATGAGGAGTGTGTGTGTGTGTTGGGGGTTCAGTATGAGGAGCGATGGACAGTTGGGGTATGAGGAGTGTGTGTGTGTTGGGGGTTCAGGTGTGAGGAGTGTGGGGAGTTGGGGTATGAGGAGTGGGTGTGTGTGTGTTGGGGGTTTGGGTGTGAGGAGTGTGGGAGGTTGGGGTATTAGGAGTAGGGGTGTGTGTTGGCTGGGGTATGAGGAGCGGTGGACGGTTGGGGTATGAGGAGTGTGTGTGTGTTGGGGGTTCAGGTGTGAGGAGTGTGGGGAGTTGGGGTATGAGGAGTGGGTGTGTGGGTTGGGAGTTGGAGTATGAGGAGCGGGGGACAGTTGGGGTATGAGGAGTGTGTGTGTGTGTGTTGGGGGTTCGGGTGTGAGGAGTGTGGGGAGTTGGGGTATGAGGAGTGGGTGTGTGGGTTGGGAGTTGGAGTATGAGGAGCGGGGGACAGTTGGGGTATGAGGAGTGTGTGTGTGTGTGTTGGGGGTTCGGGTGTGAGGAGTGTGGGAGGTTGGGGTATTAGGAGTAGGGGTGTGTGTTGGCTGGGGTATGAGGAGCGGTGGACAGTTGGGGTATGAGGAGTGTGTGTGTGTTGGGGGTTCAGGTGTGAGGAGTGTGGGGAGTTGGGGTATGAGGAGTGGGTGTGTGGGTTGGGAGTTGGAGTATGAGGAGCGGGGGACAGTTGGGGTATGAGGAGTGTGTGTGTGTGTGTTGGGGGTTCGGGTGTGAGGAGTGCGGGAGGTTGGGGTATTAGGAGTAGGGGTGTGTGTTGGCTGGGGTATGAGGAGCGGTGGACGGTTGGGGTATGAGGAGTGTGTGTGTGTTGGGGGTTCAGGTGTGAGGAGTGTGGGGAGTTGGGGTATGAGGAGTGGGTGTGTGGGTTGGGGGTTGGAGTATGAGGAGCGGGGGACAGTTGGGGTATGAGGAGTGTGTGTGTGTGTGTTGCGGGTTCGGGTGTGAGGAGTGCGGGAAGTTGGGGTATTAGGAGTAGGGGTGTGTGTTGGGGGCTGGGGTATGAGGAGCGGGGGACGGTTGGGGTATGAGGAGTGGGGGTGCATGTGTGTGTGTTGGGAGTTGAGGTGTGAGGAGTGCGGGGGGGGTGGGGTACGCAGAGCAAGGGTAACCTGGGGTGTCCCTCCCCCATAGCTGGACCTTCCCTCCAGACCCGAGCCAGTGCTGAGTGCCCGGAATACTAACAGCAGCCGCCAGCTCTGATCTGTCTCAGCACACCGGAGGCGAGTGAGCGTCATGCGGCAGCTGTCCTGGGAAATCAATAGCAGCCCTGGGAGGCATGAGGCTGGGTCTCGGGGAGGCCGCAGCCACTGGCATGGCTGGGCTGGGGACGCATGGGGGTCATGGAGAGGTAAGGGGTGTGTGTGTGCAGGGTATGTGTCTGTATAAATTTGTGTGCATGGCTAAAGACTGTGTGTGCAGATTTGTCAGAGCCTGTGTGCGCACACAGGTGTTTATATTGTCCTGCGTTTAGGAAGGACTCTGTATGTGTGCCATAGCAATGTGTGTAAACAGCTGGGTGTTTAAACATACACATACACACCCTTGTGTCATGTTTGTATGGTTGAGTGTGTATGTGTGCATGTGCATTTGCATGTTTATGGTCGTGACTGTAACTGTGTTAAAACACATGAGTGTGCAGTGAGCTTGCACACTCGGCTGTCTGTGTGGTTCTTTCTGCGCCTGTTTAAGGTTTTGTGTGTACATGCAGAGAAGGGAGTTGCAAATGGTTGTGCATATGTAACTGTCTCTGTGTGCACATATACCTGTTTGTGTTTGTGTGTGTGTGAGCTCACCTTCTTCTCCCTTTATAAAGTAGCTCCTTCATCCAGCTCTCACTGAGTCATTCCACCTTCCCCAGCCCTCCACCCAGCCACCTGCCCATTCTCTCCTCCCTCCCCCCACCCCCTTTTGCACTTCCAGGCCAGATTTGATTTAGGTTTCTTTGGTTTGTTTTTTTAATATTAGCACTGGAAGAAGGTGCTGGATTCCACATCCCCACTCCCCGAGCCTCAGCCCACCCCAATCCCTGGAGACACAGCCCCTCCCAGTTCTCCCAAGATTCAGTCCCACATGTCCAAACGCACACCCGTCTCCAGCCACATAGTCACATTTACCCAGTCACTAAGGAGCCATCCTGGTATCTCTGGGTCCTTGCGGGTTTGGGGGGACCGTCTGTGCTAACCTCCTCCCCATCCCCATCTCTTAGCGCTAAGGAGTAAATAGAACAAAATGCAGGTCCTGAGAAAGGAGAGACGCTGGGAGAACCTCACCACAGCTTAAGCACCAGGAGTCCAGCGTGAGGTTTAATATCCCTTCCCAAAGTTTTGCTAGGATCAACTAGTCTAACTCTGAACGACAAGATAGGGGAGGTAATATCTACCCCTGGACCAGCTTCTGTTGGTGAGAGAGACCAGCTTTTGCGCTACACAGAGCTCATCTTCCAAGTCATATCCACAGAAAGGGCCAGTCCCTCCTTGAATCTTGCTTAATTCTTGACCTCTGAGTCTCCCTGAGGCAGTGAGTTCCACAGATTAATCCCACCTTGGGAGGAAAGTTTTTCCCTGGATCAGTTCTTTATGTTTCATCGCGTGTGCTCTCCTTCTCAGGCTGGGAGTCAGGGAGGACGGAAGCTCCCCTCCCTCGGCCTGTCATTACTGCCTGCACGGCAGCTCTGCTTCTTTCTTTTCCTGTTGGGGGGAATAATCCCAGCCTTCTCAATCTCTCGCCATGTGGGAGCTTTTTCACGCCTCAGCTCATTCTTGCCAGTCTCAGAGCCCCTGCAGCAGGGCACGTCCTCACCAGCGATGGGGACACGAGACCTAGAAAACTCATCTCACCTCGGCGGCCGTCTCCTGGGCCCGGCTGGAACAGGGTGGGCTGTGCAGCAAACAGCACAAGTCACTCACTGCGGTGGCAGCTGCTCCTCCTGCCACATGCAACATCACTGGGGAAGAGGGAAAATGTGCTGACATATTCAGGTCACCTAGGGCCCTGATCCCACAAAGACTGAGGCACGTGCTTCATGTGACAACAAAGACAAGGGGGTGGGCGGGTGCTTAGAGTCAAGTGGGCATGGGAGGGACAGCAGGCTCGGGCTAGACCAGTTTCCAGACTGGCTGTGTCGCCAGATCTCTCATCCGCTGGGCTGACTGGTACTGCAAAGGAAGCAGCTGCTTGCCATTGACTTCTGGGGATGTGGGATCGGGCCTTAGCCCATCCAAAGCCATAGGCAGCGGGAAGAGGAGGAAAAGCCATTGCCAGGTGCCGGCATGTTCATCTGAGCATGTCAGAACATTGTCTGGAGTCGGAGGGCAGGTTGTGAGGCAAGGATCCATCTCACTCCCACACAGCTGGGCCAGTCGCTGCAGAGCTACCAGGGGTCATTTGCACCCAACTTAAAGATGCCCTGGCTCGGACGGGTGCTGCATGGCAGGAAGGGACCACGTGGGCCGGGCCATGTGTCTCTCGGCAGCTTGAATGGCAGCAGAGCTGAGCTTTCAGCGGAAGCCGCCTTCCTTGTTAACCTAGGTCAGGTCCGTTCCCGGCAGCTCTCTGCTGCTTTGTAGACGGGCGCTTTACATGCAGGACCTGTTGGCATCCCATGGAATGAGTAACAGGCTGTGAGTCAGCGCAGCTGTGAGCCGAATTCTCCTCCCCTCCACCCGCTGTATAGTGCAGGGGGCGGAAGGGGGCACGTGCAGGGGGCGGAGGGTCCCTGCAGCCATTCAGCACAAGATATTCAAGGATCTCAATGAACTTTACAGGCTAATGAATCCTCCCAGCTCCTGGGAGTTAAGTCTGAATCTGGAGTTCAGAGGGAAGGGGAGGGGAAACTGAGGCACACAGACTCACTCAAGGTCACACAGCCAATCTGTGACAGAGCAAGGAATCCTGCCTCCCATCCCCTGTTCTAATCAGTAAACAACACTTCCCTTCCAGGGCCTGGAATCCTGACAGTCCCCCCCCACAACCTACTAGACCCCACTCCCCTCCCAGAGACAGGGTAGAATCCAGGAGTCCTGACTCCCAGCCTCCCCCCGTCCTGCTACCTTATCCCACTCCCTCATTTCCAATACCTGGGACTGGGGTTAGAGATTAATTCCCTTCGCTACTGGCACCAGGCTCCAGCCCTCACCAGCGCACAGGCTGGACACACGCTGCATGTGTCACTACTCTGCTCACAGCTGGAGCTGAGCTGGTCTGGTCCTTCGCTTGGGTGATCACAGCTGCCGTGGGTAACAGCCCTGGGCCGCCATGCCACAGGGATCCCACCCAGGCCTGCCAGCTGGGGGCTGAGACTGTCCCCTCCTCCTCAGCTTTGGGGGCTGCTCCCTATGCAAGGCCTGAGCTCTGGCACCCAGCGAGGGAGGGGCGTGGTGGCACCCAAGGGCTGCAGCAGAGACTGGGCTGTTGCTGCTGGGAGCCCCTGGGTGGGAGCAGATGGAGAAGGATTCATAAAGCACCTGGTGCCAGACAGTCTCCTCTCCGGAGCCTCTTCCCGCCCCAAACGCGCCCCGACCTGCCTGAGCCAGGGAAAGGGCGGGGGAGGGGATCCTGCCCAGCTGTGCTGCTGAGGCCTTCATCCTCACAGGGTCCCCTCCCCCTGCCCCGGGCTGGGTTGCGGGGAGGGGGGGGGCAAGACAATGCTCTTGGCTCAACCTTGTTTGAGGAAAGCTGAGCCGCCTGCCCCCGCCAAGCCTGTGAGACTCATGAGACAGGTAGAGAGTGTCTGAGGGGAGGTGCCAGGGACATGAGCCAACAGGCTGTGCCCCCCCAACCCCCGGATTTCGGGATTCCATTCTATGGCAATGGGGGGCACGCAGTGGAGAAGGGGCTCCCTCAAGGCCACACATTGAGTTAGTATCAGGAACAGAACCCAGGTGTCCTGGCTTTGGGCCTGGGACTAACCCTCAGGTGGGCGTGCCATCCCCCAAGGCTGCTCCCTGAGCCCTGCATCGCATGTTGGTCAGTTACCCCAGGCAAAGTGGGTGTGAAACTCCCAGGAGCTGCTCCGGAGCCTGGTGTCCTAGGCGGTACCCTGACCCCGCTACAGACAGGCTAGGCAGGACAGCGCCCCAGGTATTCTGTGCAGTTGTGATGGGCCCCTGATGTCTCCTGACATACTTCGGGGCTAGCAATCCAGGTGGGGGGAGGTTTCTGCCCATCTGATGTTGGTCTGGGGCCAGCCGCCTGGCTGCAGTACCATGCTGTCCCTGAGGCAACTAAGCTGCAGGGTGGCTAGGCCTGAGCTGTGTCTGGTAACATGCCAGTAGCGTGTAGCCAGCTTCCCTGCCATGACTGCATGGTGCAGACCAGGGCACAGGAGGCAGGATGCTGGCCTGGGACTCAGGTGAGCCAGGTTCAATTCCCTCCCTTCCACAGGGTGCAGACCTGGGGTGTGTCACGTGGCATTGCTGGGCCCCTGCTCCTGTCTGCCCCATGGGGTAACAGCCCTGCCCCTCCCCTGGTGAATGCGTTAGAGGGTGCAAGGCTCAGGTGCTAGGCATGTGGGCCTGGAGGAGAACCAGAGGATCTGACTGAACCTCAGCAATGAGCCCCTGGGCCACTTGACCTGCCCTCCCCATTCCCTGGGGCAACTGCTGCTGGGGGGGAGCGGCGCTTTCCAGACACAGCGCTGCCCTTGCCTGAATCTCTCCTTGCCATCAACAGGGTGAGGCCCCAGGGTAGCACACCTGGGACTGGCTCTCTGGGGCCTCCTGGCCCTGCCAGCCCTTCTGCTCTTCACTGGTTTCCTTTCCTGTGAAATCCCCAGTGTGTCTTGTGACTTTGAGGCACCTTCCCGCCCACTGCAGCGGGAGGTTCGGTTACAGCTGTGGATTCGGTTACAGACCCAGACAGATGGCAGGGGGAAGCTGCCACAGCGTGTCTGCTCCTCAGCCCCAAGTGCCGGGGCGGAGACGGGGAGCTGGTGTTCAGGCTTCCCAGGGGCTGCATGCATTGCTCCAGGAAGTCAATAGGTGCCCCGTGCCTGGGCTCCTGGTGGGATGACAGGGTCCTGGCTCCCTGCATAGGGCTAGCTCCTCTGGCAGCATGGGCCCAAGCCCGGCCTCCTGCAGACTCCAGCCTGAGGGGCACCAGAGCAGGGATCTACTGGCCCTGCCTCAGCCTTTGTGCAAGGCTGCTCCATATAGGAGTGGGGGACTCAGGCAAGGGGATGGCCTCTGGACCTGCCCCTAGTGAGCGTGAGAAGTCACCCCCTACCTGGGCTGTAGCCTGCTAGAGGCTACAGACTCTGCAACTTCCCAGAGCCAGGGGTCCCCTGGCTTGGGGGCAGATTCTTTTGCCAATCACCTAGTGCCCTCCAGCCCTACTGGTCATCCTGTGCTGCCCCACTGAGGCTAGGAGGTTTGCGGAGAACAGATACAGAAGGGAGGGCAGGGTACCCAAGGACATATCCGCATGCTAACACCAGCTGGGGGACCCAGCTATGCTATGGGGCAGACATAGGATTCTTAGCCCATCGGCCAAGGTCCAGATGTGTTTGATTCTGCAGCACCTGGCTGGAGGGGAGGGGAGGGAGATGAAGCACCAGCTGATCATAAAACTGTGTCTCCTGAGCACCCCCTGCTGAGCCCCTGGCACCAATCCCATCAGTGCCCCTGGGGTTCTGAAGCAAACCCACCCTCACATCAAGGCTTGAGCACAGTCCCTGCCCTGCCCCACCTGTAAATCCTCCCTGCCCCCGCCCCAGTACACAAATAGCCCAGCTCCAGCATTTGTCCCTATTGATCTGCTAAAAGAGAACTTGATTTCCTGCTGCCAGAGCCAGCAGCGGCTGCAGCTGGCATGACTGGCACAACAAGCTGCTGAGAGCTCCTGCCAGAGGCCAAGAGCACAACAGACACTGCATAACCTGGGGCACTCGGTGCAGCTCCTCAGTTGATGCTAGCTGGGAGGGCTGTGCCCCTGGAATACGGACCATGCCAGGGCACCAGGCAACCCCAATCTGGCACCTGGGTACCCCCCTCAGAAATCTACCCAATCTGGCACCTGGGCACCCCGCTCAGAAATCCACCCCACCTGACATCTGGGCACCACCCGCCCCCAGAAATCCACCCAAGCTGGCATGTGGGAGCCTCCCTCACAAATCCACCCGAGTGCCCCACCTCACAAATCCTTCCAAAGGGGTGTTTGGACACCCCCTCCTGCAAAATCCGCCTAACATGGTCCTTGCCTCAGTGCCACAGTGCTTTGTGAAGCACCCCAGCTAGGTTACCAGTTTCCACCTGGCTGGTATCTGACCAGCCTGGTTGGGTTGTTTTATGGATGTGCCACTTGCCCGAAAAATAATTTAATGTGCCATTTTTTTCACATGGGTCTAAAGATTTGCATTATTCTCACCATACACTGGGCTAGCTAATGGTAAAAGTGTCTGTGTCCAGCTCAAGATGCTGCAATGTTCCCATCCCACCTCCGCAGTTTAAGCAATAACAGCTCAAAACTGTTGAAAACACAGCAGCTGTCTGCCCACCCCCAAACCTGAGGCTGACGAGGAATTGCCCATGAGTTCAAGTGGTCAAAAGAAAGCTTTGCCTCAGCTCCTCCTGTCTGGAATTGTTGGGAAAGGCAAAATCAAATGGCAAATTCAAAGTCAAAGAAGACACTCAATGGATTTTCTTTATGGCTAAAGTTCCAAAACATTCTCATGCGAGGATATAGTTAAAATATAGAGTCAAGGCAGTTTGGGAAGAAATAATCTTAGTGAGGACAGACAGAGACAAAGCAGCTTGGAGCAACGCGGCCAAGGTAAGGGAATGATGCTATCAATCTTCTCTGGGCCTGTTATCTCGCTAGATACTGAAAGTGGCGGCTGAAGCTGGTGGCTTGGCGGAGTTGCCCTGCGGTTGGGGTTGCAGTGGGCTTGCCTTGTGGGTGGGGGCGGGTGGGGGCCAGGTTTTCTTGCATTTCAAAGGTGATAGCCAGCTAGCCCTAAGTCCTTTCCCTCAGCGTGCCCGCCTTCCCTCTCCTTGGTCCGCCCTCCTTCCGCCTGTTGTTTAAAGCCAGAGCCATTTGTTTATGGAGCGGGCGTGAGGGTGGCACAGCCCAGGGCCCGCAGTGGCAGGAGCTGGTGTAATTAGCTGATTATAGTCCACCCCTGCCAACCCTGGCATGGCCTAACCACAGGGAGCAGCCACTGTTTACACTGCTCATAACCAGCTCTGCCAACAGGCCGTGGTGAGTGGCGGGGCCGAGCTGGCCTTGGAGAGAGGCCACGGCAGCCTTGCACCTGCTGCTGCCACCCAGCTGCGCCAAAGCAGCGCTGCTTTCCCTGGGCGGTGTTGGTCCCTGAGGATCCACACAGGGATTCAGGGGCCCCCCTCCCCCACTGCCACTTCAGGTGCCTTGCTCCAAAATGTAGAGCCCCCAAAGCCCCGCTCAGCTGGCGCCGGACTCTGGAGGTGCCTGAATTCCCTAATTGCCGCCGGTAACATCCCTTGGGTGCCTACGTCTCTGCTGTGCACAGGCACAGAATGGCCTAAAGTCCTGGTGCTGAGCTCACACCTAAGCCTTGATGGGAATCTCCCTGGAGGAGGAGGTGCTCCCTTCTCCCAAGGCCCCATGACTAGAGCATGCACCTAGCATATGGGAGACCTACAGGGACACAACAGGGATTCGATCCCACGTCTCTGCTTGGTTCAGGGTGGAGCACCGGGCTGGGGCCTGGCTGTGCTGTCACTCACACAGGGGTGCCCCATTGGGCCTGCCGGAGTGATTCCCACCCCACGTCACAGGGGCAGGCCCAGGTGCTCTGGGCCAGCAGGAGCCGCAGTGTCCAAATTTACAGGCCAAGCCTGGCCCGGCTTGCCCCATGAAACCCCTAGATTTCCAAGCCAAACTGGGGACATGGGTCAAGGCCCTGGGGCTGGTCTGGTCCCGGGGCTGGGCGCGGCTCCTGACCTTGGAGGGTGATGTGATCCCCAGCGGGCACAGGCTCATCTTACTCATTAGCCAGCGGGTATTAATAATGCAGGCCAGGCTGTGTCATGCTCTGTGGCTTTCTGCTAATTTGCTGTTCTCACCCTTTGTGCGCGGGGCAAACAGGACTTTAATGGATGTAAGGATGAGAGGGGGAAACCTGAGAGCCAGCTGCACAGCTCAGCCTTCCCCAGCAGCCCTATCGGAGCTGCCATCAGGGCTGCCTTGGGTTTCCACGGGATCAGGGAAATTTGAGGACCCCATCCTCCCCACCCTACTCTCCCTTCACACCCTCCCAGCTCTGTTCCTGTCCTTCCCACAGGCGCTTTGTGCTGTTGCCAGGTGGAGGAGAGACCCTGGCTCTGAGGGGCTGTTTGACTATCTCTGTGCATGCATGTGCTAGCTCCCATGCTCCCATGCGTGTATCTGCATGTTTGCGCATGTGCGTTTCCACACGCAAGGCTGGGGGAGCTGCCCCTTTACCCGGGAGTCCAGGACCAGAGGGGCTCAGACCTAGGATGAGGCCGATGGGCAGCCAGTGCTGCTGGGCTGAGAGGTCAGGCTCACACTGAGTGTGTCCTGCCTGGTACCTGGTTCCCCCTGCTATGCTGCAGATCACTGGATGTTGGAGTTGGTAACTGGAGAGGCCCGAGGGGCTGGGAAGGGAAGTGGGGCAGGGCCTGGCCCAGCCTCTCCTCTGCACACTCCAGGACTCCAGGCTCTTGTTGGCACTGGAGGGGTCCCTGTGTGGCCTAAGGGATCCCAGCCTGAGAGAGGAAGGCAGCCCCCAATCCCCCTGAGCCACCCAAGGGAAGCTGGGCCTTGAATCCGAGCTGGAAACCTGTATCCAAACAGGCACAAACTTCCCACCCCACAGCTCTGGCCTAGCTCCAATATTAATATTGAAGGCCCTACAGTAAATAGAGTGACATATAGCTCCGAGGGTAAGCTTTATATACAGACTCCATCACTAAGGGGCGGGGCTATAATATACTACAGGTTCTTCCCACAGTGGGAGGAGATTCAGACCCCCCCCATCAGGAGGTGGGGCTATTGTGCCATTTAAAGGGAACTCACTTTGTTTTTTGGCCCTTTATGGAAACGTGGTTGTTTATGGAAACACATTTTTTTTTGTGAGAAAAACGAGATGAAAAGAGGGCGAGGCAGCCAAAGGCACTGCTGGATTAACCCTTTTCTGAGCTGCCCTGGCTGGTACCAGCCCTACAGTCTGTGTGCCCTAGGGCTAGAGCAGGGTGCCAGCTCCCATCTCATTAGCTGAGCTATGAGAAGTCATAAGAACATGAGAATGGCCAATACTGGGTCAGACCAAAGGTCCCTCTAGCCCAGTATCCTATTCGTCTGACAGTGGCCAATGCCAGATGCCCCAGAGAGAAAGAACAGGACAGGTAATCATCAAGTGATCCGTCCTCTGTCATCCATTCCCAGCTTCTGGCTAACAGAGGCTAGGGACACCATCCCTGCCCATCCTGGCTAACAGCCATTGATGGACCTATCCTCCATGAACGTATCTAGTTCTTTTTTTGAACGCTGTTATAGTCTTGGCCTTCACAATATCCTCTGGCAAGGAGTTCCACAAGTTGACTGTGCATTGTGTGAAAAAATACTTCCTTTTGTTTGGTTTAAATTTGCTGCCCAGTAATTTCATTTGGTGGCCCCTAGTTCTTGTGTTAAGTCCAGTTTGGCTCTGGATCCTGTTGCCCCACCAGTTACGGAATTGGCTCTGGAGTTTGGGCTCAGCCCAGGGACAGGTGAGATTGGCATGTTGTGTTCCTGATGCCAAGGGGCAGTATACACCAAGTGCATCTGCCCAGGGCTTTCTCCTCCCCATTTCCGGGTGTTTGGGTATTGCCCTATCAAAAAAAAAGGAAAAATCCAGATGTGGCTCCTTCCCCATTTACCCTGTGGTGCCCGCCAGGGCTGGGGGGCCGAGAGACCCCATTGCCCCCCTCAGAGCACTTATGTCCTGACAGCATCGTACACTGTCAATGGGGCAATGCAGGAGCCATCACTCTGCCAGGGCCTGACCCCCCACTCCCAGCAGGGTGACTCAGTGATTTACCTTGGGGGGGGAGTGTCCCTGCCCCTCTCCCCAGCCTGTGACCCCTCAGGCACCGGTGATTTGTGTTTGTCAACTCCACTTCTTGCTGGGATTCCTATTTCCTGCCACTCCTCCCACCCGAAGCTTGCCTGGGACCTGGCCCAGCCCAGCTGCTCCTCTGAGATTTTACCCACTTGAAGTTGGTCTGTGAGTGGCTGAGTGATCAGACTGTGGAATAGCTCCCAAAAGTACATGCCGGGAGTCCTGGTGCCACGTCCCCTCTGCTCTAACCAGGAACTGACACTCCCACCACCTAGGAGTCCTGGCTGCCAGGCCCCTGCTCTAACCACTAACAATACTGTCTCCTGGATCAGGAAAAGGAACCCAGGAGTCCTGGCTCCCAGGCCCGGCTCTAACATTTCTCCTGCCCTCCCCCGTTATTATTCCCTGAGACAAGGTCAGAGTCCTGCCTCTATGACATTGCACTCAGCTGTCATGGCGTTGCCTGGGACATCACAAACCTGGGCCCATGACCTCCACTAGGGAAGTAAACAATAGGAGCAGACAAAGCTGCGGGCTCCAGCCCTGTGCCTGCACAGTCGCCAATCGGGCCGGAAAGGATGGGGACGCGGCCAGTGCGGCTACATACAGGCGGCTTTGCCAGAGGCATTAGTGGCTCTTTGGTGAGGATGCTCCAGAGGATTCCTGAGACGTGTCCTCCAGGCTGTTGGTAGGGCTCAGGGAGGTGGGGCTGGGCAGAGGGGACAGCACAGCCCCAGCCCATGTGCCGGCTCTGGAGTGTCTCCTGGATAAGGAGGAGCTGTGGCCCAGCCCTCAGATCACCAGGAACTGCCCCATCCTATCAGGCCTGGATCTGGCTGTGGGGCTCCCAGCTCGAGCTCTGCCCATCCACTGTGAGGCCCTCCCACAGCTCCCCACTCCCCCCAATACAGAGCCCAGCTCAGGGCCCTCTATGGCCCTGGCCTGTCTCTGGGGGGCACCTTTCCTGCGGCAGCCATGGCCCAATGCTCCATCAGCCCTCGAGAATAGAAGAGAGCACAGCAGCCATCCAGCCCTAGAGAACAGTAGAGAGCACAGGAGCCATCCAGCCCTAGAGAACAGTAGAGAGTGCAGGAGACAGAACTGTCCTGGGTGCTGGGCCCAGACTCTGGAACTCCATGCCACTGGACAGCAGGCAGTGTCTCTGCACCCAGAGCAAATCGCAAATCTTAATTCAGTGAGCTTCATGAGTTCATCACAGGCACAAAGCACACAGCACAGCTCATACACAACACATCCACGTACACACATGCACAGAAACACAGACAGACCCTCAGACAATACATCCCACAAATCTATGTAAACAGACCCACACAGCCAACATGACAACAGCCGTACAACCCATCTACTCACCCAGGCCCAGCCCACACAATGCACACAGCCAGCACACAATACCCACACAACACATCCAGACACACAGACAAACACAAAACCATCAAACCGACAACTACAAATTATGGCGCACGCCCTTGCGGGGGCTGGGAAGGCAGGGAGGCTGAGACACCAATTGTTGCTATGCTTGTTTGTTAAACACCTGGGAGGTGCCAGACGCTTCTGTGATGGGTGTTGACCTCAGACTCTAGACTGATGGGAAAGTGCAAGAATCACAAGTGAGCCCCCCCCAAATCATGAGATTAAAAAAAAATTAAAATGACGGGATTGTATTTTTTAGCTCTTGCTATGGGGTGTGCGTGCGTTTGGGGCCCCGTTGTGCTGGGCACTGCACGAACACAAGGCGAGACAGGCTCAGCCTCACAGTGAAGGCAGCAAGCACCCCTTGACAGGCAGGTTTATAATCCCTGCTGAGCTGGGCTGAGTCAGTGACATGCAGGCCAGGGGCTCGTTAGCGACACAACAAGGCAGCCAGTCCTGTCGGTGCTGATGTCCCACAGATCTGGCTTTCAGGAAAGATGTGTTTATTAAACTCAGTTCTGCCCGTCATGGCGCTGACCTCGGCCCGGCCTCCTGTTTCTGCTCACACCTGCACTAGCTCTAAGTCTCCGAAAAACACTCTCTGTCAGCCACACCCCGTTCTTAAAGCAACAGACCTCAGAGCAGAGTGTGGTGGTTCCGGAGAGCCCAGCCCAATTTAATGATACCCCTGGTGTGGGTTCCCTGCTGTGACTGCATCTGAGACCTTTGAACGGAGCTGCTGAGCCCTCGACCATTGAGCTAAAGAACCATAATGGAGTCAAGAAAAAGGCAGAGCGCAAGCTCTCCCAAGAAACCACAGCCGCAGTCTAGCAACGCAGCATTTCTCCAAGCACTGAAAACTTGCTTGCACACTTAAGAAAACGAACTTGGAACACCACGTGTCACGGTGCCATCTGGAGAAGCTGCTTTAATAACAGCCAACCCCAAGGAAACCTGGGCTCATAAAAGGGTTGTAGAGGATACAGCTGGGCCTAGAACTCATGGCCTATTTTACATGCATCTTCATCCCCCAAATCACGCCGTGGCTGGTGTTTCTGCCTCCTTGTGAGGCCTTGCTGAAACTGTGGTAGGTCTGCAGTGCTGCAGATTAGGTCAGGTGGATTCTGTGGCGAGACAGAGGCCACCCACAGGCCTGCCCCTCCCTATCCAGCAGCCTCTCTGTGACCAAAGCTCCCTACACCAAAAGCCACCGCTAATCCCCCCGAGCAGAACACATTCTCTGCCCTGCATGGGGCGGGCGGGGGCATCCTCCATCTGGGCCACAGGCATCGGGATTGGAGGAGATGAAGACAGGGCAGCTCTGACCTTAGCCAGGGGCTAGGCCAACCCTCCACAGCACCAGGGCAGCATGGACACGCACTCAGTGCCCCCACCCGGTTCCAAACCCAACGGGTGATGTGGTCCCCATGGAAACAGCCTCACCCTGTAGGGTGGTGCCTGCTCCCGCCCCAGAAGAACCTGCCTGCTCCTGCTCCAGGCCCAGTGGGGAACTGGCTAGGAGCCCTGTGCAGCTGGCAGAGGGTGAGGTGGGAGGAAATGATGGAAAAGCAAGGAGACACCGGTGCAGAGTGTGCTGCCAAGTCCCCCTGCCCCCCACCCAAAGCTGGGACTAGAACCCAGGAGTCCTCACTCCAACCCCAGGCAGCGCTATGCTCTAGCCACTAGGCCCCACACCCCTCCCAGAGCCAGAGCCCAGGAGTCCAGACTTCCCTCCCCCATCACTGTAATAACTAGCCCCCACTCCCATCCCAGAGTCAGGGATCGAACCCAGGAGTCTGGACTCTCAGTCCTCCCACTCTAACTCCTAGTCCCCACTCCCCTCCTGGAGCTGGGGATAGAACCCAGGAGTCCAGACACCGAGACCTCAGTGCCACTAACCATAGGATGACTTTTCCTCTCCGGGCGGCAAAGAGAACCCAGGAGTCCTGGCTTCCAACCCTGGTCCTTAACCACTAGAGCAGCCACCCTCCGAGCAGTGACTGCTTCCCAGCGGGCTCAGGCTGGCTCCCAAGCCTGCCTCTCTGTAGGCACCAGGGAGAGCAGCAAACCAGCGACCGGGCGGACAGAGAGATGGGCGGAGGGGAGTGCTGCTTGCTTTGCCCTGCTAGCCCCAGAGCTGCTCAGCAGGTGCTAACGCTGTGCTCAGCCCACAAGCACCTTGTCCAGCACCGCCAGCCCTCCATGCAAGGAGGCACAGCTCTGCCAGGAGCCCCCTGTGTCATGCCAGCCCTGTGTCCCTGCATCCATCCAGCCCGTCAGCTCATTGTTCCCATCCTAGCTCCTGTTCCGATGTCTGGCTGCTCTTTTCATGAGCCAGGAAGGGTTTGTGCGGGGGGGAGGGGCTTGGCTGGCAGCCCTGGCACATGGTGTCCTGCACCTGGCAAGCGGGTGAGCCCCCCAAAATGCATGCCCTCCACACAGGAGGACCCCCCCCCCCAGTGGGAAAGAGTGTAACATAGACTCTGCAGCTGGACAAACATCTCGTGAGTGCTCTCAAGCCAGGTGGGGTAGAGGGGCAGTAGGGGGTATGCCTCTCACTCAACCAGTGCTCACCCCAATGCCCCCTCGTGATGCTAGGGGGCGCTGTGCTGCTGGCAGTGGGGCAGGGGCTCAGTGGGGGGGGCTGCTCTCACCCTTGGTGTCAGCTGAGATTCCCTTTGGGTTACAAATCTGTTTGGTCCCTGCCCTCCCACAACACAGCCAGCCCCCTCCTCACTCCGCCCCAAAGGAGCCGCACAGCCCCCACTGCCCAAACCCACTGATCTGCCCCAGACCCAGCCTCCCACCCCTGGCAGACCTACGCCCATGGCAGGGAGGTTCCCCCAGGTGCCTGGAGCTGCCCCAGAGGCCACGGGCCAGTCAGGTTTTGTCTGGGCCTTTCTCAGTGGGGTAGTAATTTGGAGGAGGAGGCCCCTGATTGCACCTGATGTGGGGGGCAGGGGCAGCAGGAGAGGCCCCTCCTCCGCTCCCCCCCATGCCAGTCTCCCTGTGCTATTTAAAAGTCACAGTAGCTGCTTCCCCCAGGGCCAGTGATTCCTGGCTGCTCCAGGCTGGGCCACACCAGAGAACATGCCTGACCCCAACCCTCATTTGGCTGCTCCCCTGCCTGCAGCTCAGCCCCAGGGCCGCCCAGAGGATTCAGGGGGCCTGGGGCAAAGTGGGGGAGCTGCAGCGCTTGTACTCAGCTGGCTGCGGCGTTCTGAGTCTTCGGCAGCATTGCAGCAGTGGGGGGGCCCCTCAGTCGCTCCGCGTCTTTGGCAGCACTGAAGGGCCCCCGCTGACAAAATGCTGCTGAAGACCTGGACCGCCGCAGGGCCAGGGCTCGCGGGGCCCCTGCAGGGCCCGGGGCCTATTGCCCCACTTGCCACCGCCCCCGGGCAGCCCTGCTTTGCCCCCAGGCTAGTCCCTGCTCCCCAGCCTTTCACCCCTGTCTGGGGCCTCTGGGCAGCCAGGGCTGTGCTGCTAGGCTCGGGGAGAGGGTTCCCAGGAGGGGGTGCACTGGGGAGGCAGCGGGACCCTGGTCAGCTAGCCGGGATGTGGTGTGAGAAACCTCAACACCTTTTCCGACAGCAGCCCCAGGGCAATGCAGGGTGGCAGGGGCTCTGTGACCCGGAGCGCTGGGGATTATTGGGGGGTGTGGCCTGGCCCTCCAGAGGGTGGGTCTGAGTTCAAGAGGCCCCCCTCCCACAATGGCAGGTTGCCCATGCGGAGCAGCCACGCTGGGGCTTCTGCCCCCAAACTGGTTGGGGTTTAAGCCCCAATATACCCAGAAGAAGCAGAGGAGTGGGGGTTGGGGTGTCACTGGCTGAACCTCCAGGCTCTGGCAGGTGAAGATTCTGGCTGGTCTTTGTTCAGTCCTGATTCCCAGTCCCCAACCCACCATCTGGGGCAGCACAGGAAGGGTTAACACTGCTTGTGGGGGAGAGCAGTGCCCCCCACATCCCGGGAATGTCCCTGCCAATCCTGCAGGGGTGCGGGAGCAGGGAACGGGGGTGGGGAGGCAGAGGGAAGGGAACAGGCGGGGAGGGGATATGGGCAAAAGGGAGGCAAGGAGGATGTGGGGGGGAAGCAGGTTGATATCGGGGTGGGGTGGGCAGGGTGGGGACGGGGAGCAGGGCAGGTGTTGGGGCAGGGTAGGCACAGGGTGGTATGAGGGCAGGGTGGGGATAGAGGGCAGGTGATTTGGGGCAGGGTAGGCACAAGGCAATATCGGGGCAGAGTGGGGTGCGGGGGGCAGGGTGATATGGGGGCAGGGGAGACACAGGGTGGTATGGGGGAAGCTGGGCGCAGGGAGGTGGGGGAGTTCAGGGTGATTTGGGGTAGGATGGGAGCAGGGGGATACTGGGGCAGGATAGGTGCAGTGGGGCAGGATGATATGGGAGCAGGGTAGGCATGGGGGCAGGGAGCTATGGGGCAGGGTCGGCACAGAGTGGTATGGGGCAAGCTGTACACAGAGGGGAAGGGGGCACATGGTGATCTCGGGGTGTGGGGTGGGCAGGGTGGTGTGGGGGCAGGGTGATATGCAGGCATGGTCGGCACACAGTGTTATGGGGCAAGCTGTGCACAGAGGGGAAGGGGCCGCACGGTGATCTGGGGGGGTGGGGCGGGCAGGGTGGTGTAGGGGACAGGGTGATATGCAGGCAGGGTCATCACAGAGTGGTATGGGGCAAGCTGTGCACAGAGGGGAAGGGGGTGCACGGTGATCTGGGGAGGTGGGGGGGCAGGGTGATATGGGGGCAGGGTAGGCATAGGGTGATATTGGGGCAGGGTGGATGTGGGGGGCAGGGTGATATGCGGGCAGGGTCGGCACAGAGTGGTATGAGGCAAGCTGTGAACAGAGGGGAAGGGGGGCGCACGGTGATCTGGGGGTGGGGGCTGGCAGGGTGGATGTGGAGGTCAGGGTAATATGCGGGCAGGGTCGGCACAGTGATATGGGGCAAGCTGTGCACAGAGGGGAAGGGGCCGCACGGTGATCTGGGGGGGTGGGGCGGGCAGGGTGGTGTAGGGGACAGGGTGATATGCAGGCAGGGTCATCACAGAGTGGTATGGGGCAAGCTGTGCACAGAGGGGAAGGGGGTGCACGGTGATCTGGGGAGGTGGGGGGGCAGGGTGATATGGGGGCAGGGTAGGCATAGGGTGATATTGGGGCAGGGTGGATGTGGGGGGCAGGGTGATATGCGGGCAGGGTCGGCACAGAGTGGCATGGGGCAAGCTGTGCACAGAGGGGAAGGGGGCGCACTGTGATCTGGGGGGGTGGGAGCGAGCAGGGAGATATCGAGGCAGGGTGGATGTGGGGGCCAGGTTGATGTGCGGGCAGGGTCGGCACAGAGTGGTATGGGACAAGCTGTGCACAGAGGGGAAGGGGGCACACGGTGATCTGTGGGGGTGGGGGCTGGCAGGGTGGATGTGGAGGTCAGGGTAATATGCGGGCAGGGTTGGCACAGAGTGATATGGGGCAAGCTGTGCACAGAGGGGAAGGGAGTGCATGGTGATCTGGGGGGTGGGGGTGGGCAGGGTGATATGGGGGCAGGGTAGGCATAGGGTCATATTGGGGCAGGGTGGATGTGGGGGTCAGGGTGATATGCAGGCAGGGTCGGCACAGAGTGGTATGGGGCAAGCTGTGCACAGAGGGGAAGGGGGTGCACGGTGATCTGGGGGGGGTAGGGTGGTGCAGGGGTAGTTCTCTGTCAGGACCCCACTATCCTCAGCAGGTGGTGGCAGTGTCTTGTCCGGCCCAGACAAACAACTCCCCTGCTCCCTGCGCGTGGCCTGGGGAGCAGCCTTGAGTGCCCTGCTGGGATCCCCCTGCAGCCAACGCCGTCCAACTGGGCCCCCCTCTCCCAGGGAACCTGCTCGGAGGGTTCTGCTGATCCTCTCCCCTTCCTTCCCCCCTCCCAGCAGGTCCGGGGCAGCAGGCACTGGGCAGAAATGCAGGTGATTTGCACGCCCCATTGGAGAGTGAAACCATACTCTGGGTGTGACGCGTGTGCACACACACGCACAGCTCACAGCACTCACACTCATGCACACGCACACACCAGAAGGCCCCAGAGTCCCAGGACTCTGTCTGCATTCCAGCCTTTGACAATGGCAGAAAGCCCCAGGGGTCTCCAGAAGGACCCTCCTCCCTGGCATTTGCAGGCAGATTTAGGAGCTTCTCCCCACCCCCCCACCCACCCACGCCTGTGGGAGTTTCCCCACATCAAAGCTGGGAGCATTCTGTGGTCAGAGGTTGCAGGCACCCAGCGCCTTGGCCCCTTCCTAGGCAGCACAGCACAAGGAGCCCCTGGAGCCTGCTCCCTCTGCACTGGGCCCGTTCACCTCCCCGGAGCATGGTGCAGCTGGGCTCCTGGCTGCTTGGCAGGAATCTGGCACCAGGGTGAGGATGGGGGTGGGAGCCGAGGGCAGCCAGGGACTCCCTGGTGTGGAATGTCCCACGGGGCTGTGATGCTGGGGGAGCAGCACCTCAGGCCTGCTATGGGGAAGGGGGACAGCACTGCCTGGGGGGCCTCCGGGAGGGGATTGGTCTTGGCGGGAGGGGACTGGTCATTGTGGGGGTTGGTCTGTGCATGTGGGGGAGGGGCACTGGTCTGTAAGGGGGAAGGACACTGGTCAGAAGAACCCCATTATCTCAGAGCAGTGCAGGAAATGCTCTGGGGGTGGAGGATGCAGCACCAGGCACTGTGTGGTACATGATCCTGGGGCAGCAGGAAGGTGGGAGCTGGGGGCAATGATGAACTCACCCTGTTGGGATTCACCCCACTTACCGGGCGGGCCTCTCCTCTTGGGAAAAGCATTGTCAGGACTCTGGCTCTGGGTGTCTATTCCACCCAGGGGACGGCACCTCCTGCTGGGCCACCTGCCCTGCCCCAGTGCATCTTGCTGAGTCACCCCTGCCACGGTGCCCCAGGGCATCTCCCGGGCGGAGCTGACCTCATTTCACTAAGGAGCTGGGTGCCTCACTTGACAGGCGCTGGCGCAGGAGGAAAGTTTCGCTGCCATCATTCACTAGCTGCAAGAAACTCGGCAATACAGCAATCAAGAGGCAAAGTGGCAGGTGAATGCCAGGCAACAACGTCTCATCTTGACTTCAAAGGCGTCAGAGCTGCTGAAGATTCCTCATTTCTAGTGTCAGAGAGTTCCGGAAGGAGGAGGGGAAGTGCTCGCTCCCAGATGAAAGGAGGATGCCAGATGCAGCCCCTGCTCAGCAGGAGCATGTCAGGAAAGTCGGCACTAGCACGTCTAGGATGCAGGGATCAGTGCCATCCCGGGAGGGGACCGCAGGGTCAGAACGAGGAGCTTACGCTCACCCAGCTGATGGCCCATGTTTCATGGACAGAGCCAGGGGCACAATGGCCACGTGGAACCTTGCAGAGAGGGTCTGTGGGTGAGCAATAAATGTTTCAGCAGAGTCATGTCACCCACAGTGATGCTCCCCTTGTCCCACTTCCTGGAAACATTTGTGGAACTGAATTTCCAGATCCTCATACTTGGCTCCAGGTGGAACACAAGTTCTGAGCCCTCGTACCCAGATTCTCTTGGAATGTGAGTTCTGAGCTCCTGCACCCAGATCCTTGTGCAACGCAAGTTCTGAGTTCTCCAGCGCAGATTCTCTTGGAACATAAGTTCTGAGCTCTTGCACCCAGATCCTTGTGGAACGCAAGTTCTGAGTTCTCCAGCCCATATCCTCGTGGAACATGAGTTCTGAGCTCTCGCACCTGGATCCTCATGGAGCCTGAGTTCTCAGCTCTTAGGCCCAGATTCTCATGGAACATGAGTTCTGAGCTCTCGTGTCTGAATCCTCGTGGAACATGGGTTCTGAGCTCTTTGGCCCATATCCTCGTGGAACATGAGTTATGAGCTCTCATGCCCAGACCATTTTGGAACATGAGTTCTGAGCTCTTAGGTCTGGATCCTCATGGAACACGAGTTCTCAGCTCTCGTGCCTGGATCCTCGTGGGACACAAGTTCTCAGCTCTTAGGCTTAATTCTTGCAGAACACGAGTTCTGAGCTCTTGCACCCAGATCCTCGTGGAATGCAAGTTCTGAGCTCTCAGGCCCGGATCCTTGTGGGACACTGTGACGAAGTGAGAATGTCCTTAGTGTGTTCTTTGAATACTGAGAGAGGAGTATTGACCCAGGAAGGTTTCAGGGGAGTTTTGCTGGGATTGTCTGCATTGGGGGGTGGGAGACTTTCCTGAGCACGTAACATGAGAACCCAGGAAGGGAGTTGGAGGTCAGTTGACACCTCTGCCCGGGAAACTGGACAAAGGCTGGGGGAGGAGCCGGGGGGAGGCTGGGTGAGACGGCTGGAGGGAGTTTCAGTTTGGAGCTGGCTGGGGAAATGGAGGGGAGCTCAGATGGGCCTGGCCTCCCTGCCCCCTCCCCCCCCCCATGGACCTAACTGAGGTGGGTCCTGCAAGACCTGTCTTGGACTGTGTTCCTGTCACCTAAATAAACCTTCGGTTTTACAGGCTGGCTGAGAGTCACGGTGAGTCACAGGAAGTCGGGGGTGCAGGGCCTTGTCTCCCCCACACTCTGTGACAAACACGAGTTCTGAGCTCTTAGGCCTGGATCCTCATGGAACACGAGTTCTCAGCTCTCACACCTGGATTCTCGTGGAACACGAGTTCTCAGTTCTCGCACCCGGATCCTCATGTAGGTCAAATTGGGACTCTGCTTCCTCTGATCATTCACACCAGAACCTTGATCAGAAACATCACATCCCTCCAATCAGGACACAGAGCCAAAGCCACCTGTACGGAGGTGACCAATCACAAAGTGGCATCGCTCCCATGCGGTGCTGCAAAGGAAACTGGCCACAGCGTTCGGGGCCTGGAGCTTCCCCAAAGAGGCAAAGTTCACGGACTAAAGAAGTGGCTGATGCAATGTGTGGCGGTTGCCTGGGGCCATAGGACCCCCCCAGCTCTCCTCTGCAGCTCACCTGGTCTCAGCGCTAGGGGCGTTATCTGCTTACACTGACACCCCCTTCCCCTCTGTGCACCTCCCGTGTGCCTGAGATCTCACCCCAGCACCCCTCTCCCCGCATCCCCTCCAGCCCAGGGCAGGGGATTCAGGAAGCTCCCGTTATTCCCCAAGGGCACCAGGCTGGTGGCACAGCCTCCTGCCCACTGCACCCACCTCCCTCATTGTCCACCCGCAGCACTGAGCCGCCCCCCCCCATCCAGCTCACAGGGGGCTCATGAGCCAAATCCAGCCATGGCACAGAGCCCTAACAACACACAGTCGGTAGCTCAGGCAGCGCCCTGGTGCCCATCCCCCTAGTATCAGGGTTCCCCTCCCCCTCCATGCAGCCGGGCCGTGCTGTCATCCCCACTGGGCATTGGGGGACCGAGTTTGGCACAGAGACGCTGAACTTGCCCAAGGACACACACCTGAGTGGGGAGAGGGTCTCTGCAGCACCAGGCCTGCACCCTCACACCAGGCCGCCCTTCCATCACACCTAGGGGCCAGGGCTGCAGGGTCAGGCTGGAGGAGGGCGGGTTTGGGGCCAGTGCTGGAGAACATGAATATGAGTTTATGCCACTGTCACCTGGTCACATTGAGCGCGAGGGGCACAGGCGCTGGGGTCGCCAACTTTCTAATGGCACAAAACCAAACACCCTTGCCTGGCCCCCTGGCATGAGGCCCTGCCCCTTCTCTGAGCCCCCCCCCTTGCTCCAGCCCCCCCTTGCCATCACTCACTCTTCCCCACCCGCACTCACTTTCACTGGGCTGGGGCAGGGGGTGGGGTGGGAGGAGGTAAAGGCGCCAGCTGGGGTTGTGGGTTCCAGGGTGGGGCCAGAAATGAGGGGTTCAGGGTGTGGGAGGGGGGTCCAGGCTGGGGCAGGGGGTTGGGGTGCAGGAGGGGCTGAGGGCTGCAGCTGGGAGTGCAGGATCAGGGGTTGGGCAGGAGATGAGAGGATTGAGATGTAGGAGGGGGCTCCAGGCTGGGACGGAGGGGTTTGGAGTGTGGGAGGGAGTGCAAGCTTTGGGAGGGAGTTTGGGTGTGTGTGTGTGGGGGGGCTCAGGGCTGTGGGCTGTGGGACAGAGTTAGGGTGCAGGAGGGGGTTCTGACCTGGGGCAGGGGGTTAGGGTGTGGGGGGGGTGAGGTGCAGGCTCCAGCCAGGCAGTCCTTATGTCAGGCGGCTCCCAGTTGGAGGTGCAGCAGGGCCAAGGTGGAACGGCCAGGGGGCTCTGTGCACGGCAGGCACCGCCCTCGCAGCTCCCATTGGCCCCGTTGGTGCTTCCCGGCTAGTGGGAGCTGTGGAGCTGGTGCTAGGGGTGGGGGCAGCACACAGAACTTCCCTGATCACTCCTGTGCCTAGGGACCAGACGTGCTGGCCGCTTCCGAGGAGCCGCACAGAGCCACAGCCGGCAGGGAGCCTGCCTTAGCTCCTCTGCGCTACCAACCAGCGTTTCAAAGGCACATGACCGGAGCCGTTAGGGTCCCTTTTGGTCCTGGCGTTCTGGTAAAAAACCAGACACCTGGCAACCCTGACAGGCACCCGTCACCCACCCTGCTGGTTGCAAACACCCACATGGCCAGCTGAGACATAGTGGTCCCTTCTCACTTCAACCACACCCCACTGCTACCACCTACCACTGTGTTGCAGCCACCTCTGGGGCAGGGCACAGCTGTATGTAACATTCCCAAAGCCATGCTATGCAGGGATCAATCACCCTGTACTGAGATGCAGCCATCGCCTGGGCAGGGTGCCCAGCAACCTGGCACAAACATTCAGGACAGGAAGTGAAGGAAAAACCCAGTCTCTGGTTGGATGTGCAGGGGGCGACGAAGAGAGACGGGATTGAGGGGCACCGTCATTCACATCGGATGGGGGAGGCAGGGGTAGAATGTCCCCCTTGTCTCTGGAGAAGAGCATCCTCCCCCCAGCCGCTCCCCCACCTTCCCTGGGGCTGGAGCTCTGGGACTCGCTGTGTATTTGTGATGACGTGGTACCCTCTGGTGGCTGTGTCCTGCTATAGCCACCAAGTCTGTGCTGGGCGCTTAGAGCCAGCCCCAGGGTTTAACTCTGGATCCTGGGGGGGGCGGGATGCCTGGGGCAGAGCTTCCCAGGCTGCAGCAAAGGGGGGCAGGGGTCAGATCCCTGGCTCTGCTCACATCCAGCCCCCTTCCTGCCCCACGCACACATGGCAGGAGATCCATGCAGTGCCACATCCATGCCCATCCCTCTCGAGTGCCCTTGGGCCACAGGACACCTGGGTTTCCCAGCCCTGCCCTGGCCGTGAGTGGGAGCAGCTCAGGTGGCTTCTGTTCAGTGAGCGGGAGGTGCTTGGCTGCAGTGGGCCTTGGGGGCGGCAGGAGTGATCCTGGGTGTGATGCTGCCATCACAGGAATCGCTGGGACATGATGCACATGGATATGTGATACACCCCCCGGCCTTGCAGGGCAGTCAGTGACATGCTGCACAAGCTTCGTGCAAGAGTCTGAATGGGGCCAGCGAGACCCTGCGGGGCAGACACCGGCTGCAAGCCTCCCAGTGCCCAAAGTTCAACTCAGGCTCTTGGAACCAGAGGAAGCTACTAAAAGACCTGGGCTCTGCAGGGCTCATCGCAGCACTGCTGGGGTGTTCCCTGGTCACAGGCCTGCGCCATGGCCGTGGAGAACAGGCCCAACACTGGTGATCCCTGGCAGGGGCCCGCGGCACAGCCATGGGGGACGGGCAAAGCGGTGGCAGTTCCTGGCAGGGGCCTTCAGCACAGCTATGAGGAACGGGCCCAGCGCTGGTGATCTCTGGCAGGGGCCTGCGCATGGCCATGGGGAACGGGCCCAGCGCTGGTGATCTCTGGCAGGGGCTTGCGCATGGCCATGGGGAACGGGCCCAGCGCTGGTGCTCTCTGGCAGGAGCCTGCGGCATGGCCATGGGGAACAGGCCCAGCGGTGGTGATCCCTGGCAGGGGCCTGCGGCACGGTCATGGGGAATGGGCCCAGTGCTGGTGATCCCTGGCAGGGGCCTGCAGCACAGCCATGGGGAACGGGCCCAGCGCTGGTGATCCCTGGCAGGGGCCTGCGGCACAGCCATGGGGAACGGGCCCAGCACTGGTGATCCCTGGTACAGGCCCGCGGCACAGCCATGGGGACAGGCCCAGTGCTGGTGATCCTTGGCAGGGGCCCGCGGCACGGCCATGGGGAATGGGCTCAGCGCTGGTGATCCCTGGTACAGGCCCATGGCACGGACAGGAGGAGCGGGCCCAGCGCTGGTGATCCCTGGCAGGGGCCCGCGGCACGGCCATGGGGAATGGGCTCAGCGCTGGTGATCCCTGGTACAGGCCCATGGCATGGACAGGAGGAGCGGGCCCAGCGCTGGTGATCCCTGGCAGGGGCCCGCGGCACGGACAGGAGGAGCGGGCCCAACGCTGGTGATCCCTGGCAGGGGCCCGCGGCACGGACAGGATGAGCGGGCCCAGTGCTGGTGATCCCTGGCTGGGGCCCGCAGCATGGCCATGGGGAACCAGCACTGATGATCCCTGGCAGGGGCCCATGGCGCAGCCATTGGGAATGGCCCCAGTGCTGGTGATCCCCATCTATGGCAGCTAGGCTGGGATCGTGGCCTCTGTGGGCCTGCACCGATCTACAACGGCAGAGAGGACTGATGGCAGCCAGTGAAACCCGGAGGCTTTGCACGTCTTTCCACTCAGCACAGGGCAGCTGGGCACGTGCACGTGAGAATAGGGCAGGTCACACGCCTGAGGTTTAATTGCACACACAGCAGGCCCTGTGCCAGCCGGCAGGGGGGAACAGGCCCAGGCACACACAAACCCCTCTCTCCCCTAGGCCACCTGCCTGGGGAAATGTCTCATCCAGCGGCCCAGGTATGAGGGCTCCAGACTGTTCCTCAGACTCTCAGGGACGGTGAAGAGGGGACACCCATGGCTGGCCCAGCCAACATGGAGCCAGACCCCATGGGACAATGACAAAGGGCCCAGGGGGGTCAGTGTGTGATTCAGACTCAGACCCATTCTGCCAGACCCCAGGGCTGGGCTTGTCTTTACACCGCAGCTCGTCCTGCCAACAGGGGCTCGTGGCATGGCCAGGCCCAGCAGCAGGCAGCGCTGCTCACAGGGCAGGTGGGATCAAGGCGCTGGCCTAGCATGCGGCACACCTGGGTTCCCTTCCCAGTTCTGCCGCAGACACCGTGTGCACCCCTGGGCTCGCTGCACCTTGTTTCCCACCCACACAGCAAGGCGAGAGGCCCAGGCCCACAAATGGATGTTGGTGCCTCAGTTCTGACTGTGAACACTCCTGGGTGCCTATGTTCTTGGCTCTAGGCCTGTGCCCTGCACCTCCCTCGAGCAGTCTGGGTGCCTCGCTCCTGCCCAAGCCCCAGCGTGAGCCACAAATGGGCCCAGCCAGTGGGTGTGCTCTGAGCTCGCCCAACTCCACACACAGCGGCTGGCGAAGGTGGCTGGAGCCCCCGCCATGCATGAACTGGAGCTGTCGTCGATCTGGGCTTTAGGTCGGCTTTTGACCCAGCCCCCTGTGCTGTTCTCTGAAGCAAACTCGGACAGTGGCCTGGCTGGCAGGGTGGGCGTGACAGTCCTTGCACCTGCTGCAGGAGCTTCGGGGCCTGCAGAGTGTGTGTGTGTGTGAGAGAGAGAGAGAGACACACACAGAGGAGAATCAATTGGGTTGTAGACACCACCAGAGAGGTGCCATCCTGGGAATGCCTGGTTCAAACTGGGCTTTTCAGAGCCTAACCGACAAAAGGGCTTTTGCTATAACAAGACTTGGTTCAAATTGATTCAGGCTTTCTGTCTGGCCCAGCGACCAGCAGGACCTTCTGCCCACGGAGGCCCAACCTGTGCAGGTTTGAAAGACTCTGGCTTACGACGGCCCCATAAGACTGATGGGGACCTCCGGGAGCACTCAGCATGGGCGTAGGCACTTTAACTGTTTGCACAGGGTTTCTCTGGAGTGCTTTTATGTAAGAATTAATGTGCTTGCTTAGAAGCACTGAGTGGTCTGGGAGAGAACACAGCACATAGCCCTTGGCTGGGGATATCACGGGGTAAGGTTGGAAGCTGCACATCTGTAAAACCCCCGTCTGGAGGAAAAGAACTGCAAACGACATCTTGAGAGGATTCCCACGAGGGAGCACTGAGAAGGAATGCAGGTGCAGTTACCCTGAAACTATGAGAGTGGGCACACAACTGGTTAAAAGCCTAAACATAAAGAATTTGCTATCAAACTGCGAGAACATACATAGGGGAGTCCTGTGGGGTCTGTCCTGGGTCCAGAACTAATCAATATTTTCATTAATGACTTGGCTAAAGGAAGAGAGAAGATGCATATGAAATCTGCAGATGCCACCAAGCTGGGAGGAGCTGCAAGGACTTGGGAGGGCAGGATTAGAATTCAAAATGACCGCGATAAATTGGAGACAGTCTGAAATGAACAAGACGAAATTTAATAGATGAGTGCAAAGTATGCTCCTGGGGGAATTCTGGGCCAAAACATTAAAAATTATGCAATATTTTAAAATTCTGTGAAATTCTGCATAGTTTATTTGTCAAAATAACCATATAATCACACCAGTTTCAATTATTTTGGTAGTTTCTTTCAAAATACCTGTCAGCAAGTATGTCTGTAACAATACAGCCCCCAAAAAAAGAGGATCTGGTAAAAACCTTTTCCATTCAGTCAGGCATATGTGTCCCTGCAGCCCCTCTCCCCCGTCCCTAGGCTCAACGCGCACCCCATCAGCTTCTGAGTGTGCACTCCAGCTTAACCCCCGCCCCCACTAGCCATTCTGAACCCACCTGTGCTTCCCCCAGCAGCCCCGTGTACCCCACTCTGTCCAAACCCGGCTCTGCGGGCAGGGTGCTGTGATGAACTTCTACTCCTGGCCTGGGAGAAGTCTGCAGCCCTGGCATGCACAGAATACTCTCCCCCCCCACACCAGAAAATGCGAAGTACTGCAGTTCCACATTTTTCCCACCAGAGGCCACTGTGGTTCCTGCTGCTGGCTGTTCTGGCACCACAGTGACCTCCGGTGGGCGAAAGGTAGAACTGCATGTCTTTTTGGGGAGGGGAGGGGGGGAAATTCTGCGGGACACGTGAATTATGCATGTCTGCAGTGGTGCAGAATTTCCCCAGGAGCACAAGTACTTCACTTAGGAAGGAAAACTTATGCACCTCTACAAAATAGGGAGCAACTGGCTTGGTGGTGGTACCGCTGCAATGGGCCTGCAGGTTAGCGTGGATCAAAAGCTGAATAAGAGTCAGCACCACGATGCAGTTGGGACAAAGCTAATGTCGGTCTGGGGCGTATGAACAGAAGTGTTGTATGTAAGACACAGGAGATGACTGTCCTGCTCTGCTGGGGTGGGTGAGGCCTCAGTTGGAGTCCTGTGTCCAGTTCTGGGTGCTATACTGGATGCAAACAGGGGAGTCCAGAGCAGAGTAACAAAAAGGATCGAAGGTTTAGAAAGGAAGGCTCTAGATTCCCTTGGTCCTGCCGCAGCTGGATGCTGCTCTAGCTGGCAGCTCAAGGCCTTTCCAGCCCTACATTTGTAGATCTAAGCTTTAGCCCAGTGCTATAGGAGACCCCCTCGGCCTGATGAGACGGGATTTGAACAGGGACGTCCCACTGCCCAAATGATTGCCCTGAGTGACTGGGCTGTAGAGTGGGGAGGAGAATGAGAGCACCCTGAACACCCCATAGCCTAGGGGCTAGGACCTTCACCTGGGTGATGGGGAGAAGAAATGGGATTGGGGTCCCTGTCAGCGCAGGGAATTGAACCAGGGTCTCCTACACCCAGGGTGAATGTGCGAAGTCCTGGGGCTGAGGATTTAAAGCTGGAGTGATGCAGGTGCTGCTGCTGTTCCTGCAAGACCCGGCTTGGGGCTGGACTTCAGGAGAGGGGTGCTGGGCAGTGGCCAGCAGAGACAGGCACCCCCTGCAGCCTGATCTGGGCACCTGAGAGGACCCCCCTGCCCTCGCTGTCTCTGCTATTGGCTGGCTTAGCTGACTAGCAGGCTAGCATTTGGGGAGCTCGTTCTTAGGCTCCTCTCTCCCCACGTGGATTGTACAGGGAGCCAGGGCTGCTGAGTGCCTGGTGCACATGGTGTCACAAGTCCCACACTCTCCAGCAGGGGCAGTAGCACATGCAGCCACACACATAAGTCCCATCCTGTTCAGCAGGGTGCAGTGGCACACACCAGTCCCATGTGCTCCAGCAGGGGGCACTGGTGCATATGCACACACAGGTTCCCATCCTGACCAGCAGGGGGTGGTAGCGAGTGTGCACAAACACACACACACATCCCATCCTTTCTCCCTCTCTCCTGTGCACGCCATGCTGCTCACACTCACTAATCGTGACCGAGGGTGACCAAGGCGCAGCCATCAATGACCAGGCGAGGAAGGGTCTTTAGAACACATTTAATAATAAAATAACAATAGAGAGTGAGCGTCTCCCTGAGGCAGGAAGCTGGATCCCCCCCAACCAATTAGTGACAACAGCTCCCCCACCCCCTGCTCACTTTCCCTCGAGCAGAGGGGGGAACGACCTATTTTTTTCCCCCATTCACCAAAAATTTCCAACCCTCCCCGCCTACTTCTCTCAAACCAACAGCAAATCAAATAGACCAAAGGGGGGAAAGTGTCCACCATAGGGAGGGCCCCAGTCCCAAGGACCGTCCCCCTAGTACACAGCACCAAGGGGCACCAGGACTATGGCCTCCTGAGCTGGGATCTGCCTCCATGGGGGTGTGTGTGTGTGAGATGGGAGGCTGTTTGGAACAGCCAATATAAAGTGGAAGGATAAATTCCAAGAAGGGGACACACACACCCACACACACCCAGCTGGGCAGGGGCTGCTGGCTGTAGTGCAATTTCGACTCTCGGCTGCTGCACCTGCCCTGGGAGTGGCTGCGGAGCCCTGATCCCAATGGGCCACGCTCCAGTGAGAATCCAGCAGCTGCCAGAGCCCCACCCCCAGCACCAGGACCCCACCCTCGATCCCCTGCCCATGGCCTGCGAGACAGAAGAATGAAGACTTGGTCCCCAGCTCTCTAGCCCTGGGGCACCAACGGCCAGGCCTGGACCCCCGAGCAGCCGCGGGAGCACGAGTCACAGCTCAAGCTTCAGTCTCACCTGAGCCCCCCCAGCCCCGGGAGAGGTAGGGTCAGGACCCAGGGCTCTGGCTCAGCCCGGCAGAGCGAGGGGTACCCAGCCCTGAGAAAAGTGCGCTGCCCGGGATCCCAGTGACGGGATGGGGGCTCCGGGCGAGGGTTCGGCTGCATGGTAGCTCACGTCCCGGCCCTTCCAGCAGCCTGGCTGTCCTGTTTACTGGCACCTGGCATCTGGGATGGTCCGCCAGGGCAACAGCTGCCCTCTCCACAGTGCCCCCTCCCCCGAGAACAGCTAGAGCCGTCTGGGCGCGAGACCAGGTTCCCAGCTAGGCAGCAGCACATGGGGCAGCCAGCCCAGGGGGCAATGGGGCAGAGCCCATGGAGTAGGCTGCTCTGGCACCCCCTCTCCATGATGGAGTCTGCCCAGCCTGCGGACAGCTGCACAGGAATGCCAGGCAAAACCCAGCACTCTCCGTGGGGGTCCTGCCAGGCTACGCCCAATGCAGCCTGGCCATCCCTGAGGGCCAGCATTGGAGGGCAGCGCAGGGCCAGCTCGGGGCTACCCCCGGATTTCAGACAGGAGACATAACATAATAACTTAGAGACGCTGCGAGCGGGGCTGGAGGGGAGGGGCCATGGGACGGGAGAGGGGGCTGGCCCTACAGCATGGGGTCAGTGCAAAGCGGGGAGCACCTGGACCAGACCTCCAACCACACGAGAAAATTCCTGATCATAATTAAGAAGATTAATACTGACGTCGAAGGGTTTATTGCACTTGGAGAGACTTTAAATTAGAGCCCAGAATCCTGGCCGCAGCCCCGGGGCCACCCTGCCCCACTGCTGGGCTGTGAGCTCAGGGCTGGTGCAGGCGCAGCTGGCGGGCCATGGCTTTGGCTTCCTATGCTGCAATCTTTGGCATCGCTGAGTGTGACCCCGAGAACCCCTGGCTGGAAGTGTCCATCATGTCCTCGGGGGAGCTGCCTCAGACAGGAAGTGGGCTGGGGAAGGCAGGAAGTCCCACCCAGCTCCATGGCAGTGGCTGCATGGGGCGATTGTGCTTATCCGGCCTAGCTCCGGCATGTCTGAGTGGACGGGCAGCTTGTAAACTGTCCAGTTCAGACTCCATGACCCTGTGCCAGCCCCGGCCGGCCGGAC
The DNA here is from genome assembly GCF_025201925.1 of Gopherus flavomarginatus. Taxonomy (NCBI): domain Eukaryota; kingdom Metazoa; phylum Chordata; order Testudines; family Testudinidae; genus Gopherus; species Gopherus flavomarginatus. The sequence goes on along the minus strand of NC_066632.1, from coordinate 20,046,967 downwards.
AGAGGGACGGCACGTCACGCTGTGCCGCGGGAGGAGTCCACGGCTCCGCAGAGCCCAGCAGGGCCTCCCAGCAGCCTTCAAGTATTGCCCGTGGCTGGAGAGCGCAGCCCTCAGCATCTCACCTGCTGGGGCGCCCGCCGAGGGCAGTGGGCGGCTGCCGGGGTCTGGTGCCGAGGGGAGGCAGAGATGCCACCCCTGTGGGCACAGAGCAGGCAGGGCGTTCTCCAGTTGCTGCTGAAGTCCTGGGGGCTCAGCTCATGGCCCCCCACGGTGGGGGCTTCCTTGGGTCCGTCTCTGCCCCACTGGCGAGCTTGCTGGGAGCGGTCCGTCCTTGCTGTGCCAGGCCGCGCCGCCCCTCCCCGATGCCGCTCCGAGGCGGCCACGCCAGCAAAAGCAAACAAGACAGACAGACAGACAGAGCCCAGACACGCAGAGCAGCTGGGCGGCCCTGGCCCCACTATGCCTCTGAGGCCGCCTGTGGCTTGAGCTGAGCCTTCTCCATGGCCGTGCCGTAGGGCAGGGAGCGTTTGAAGAACCCCAGCTGCAGAGACAAGAGGCAGAGACGCAGGGCAGTGAGCGCACAAGGCAGCACTGGCACCAGCCGCACTCCCCAATGGCCCTGAGAGCCCCTGCCTCGTCTCCCAGGCCCCCTGCTCCAGCCACTCGACCCCACTTCCCCCACAGAGCTGGGCTTAGAACCCAGTAGTCCTGACTCCCAGCCGCCCTGACTGTAACCACTGATCCCCAAGCTACAGAGCTGTAACTCCACTCCTGGGTGGAGTTATTTCTGGGAGACCCTCGCCTGCCCTGTCCCTGCTGGCACTGCCCCTCTATCCCAGCCTGCAGAGAGCTCCCTCCTCGCAGAGGGCAGGCCCCACACTGGAGGCTGGTGGATGTTCACAGGTGCTGAGACCCCAGCCCGGTGGCTCAGGACCTGCATGCTGCTAGTGCCTGCTCCCTGCCTGGGGAGGGACAGATGCCCATGGGCAGTGAGAGGTGCCTGCTCCCCAGCTGCATGCCCGGGGAAGCTGGCGCTGATGGCCCATGTTGCAGTGAGATTGATGAGCTGAGGGACGCCTGCCGGCCTGGTGCAGCGTGCCCACGGGGGACAGCCAGGCCTGTGCTCCGACCCCAGCCCAGGCACTCTCCAGCTCCGGCCCCGTGCACTCACCTTGTACAGCACGTAGATGAGCAGTGCCAGCAGCAGCAGCCCCAGCAGGATGGCCAGGATGATGATCCACAGCGGGACCCCGTGGCTGCTCTCCGGTTTCACCCACTGAATCGCCGTGGACACCTGCCAACGCCGTGAGACAGGGAGGGTGAGACGGCAGCCGGGGGCTGGGCTCCCCCCACACCCTCCTGCTTCCCCCTGCCTGCAGCAGCTTGCTCTCCTGACCCCTATGTGGGCCCAGAGTTTGTTCCCACGCCCTGGGCTACAGAGCTGAGCGGTCAGGCCCAGACAGCTGACTGGCCTGGAGCAGCAGGGTAAGGAGCTCTCCCACACACACACTCAGCTGGTCACTGGGCCTGCGGGGGGTCCTGCTGCAGGCTCCTCTCACCTGGGACTGGGCTGAGCTTTGACTCTGCCCCAGGCGCCCCCCGTGTACCTCCCTCAGCCCCACCTGCTCTGCATGACCCACGGGCAGCCACTGACCTTTAAGGCCTCACTGGGGTAATCCTGGGGCTGGATCTTGTAGGGCATCCTGTGGACCTGGTACACGGCCTCGCACTGCAGGGCCTGGGGCTGGTTCTCTTTCTGTAGGGAAACCCAGAAGGGCAGGTTGGCAACATACAGCAACAGAATCTGGAGAGTAGCGGGTGCCCCGATGTGGCTGGGCGAGGGCCACAGGGAGAGTAGCAGGCGCCCCGGCGCAGCCGGGCGAGGGCCACAGGGAGAGTAGCAAGTGCCCTGGCGCAGCCAGGCGAGGGCCGCGGGAAGAATGGCGGGCGTCCCAGCACAGCTGGGCGAGGGCCGCGGGCAGAGGGCGGGCACCCCGGTGAACTGGATGAGGGCCATGGGGAGAGGGCGGGTGCCCTGGAGCGCCAGGTGAGGGCCACGGGGAGAGTAGCGGGCGCCCTGGTGTGGCTGGGCGAGAGCCGTGGGGAGAGAATGGGTGCCCCGGTGAGCCAGGCGAAGGCCACAGGGAGAGGGCGGGTGCCCCGGCGAGGCTGGATGAGGGCCGCGGGCAGAGGACGGGTGCCCCGGTGTGGCTGGGCAAGGGCCGCGGGGAGAATAGCGGGCATCCTGGCGAGCCGGGTGAGGGCCATGGGGAGAGTAGCGGGCACCCCAGCGAGCTGGGTGAGGACCACGGGGAGAGGGCGGGCACCCTGGCGCGGCTGGGCGAGGGCCGCGGGGAGGGTAGTGGGCGCCCCGGCAAGCCAGATGAGGGCCACAGGGAGAGGGCAGGGGCCCCAGTGCGGCTTGGCAAGGGCCACGGGCAGAGGACGGACACCCCGGCGCAGCTGAGGGCCGCAGGCAGAGGGCGGGTGCCCCGGCATGGCTGAGTGAGGGCTGCGGGAAGAGGGCAGGCATCCCGGAGAGCCGGGCGAGGGCCATGGGGAGAGTAGCGGGCGCCACGGTGCGGCTGGGCGAGGGCCACGGACAGAGGGCGGGCACCTCGGCACGGCTGGGCGAGGGCTGCGGGGAGAGTAGCGGGCGCCCTGGCGCAGCTGGGCGAGGGCTGAGGGCAGGTGCCCTGGCACGGTTGGGCAAGGGCTGCGGGCAGAGGTCGGACGTTTCGGCGCAGCTGGGCGAGGGCTGGCTCAGGACAGCGCTGGGCACTGCCAGCTCTCAGCCCCTGGAGTTCACGCATGGCCCAGATGTTGGGGCAATTTGCTTCTGTCGACCTCAGATCCAGTAAGCCCTGTGGGAGCTGGTAACATCTAACAGCCCTGGAGGGGCTTTGTGAGATGCAGCTACCTCTGGGGTGGGGAGATGACCCACTACACAGGGCAGGGCACAGCATGGAGAAGAATCCTGCATTTAGCTGGTACCACAGGGCATTTGGAGCAGCCCCAGTGGCCAGGCTAGCAGGGGCCCCACCAGAATGGCCACGCCCCCGGTTTCACACCTTTCCCCCCATTACCCTACTACCATCAGCCCTGCACCACCTGGCACCCAGCCTGCCCCCGCAGCACAGCCATGCCCACCCTGGGGGCAAGCATACTGCAGCCTAGACCCCCCCTGCTGCATTGGGGTCAGCACTGAGTAAGGGGAGAGCAGCCCCCAGTGCTTCCTGCACATCCTGGGTGCTCTCTGCTGGGCTGCCATCTCAGCACTGACCAGGACTGACCCTGCTTGGCTGGAAAGGCCCGACGGGCACCAAGGGCAGCAGGCAACGGCTCCAGCTCAGCTCTAAGCCCCCAGCCGCGGGGCTGCCACAACGGCAGGGCTGGGGCCGCACTGGAGAGAGCTGTGACGAGTGACTCCAGATGCAGGCACAGCCAAGGGGTCCCGGCTCGTTAGGAGAAGGGAGAGGATGAGCTGGCCAGGCTGCAGTCAGAGGCCTCTGGGCTCTGGCCTGGGCAAACAGATGTGAATTTATGGCTGCAGCAGGCAATGGAGCTGGGAGAGCGCAGGGGTTGGGATGGCCACCAGGGGGTGATATGGCCTCACATCTGGACACAGGCTGGCAGAAAGGAGCCCAGCTGGCGCTTGCTGGGGGCTGGGCAGGCCAGTGCATTGCTGGGCCGGGCAGGCAGGTGCACTGCTGGGGGGCCGGGCAGGCAGGTGCACTGCTGGGGGGCTGGGCAAGCAGGTGCACTGCTGTGGGGCCGGGCAGGCAGGTGCATTGCTGGGGGGCTGGGGGTGGCTGGGCTGGCCAGTGCATTGCTGGGCTGGGCAGGCAGGTGCATTGCTGGGGGGCCGGGCAGGCAGGTGCATTGCTGGGGGGCCGGGTGGGGGCTGGGCAGGTAGGTGCATTGCTGGGGGTCTGGGCAGGCAGGTGCATTGCTGGGGGGCTGGGGGTGGCTGGGCAGGCTGGTGTATTGCTGGGGGGCCGGGAAAGCAGGTGCATTGCTGGGGGGCCGGGAAAGCAGGTGCATTGCTGGGGGGCCAGGCAGGCAGGTGCATTGCTGGGGGGCTGGGTGGGGGCTGGGCTGGCCAGTGCATTGCTGGGCTGGGCAGGCAGGTGCATTGCTGGGGGGCTGGGGGTGGCTGGGCAGGCAGGTGCATTGCTGGTGGGCCGGCAGGCAGGTGCATTGCTGGGAGGCTGGGGGGGCTGGGCAGGCTGGTGCCGTGTGCCACCCACACATTGCTGCAATCCTTGGAAGCAGCTGACGCCACCCAGGGTGATTCTCGCGAGTTGGTCTGGAAGAATGGAGGGGGCGAGACCCCATTTACCCTGCCCAGGTAGGAGGGTCTGAGCAAAGAGCCTGGTGGGGAGGGAGCAACAGGTGCTCTGGGATGCTGCAGAGACTCGGGGAGCTTATCCGGGTCACGGCTCTCCTGGGGGGTTGAGGAGAATCCTAGAGAGACCCCAGGGCAGGGCAGGGCCGAGCCAGTGGGAGCTGCAACGTGGGGCCTCCGTGCAGACAGACAGATGGCAGAGCCCACCTGCCCAGAGCAGGGAAAGGGAGCCCCACCCCAGCCTGCCAAACGCTGGCGAACGGGGGAGCCACACCGACACCCAGGGCCGGAGGGACTGACGGGCTAAAGAAGGGCTGGCTGCAGCGACACAGGAGACCCCTGCCGACAGGAAAGCTGAGGCCCCAGGCCAGGCCTGCATGGGGAGCATGTGTGGGGCCTCCCAGACACGGCTGCCCTAGGGGCAGGGAACTGGGGGATGGAGGTGGGAGGGGGCAGAGCAACACTCACCTGCTGGAAAGTTTTGGCCCATATCCGGAAGTAAAGCCAAAGGCTGACCCGCTGCTGCCTCTGCAGCGTCCCCACCTGACAGGTCAGCTGGAAGCACTCAGCCTCAGGGCACTTCTGTGGGGAGAGGCCATTGGACAGAGGGTCAGTGACACAGCAGGGGTTGGGGCCCAGCAGAATAGAAGTGACCATCTCTAACATTAGATCTTGGGCCACTGGCAAGCAGCCCCAGGAATGGGGGCTCGGCAGAGACAGCCCAGGCTGAGAGCCCAATGACCGGGGTTAGCCTCGGCATTCTGAAAGGCAGAGTGACCATCGCTGGCGCCAGGCTCTGCATGGAAAAGGAGGCTGGTAGCAGTGGCAGAACCAGAATGCAGTCACTTCTGGGGCAGGGCAGCACACTGCAGTGCTGCGTGGGAATGGGAGGAGTATCTGAATCCAGGTGCAATGGCAGGGGACTAGGTGCACCAAACACTCCTGAATTAGAACAGGGCAAGGACACGGGTAACACTTGCCCATGCGTGCCAGGCCTGTAGGCCCTGGGGAGTGGGTGGCTACTGATGACTCTCCACTCCCAGGGCCGGGCAGAGACTGACTCTTGTGCACTGTGGCCCCAGCAGTCACAGGGCACCCTTGGCGCAGCTGCACGCGGAGATCAGCGACCCCTGGCCTGGGGTCAGAGAAGCACTGACCAGGGTGTGGGGGCTCCCGGAGGCCCCACTGCTCCGTGCCGCATCCCGTCTCTGCAGGTAATGCTGCTCCAGGCTGGGAGAGGTGGTGGGACTCTTCTCCAGCTGCAAACACATTCCAAGGAGAGAGAGTCACCTTTGCGTGGCCCCCCATATGCCCTGTGCAAGGGAGGAGCGGGGGGGGATGCCCGACCTGCAGGGCCCACGCTAGATCCCACCCCCACTGGTAAAAGCAAGCACTTCTAACCTGCCCCACAGCTGCCAACCCCTCTGACTGCAATCCAGCTTTGACCCTTGCAAGAGAGATGCCAGCCCTTGCCCAGGCTGCACGCACTGACTGACGGCCTTGTAGCTGGAGACCAGACCAGGTCACCTGCATGTTAGTTTTGCTGAAAATAGTTATTAGTCTTATAAGAATGTTTTTAGTGTCTAGACTCTATGAAATGCTTGTATGTGGCTGCATGTATTACTTCTGGGGGAATTCTGCGCCACTGCACATGCGCAGAATTCATGTGCCACGCAGATTTTTGTTCTCAGCTGAAAATACATTCTGCTGAGAAGTGCTGCAGTTACACCTTTTGCCCACCAGGGGCCGCTGCGGCACCAGAACAGAGCAGCCACTCCGGGGTGGGAGCAACCCCAGCTACAGATAGGGAAGAGAAGAGGCTGCATTCCGCTAGCGCCCTGCCTATGGGGCCAGGTCAGGAGGCATGGGCTATGGGGAGATGGCCAGTGTGTGGCACATGGGGCTGCTGGGTGGGGCCCACAGACTGGGATTCAGAAGGGCTAGCGGAGGGGAAGACTGGAGCAGGGGCTGAATGGGAGTAGGGGTGACTGAGTGAGGGCGCAGGGACGTGTGGACAAAGGGTGCAAGGACACATGGGGGGAAGGGGTCAGCCAGTGTCTGCATGGGGAAGGTTCCCTAACAATCCCCCTTCCCCCTAGAAAAAAACCCCTATCCCATAATTTTCCTACCCACACCTAACAACCCTCCAAGTTCACACCCAGGCTCCTTCGCAGCAATTCCCTCTCCCTCAGCTCCTCTGTGACTCCCCCCAGCCTTTGCACTGCTTCTCAGGAGGGCAGGAAATACAGTTCTGTATTGTAGCTGAAATGAATTATAACTCAAGAGTTCTGTATTAATATGCCTAGTAAGGCATCTGTTTGTCAAAAAACATTCAGAAAATGTTTTGTTGTTGTCTGTATTGTTAGACAGACTTGCTGACAGGTGTTTTGGAATAAATTACCAACATAGTGGAACTAATCTGATTATACTATGTTATTTTGACAAATAAAATTTGCAGAAATTTTACAATATTCTGCACAGAATTTTAATTTTTTTGGCGCCGAATTCCCCCAGGAGTCATGTATTCATCTCACTGATAATGTCTGGGTCCCACGGTATAAGGTAAGATTTCAGTGGCTGCTCTGTAATGTAAAAGTGTTTGCTTTGAAACTGTCAACCACTGCGGTAAGTCAGAGGACAAAAGACTTTGCTGATCATTCCCCTTCACCCAGGAAGAGGAGACATGCACATGGACTCATCCCATCCTCTTGAACTCTGGGGGAAGGGTATCGACATTCCTGACAAGAAGAAAAGGCATCTTTTTGGCCATTTGAACTCTGAAGAGCCAGAGACTTTAAACTGAGGCCAGAGATCCCAAGGGGATTCAAAGACGCTTGGAAAAGACACTACAATTCTATCACTCTTAGGACTGAGATGGTAACTCGTGGGGTGTGTACATTTGCTTGCTTTAACCTGTAAATATCTCTTACTGCTTTTTCCTAGTTAATCAACCTTTAGAGAGTTAAGTAAAGAACTGGCTACAGCTGTTGTCTTTGGAGTAGGAGCCAGAGCACCAGTTGATCTAGGGTAAGTGACTGGTCTCTTGGGGCTGGACCCAACCTGAATGTGGTGTGATTTTTGGGGTGTGTGATCATTAAGTCCAGTGGCAAGACAGACTGGAGACTCTCAGTGGACCGTCTGTGACTCCATGGTACAGCAATCTAGGAGTTCACAGTTGTTACTGGCTTGGTGAAATTGAATTACAGAACATATCACCCGCTTGGGGCGTCTGCCCTGCTTCTGACAGTCTGCCCTGACTCGGCACTTACGGTCATGAGCCGCTCCAGGCAACGTGACAACGGCAACAGGAGCCAGGAAGCGGCAAGGGGTGGCATCCCCCTCACAGAAACACACAACACAATTCAACTCCATCGGTCATTGCTAGAGCAGGGGCTGCGGGGCCGGACTGGGGCATTAGCAGGTTTCCCAGCAGTTCTCACCTCCTCTGTGCTTGCCCCTCCCAACTCACTAATTTTTGTGATTCCCGACACAAACTCCACCCCCACCCAACCACCAGCCCCTGGAAGCCCGGACTCAGCCCGTGGCCATGGGACCCTGTGCAGACAGGGTGGTTAGGGGACTGCCCTGTAGTGGAGAGCCCCAGCCCATCGCAGCACCCAGAGGCTCGCCCTGGCCGGGGCCAGCCCTGTGTCCCAGTCACCTGCAGCTTCAGTGGGTTGACGGGCTGGCTGGAGGTGCAGTTGGCCGGCACTGAGTAGCGAGTCACGTACATCACCGGTTTCCCTTGGAAGCTCATAGGGCAGCTCAGCTCCAGGACCCCGTGGCTGATGGTGCTGGGACCCTCATTCACCAGCTGCAGGGGAGGAGGGAGAGGGAGAGTCTGTGCCAGTCTGCAATGTCTCATGGGGTGACGGGCTCACCGGGAATGGGGCAGCCCATCTGGCTGTGCAGTGGCCTCGGTGCCCGTGACCCCACAAGTGAGAGGAGAGGAGAAAGCAGGGAGTGGGGCATTCCAGCTGGCCTGGATGGAGTGCCCCGGTGGAGTGCGCCACCCCCTCCCAAAAAAAAAACATCCCCTCTCAGTATGGGCCCCCAGGGCAAGCCACAGGCAGCCCCCTCTGCTCCCATACTCGCCCCAAAGAACCCCCCTCCCCAACCTGTCCTGGCCCCACGACCCCCCGATATCCCCCAGCAGAGGGGCTGGAAGATTGGACTGCTCCTACCCAGCCTGCTGGGGGGATAGCGCTGCTCCCTGCCCCGATGCTGCCAGCCAGGGGAGCTGCGCTGCATATGACACCCACCTCATACACATGCTGCACCTCGGGGCCCACATCCTGCTCCTTCTCCGGACTCCTGGCAGGCTTCCAGCCCGAGACGGGGAAGGACACGGCCTCAGGCTTGGAGACCCTGCAGGGCAGGTTCAGACGGTCACTGGCTGCTGGCCCTGGGGATCAGTCCCCGCAGCTCAGACAGCCTCTGCAGCGAGGGGCCACTGGCGAGCTGCGCTGAGAGCTGCTGAGCTCGCCTCTTGCAGGGGCCACAGAACAGCCACAGCTGGGCCATGGCTTCCCTGCCGGCCTGGGCAGGATGTGAATTAGTGACTGGGAGAGGGGGGTGTTTGCTGGAGGAGCAGCTAGCAGGACCTGGACTGAGTGCTGGGCCCCCCGGCCCAAGGCCAGGTCCCCTTGGCTTCGGGCTGTGGCACTGCAGGGAGGCTGGGGCTCGGCACACTCACCCGTGGGAGGAGACCCTGGCGGAGGCCTCGACGCGGAGCGGGAACGCCACCACTTCACTGTGGGAGTTGTTCTCGTTCTTGCTGTGGAGAGAGCACAGCGCGTCACGGAGCAGCCTGCTCCCCTGCCCGGCTCCCTGCTCCACTCCGTGGGGAGAGCCCTGGCACCAGTCAGAGCCCCAGCATCTCCGGGCCCAGCCGGTCAGAGTCCCGGCACCTCCAGGCCCGGCCGGTCAGAGCCCCACCACCTCTGGACTTGCCACATCAGTTAAGAATGTAAAAACATTAAGCACTGAGTGCATCTGGGCTCCTGCGTGGGGGTGGCCCAGCCTGGGATCCTCCCTGAGGGAACAATGAGGCTATGGCATGGGGGAGCCCTGACCCCACCCCATAGCTGGGGAGGGCAGATCCCAGAGTGTGTGTGTGGGGGACGGAGGGGATGAGGATTCCTGGCATTACCTCCGGATCTGGAACTCAAACTGGATGGTCTTCTTGTCACGAAGATGGGGGACGGTGAAGCGCAGGCCCCCCCAGAGCTGGTGGACAGAGTAGGGTTAATGGCTCCATTCTCCCAGCTCCCTGGAAGGATCTACCTGCCCACCCGCCCCTGATGTGCCCACCAACCCATGACAGCCCAGCTCCCTGCCCTCCCCTCTACCCCAATGTGTCCCCTGCCCCATGACAGCCGAGTTCCCTGCCCTCCCCTCTGCCCCAATGTGTCCCCCGCTCCGTGACAGCCCAGCTCCCTGCCCTCCCCTCTGCCCCAATGTGCCCCATGACAGCCCAGCTCTCTGCCCACTCCTGACATGCCCATGGCCCCTGGGCACATCATATGGGGGTGCTAGACCTTCAGCAACTCCAACACATGCAGGCAGCTACCACAAAACCTGGGGGAAATGACACCCCTGCTGGCCTTGGCTAGGACGACTGTGATGAGTCGCCCTGCTGGGCTAGTTGGCATTTCCCAGCAGCAGATTTACTGTGGACAAAGGGAAATTTCCCACGGTCATTCCCTGCCTGCCCCAGCCCCCTGCTGCCCTGGCACCGCACCCCGATTCCCCAGCTGCCCCAGTCACCCACTCCAACGCTCACCTGCCCTAGCACCCAACCACACCCACACCTGGGGGCTTCCCCAGGCCTGGCACCCCAACACCCCACCCTCCCCAATGTCCACTGGAAATGGCCAGACGCCTCAGTGCCCTGGCACCCAGCAGTCCTGCCTGGCCTCTCAGCAGAGCAGGTCTCGGATAGGTGGCCACTGCTGGGGGCAGAGGGCACTGCCCAGTGAGGGCCGCAGTGGCCGGTGCTCCAGGTGTGGGACAGCTACTCACACTGGTGCCCGACTTCATGGGGTTGCCAAGGTCACAGATCACCATGCGGGTCCGGTTCACCGAGTTGTAGGCGCAGCTCAGATTGGTGAAGTTCTGCCGGGGAGGGGAAGGAAGCTGGGATCAGAGCAGGGCTGCAGGGGGAGGGGGTCTGCATGGGAGGGGGACTGGAGGGGACAGGAGATACCCGGCCCCTCTGCCTGTACCACCCTGCTGTGGGGAGCGAGGGCACCCCTGAGCTCCCCTGCAGGAGTCTCGTCCTCAGAGGTCCCCTTACAGCAGGCAGCACACGCCTGGCCACCCTGTTCTGGGGGCTGAGACTGGCACTGAGGGGCCTATGCCAAGGAGCCGCAGCCCGGAGCCAGGGACTTGGGCCCCACAGCACTGCGAGGGAGCAGCCAGGAGCAATGTCCCTGGAGCCTGCATCACTCCCAGAGCAGAGGGCCTGCTCGCGGGGTGCTCCGACCCCCAGGCGTCTCTGCCACCTACCCCATGGTTGCGGATCACCCCAGAGTAGTCGGCCTCAGCGGGCAGGATGACGTAGAGCTCGGCTTCGTAGGCGCCACCCTCCCCACGATTGCGGGCATTGAAGGTCAGGTTCAGGGCATTCTTGTCCCCCAGGTACACCACGCTGTGCTCCCTGCAGGGCACAACAGGCATGAGAGCCAGCGGGCACATCCCGGCCTTGGTGCTGCCCACAGCCGGAGACACGGCCCCTCCCGCCCCGGCATGGCACGGCCAGGACTCGCCTGCACAGCGCCTCCCAGCCAGAGCCCCCATTCACCAGCTAGTGAGGGTGGCCCTGCTGTTCACACAGCTGTGCCAACGCTGCCTGAGCTCCGCCCAGCTCCGCTTACACACAGCGCCAGGCTAAGGGCTTCCATATGCGGGAGCAGCTGCTTTGCATTAGGCCATGTGTGTGTGGAGGGAGCGGGGGAGTCACGTCGCCCACGCAGCTGGGGTACTGCAACGGGCCTCCTCCAGGCCGGGCTCAGAGCTCTGCAATGGAGGGGCTGGCATCAGCTCCTGCCCTCCTCTCACCACATCTGGGCCTTGCCTGGAGGAGGGTGAGCACCACACCAGACCTAGCCGCCTCAGGCCCATGGGGATGGGAAGAACTGGAGCAGGTCCAGGGCAGAGGGGGACACTCCAGGCAGCGTCCCCAGGTTCCCATCCCGCTCTAGACAGAGGCGATCCCCAACCCACCCCACTGACCTGGGGCCTCTGGGGACTGCCCAGCCCCACCCCCAGGGGGAAGCTCTCCTCTCACAACCCATGATCCAGAGAGCAGGGCACCATCGGCTGCTGGGTGCCCTGGGCAGCAGGAGAGGGGAGAGGGAGGGAGATGGAAGGAAAGGAAGCTGATGGGGGGGCGGGGATGGCACCCTGCTGTAGGTACCTGAGCCATGACCCCCAGACACCGCTCCTGCGCTGTCCCAGCCAGATCTGGGCAGGCTTGCCCCAAAGCTGTAAGGGAGCGGGTGCCCTGAGGAACAGTCCCACCTTGTGGTGGGGAAAAGAGACTCCCCAGGGCCTCTGCCACATGCAAGCACCCAGAAAAGATGGAGCTGCAGCTCAGAAACCCAGCTCGGGGGAGCAGCATCACTCATGGCCCCCTCCCTGCCCCCAGCGCTAACGGCCTCTCCCTTACCCTAACTGTGCCCCCTCCCTGCCCCGCCCCACTGGCAACTCATGTGCCCCGCTCTCATCCACCTGGGCGGCTGCTGGCCTTGGTCCTCACTCCCAGTCCTCCACACCCTCGGCCTGAGGGGGGTTGCTGGGGGCTACCCTATGCCCAGGCTTCCCAGAGCATCCTCAGCGCCGGTCCCAGCATGGACCCTTCACTGAGCCTTGGGCAGGGTGCTGGAGGCTAGGGATGTAACCCAGGAGCCCTAGCTTCCAGCCTGTAGAAGTGATGCGTGGGGGGCCCCATGTGCCCCCCTGATTTCTTCCAGGGTTTGCCAGCCAGGCCACTCCCCTGTGAGGCAGCTTCTGGAGCTGGTAGCTGTGGCCGTGGGGAAAGGGAGCAGCAAACAGCTGGGAGGGGCCACTAGGCTTGTGGGGAGGGGGCATGACTCAAGTTGTTGGGTGGGTGGGGGGAATTTTAATTTGTGCCCCGCCATCAGCAGGCACCAGTTGTCTCTGCCAGCCAGCACCGCTAATCCCCCAGTGCAGGGCTGCTCCCCCTGGGCAGACTGCTGCTCACAGCTCACCCCACGCTCTGAGCTGGTCACTGCAGAGGGCCCCTCGGCATTGCCCCTGCCCAAGGCGCCTCCCGCCAGCCTTACCCAAAGACATCAAGCTGCAAATCGGGGACGCAGATATTGTCCTCACCACAGTCCAGCTGGATCTGGGCCTGGGGGTCAGAGAGAAGGGGTGGGGGTCTGCGTGAGCAGCCTTCCAACCTGTGTCCCTTGGTCAGGGGAGATGTACACCTATCTCACAGAGCTGGAAGGGACCCCAAAAGGTCAGCGAGTCCAGCCCCCTGCCTTCACTAGCAGGCCAAGTACTGATTTTGCCCCAGATCCCTAAGCAGCCCCCTCAAGGATTATACTCACAACCCTGGGTTTAGCAGGCCAATGCTCAAATCACTGAGCTATCCCTCTCCTGCTGTCTTTATAGTGACAGCAGCCTCCATGCCCCAGGACTGCCCCTCCCAAGGCAGCACAGGGTGAACCCCAGAGCATGGTGCAGACCACGGAGTTGCTCAGCTTAGCACTCCAAGCCCTGCCCCAATGCTCTGCCCCTCAGCCCCTGGGGCATGAGGGGCGGGGGGGGGGGAGAGGAGACGGGACAGCACAGCCAGCCAGGGCCCCACAGAGAGCTAGGGGACCACAAAGCCAAGACCCCTGGTGCACACACATGGGGAACCTCCTGGGCCTCATCACTTCCACTAGTGCATCAGGCTCCTGATCAGGGGGTGAGGATGGCAGTGGTAGGAGCAGAGTGGTGGGGGTGGGGGGTGTCCATTTCTGCCTGCCCTACCCTCAATGCCAGGGCCAGTCAGAGACAGAACAGGGCAGGAAGCACTTGGGCTCCGGTTTGCGGGCTCCAAAGGGGGGTGCTAAGGAGCGTGCAGCCTGGGGAGAGGCACCTTCTCGTGGTGAGATTGGCTCCAGGGAAACTCCCAGGGGCACAGCAGGCAGCAAAGCCCCAGGGAAACGGCCCTGGGGGCGCTGATTTGATCCCTCCCTCCCAGGACCTGGCCCTGCTGACAAAGCCAGCCTGGCAATCCGGCTCTGAGATCCAAGCTGGGGCTCCCTACCCCTGGCCAGGCCCTGCCACCATGCCAACCTCCCACAAGGAGTCCTCAGCACCCGCCACAGAAGAGCCGGGGCACTGCGGCGCCAGCCCCCCTGGGAGGCAGCAGCAAGTCTCTCTCCCCTCACCATACCTTCCGCTCGATGTAGCTCTTGGTGAGGTAGTTGAGGATGGGCTGCAGCCCGTGGGCGTCTGCTGGGGCCTGTGGGTCCAGGCCGAAGCTCAGCGCCACGTGGATGGAGGACAGCTTGTCGCGGAACTCCGACTCATTCTGGGGAGAGAAGAGAGTGCTCAGGGGCAGCATGGACTGGTGCTGGCCGGGATCCCCGGGGCACCCCACTGCCATGGCAGCCTGGCCAGCGCAGACCTTCCGTGGCCGTGAGAGCTCGGGACACTGGGCAGGGTGGGCTGGGGAGCCAGAGAGAACCACAGGTCTGCCAGCCTCCCCAACGAGCCCCCTGTACCCTCCTCAGGGGCGAGGGCTGGCTCTGTGCCCCTTGGGGATCAGGTGGGTCACCCCAGTGCAGGGCTGCAGCTCTCGGCTGGGCTGGCCCCACTTACTCGGAGGTAGATTTTCATCTCCGTGCACTCCTCCAGGGCGCCGTTGTGCACCTGGATGGTCTGCGCCAGGTGGGGCTGGCGGGAGTGCAGGAACAGCGCCCGCTTGACGGCCCCCTTCTGCTTCAGGTGGTCCAGGTGCAGCTCCACAGTGAACCCTGTCGGGGGGAGGAGAGGCAAGGGTGAGTGGAAAGCCCAGGGGCCAGGGCAGCGCTGCAGTCATGGCTCCAGGCCTCGGCAGCATCCCACTAACTCCCTCCCCGCTTCACAGAGGCACCAGCTGGCCTCAGAAGGGAGCCCTTCACCCACCACTGACATGCAGCCAGCTCTGGGGCAGGGCTCAGCAGCTGTTTAACAGCGCACAGAAACCTTACAAAGCAGGTTAGGAAGTAAAGATGAATCTGTGTTCTCACCCAAGCCCTCACCTTGCTCCGCTCACCTATCCCACAGTAGGACGGACATGCCCCCACTGGCTCCCCCGTGCCCCGGGACAGTGAGACTCCCCAGACCAGAGGATTCTGGGAAGATCGGGAGCAGCACTGGGCTCCTGGCTGCTCTGACCAGAGCCCGAGCTCGCTACTCACCGATGGAGTCAGGCACGTGCTTCCCTGAGGCGTTGAGGCAGAAGCTCAGGTTTATGCTGCCAAGACGGGAGAGAGAGAGAGAGAGAGAGAGACATGCAATGAGCGGGGGGCAGGCCAACACCTGGCAGGGCCCTGCCAGACCCAGCGCAGGGGCAGGGCTGACCCACTGTGGGGGCAATGGCGCGGGAGCCTGCACAGACCTGGCAACTCACTGTCAGTGTACGTGGTCAGTGGCAGAGCCAGGAGCAGGACGTAGGAGTCCTGACCCCAAGTCCCATGCTTTGCCCTCCCCTTAGTTACCCACCCCTCTGGGAAGGTGGGGGGAGAGAGATGCCCTCCCCATGGTGCAACTGGGGCACCAAGCAGGGAAACTGAGGCACCAAGCAGGGAACTGATCTAGCCAGAGTCACTGGCAGGGCTGGGAATGGGCACGGGGGCTATGGCCACAAGCTGTGCTCTTACCAGACCTGGGCTGCCCCAAGGATGGCAACAGCTAGACCCAAGGGGGAGAGTCCTGGAGCCCTGAACCCAGACCCTGAGATCTTCAGTTACCCCAGAGCCAGTGACAGCTCCAGGGCTGCGGCCTCCCAGTGGGACCCACCTGCTTCCAAATAGCCCTTAGATTCCAGCCCCCCCGCCCCGCCCATGGAGTTACTGACCTATCCCTACACCTGCTTCCAGCCCCCTCCATGGAGTTACTGACCTATCCCTACACCCGCTTCCAGCCCCCTCCATGGAGTTACTGACCTATCCCTACACCTGCTTCCAGCCCCCCCATTGGAGTTACTGACCTATCCCGACACCCGCTCCCAGCCCCCCCATGGAGTTACTGACCTATCCCTACACCCGCTTCCAGCCTCCCCCCCATGGAGTTACTGACCTATCCCTACACCTGCTTCCAGCCCCCCCATTGGAGTTACTGACCTATCCCTACACCCGCTTCTAGCCCCCTCCATGGAGTTACTGACCTATCCCTACACCCGCTTCCAGCCCCCTCCATGGAGTTACTGACCTATCTCTACACCCGCTCCCAGCCCTCCCATGGAGTTACTGACCTATCCCTACACCTGCTTCCAGCCCCCCCATTGGAGTTACTGACCTATCCCTACACCCGCTTCCAGCCCCCCCATGGAGTTACTGACCTATCCCTACACCCGCTTCCAGCCCCCCATGGAGTTACTGACCTATCCCTACACCCGCTTCCAGACCCCTCCATGGAGTTACTGACCTATCCCTACACCTGCTTCCAGCCCCCCCATTGGAGTTACTGACCTATCCCTACACCCGCTCCCAGCCCCCCCATGGAGTTACTGACCTATCTCTACACCTGCTCCCAGCCCCCCCATGGAGTTACTGACCTATCTCTACACCTGCTCCCAGCCGCCCCATGGAGTTACTGACCTATCCCTACACCCGCTTCCAGCCCCCGCCCCCCCCCCCGGAGTTACTGACCTATCCCTGTCTCGTACCCTGCCCTCAGTGCAGCTCTGAGCAGCAACCACCAGCAACCCTCGGTTAATAGTTAACACCAAGGCAAGCAACCCCGGAGGTGGGAGCAAGATCATAATCAGAGCTGGGGGATTCTTCAGGTCAAATCCTTCCCAGGGTGCAGGGGTGGGAGGCTGCTACAGCACAGAGGGGGTCTCAGGAGCAGCACCTGACTGGCCCCGTGAGGCATTCCTGCCGCCCTACCCCTTGTAATGCTGATCCTCCCCAACCCTCCCCACCCCCAGTGCCGATCCCCCTCCCCACCTTCTCCCCCCATCCGCCCCTACCTCAGTGCCTGAAGCTGCCTCCCCCTAGCCGCCCCGCCTGCAGCCCCAGTTCCTGGCCGGGACAGCCAGCCTCCCAGCTCCCTCCAGCCGGCTGCAAGAGCCTCACAATCGCTCATTCATGGAAAGGGAGGGCAGGCGGCCACCAGCCCCTGTTGCTGAGCAACGGATAAATAGCTTGCTATAAACAAACCCCCAGCAGGCCCAGGCCCCATTAACACCCCCCGTCCACCAGCCCTCTGGATTGAGACCAACAAGCCGCAGGGGGCAATTCACACACGCCACATCCAGCTACATGGGGTTACACCCAGGGGCCTGTCGCGGGGGGGGTCCCCCCAGAGCTGAGTTCATTGGCAGTGTTTCAGTGAGCCCAGCTCCAGCAGCTGAGTTCATAAAAAAGGCTAAAAGCAGACGCTATTCGCCTGCCACCCATTTAGCTCCTCTGACGGGGCTGGGGCCGTCTGCCTTGTCGGATTCTCATGCACGGTACGCACAGGGAACGCTCCCCCCCGGCCACCCCAAGCTGCAGTGCAGCCACCGCTGGGGTGGGATGCAGCAGTTATTTAACCACAGACACAGCTGTGCAGGACAAGAAGAGAAGGAGAACCCAACAGCCAGTCACCTCAGCTGGGACTCACAGCCAGGCAAGCTGCGTCAGAAGTCTATGGAAGCGACACTTGTTCAGAGGGAGGCCCTGAGCCCCACCCAGTGCTCTTTGCCTCCCGCCGGCAGGGCAGATCTCGAAGGAGGCGCGTTACCTACCAGGCCACGTGGGTGTCGGTGCCCTCCAGCGTGCAGGATCGCTCTTCAGGGTTGAACATGGCGGGGAAAATGTTGAGGGAGGCACTGGCGTAGACGATGGGGCGGCCTCTGTGTGGGGCGGCAGGGGCCAGGAACGACAGGGAAGATGGTCACATGCTACATTCACAGCCTGGAGGGACCGAAGCAGGGTCGGGACTGGGCTGACCCCAAAGGGATGGCGGGATATGGGGCCAGAGAGCTTGGATGCTGCCTCTTCTGCCTGCAGAGAGGCTGGCTCCCCGGCTGGCTTCAATCAGCCCTGTGCTTCTATGGGGCTGGGCCATTCACACCAGAGAGGATCTGGCCCCAGACTGCTCCAGCTGGGCCAAGAATTCTCCAGAGCAGCTGCTTCCCCTTCCCACCATGCCCAAAGCGATGCCAGCCAGGAGCCGAGGATGCCCGTAGCTCAGGCTGGCTCCCATGCCATCCCCCAATGTTACTGACACTCTAGCAAACGAGTTCCAAGCTGGCTGGAGAGGACCGCCACTTGGGTAACCTCGAGCTGGGGGTAGGGACAGAAGTTCAGGTGGGCACAGGGCCCCGGTGTGCAGAAACACCATGGTGAGCTGGGGCAGTGGTGCCTTTAGATTCCCACAACCCATGGCTGAGGGCAGGCCTTGTATTGCTGACCCTTGCGATGTGGGCTCCCGGAACCAGCCCCGAAATCCCCAGGAAAGAGCCCACAGAGAGGAACAGCACCTACCGGTACACCACGGCCGTGTCCACTCCGAATGCGCCCACAATCAGGTCTGCAGGGCAAAGACACACACAGATGAGCTGGACCCCGCGGCAGGACATCCCCCCTAGGAGTCAGAGCCCACAGAGAAGGGGAAGCAGCATACGGGCAGGACTCCATCAGCGCTGTGCATCCCCTGTGCCAGGGGAGCGAGCAGGAGCTCACTGCTAGGGGGACAGTAGATGTGCACCAGAGGGGAGCTAACAGGGAGCTCGCTGCCAGGGAGACGGGACAGGGTCTGCTCCAGGGGGAGCAAGCAGGGAGCTCACTGCCATTGGGATTGGGCGGGGTATTCTCCAGGGGAAGCGAGCAGGGAGCTCGCTGCCAGGGGGACGGGGCAGGGTATTCTCCAGGGGAAGCGAGTAGAGAGCTCTCTGCCAGGGGGACGGGACAGGGTCTGCACCAGGGTAAGCAAGCAGGGAGCTCACTGCCATTGGGATTGGGCGGGGTATTCTCCAGGGGAAGCGAGCAGGGAGCTCGCTGCCAGGGGGACGGGGCGGGGTATTCTCCAGGGGAAGCGAGTAGGGAGCTCCCTGCCAGGGGGACGGGACAGGGTCTGCACCAGGGTAAGCGTGCAGGGAGCTCACTGCCAGGGGGATTGGGCGAGGTATTCTCCAGGGGAAGCGAGTAGGGAGCTCGCTGCCAGGGGGACAGGACAGGACAGGGTCTGCTCCAGGGGAAGCGAGCAGGGAGCTCGCTGCCAGGGGGACGGGGTGGGGTCTGCTCCAGGGGGAGCGAGCAGGGAGCTCGTTGCCAGGGGGACAGGACAGGGTCTGCTCCAGGGGGAGTGAGCAGGACGCTCACTGCCAGGGGGATGGGGTGGGGTCTGCTCCAGGGGGAGCAAGCAGGGAACTCGCTGCCAGGGGGACAGGGTGGGGTCTGCTCCAGGGGGAGCGAGCAGGGCGCTCGCTGCCAGGAGGATGGGGCGGGGTCTGCTCCAGGGGGAGCGAGCAGGGAGCTCTCTGCCAGGGGGATGGGAGGAAGTGGGGCAGGCGAGTGGCAGGTTATCCCACAGCACTCAGCACCATTCCAACTGGCACTAAGCTATCCCCCAGCACCTCAGACTGGCCCAGGGACCCACCCAGGCTGCGCTAGCCCAGCAGATCTCGGTGGGATTCTCTCCCCTAGGGAGAGCCAGGCATCACATCCCAGCAGGAGGCGCTAGAAGCAGCACTCGTCCCAGATGCACAATGAGTGCTAGAACTGGGGGAGGGGAGGATGCAGGAGGCAAGAATGGGGAGCCCAGAGGCAACCTGGGATGGAGAGACAGACAGGCTGGCAAGGGAATGGAGCCTGCCAGAAACAGCACCTCCTCTTGGAGTCAGGGAGCAGTGCAGCCTCCAAGCAGCCAGCTCAGGCACTGGGCACGATCTGTGCTCAGGGCCATGATGCTGGCCGCGTCTCCCAGGGACCAGGTGGCTGACACCTCACCTCCCGTGGGCACTTGGAGGGCCAGGCAGTCACAGGGGGCGATGCCACATCTCCCCTGGACCAGCCCTCACCTGGGTAGCCATTTCCGTCCAGGTCCTTGGCTCCGCGGAGGGCGAACCCGAAGAAGTCGGGCGAGTGGCTGTGCGGCCAGTGCCCCTGCAGGACCTGGGAGGGCTGGGCTTTCACCCCGCCTGCCTGGCCATTGTACACGTACACCGTGCCCTGCTGCGCGTCCTCGCCGAAGGGAGCCCCAATGCCAACGTCTAGGGGGAGGCAAACACCAAGGTCAACAGAAGGGCGTGAGGCACCCTGGAAGAGCCAGACCCCGCTCCCATCCATCGCCCCCAGCACAGGCAGCAGGGAAACAGGCCCAGGGGTTCACGGCTGGGAAAGATGGCCAGCCACCAGGAGCCAAGCTCATCCGTGGAGCCGTCCCTTTCAATGCTGGGCAGTGAGGGCTGCAGGGACCGACCCTTCGTCTGGTTTCTATCTCACATGCCTGCCCACCCTGCCCAGCCCGCGGTGGGCAAGGGCTGCTGGGTCTCCACAGGACGCTGAGGTTGCCATGGAAGAGAACAAGGCTGAGACCGGGGGGGACCCTGAACAGCTGGCTGGGGAGGGACTTCCGGTCACCACAGACCAGATCAAGCTCCCAGCCTGGCCCCCAGGTGAGGGGCGGTTCAGGAGTGCGGCAGGGGCAGTGGAACAGCTCAGTGTGTGATAAGTAGCTTTTCAACCCCTAGCTTCCTGGAAGCGCAGGGCTGGAAGGGACCTCACTAGGTCGCCTAGGCCAGTGCCCGGCACTCACAGAAGGTCTGCGTAAGAACTAGATCACCCCTGACAGCTGCTCGTCTAAGGTAGCCCAGGAAGCTCCCATACTCAGAACAACAGCACCTGGAGGCCAGCCCCTGCCATGCCCCGCGGGGCTCAGGCCAGCAGTATCTCCTTTCCAGGCTAGTGGGCATCAGGCACCCAGATTCCTGTACATTCATAGCCCAGCAGAGCAGGCCAGCCACGCCGAGCAGGACCAGCCACTGCCCAGCCAGGTGCCCACTCCCATCCCATCCCTCACATGGGGTGAGCAGCCCCTTCAGGACCTAACAAAATGAACCCCCAGCATCAGCTGCAACGTGTGGCTGATGCTCCACCAGCGGGGACCTGCAAAGGATTCCGAGGTTAGCAGGACTGTTACACCCCCCCAGCAGCTGCTGCCCCCCATACCAAGGGGCTTGGCATTTGGCCAGGCACTTGCGTTTACGATTTTCCCTGAGCTATTTTTGCCTCTGGTAGCTACTGACGGGGCTGAAATAACAGGAGAGTTGGTAATTCCACCCTGCAGGGGGCACGTCATCCCAGAAGCCAGACCCTACATGCTCTGGCTCCAGCACCGGGCCCCTGACACGTGGCAGGGAGTGGTCAAACTAACCCGGCACACACGCCTAGCTTAACCCGGCACACACGCCAGCAGGGGGCGACAATCACACACGTGTGCGCTAACCGTTATAGCCATCCTGATCCAGGTCTCCCAGCGGGGCAATGGTGCTCCCAAACCGGCCGAACTCCTGGTGCCCGGTCAACACCATGGAGGCATTGGGCTCCATGCCGTGGGGCTGCTGCAGGTAGATGTAGACTCTGCCCACCTCCTGCACCCGCCCGTCCTCTGTCTTCTCCATGAACAGCGGGGCACCCACCAGCAGGTCGTCCAGGCTTCGGGTAGAGGGGAGAGAGAGAGAGACAGGGGGCTTAGAATCTGGGCTTGTGCTAGAGCAGTCAACAGGCCCAGAGGGGCACCGAGGCCTCCCAAGCCAGTGGGTAACTCGCCCTTCCACTACATGTTCAGCCGAGGGCCACATTCACAGCACACTGATGCTCCAGCAGCCAGCTCATCCACAGCCCTGTTTCTGGCCCTGGGCGGAGAGGAGCCTGGGGTGTGCGTGGGTGTTTGGAGACTGAGCCCACCTCGCAATCATCCCACAGTGGGGGCTCCTGCCCCAAAGGCTGAGCCTGGCTCCCCCTCTGGGCCTCGCAACCTACTGCAACCCCACATGCCAGAGCAGGAAGCCAAGCCCAGCCCCATGGGAGAGGAGCTGCCACTGTGGGGTGCACTCACTCGCCTACAATCCCTCCCCCCATACCAGGCCCACGAGCCACCTAGAACCTCCCTCCTCCTGGCCCCAACTCACCCGTGTCAGGAGCTACAGGGACATGACTGGAATCCAGGAGTCCTGACGCTCCACAAGACTCCTGCTCCAAGCCACTGTACCCCACTCCCTCCCAGAGCTGGGACCAGAACCCTGGAGCCCTGATTTCCCAGTGCCCACTTGGGCAAGGTGTCATTTGTCCCAGGGCTTGCCACCTACAAGCTGGAGAACCCAAACAGTTGTTTGCTATAAAGCCTCTCACCCTGACAGCTGGGAAGAAAGCTTTTTTAAAAAAATCTGTGTCATGTTAACTGAAACCTAAGGATGGCCACTTAATGTGAGTTTTTAAAGCTCTTCCACATCCAGTTAACACTCACAGGAGAGGACAGAGAGGGCCACCTTGCCCCACAGGGTATGTCTACATTGCAATTAACACCCATGGCTGGCCTGTGCCAGCTGGCTCAGGCTGAGGGGCTGTTTCATTGAGGGTTAGACCCTGGGGTTCGGGCTGGAGCCTGGGCTCTAGGGTCCTGCGAGGTGGGAGAGTCCCAGAGCTAGTGAACCAGCACCTTAGCCTGAGACAGTGGCAGGGACGGTTATCGGACTGCAGTGCAGACAAACCCACAGTCATTGCCAGGGGTGAACAGAAGGTGCAGCCCAGCAGGGAGACGTCTGCAACCCCAACCCTCCGTCACATGCGGTGCTAACCCGCTGGCAGGCTCGGCCTAGGAAGAACAGGCCACACAGCCCCAGCTGAGCTGCCCACTCCCCCATGAGGCTGGGGAGAAGCCGACCCCCTGGCTCCAGCGCTGCCACTCAACTCTATCCCCTTCATCTAGCGAGACCCAGGGGCTAGGATCCTCTGGGGCTCCTGTAGCTTTGAGTGTGTAAGCACAGAGGGTGTGTGCATAGGTGTGCGTGTGAGGGTGTGGGGGTGCATATGTGCACACGCAGGGGGATGAGTTGTGTGTGGGGGGGTGAACACACAGGGGGATGAGTTGTGTGGGGGGTGAACATGCAGGGGGATGAGTTGGGTGTGGGAGGGGTGAACACGCAGGGGGATGAGTTGGGTGTGGGGGGGTGAACACGCAGGGGGATGAGTTGTGTGTGGGGGGTGCACACGCAGGGGGATGAGTTGTGTGGGGGGGTGAACACGCAGGGGGATGAGTTGGGTGTGGGGGGGGTGAACACACAGGGGGATGAGTTGTGGGGGGGGTGAACATGCAGGGGGATGAGTTGAGTGTGGGGGGGTGAACACGCAGGGGGATGAGTTGTGGGAGGGTGTGAACACGCAGAGGGATGAGTTGTGTGTGTGTGGGGTGAACACACAGGGGGATGAGTTGTGTGTGTGGGGGGTGAACACACAGGGGGATGAGTTGTGGGAGGGTGTGAACACGCAGAGGGATGAGTTGTGTGTGTGTGGGGTGAACACACAGGGGGATGAGTTGTGTGTGTGGGGGGTGAACACACAGGGGGATGAGTTGTGGGGGGGTGTGAACACGCAGAGGGATGAGTTGTGTGTGTGTGGGGTGAACACACAGGGGGATGAGTTGTGTGTGGGGGGGGTGAACACACAGGGGGATGAGTTGTGGGGGAGGTGAACATGCAGGGGGATGAGTTGGGTGTGGGGGGGGTGAACATGCAGGGGGATGAGTTGGGTGGGGCTGTGCATGAGCAGAGTGTGTGTGTTTGAATCAGATCTGGGCCTGCGGTCAACCACTTCCTCAGAGGGGAGAGGAGCTGCCACTTCCACCCACACACATCCCAGGCCCCACTTCTGCCCCCACCCACACATACCCTGGGCCCCACTCCCACCCACACACGCCCAGGTCCCGCTCCCACCTACACACCCTCTGGCTCCTGCTCCAACACAGCCCCCTGGAACCTGCTCCTGCCCACAGCCCCCTGGCCCCAACTCCTGCCCACAAACACCCTGGGCCCCACTCCCACACAGCCCCCAGGCCCCACTCCCGCCCAGCCCCCGGGCCCTGCTCCTGCTCACACAGCCCCCACGCCCCACTCCCACACAGCCCCTGGGCCCTGCTCCCGGCCACACACACCCTGGCCCCCGCTCCAGGCCAGCACTTCATTTAGGCGACCACAGGCGGTCGCCTGGGGTGCCAGGATTCAGCGGGTGGCCTTTTGTGCGCTCCCCACGGGGCACACGGGAGCTTCTGGTTCCACTCCTGTTGCACCGCCAAAGAAGGATCTTCTGCCGACGCGCCACGGAAAACAGTGGCAGGCAATTGAGCATCTCGATGACTGCCGCTGTCGCCTGCAGCATTTCGGCGGAGGGTTCTTCTTCGGCGGCGCGATGGGAGCAGAACCAGAAGCTCCACGTGCCCCATGGGGAGCGCACAAAATGCCACCTCCCGAAATCTGCCTAGGGCGCCAGAAACCCTGGCACTGCTCCTGCCCCCGCTCCCATGCAGCGCCCCAGGCTCCTGCTCACAAACCCCTCCAGGTCCTGCTCCCACCCACACACACCCTGGTCCCTGCTAACACACAGCCCCCTGGCTCCACTGCCTCCCAGCCTCTGCTCCATTAGACCCGCAGCAGCTCCGGCAGTGACTGTATGGCCATGGTGGGGGAGAGGATGTCTCTCAGCTGGCCATATCTTGCAATGAAGCGGAAGGGTTTTGGGGGTGGAGGGGGTTCTCCCAATGTGTGACCCAGAATGTGTGTGTGGGGAGGAACTGGGCTCAGGGATGCTGCTCTGTCCCATCCCCTAAGACAGGAGATGCTAATGGGTTAGCGGGCTCCAAGTCCTGCCCCCTCCCTCCATGCACTACACAGGCCCCCATGTGCCTCCCCTTCCCCACACACTGCTATGCCTCCGATGCCGGATCCCCGCCCCCTTAACACAGCCCAGACCTTCCCTGCTTGACCCAACTGCCCCCCTTAAACCCCCCAGTAACAGCACCAACACACCCCGGCTAGCAGGACCCTGCACTCACCCGTCACCGTTCACGTCAGCAGCAGCCACTGCGTAGCCGAAGTAAGCTGCCATCTAGGAGGGAGAAAGGGAGCACCGGGTTCAGCAGTTAGGCTACAGATTCCGGATGGATTCTCCCCCCACTCCCTGCCCTCCCCAAGTGGGGAAACCTCCCAGGGCGGGGCCCACATGAGAGGCTGGGGGCCAGGAGCTGGGGGCCAGTTGGGCCTAGCCATGGGCTGGTCCTGACTCTGCAGCAGGCGGGGTGAAGCAGGGGCTCCAGGCTGATTCCCAGTGGTGAGCAGGGGGCCGGGGCAGGGAGCTGGTGCATCCGATCTTGGCCTGAGACAGGGACGCTGCCAGGATGACAAAGGGATTTTCAAAACTTCCCTTTCTAGTCCCCCACCCCCTCAAGGGGGCAAATTCCCCCTCCCCCCCAGTGTTGGTGCAGACACCCCGAGCCTTCGGGGACCCAGCGCCGCACGACGCCAGCTCCCCATCTCATCCCCAGCTGCTAAGGGCCGTGCGAAGGGCCAGGGCCCAGCTGCTGCAGTCAGTATCGCTGCCCTGGGCTCTGCCCCTTGCAGCCAGGGATGCAGCCAAAGTCACCCCTCTACAGAGGCAGCTGATGCTGCTGGGGCCATGAGGCCACCAGCCCGGGGAGAGTGATCCCGAGACCATCTTTCTATTAACACGCCGCCCACGCGCCAAGAAAGCAACGGGCCCCTTGCCGGCTGGCTCGGGAGGCACGTCTGCTGTTTCTCGGGCACTGGCACAAATGCTGGGGAAGGGGCTTTTTCCCATGCTGCAGGAGATTATTCACCCTCCTCCCCTTGCTGACAGGGTTAATTCCAACACGGAAGCACTTCTAGCACCCCAATGGTGCTACGCAGGGGCGCCTCCGGGACAGTGACACACGGTCTGGGTAAGGGCCATGCCCCTCCCCCTGGGAAGAGCTAGCAGCTCCCATCCAGCAAGTAGCCTAGCGGGCATCACCTGTCACCCACTGCCCATGAGGCTCGTTCGTTCCCTCAGGGTGGCCTTGTTCCAAAGCCCTGCTCAGACGACAGAAGAGCCCCTGCCAAGCACAGGGACCTGGCCTATGTGGCTGGTGCATCCTGCTCACCTGCTCTCCAGAGAAGTTATACAGGGATTTCATGTCTGATCCATTCAGGACAGTGACCTGGCAAGAGAAAACCCAGATCACAGCTTGGCTGCCGAGTCCCTGTCCCAAGCCCGCGGTGCAGAACTGCTCTGACCAGGACTCACTCCCATCCCAGCCCCCAGGCGGTTTCTATTCACTTCCTCTGGACAGTTCTGGCCCAGGTGGCCCCTGCTCACTCCACTGCTCTGCTGACCCAGAGCCTAGCTGGGGGATCTCACTCGGTGTTTGCAACTTCGTCAGGTAGAAAATCCTATTCCCACTTCTCTGGCACCTCCTCTCTGAGGGGCTCTATGGGCGATGCCCACAGCAGCTAAGCGTCCTCTCCACGTTATAGATGGGAAACCACGTCTGAGAGAAGTCCTGGGCTCTCGGCCCCACCCCCACTCTAACCACTAGACCTCACTCCTCCCAGAGCAGAAAGCAGAATCCAGGGGTCCTGAGTCCTGGCGCGCACACACCCACACATACACACATGCATGCATCCTCTAACCACTAGACACCACTCCCCCCAGAGCAGAGAGCAGAATCCAGGGTGCTAAGTCTCATTTCTCCTCTAAAACCTCCCCTGTCATCTTTAAGCCATGCGAGTTTGGGGAGGGGCAGGACTCGGGAGCTGCTTGGGCAGTCACTCTGTGGCACAGCAGGATTCCTGGGCAGGTCACAGGAAGGGCCTGTGATGTCGACAGAGCGGATGATGGGGTCACATGCGTGGGAGTGACCACACAGCCCTGGGTGAACCGGGCCGCTACTTCCTCCACGCCATCTCCACCCTCCTTTTCTTCACCCCTGGCCTTGGCTCAGGCTTCGCCCAGTCACAGTATGTTTATGCTGCACTCGTGGCTGCCAGGCCAGCTGACCTGTGTAACTGTAGGGCAGACCTCAGGGCTTGGGGTGGCACCCAGACGTCTGACCCAGTAAGGTGGGAGGGCTCAGCATCTACCCTACAATTAAAGAGCCCCTTAGTCTGAGTCAGCCAGCCTGGCCAGCCCTGGGTGGTTAATCGCAGTGTAGACGTGCCCTCAGCCCTGCCCGGGGCAGTGTGTTAGTTACTATGGAAATGACCGAATCAGTAGGACTGTGGGGCTTAGCAAGGTCCATGCTTGGGGGTAGGGGAACTTGTACCGTGGGTCCCGCCCCGCTCCACCATCCTGCAAGCAATGGCTGCTGACATGAGCACCACCCGCCCCCCCGCCCTGCTGACACCCCTGGGGGGTGGGGCAAAGCCAAGCTGGTTAGAGCAGGGGTAGGAGAATGGGGCCAAACCATTCACTTCTGGGGGGTGCAGCAGCACTGGGAGCCACAGCCCGAGCCAGCCTAGTGCGAGGGGCTCCCAGGGCAAACGGAGGGAGGGCCCAGTCTAGCAGAGATGTAGTTGGAAAAGAAGAGACCTGGGGTATTTGGGTGCAGCCAGGTGGAGAGACGGGGGACTCCCCTGGCCCCAGGGGAGGAACCCCACCCTACTGCCCCAGCTCAGAATCTTACGTAGCCATAGGTCAGGTTTCCCTTGGGAACGCCAGCCACAAAGTCTGCAAAGGAGCAAAGAGATACGCGTCCGTTAGCTCTGGGCGGGTCCCTGGGGGCAGCTCAGCCTGTGGGATGCTGGGGTGGGATGGAAACACAGACAAAGCCAGGCCAGCACCCCAGGCAGGTGTGACCCTGGGCTGTCCAACGCCACATCCCAGGGTAAAGCAGTTCACTCACATGGGGGGTGTGGTGGGGGGAGAATTCTAGAGCCCAAACTCCAGTCCCAGCCCAGCCAGGGTTCAGATCTGCAGAGTCCAACAATCCATCGGCCACCCTGCACCCACTGGTGGCTAATTCACTGTCTCAGTGTGGGAGGACTGGCAGATCGAACCAGAGCCAACCCCCTAAGCTTACCCCAGCTCAGCTATCCGGCTATTTCTCATGTAACATGGGGTTAGCATGTAATAGTGGCTGGCCCACTAGGGTAACAGCCTACCCGGTTGCTCAAGGGCAGGGCCCTGGAGGTGCTGGATTCGAACCCCACCCAGGGTGGCATGTTATGCTCATTCCTGCCATTTACGCTGGGCCCAGCCAGTCCCCACAGTGGGAGCTAGCCTGCCCTATGCAGCTTCCTAGCCCAGCTGGCCAGACCCAGGAGCGTCAGCTCAGCCTCCTCCATAGCAGCTGCTTCTTCAGAGCACCTGGGCTCCAACCAGCACTTGTTCTGGCCCAGGACTGACCTTGCCAGGTCTACAGGGTGTTAGAACAGGGGCAGAACTTGGGGGGGCCTGCAGCATTTACTCTCCCTTCCCCCCATTCAGAGAGCCGAGAATGGCAGTACCTTCAGTGGAATCCCCGCTGAACTCACCAACGGCCACAGAATATCCTGCATGGGGAGAGGAGCAGAGGGGTTTGGCTCCGGCACCACTCAGCCCCTGGCCTTTCTGTCCCCATTGTTTTGGTTAGGCCCTATATCAACACTGGGCAAGAGGATCTGGCTTCTCAGTGACAGGCTGATGGATTAAAAGGGAACCACACAGAAACATTCTTCAGCTGCTTTGCTCTGCCCCAGAGAGGGGTTAGTTCCTGGGATGGGGCACTGGGTGACGGGGTCGGGGGCTCCGTGACCTTGGAAAGCCTCAGTCCCTCTCCATGCCTCACTCACCCATCTGCGACAAGGCATAGGCCGAGTCTGCACTAGAGGGGCTCCCCGGAGCCGTTCCCTTAGCTACTGTCTGTAAAGCGCCAGGGAGCAGCAGAGGGCTGGGAGGCAGGGACTGGTATCTAGTAGTTGGATCAGGGTGGGGCTGGGAGTCAGGACTCCTGGGTTCTATTGCCAGTTCTGGGCAGGGAGTAGGATCTAGTGGTTGGAGCTGTGGGAGGTGCCGGGAGGCAGGACTCCCGGGTTCTATTCCTGACTTTGTTGCGTGTCCTTGGGAGTAGTACAGCTTCCATTTCCCCAGCTATAAACAGAAACGTCCCCAAGTCCCCCCACGAGTAATACCCCTGCTCCATCTCCCCCGCCCACGGCAGGTATCACAATGCACCCCTGCGGGTGGGGCACTCAGCGAGCGACACTGGCTTTGGGAACATCTCTCCGTTTGGTACTGGGGAGCAGCACTCGAGTCTCAGCCCCTGAAGCCGGCAGCATGGCCAGGTGCAGTGCCTATGCCCACGCCTGGGGAGCAGGCCCAGTTCCCCATCTTCCCCGCCCGAGACTGCCCATGAACCTGCAAGAGAGGCGCCTCGGTCTGCTGGGAGCTTGGCCAAGACCCCCAGCTCGCTTCCCACAGGCACCTAGAAGGGGTAACCCACCAAATACTGGGAGCCCTTGCTCTACAGTCAGCGATCCCCTCCCTCACCCAGAAGGTACCTTCCCCCATCAGCCGGGGCACTCACCCAGATAGCTGTCATCATAGATGGGGGCAGCCTGGCGTGTCTGCAGCTGCCCCTGGGTGTCCAGGATTAAATACTCGGGGTAATAGGCCTCCTTGATCTGCTCCTGGGTGGCTGAGATCACCTGGCCTGTGGGGAGATGGGGCAGGTGGCTGAGAGTCCAGCACTGGGGGGGGGGGGGGGCAGGGGAAGGAGTGGTACCCCATGAAAGGGCA
The DNA here is from genome assembly GCF_025201925.1 of Gopherus flavomarginatus. Lineage (NCBI taxonomy): Eukaryota > Metazoa > Chordata > Testudines > Testudinidae > Gopherus > Gopherus flavomarginatus. The sequence goes on along the minus strand of NC_066632.1, from coordinate 20,017,639 downwards.
GAACAGGGAAAAGATGGGGAAAGCGGTAGCAGGTGGGGAGAGGGGAAAAACGGTGGGGTAGGGCAATGGCAGGGGGTGGGGGCACTTACCTTGCCAGAAATAGCTTCCAGGGCCTCCCAGCAGCACTCGCCCCGTCTGCAGAGCAAAGAGCCCAGTCAGAGCCACAAGGCGAGATCCTGCCTGGGAGTCGGGGGGCGGGGGAGAGACTATCCCCAGAGGGGTGTCACTAGGTTCACCCCTTCCCCACCAAACCCCTACTGCTCCCCCCTTGGCCACAAGGGAGACAGCTGGGCTGAGCAGGTTGAGTGTCCCTCCACCCCAGAGCTGGAGAGGGAGGGCTCCCCAGGGGGATAGCAGAGTGGGGGCAGGGCTGGTCTCTGCAGGCCCAGCTGCAACGGGCAGAGAGGGGCCCCATGCTGCCCCCCTAGGAGTCAGGGAGACATGGGAAGGGCTGTTGCTCTCTGTGTCCTCGCGGTAATGAGTGATACCGCCGGAGATCTGCCCTGGCACTGGGTGGGAGGGGGGGAGCAGGCAGAGACCCACCCAGCTGGCCCAACAGGGCAATGCCCCGCTTGTGGGGCACGGGGGATGCGACTGGGATGGGCTGGAGGTATTGGGGGGTGCTCCTCACAAGGCCCCACTTGCAGCATCCAGCAGCTCCCAACACGCAAGGTGTTCCATATAAGAACATGCTCCCTCTGGGGGGGGCGCCCACAGAGAGGATAAGGGACCTGCAACTGCTACCAGCTAGGGGAGCGCTCCCATAGGAGGAGCCTGTTTGTGGGTCTGAGTTCAAGGAGCAGCTCTGTGGGGCGGGAGGTACCAGAGCCTACAGTCCGGGACCCAGCACCGCTCAGGGGGGTCTGACTGCAGAGCTCAGGGGCGCAGCTGCATGGCATCAGGGCCTCTCACCTTGGTGAACTCAGCGCTAAAGCCACCCTGGCAGTAACCCTGCCCAGCCGCTGAGTTCAGATCTGCAGAGAGAAACACCAGTGAAGAGGGAGTGGTGGGATGGGGGCCAGGGACTCGGGGGGCGGGAGGGCAAGCAGGACTGGGAGGAGGGCAGGGGGCTCTGACCCTGGACACCAGCACCCTAGGGTGGGACTCTGGGCTCCCAGTCCCCTGCACCAGCCACTAGGCTCTTCTCCCTGCCTTCCCCGGTAATGCTGTCCCCACCCACTCTGACGCCATCCCCTGGGAACGTGTGCCCAGCCCAGCACTGGGGCTGTGAGGGAGGCCCGAGGCAAAAAGATTTCCTGGTGACCCCTCAAAGAAGGGGTTATCTGCTGCTGGGGGAGCCAAGAAGTTTGGGGTCTCCTGCCCACTGCCCCCTAGCCCAGCCCCAGGAAAGAGCACTAAGGGACTCTCCCCCCGTTCCCTGAGCCGGTACCTGAGCGGCAGGGCGAATACTCCACGAACTTGGTGAAGTTGCCGACAGACAGGTAGCAGGTGCCAACTGGGTCTCGGCCAGATTCTTCCTTGAGGGTGCGCCAGCTGTACAGGGGGGCGCAAGCCTGGGCAGGGACAGAGCAGCGGGTGAGCAGCAGTTGGGGACAGGGGAGACCGAGCGACCAAGGCATAGGAGGCCTTGGTACCTGATGGCGTCCACCCACCTACTAGCTACCCCAGTACAGTGTGGGGCCAGGCAGGAACCCCTCTACCCCATAGCCACGCAGAGAATCAGCCCCAGCCCACTCCTCGGTGGGCACTACCCAGCCAGGTCCCCCTGTGCCATTCTCACCAGGATGGAGCTGCCGTGGGACCGCACTGTCGCTCCGAACCATTGCAGGGATTTGAACTCCACCGGTGTCAGCCCGTCTGTGCCATTCCCACTGAAGTCGTGTTGGCGGGACCCTGCAGGGAGGAGTGTGGTTACTGCTGGGCCCCACGACTGGTACCAGCTGCTGCCCCCGCAGGGGGCCTAGGACATATGGCTGAGCTGCCAGCTCAGCCCCGCAGACGGCAGCGTTGACCCAACATGCCAGCCAGCTCACGGGTGCAAACCCTGTGGGGGACAGCACAGTCCTGAGGCCCCAGGGGCCCTGTCACCCGGGAGGGAGCTGCTGGCATGGGGGAGCCCCCTTGCAAATGCCGTGGGGGAGGGGGCAGCGTGTTCCGACCTATCTCGAAAGAGGGCATTTGGCCAAAGTGTCCCAGGAAGGGATAGTCTCTCCCCTCCCATCAGCCTTTGCCAGCCCCCGGCAGGTCCTGCCTGCTGCCCACAGCCCCTCTCCCCCCATGGTGGGCCCCGCCTGTCACCCGCAGCCCCCCTCCCTCCTAGGCAGGTCCCACCTGCTGCCCGCAGCCCCCCCTTTTCCCCTGGGTGGGTCCCACATGCTGGGGGCTTCGCTCAGCTTTGCTCTAAGGGAAAACACAAGCAGAGATGAATTCTTGGAGGAGCAAGAACTCCTCATTTTCCACTACATGTACCCTCCACTACCTGCACTGTACCTCTGCCCCCACCCACAGCCCACACTGCAACCCCACCACCGCACTGCACCCCTGCTCCCACCAACAGCTCACACTGCAACCCCACCCCCGCACTGCACCCCTGCCCCCACCCACAGCTCACACTGCAACCCCACCCCCGCAATGCACCCCTGCCCCCACCCACAGCTCACACTGCAACCCCACCCCCGCACTGCCCCCTGCCCCCACCCACAGCCCACACTGCAACCCCATCCCCACACTGCACCCTTGACCCCACCCACAACCCACACTGCAACCCCACCCCCGCACTGCACCCCTGCCCCCACCCACAGCCCACACTGCAACCCCAGCCCCGCACTGCACCCCTGCCCCCACCCACAGCCCACACTGCAACCCCACCCCCGCACTGCACCCATGCCCCCACCCACAGCCCACACTGCAACCCCACCCCGCACTGCACTCCTGCCCCCACCCACAGCTCTGCACCCCTGCCCCCACCCACAGCCCACACTGCAACCCCACCCCCGCACTGCACCCCTGCCCCCACCCACAGCTCACACTGCAACCCCATCCCCGCACTGCACCCCTGCTCCCACCCACAGCCCACACTGCAACCCCACCCCAGCACTGCACCCTTACCCCCATCCACAGTCCACACTGCAATTCCCACCCCGTACTGCTCCCCTGCCCCCACCCACAGCTCACACTGCAACACCCCACTGCACCTTTGCCCCCACCCACAGCAACCCCTGGCCCCCTCCCCTCCACCCCTACCTCCACCCACGGCCCCCCACAACCTGTGCTGCAACTCACTCTGCCCCCTCAGCCCCACACTGCCCCTCACCTCCTGTACTGTAACCCCCAGGACTCCTCCCTCCATCTGCCCTGTTCCCCCTCCCAAACCCCTCTTCCCCTGCAGTGCACCCCCTGCCTTTGCACACTGCCCCCCACATTGCCACACTGCCTCGAGGGGGGAGCCATCCCCAATCCCATCCCACATGTCTCCTGCATCCCCCCTTCTTTCCCCTGGGCCCTGCCCTATCTTGGCTCCAGGGGGTGGATGAACCCAGAGACACCTGGTTCATCATTAACTACTTATCTCAGGGTGAGGGATCAGGGCCCCAGAGCAAGAGGCCATGTGGCTCCAGCTGCTGGCAGGGTGCCGACGGGGAGCAGAGCCAGGAGAGCCTCTGGAGACTGATCCGCCAGCAGGGTCGGGAGCCAGACGGGTCACGTCTGGCTGGAGCGAGAACAACGTTTGGTGCGAGCTGCGCAGGGCGACAGCTCCCGTTGGGCCGCGTCCTGCTCTCCGGCCGTAACGCGATCGGCCCGACCAACGAGCCAAGGAAAATCCCCTGGCTGTGAGCCAGCCAGGGCCCCATCCAAGCCGGCCCCTCCAGGGCACCGGCATCCCTGCAGCTGGGGAAACCCCGCTCCAGGTCACCCAGCCAGGCGCCAGCTCTGCAATCCAGCCATAAAGCCCTCGCTTCCCTTTGCAAAGCTGGGTAAATATTTGTCCTGGGCCAGAGTGAGAGGCAGCCAGAGCCAGAGCCCTGCCCACGTGGGTGGGAGCAGGGGGTCCCCTCCCCCCTGCACAGTCTGTAGCCCAGGATCCCAGCTCCCCATGATGGCACTGACTGTGCCAGGAGCTCCCCTCCTGCCCCCCCCCCCCCCCCCGGCCCACGGCTCGGTCCCCCAGCCTTGCACTGATCATTGCTGTGAGACTCAGCACGTCACCCCGGGGGAGTGACAGGATGGATGTGCCCATCACAAGGGCGAGACCAGGACTTTGCACCTCACCTGTCCCCACGCAAAGTGATGCCAGGGCCTGAGCTGGGATCACCCAGTTAAAACCAGGAGGATGCTGGGAACAGGATGGCTGCCATGGAAATGCAGCCGCCTCTGGAGGGGGGTGCGTGGGATGTTTAACAGGGCGCGGTGACAGCAGATGGTCGTTTGGGAAAGGAAGTGGCGAGGAAACACATAGTGGGGGGAAAAGGTGGGGGGGGCACAGGAAACATCTAAGCTGGGAGGGGCCAGCACCCCCCCAGCACAGCCTATCCTGGCAGCGCTGGGGGGCTGGGCTGGCTAGAGGAGCCACCTCCTGTGGCTGGGATTACAGCTCATCTGGGCTCTCCCCTACCAGGGCCACTGACTGTCAGGCCGCTCAGCCTCCCCTGGCTAGGGGTTGGGATAGCCTGGGGCTAATGCCCTCCCCAAACCTGCCCCCAACCCAACCTGATCCCCACCGGGAGCTCCCGGTTGATCCAGCAGGGGGCGCTGTGGGGAGCGGAGCAGGAGCACCTGCTGTGGGGGGAGTTCCCAACTACCCCAGCCCAGCCTCTCCACCAGGGGGCGCTGTGAGACTGGATGGGAATGCATGGCAGATGGCACTGGGATGGGGGCTGGGTGCCATGGCCCCAGGGTGGGGCTGCACTGTAGGGTCCCTGGGTCCAGCCAGCGGAGGGGGCAGGGAGATGGTAGCAGGTTCCCCCCTGCTCAGGTTTCTCCAAGGCAGAAAGTCTCTGACAGGCCCATGGGGGTCGCAGGGGCTCAGTCCCAGGTCAGCTCTGGCCGCAATAGCAGCTTGCAGGCAGGCTCCTGGCCCCACATGGAGCTGACCCAGAGCAAGAACCAGTCCTCAGCTCTCATCTCCATTGCACAGGCAGGCCAGGGCACCCAGCAGAACGGGGCCCGATCCCCCTCGGCACCGCCGCTGAGCTGGGTAACAACCAAAACCGCCTGGCTGGGGAGGGAGGAGGCGGGCCGGGGCTGGGGAGTCTCATGTGGCAGCTTTCAAACCCAGAGGGGGCTGACCTAGGCGACAGGGCACAAACCCTGTGGAGGAGGGAAATTCTCCATGCCCCAGCCCCATGGGATCCCACAATCCTGCCTAGGGTCTCAGGGCATCACCTCTACATAAGTCATCTGATGGACAATAGAGAACCTCAATCCTGACTCACAGCCCCCACATCCCAGCCCTCAGCTCCACCCCCCCGCCTTGCCGGTGCCTCTCAATCATGACCCACAGCCCCCAGCTGTCCTAGCCCTGGGCTCCACACTACAACTCTGCTGGTGCCCCTCAATCCTGACCCGCAGCCCCCTGCTATCCCAGCCCTGGGCTCCCCGACACCCAGCTCTGCTGATGCCCCTCAATCCTGACCCGCAGCCCCCTGCTATCCCAGCCCTGGGCTCCCCCACACCCAGCTCTGCTAATGCCCCATAATCCCGACCCACAGCCCTCCGCTACCCCAGCCCTGGGCTCCCCCACACTCAGCTTTGCTGATGCCCCTCAATTCTGACTCACAGGCCCCTACTATCCCAGCCCTGGGCTCCAACCCCAGCTCTGCCGGTGCCCCTCAATCCTGACCCGCAGCCCCCTGCTACCCTAGCCCTGTGCTCCCCCACACCCAGCTCTGCTGATGCCCCTCTATCCCAACCCACAGGCCCCTGCTATCCCAGCCCGGGGCTCCATCCCTCAGCTCTGCTGGTGTCCCTCAATCCTGACCCACAGGCCCCTGCTATCCCAGCCCTGGGCTCCATCCCCCAGCTCTGCTGGTGCCCCTCAATCCTGACCCGCAGCCCCCTGCTACCCCAGCCCTGGGCTCCCCCACACCCAGCTCTGCTGATGTCCATCAGTAGTTTGACAGGAGACTGTCCAAGGGGAGGAGCACAGCTGACAGCCACTCCGCCCCCCCCCACTGCTGGATTGAACATACTGGCCCCTCCCCATGAGGCAGATGCGCCCCTTACCTGTCTGGTCAAATTCAATAGGGGTGCAGCTGCTGTTGCCCTGGTGCCAGGGGCAGTAGTAGACGGCCCCGCCCTGCGTGACATTGGGCTGGCTTGTGTTGGCCTTGGGAGCTCCGACGAGGATGCTGATACTGCTGGGGAAAGGAGGAGGAAAGGGTCATGAGTCGGAGATGGCAGCTGAGCTGGGCCCCTCTCCCCCAGTCACCCCAGGGTCCCTTCCCAGTTCCCAGGCTGCCCGCAGATGGGCCATGAGCCGCCACTCCAGCGCCCGCCGTGCCCTCCACATGCTCCATGGACATGGCTGGTACAAGGGATTGTGGGAGCTGTCTGCAGAGCGCTGGTGATTGTTCTGCAGATGAGATCACTGTCTGCATGTCTGAGACTCCTGTATCCCCACTGTGAGCCCCCAGGAATTAGCATAACCAAGCTGAGAGCACAGGGGCTGGGGGATGCCCTATCTCTTCCCCTGCTCTCTCAAGGGCTGGGGCTGCCTCACTGGGCTCCAGCTGCAGACCCACTGCATGTCAATGATGTCCCTCTCCTGGGATGCCATCTGCACCACCCACCTTCCCCCCAGGAGACTGATACCGCCTCTCAGCACGGCTATGGTGCCAGTTCCCTGGCCCCAGCGCTGTGGGGGGCATCAGAGCTGCAGTGACCGAGCAGCACTATGGGGGGTCGGAGCTGCACCGCAGCGACCAAGCAGCACTGTAGGGGGCGTCAGAGCAGCGTTGTGGGGGGCATCGGAGCAGCGCTGCAGTGATTCAGCAGCACTGTGGGGGAGTCGGTGCAGCGCCGCAGCGACCGAGCAGCACTGTAGGGGGTGTTAGAGCAGCATTGTGGGGGGCATCGGAGCAGCGCTGCAGTGATTCAGCAGCACTGTGGGGGAGTCGGTGCAGCGCCGCAGCGACCGAGCAGCACTGTAGGGGCATCAGAGATGCACCGCCGGCCGAGCAGTGGTGGTGGTGGGGTGTCAGAGCAGCACTGTAGGAGTGCCTGAGCTGCGCCGCAGTGACCAAACAGCGCTGTGGGGGGTGTTTGAGCTGTGCTGCAGCAGTCGAGCGCGCTGGTGGGGTGTTGGAGCTGCGCTGCAGCAACCGAGCAGCGCTGGGGGGTGTCAGAGCTGCACTGCAGTGACCGAGCAGCGCTGTGGGGGGGGGGGGTGTCAGAGCTGCACCACAGCAACCAAGCAGCACTGTGGGGGGCGTCGGAGCAGCACTGCAGTGATTCAGCAGCGCTGTGAGGGAGTCGGAGCAGCGCCGCAGCAACCGAGCAGCACTGTAGGGGCATCTGAGATGCACTGCCGACCAACCAGTGGGGGGGGGGTGTGTCAGAGCAGCACTGTAGGAGCGTCTGAGCTGCGCCGCAGCAACCGAGCAGCACTGTGAGGGGCGTTGGAGCAGTGCTGTGGCGGGCATCAGAGCTAAGCCGCAGCGACCGAGCAGCACTGGGGGGTGTCAGAGCTGCACCGCAGTGACCAAGCAGTGCTGTGGAGAGTGTTAGAGCAGCACTGTGGGGGGATGTCAGAGCTGCGCAGCAGAGACCAAGCAACACTGTGGGGGGGAGGGTGTTGGAGCTGCGCCGCAGTGACCGAGCAGTGCTGGGGGGTGTCAGAGCTGCACCGCAGCGACCAAGCAGCGCTGGGGGGGGAGGATTGGAACTGTGCTGCAACAACCAGGCAGCGCTGTGGGGGGCATCGGAGCAGCGCTGTGTGGGGGTGTTGGAGCTCCGCCGCAGGGACCAAGTAGTGCTGGGGGTGGGGGTGTCAGAGCTGTGCTGTGGGGGGTTGTCAGAGCTGCGCCGCAGCGACTAAGCAGCGCTGGGGGGGAGGATTGGAGCTGTGCTGCAACAACTAGGCAGCGCTGTGGGGGCATCGGAGCAGCGCTGTGTGGGGGTGTTGGAGCTCCGCCGCAGGGACCAAGTAGTGCCGTGGGGAGGAGTGTTGGAGCTGCGCCGCAGGGATCAAGCAGTGCTGTGGGGGGCTGGTCCTTGGGACACTCCCATGGGAAAGTGACGGGGTTTGTTCATTAAGGAAAAGCAGCAGGAAACAAACAGCCACGGTCTCCGCAAACACTGGCTGCCTGTTCCTGATAAGGCCAGGAGGGCACAGGACCAGAAAGCAGAAGGACCAGAGCTGTTTAAAAAGGGACTTGCTCTTAAGAGAGGGGAGAGAATTGTTGCACCAGAGTAGCACAGGTACTCGCTGGGGTTTGGAGAAGCAAGACCACTGGGGGACAGCAGCATCGACAAGGGCCCAGACTCCTGCTTTGAAACAGGGCTGAACCGCTGCAATGACCAGGTGGCTCGAGGGGTAGGGCGGAAGGGCTCTTGTGAGAAGACGCAGCTCTATCGCCCTCTGCGCACTCCCTCCCCATGGGGCCCCCATGCTCAGCTGCAGGGTCTGCAGCCAACCCTTGTCAGTGCCTGGGACAATGGGCCCTTGTTGTGGGCATCCAGGTGTGCACAGAGCAGTTGCATGGCTGCGATTCACCCGCCGGGACCCAGCCAGGCCTGGGACAGAGCTGAAACCAACCCCAGCCCGCAAGCCCCTGTGAGGCTTGTAAGACACAAAAAGCAGCTGAGGGAGAGCTGCTAGGAAAAGGTGTGTCTGACCAATGGGTGAACACTTGTAAGCCAGAAAGCACAGATCCCAATCCCGTAGGAAAAGGGGCGGGGGAGGTCTCAGTGTTGGGAGTGGGGAACACAGGGTGAGCCCGAGAGGGGAGATGGATTCCTTTCATATGTACAGTCCTGGGGTTGGGAGACATCTCCACAGAGGGCCAGCCAATATGCAGAATGTCCTACATCCTTACTTCACCAGACCCTGCAGTACCAAATCCCCAAAGGTGCGATAGGCTTGAGAACCTGTCCTGAAGGGAACACCAAGGGGAAAGAAAAACCAGTGACTGAACACATGCTAAGGTTCACGAAGGAGCTGGAAGACACAAGGGGTATTGAACAAACCAGCCAGTCTAAACATCTTTGTAAACACCTAACTGCATACCCCCACCGCCTGCGATGAGGTGATGTACCTCAGTTTCCCCTTCCATGCAGCAGACCAGGTTTATTATGGTTTCTCTGCTGTGATAAGCTTCAAGCCTTCTTACAGGTACTAGCAGAAAAGCACCGTTACCATATGGCCTCTTAACACGGGGTGAGTTCTTATTTACCACTCCTAGCATCTGCAAGATCTTTCCCCAAAAATCATGCATATTGCACCCTTTTTCTAAGGTTTGATATCAGTGCCAGTGTTTTTGTCATCAGGTTTAACATTAACAACACATTTTTTTATCATGAGGTCTAACAGTAGCACCAAAGATACTTGTAAACATCCTCTTTCTCAACAGATGCCTGGGTCTGCTCAAAGGCATCAGCTAGAGACGCCATCTCATTCAGTTTTTATACTGTTGTCCCACAGACACTGTTTCACATCATCTTCACATATGCTTAGGAAACGCTCCTGAGCAACAGGGTCAAACTCTTGTTCAAAAATTTCAGCATCTTTTCCTCTCACCCCTTTTCCCATCAGATCTTTCATCCTGTGTATATATTCCCCATTACTCAGACCAGCACCCCTCTGAAGGTTTCTAAATTTCACCCTCTGCATTTCAGAGGTGATCTGAAATTGTTTCAAAACTATTTCTTTGAATCTACAGTAATGTAAAGCATCCTGAATTGGCATTTCATTGACTATATCCAGAGCTTTACCAGTTAACTTTGCAAACAGGGTGGGGATTCTCTTGTCATCAGGAATCTCATGAATTGTGCACAGCCTCTCTAAAGCAGTAAAATATTCTGTGACCTCATCTATCTCTTTGCATGCAGAACACAATTGGTCCCATTTGTCAACTTTTGGAGAGATGCGAATAGTTGGGCTTGGTGGTTTCTTGGTGGGGGGACCCCTAGAACGGTGGGCAGCAGGGGTACCCTGCAGCCCCCAGCTGCTGCAGGCAGCAGGAGCTCTGGCAGCTCCCAGTTGTTGGCAGGGGGCCTCTGGAGCACCGAGCCCCCACGCAGCTGCCCCGCTGCAGGCGGTGTGGGCACCCACAGGTCCCCATTTTGTCACAGATATTTTTAGTGAGTCAGGGATAGGTCACAGCTTCCGTTAAATTTTCTTTATTGCCTGTGACCTGTCTGTGACTTTTACTAAAAATATACATGATAAAATCTTAGCCTTAAGTGTGATGTGTCTGGTACAAAGTCTGCCTTGGGAAGTATCACTGAAACTTGATCCACTGAACATTACTACCTTGTTGGATTGTAATGTGCTAGCATTATATGGGAAGTTATGAGGTTTTGCTATGTGTGTGTTACTGAAATATGTTGTGAGGCTGGGAACACCCGCAGCCGGCCTTTCAATGGCAACAAAGGAGCACCTAGTGAGACTGATTTACAACAGCACCAGCCAGACACGTCTCAGCAGTCCGATAAGGGGAAACACCTCTCCCAATGGCCAGCCCAGACTCCTCAGAGAGGGCCCTTACACCACACCCCACGCCACAGCAAGGATCTTCCTAGCAGCTGGAGGAAAGTTTAAAAGAGGGACAATGACATCATCCCTTGGCCTCCCTCCTCCCCCATCTCAGCATCTGGAAGACAAAGACTTTGAACTGGGGAGATTGGTCCCAGGCTGGGAAGGGAATTCAGCCAGCGTACTGAGACGTGTGAGCTGCCGTAAAATCTCTTAGGGTGAGAGACTGCTTGATTCAAATCTTGCTTAGTCTGTTAAAGTTAGAATTTAGACCGGAGTGGGGAACCTTTATTCTACTGGGGGCCACTGACCCACAGGAAAAATCAGCCGCAGGCCACACGCAGCCCCGTGGGGTGGGGAAAGGAGGCATGGAGGCTCGGGGCTTCCCCTAGGCTCCGGGTTGGGGCCAGAAATGAGAGGTTCAGGGTGTGGGCGGGGGCTCCGGGTTGGGACCGAGGGGTTTGGAATGTGGGAGGGAGCTCAGGACTGGGGAAGGGGGCTGGGGTGCGGGCCCTGGATGGGCTCGTGGTCGGTGCCAGGGCTAAGGCAGGCTCCCCTCATGCCCTGGCCCTGTGCCGCTCCCAGAAGCGGCTATGTTGTAGCCATATGCCTCTGCGCTGTGTGCGCTGACCGCGCCCGCAGGCACCGCCCCTGCACCTCCCATTGGCTATGGTTACCGGCCAATGGGAGCTGCAGGGGTGGCGCCTGTGGGTAGGGGTAGGCAGACACGGACTCTGAGCTTTCTTGATCGCCCCTGCACTTAGTGGCTGCAGGGGCACCCTCGCTTCCACGCAGCAGGGTGAGCTGGCGCTCTCGGCTCCAGCCCCATGTGGGACACTGAAGCTCAGGGCTTCCAGCCCACAGCACGGAGACTTGCCACAGGCCGGATGAAATTAAGCAGAGGGCCAGATGAGGCCCATGGGCCAGAGGTTCCCCATCCCTGATTTAAACTGTGTTTCTAGTTTTATTTCTTAGGTAACCGACTTCGATCTCAATGCCTGCTACTTATAATCACTTCAAATCCGTCTCTCTGTAGTTAATGTCTGTTTTATATTTTACTTAACGGTGTCATTTCGGTTGAAGTGCTCAGGGAATCTCAGCTCAGGTTAACAAGGGCTGTTGCAGATCTACTACCCTTTGTCAGAGTGGCAAATGAATTAATGAGCCTGCACTGTCACAGCAGTGTGAGAGACAGCTCAGGCAGGAGAGTTAAGGGGATACAGCAGTCCCACAGTTCCAGGTTGTACCCCGGGGATCTCACCACAGCCTCCCCATGGGAACTCGTACCAAGAAGCTGCGGGATCCCTTGGGGCAATACCTGCCCCCAGTGCCGACAGGCCAGATAGAGACCATTGTGCTCAGCACAGCAGGAGATGCCAAGCAACCTTCTACATCACCCAGCAGCACATCTCACCCAGCACCAACCTCAGCCCAATATGCACCCCCACCTCCCCAAGGGCTCAGGTGAGGGTGGGAGGAGCTGAGCCACCACTGGTGGGTCAGGGGATGAGGAGATGGGGGTTCAATTCCCGGCTCTGCCTGGCCTCCCTTTGTGACCTCGTGCACGTTACAACCTGGGCCTTGGCTTCTGTCAATAACGCAGAAGAAACAGCCTTCTTGTCTCCTCCCTACTTGTTGTCTCTGTAGACTGTGAACTGTCTGGGGCAGGGATTGTGTCTGTCCATGCAGCATCTGGCACGAAGGGGCCCCGAGCTCAGCTGGGGCTGCTGGGTGCTCCCCTTAGGCAAGCACCTTCTAACCAGAGCCAGGGGAAAGCAAGTCCAGCTTGGCTGGGTCCATGCTGGCCGCGAAAGCCCCAGCGCTGGGGGCTCTGGGCCCATCACCACACAAACAGGGCTGGTGCTGCAGCGGGCTGGCAGCACCTCAGTGGAGCAGGGGCTGGGGGTCCGCCTAATCCCAGGGGGAAGCTACTAGCCAGGAAGGGCCAGTGCCAACTCCCGGGGTGAATGGTTTGGTCTGTAAAAGGCAACTGACTTGCTGCTGGTGAGGGCCTCCCAAAAAACTATTGCCGCCTCCCCCACCTAGGGCACAGAAAAGGGGGTTAAAAGCAACAAGCTTCTGTGTGCAGCAGCGAGTGTCAGGTCAGTCCCTGCGGAGCCGGAGGGCGCCCCACAGGGCAGAGGTGCCATCCAGCCCTTGCAGGGCACCAGGCTTCTCCCTCACTAATGGCCCCAGCCCTGGAGTAAGGGAGGGCACTTCACAAGGAAGAATCTGATTGTGCAAGACCAGAGACACAGTGAGAGTGGGGGCTACTGGTTAGAGATGAAGTCAGGACTCCTGGGTTCTAGCCCTGCTCTGGAGGGTGGGTGGGTCTAGTAGGTTGGAGTCAAGGGAAGTAGGAGCCAGGACTCCTGGGTTCTAGCCCTGACTGACACAGACTCTCCATAGCCTTGGGCACCTCACTGCACCTCAGTTTCTCACCCATGAGCTGGCCCCACCTCTACTAGTCTCTAGCAAGCGGCTGTGTGGCTTAGTTCACAGCTGGTCTGTGCTTTTGGGCCCTTGGGTGCGATGTAATAATAATTATACTGAACGGAAACGGACATGCAGCTCCTGCGCTTTCCGTGCACAATGGGCAGCTAGAGACTTTCAGGCCAAATGAAGCAGCGTGGGCCTCCCCTGGAAAAGTCTGCAAGAACTGGCTGCTCCCTGGAGCACAAAGCAGGCTCCCGGCCGCCGTGCAGTGCTGAGGGCGCAATCAGTGCCCTCGGGAATGCCAAGGCCTGTGTGGATCTGCCCAGCATGGTGGGGAGTCACACAGGCACTCAGAAGATGCAGACACAGCTGCACACCTCCTCCCTCTTCCCCCTAGCTGGGCACCAGGGGAAGCTCCCTGCCTTTGCCAGTCAGGCCCCAGGAGCAGCAGACCCCTCTAGGATCTGGGGGTATGGGGTCCCCCAACGCAGAGGGGACACAGAGGTGGATGGGCAGAGCTCAGGGGGCCATGGCACAGTGGCAATGCCCCATGCAAAATCCCAGCTGCTGGTGGCACACTCCCAGGGCACAGCCTGTCCCCCTTCTCTGGGCCAGACCAGGGCTGCCATGCTGGCTGTGGAGGGGGCATCACTCTGGGTCTCCCCTCCAACCCCACATCAGGCTCTCTCCAGAGCCAGGGTGCAGGGAACGGCTGGGCTCCATCCTGGGAAGCGAGGGAGTCTAGGGGCAGCTGACACCAGCTGCGCCGCTGGATGGGCCGGGGCTGGGAGTCCAGATGCGCAGGGCGCTTGTTGGCGTGGGCTGAGCCGGGAGTTCTCAGCTGGTGGGGAGCTGGGACCTGGCTCCGCTTGAAGTTAAAGGCTGAGCCGGGTGCTGGCAGGAGGGAGAGACGATGTTAGCTGGAGCCGGCCCAGGGCCCTGCAGCTGAGGATACCAGTGGATGGTTCTTTCATCTGGTGCTCCCAGGCCTCTGCCGGCCGCAGGGACCCTGTACGGAGCGAGCCAGGCGGCTACCTGAACACATCAGAACGAGGCCCTGCCCCCGCCCCGCGGCGATGGCACCAGCACCCACACTCTGCTCAGGGTGGTGCAGGGCTGGGCAGTGCTGCTGGCCCCCACAGGCAGAGATCTCGATCCATGTGCCTTGGAGCCCCATTGCCCCTCCCCCTCAGGCTGGGAACCAGGCCGTGGCAGCCTCATGGGCTAAGGAACTGCTTTGAAGCAGACAAAGGTTCGAATCCCAGTGGGTGCGACTCAGTCCTGCCGTCCCCCGAGGCACATGGGATGAGCTGGAGGCCTCAGGGAGCCCCAGAGCTTGGCCTGTTCACACCCGATGTGGATGAGGAGTGCTCTGGCACATAGGCGCCGACTCTGTGGGTTCTGCAGGACTGGAGCACCCACGAGGAAAAATTGGTGGGTGCTCTACACCCACCGGCAGCGAAGCACCCCGACCGCCGCCCCAGCTCACCTCACCTCTGCCTCCTCCCTGGAGCACGCCGCGTCCCTGCTTCTCCGCCCAGCGCTTGCTGCCGCAAAACAGCTGTATCGTGGCGTAACAAGGTGAGGGAGGGAGGGGGGAAGAGCGGGAATGCAGCATGCTCGGGGAGGAGGCGGGGAAGAGGCAGGGCCGGGGTGCGGATTTGGGGAAGGAGTCCAATAGGGGCAGGGAGGGGGCAGAGGTGGGACAGGGACTTTGGGGAAGGCATCACCCTGGGCAGACAGCTCCCCCACTGCTCCCACAACGGGTCACGGGGCTGGCAGGGAGACCAGGCCACAGCGGACTGAGCCTTCCTGGGCATGCTGCAAACAGGACCCTCAGCCCCTGGAGAACAGCTCCCGTCCACAGCAGCTAACCAGGCCCAGCCCACCCCAGCCACTCTCCCCTGTGTCCCTGCCACATGCTGCACCCTCAGCTAGTCCCTCCAAGACAGGGCAGGGCCCAGCAGAGCTCCTGGCAGCACTCGGACCACAGGCCCTGCCACGCCCTCCTGTGCTTTACATGGGTCCCTCCCGCACGGAGCCAAGGCAGGTAGCGCAGGAGCTGGTCAGTCTGCCAACAGGGATCCCGCCCCATGACAGAGTTCCTGTGCTGGCTACGAAAATACAGCCCTGCCAATGCCCTTCAGTCCTAACCCCCCCAGCCTCCAGATCAGGGCCTCACGCAGTAACCAGGAAGCAGCAAATTGAGGTGATGCACGTAGAGAACGTTTGTCACCCAAGGAGCGAAAGGGACGTGCCCAAGTCTGCACACACGCTGCCTGGCATTGCTATCAGCACCGGGGTTATGGTGCCAAGGGCTGCACAGACAGTCCCTGCCCGAGGGTTTGCAATGCACAGGGCAGACAGGGTACAGCAGGATTGAGACAGATGGGGGTTTGGGGAGCCGGGGGAGAGACAACAGGTGACAAAATGAACCAAAGCTGAGAAGGGAAGGGGAGGGGCCTCTGTTGCCTTTCCTGGCCCAGGATGCCACAAGTCCACCCAGGCGCCAGCCCTACCAGCTCTGCAGGTCCCGGGGGGAATTGGACCTGGACGGAGACCCACCCCCCTCAGAGTAAAACCCTCTCAAAGAGCAGCCAGAGGCCCCCAGCAGTGGCTTTGGGGAAGTTACAGAGGGCGACCCACGGGCGCCAGAACCTTTGTGGCAGTGTGTTGGGGGACGCAGCCCCTCCTGCCCCGCAGCCTGCGGCGGGCTCAGCCCAGCTGTCCCAGGGTGGCTGCAGGCAGCACAGCGGCTCTAGAACCCGGCTCGGGACAGGCAGGGGTTGGGGAGCCTGTCCCCCCACTCTCCCCCAGCCAGGGGAGCTGGGCTGAGCCTCCCTGACTGGGAAAGGAGGGGAAGGCCCCGGAGGCCTGGCCAAGGCAGGAGCTCCAGCAGAGCAGAGGCTGGGCACAGCAAGGGGGCGGGGGCAGGGGGGCTAGGCCATCAAAGGCCTGGACTGAGCCCTCCGCATGTCTCTGAAGGGGGAGGGGGCACCTGTTGTTTCTTTCCCTGGAGCCCCCTCCCCCGCCCCCGGGAATGAGCTAGCCTGGAGAACAAAGGCAGCCCAAGCTCTTGCTGGCCCCCACATCCTCACTCCAGGGGCTGGTGGGAGAGAGGCAGGCCAAGGGGATGGGGACGTGGGAAGGGGCAAGAGGCAGGATCCCTGAACTGGGAGGTATGGGCACCATGGGGGTGAGAGACAGAGCTGCCCCCCAGCACCCACAGATGGGGGGGTCGGGGGCTCAGGCCCAGATTGTGCAGCACCTTTGGGTTTGGGGAGCAGAGTTCCAGGGCCTGGACCCTACAGCCGACCCATGGGCGCCAGGCTGGGCTCCCGTGCTGCAGCCTGGGGGGTGGGGGGGATGTTACACCCCCCATCTGGACTCTTACCCAGGCCCGCTTGTCTCTGCCCACCAGCTCATGTCCCCTGCTAACAAGCAGCACGTCCAGGGGCGGCTCCAGGCACCAGCACAGCAAGCGCGTGCCTGGGGCATGCCTAGAGCGGCAAACCGCAGGGGGTGGCAGTCTGGCAGCCTTTGGCGGCGTTTCTGCAGGAGGTCTGCCAGTCCCGCGGTTTCAGTGGCAATTCAGCAGCGGGTACGCCATAGGCATGAGACCAGCAGATCACTTGCAGAACCGCCACCAAATCTGCATGACCGGGGCAGACCTCCCACAGAAACGCCGCCAAAGGCTCCCTGACTGCCGTGCTTGGAGCAGCAAAAACCACAGAGCCGCCCCTGGGCATGTCCTCACCATGGGGCTCTACAGGGGCCCAGGACTGCCCCACAGCCCAAACCAAGCCCAGGATCCAGGCTTCAGCCGCCTGGAATGGGACTCACCAGAACCAGGCTCTGCCCATGCTGACACACGGGGAGCCCCAGCCCAACCAGACCCAGCACCCTGGGAGGCGCCTGTCACGGAGACTGAGATCCCAGCTTAAAGGAGATCCAGGACCAGAACCATGGTTCTGCTTTGGGCCTGATCTCCCATTTGTGGAGAGGAGAGAGAGGGAAGTGAGGTCTGGTGGGCTAGTGCAGGATGGTGGGGGCGGGTGTTAGGACTCCTGGGTTCTGATCCTGACTCTTGACACGGAATCACTCATAGCCTGGGAAAGTCCCTGCCACTCCCTGCCTCAGTTTCCCCTCCGAAGTAGGGCTGATAACCCTCACCCTCCCCTTCCCTGATGGGCTGGAGGATTCATGAGAGCTGGAAGATCAATGTGAACACAAGACACACCAGACACCCTCAGAGCATCATGGCAACCCTGCACACATCTCTCCTGTCAGGCAGCCCCTGTTGGGTGGGGCTACTACCCCAACTTCCTTGCCAGACTATTTATCAGACCAGCTGGCCTCTCTGCCTCTTCCACTGCTCCAAGTCCTACCGCCTATTAGCCCATTCATGCCCAGGCACAGATCCCCTCCCCTCCCCAGCAGCACTGGGGAAATATCTACATCTACACAAAGCTGGCAGGAAGGGACCAGAGAATGCTTCATGGATTGGCAACAGCGCTCAGGGGTGCCAGCAGCTCAGCAGAGGGTGGAAAGCCCCAGAGGGCAAATGACCAGCCAAGCCCTGGGCAGAGGGTCCGGATCCCATGTGGGGCAGCTTAGACCAGCTGGGCCATGGGAGCAGCATGTTGAATAGTGGGACCCTAGACAGCGCCCAGCCTGACCCCAGAACAGACCCTACATCAGGCCTGCACAACTCGTAAAGTGGCGAGGGCCATATTACTGCAAAGAAAACAGCTGAGGGCCGAACCTCCCCAGCCCTGCTAAGCCCCCTCAAACACATCTCCCCCAGCACCGCCCACCCCGCGGAAACAAACCCTACTTCCCCAGCGCTGCCCCACCGAAACAGCGGTATTGAACCTTGGTAATAAGTTATTGCGGGCCCCTAAGGTAGTATAATTAAGGTAAAAGAAAAATGTCTTTTTGCTAAAAGTAGAATAAGATCTTCCCCCCCCCTTTGTAATCAATGGCCCTGTTGAATGACTGAGTGTGACTGAGGAAGGCGTGGAAGGCAGCACCTCCAGGCACCCCTTGGAGAGGGGATGGGAGCCAGACCAGATCAGTAGAACAGGTCAGCCACTGACCCTCGCTCGCCTCCTCACCCCCCACCACTGCCCACCTGCCTCTTCAGCCCCCCTCCCTCACTCACCACTTGCCTACTCACTCCCCGTGAGCCCACACGGGCAGCATGTTGTGCAGGCCTGCCTTACATACACACCCACCCCCTAGAACACAGGGAGGGTTGAGACCCCAGAGAGCTCCTGTGTGACGTCCCCCTGACATCCCCCACCTCCAATCTTCCAGGGAGGTGAGCTTCCCAGGGACTGAGGCAGCATTGGGAGCTGGTGTTGGCTCATTCAGCCTCAGGGTTGTGGCTGTCAGCCCCCCGCCCCGCACCCTGCCTCCACCTCCACTCTTTGGGTGTGCCCAGTGGGGTGGGCTCCTGACCCATGGCCGCTGGGCTTTGCTGTGCGGAGCAGGCTGTGATATCTAGGGATGGGCCTGCTGATCCCGGCATGTGGGGGTGGAAAGAGCTGACCAGGATGCAGCCATCAGGGCCTTGCCTGGGTTTAGGAAAAGTCTGGCTTGTAGCGCTCGGGTGTGCCTGTGTGTGCCACTGCCCCTCGCTGCCTGGCGTGGCACCGCTCACCCTGACTCCATCCTAGGGTGGGATTCTCCCTTAGTCCAGCTCTCGGGACTGGGACTTTCAGAGCAGGGGGATCCTGATTCTCTCCTTGCTGCCCACAGGAATCGCCGAGCGGCCAGGACTGCCCATGGCACGGGTCCCCAGTGCAATCCCTTTCCTGTCTGTCTCTCCCTCTTCCCGTCTCTGTGCACTCTGGCTGGCAGCAGAAGCCGCGCAGTGAGTCAGGCTGTTGCCGGAGCCCTGGCTCCCAGCCGGCCCATACCATGGAGCAAGAGCACTGTGTGAGCGAATGCTGCTTTCCCAGGAGAATCCCAGCCCGGATGCCGCACAGCCTCTGCTCTGAGTCAGCTGACCCAGTCCCCAGCTGGGACCTTGTGGGTTACCAGCTGAGCGTAATCCCAACCCTTCTTCCACAGGGGCTGGCAGACTGACCTGCTCTCCCCATCTGCAGGGGCCAGCAGGTAAACCCACTGTCCAGAGGCATATTGTGCTGGGGAGGAGCAGGCTGCCATCAGCTGGGCACCATGCAGGGCAGCAAGGCATGCTGGGAATGATGCCAGAGTATCCACCCTGCCTGGGAGAGAGCAGAGAGGCCAGCACTGGCTATGGGGGCTCTATGGTCCATGGAGAGAGACAGGGGCTCTCCAGCCAGGAGCTGAGGGGCTGTGAGTGATTCAGAATAGGCTCTGCTGGGGTGTAATGGTCAGTCAGGAAGTGCCCCCCACGTGGGAGGGGGTGCGAACACCAGAGCAGAGATTGGCTGAGCTCCCGGCTGAGCTGCTCTGGGTTGGAAGATCAAGGAGAGCCCCCACCCTGCCTGCAGCTGGGTCCTGCACCCGCCTTTTCTGCCTGGGGGGGGTCCCAGACCCTGCCTCCCTCTCCCTGCAGGAGCCTGGACAAGGGCCCCGTTTCTGGGCTGCCTAGGGGGCCCGAAAGCGAGAGGCTCTGGGAGCTCAGTGTACTGAGTTTAGCAAAGAGAAGGTTCAGGGCTGACGGTCCCGGTCTCTACAATGGCCTCTGCAGTCTGGCAGAGAAAGTCTAACGCACGGCAGTGCCTGGCCGCTGAAGCCAGATCAGCTCAGACTGGCAATAAAGTGTGAATGGTGGATTCTCCATCACTGGCCATTTTAAATCGTTTGGACTAGCTCAAGCAGGAGCTAGGCCCGCACAGTCCTGCAGCCTGTGCTGTGCAGGTCAGGCTGGACGGCCACATGGATTATGAAATCTGACTGGCATGGACTGGCCCATGGCCAGGCAGAGCTCTTGGGCAATCAGCTAATGGCTTATTTATGGTTGTGTATTTAACCCTTTGGTGCCCAGAGCTGTGCTAAGTGGGCAGCCCCTTTCTGTAGCAGGGAGCTGTGGGCTAACCCCCCCCCACCCCGGCATAGCCAGCTGATGCCCCCCCATTCCAAGGGGGCAGGGTGCGTTGCTTGCTGCCACCACCCCCAGGGAATACAGGAAGGACAGCAAGGTTGGGAGGCCACAATGTCACTGCACTGGGCAGTACCATTATCCCCCATAATAGATGAGGAAACTGAGGCACGGGGTGGGGTCACTGGCAGAGCAGGGGACAGAACCAAGGAGTTCTGCCTCCTAGCCAATCCAGCAGACCAACCTTGTGAAATCTGTTCCCTGCTGTCAGGAGCACTAATGTCTGCTGCAGCCAAGCCCGACAAGGCCTCTTCTTGGGATCCCCACGCAGAGACCCTCCCCTGGCAGAGCTGCTGGGACCTAACAGAGCTGGTTGCTGCTTTCTGCAGCGAGCTCTAGTTAGAGCAAAGCAGGACTGGGAACCAGGACTCCTGGGTTCTGCTCCCAGCTCTGGCACTGCCTTGCTGGGTAACCCTGAACAAGTCCCTTCCCAGCTCTGTGATTCACTTTCCTCTTCTGTTAAGTGGGACAATTACCCAGGGCTGTGAAGCAGAAATGCTACCAGAGACCTCTCCCCTCTCTGGAAACCAGCGCCCGGGACAGAGCATCCCCTTGCCAGTCGCTTCCAGCCCCACACCCTCCCCCAGACCTAGTGCCACGGGCAGCTTCTGGCAGCCCCTTCAACAGGAGGAGGGGAAAATAGCGAGCCAGGTGAAAGTTCTGCCTCCCCTGTATCAGGCGGTGCCCAGATCAGCGCTGCGTAAGGGACCAGGACGTCCAGGCCAGGAAAGAGATGACGTGTTGAGCGAGGAAAGGAAATCAGTGACATTTGTGAGGTTTCATTACAGGATGCACCAATTTGGCTGTAAGGGGGTTGGGAAACAGTGGCACTGCGTACAAAGAGGGTGGAGAATTGGCTGCACCGGACATGGGACCCACCCAAAAAAAAAAATCACAGAACCCTGGAATCCACAAACCAGACCTCAGGATGACAACGCGCTTGCCACCCAAGGCGCATCAGCCAGGAGGAATTGAGCCTCACAATCAGCCAGCCCCCTACCTCAGCCAGTACCAATAGCCCCACAGCACAGAGGAGGAAAACATGCCCAGAAGAATGATTTACACAGGGAGTTAGGAGCTGAGCTGGGGACAGAACCCTGGCATCCTGACTCCCAGGCCCCCTGCTCTAACCTACCCACTAGATCCCATTCCCTCCCCTCCTCAAAGCCAGAACCAAAACCCAAACCAAAACCCAGATATCCTGACCCCCCGCCCCCTGCTCTAACCCACTAGACACACACTCACCCCGAGCCAGAAACAAACCCAGGAGTCCTGAGTCCCAGCCCCCTGCTCTAACCCACTAGACACCACTCCCAGCCCCCCTGCTCTAATCTACCTGCTAGACCCCACTCCACCCAGACGCAGAAACAAACCCAGGAGTCCTGACTCCCAGCCCACTGTACTTTTAGCTACCAGATCATGTGCTCCTAAGGAACCAAGCACCGTCTCTGGGAATGATCAGAGATGGATGTGATTTTATCCTGTGAGTGTTGGCTGTTTCAGAGCTGGGGTGTTGGATTGGGCCCTCTGACCCCATGAGCAGACGGGGAGTTAGGTGCACAGCAGCCTGCAAATTCAGGTCATGCTGGGGGCTGCTCTCTCATCGCAGAATGCTGGGACAAGGCCCAAAAGGAACCCACCCAGAACCATTCTAATGCAGCCACCTCTGGAGCAGAGCACAATAGCCAGCACACCTGCCAGCCACTGGGCAGGGATTTCGGCTGAAGACAATGGGGGCTAGACTGCTACTCGCCCCGACAGCACCCCGAGGTCTGCGCCTGGTGTCCCAACATGCCCCATCCCAGTAATCGCACTGTGGGTTCCAAGCAGTTTGCTTGGCAGCTGAGAAGGTTAACACTACGCAAGAGGGGAAGTGGCTCTTACAGCCCCAGCCCCTGCTACAGGGGATGAGCCACCAGGGCAGGGCTGGACAGGGCAGATCCTCAGGCCAATCAGCCCAGTGAAACCAGGGGCTGGAGGCACTTTCCTGGCCAATAGATGGTGTGGGGGGAAGGGGACAGGGTGGTTAAGCCAATAGGATCAAATGGCAACAACTGCCTTTTTGGGGAGGGGGATTGGGCTTTACCCTCTCAGCTGCCCCTTGGCTCATGCATGCTGGGGCTTTAACAAGCTCAGCCTGACCGGTGCTGGGAGCTCCTGGAGTCAGAGCAAGTAGAAACCATGAATGGAACAGAGCACACTCACAAGGGGCATCTCCACAAGAAACCTCCCTGGGTTGGCTGCCTGCCACAGGCCACGGGACACAGTTCTCCCCAACTCCACCCTCCCCACTGGATCAGAGCCACCAGGCCCCACACCCACTCAGCACCACCAGGGCAGAAAAGAAAGGGGCTTTGATAAGTGGTATTCCCAGGAGCAGCATCTTCGAAGCAGGACTCCTGGGTTCTATCCCCAGTTCTGGGAGGGGAGTGTGGTCTGGGGGTTAGAGCAGGGGCCTGGGAGCCAGGACTCCTAGGTTCTCTCCCCAGCTCTAGGAGGGGAGTGGGGTCTCAGGGTTGAAGCAGCAGAGCTGTGAGGCAGGACTCCTGGGTTCTGTTCTTGTCTCTGGAGGAGGACAGGTCTATCCCCTGTCTAGTGGGGCTGGGAGCCAGGACGCCTGGGTTCTAGTCAGAGCTGACTGGCGTTGAGAAGAACTGACTAAGGGCTTGTCTACAGTGGCAACATTAAGCACACCAGTGCTTTAACGTGACTTGTGTAGGAGTCTCCCAGCGCTCTAAAAAACCCATCTCTACGAGGGGCATAGCTCCCAGCACTGGTGTACCATCTACAATGGCATGTTACAGCGCTGAAACTTGCAGTGCTCAGGGGGGTGTTTTTTCACACCCCTGAGCAACAAAGTAGCAGCGCCGTAAAGTGCCAGTGTAGACAAACCCTAACACCCTTAACCTGGGAACACTGCTCTGGCTGTGGCTCACCCCACAGGGCTAGGTGTCAAGACACCCAGTGTCACCCACTCCCCTGGGCCCTGATTACACAGCACCATGAACCGGAGCCGACTGAGCTCTGGAACAGGGCCACCCAGAGGATTCAGGGGGCCTCGGGCAAGGCAGTTTCAGGGGCCCCTTCCATTAAAAAAAAGTTGCAATACCATAGAATACTATATTATTGTGGGGGGCCCTTTGGGGCCTGGGGAAAATTGCCCCACTTGCCCCCCTCCCCGGCAGTCCTGCTCTGGAGGGGTCCTGCCTTCAACCCTGCCACGTTCACTGGCAGGAGGGCCCCGATCCCCGGCACCTTCAGCCCTTGGTTGCTTCCTCCGCACGCAACCCAGCAGGACCTCAGGGGAGACAGATTCGCCCCCACTCTGATGGGCGTGGACCACGGGCCAGCTCAGGAGGGGGATGGG
Source organism: Gopherus flavomarginatus (assembly GCF_025201925.1). Taxonomy (NCBI): domain Eukaryota; kingdom Metazoa; phylum Chordata; order Testudines; family Testudinidae; genus Gopherus; species Gopherus flavomarginatus. The sequence continues at coordinate 19,994,086 of NC_066632.1, read as the reverse complement.
GAAATGCAGGGGCGGTTCAGCCCTGGTCCGGGAGACGCCACCTCCAGCCCCCCATCGCTCCGTGTTAGCAGCTAGGCCAGGGACTTCAGCCCCCCAGTGTTCGCAGCTCCTATGCCCCCCTCGGGGCTGCCACGTGGGGGGGGGGGGCACGAATGACCTCCCCAGCCCAACCATGTTCCGCCCAGCTGCCCTCTCCCAGGGAGCCCCCCCGCATACACACACACACACACACCGGTCCCTGCGCCTCCAGCGCTGGAATTCCGCCTGCTCCGAGTTACAAGGGAAGGAGCCGATCCCCAGCTCCGATTACAGGAAACGCTCCGTTCCCAGCCTGTTTTGTGCGGGGCCGAGGGGCGGGGGATCCCACCGGAGCGCGGGGCTCGGGCTGCAGCGTCGCCCACCCGGCCCCGGGCCCCCACGCGCGCCCTTCTCGTGGGGGGATCCCGCGAACGGGATCGGGCCCGGGAGCGCGAGGAATGCAGGCGGGGAGCTCGGGGGGACCAAAGCGCCGCGGCCGGGGCTCCAAGGAACTAGCCGGGACCGGACGGGTAACGGTGCAAACAGCGCCGGAGCCGCGTGTCCAGACCGGCGGAAAGAGGCGGGGTCCCGCCGAGGGGACTGGGAGCAGAGCCCGGAAAGTCAGAGCTGGGCTAAGAGCAAACGTCCCCCCTCCAACACACACGGGGGCAACAGGGGGCCGTGACCCCCCATATACCCCGCCCACAGGGGGCCGCGAAGCCCCCATTCCCCCCCCCCGGCGCTAACAGGGGGCCGCGAACACCCCCGCCCCGGAGCTAACAGGGGGCCGCGATCCCCCCACTCCCACCCGCCCCGGCGCTAACAGGGGGCCGCGATCCCCCCACTCCCACCCGCCCCGGCGCTAATAGGGGGCCGTGACACCCACCCCCCCATATCCCCCGCCCACAGGGGGCCGCGAACACCCCCCTCTCCCCCGACCCTTTGATACAATTTGTTCTTCAACAAGGTGCCAAGACTCTGAAGCCCGGGGCTGGGGGGCGGCCCCGCCGCTCGCTCACCTCTGGGGCTCCGGGAGGTAGAAATCCACGGCGAAGCCGAAGAGGCTGCCCGGGGCTCCGCGGAACAGCGCCGGCTCGGCCACGTCCAGGTTGAAGGCGCGGGCGGGCGGCAGGGCGAGCAGCAGCAGCGGCAGCAGGGTCCCGGGGGGCGGCATGGCGGAGCCCGGCGCGCTGGCTGCCCCGCTCCCGACGCGCAGGCAGGACCTTGCGGGAGCAGGGCTCCGAGACCCCTCCTGGAAGCGCCCGCAGGGTGTTTCCACCCCCCCACAAAGGGAGGAGTCACCAGCCGCGGCTGCGCCCACCCCCTGCCTGCGGGGTGGATCTCGCGGAGCGAAGATGGGGCGGTTTTGGAGAACACGACACCGCTGGCGCGGGCCGGGCCGGGGGCAAGCCCGAGACCCCGGCGATGGGCCGGGGAGGGTCAGAGCGGCGGGCCCGGCTTCGGGCTCTTGAGTTCAGCAATAGCGGGCTTCTATGCAAGAGACAAAAGGGGGAACTCACACTCCTGGGGAACAGCAGCCCCCCCCCCCCAGTGAGCAAGAACCTGCCCCCCCTGCCCCAAGGAAGCGTGTCTGGGACTGGGGGTGGTTCTGCAGCTAGCTGGGCCCCTCCCAGGGCTGCTCCCTGGAAAGGCCCTTTGCAGAAGGCAGGAAGAGGCTGGCAGGAGGCAGAGAGGAGGAAAAGCCCCTTGACTTTATCCCTGGTGGCTCCCCTGGGGTCATTATCCTATGTCACAGACAGGGAAACTGAGGCCCTGCACGGGGCTCGATTCTCGGCTCTGCCACAGCCTCCCGGGTACCTGAGGAAGAGCTCTGGGTAGCTCAGAGGCTGGCCCCTGGCCTCAGCAGAAGTGGGTCCAACAAAAGCAATTACGTGCCCCACCCTCTCTCTCATCCTGGGACCAGCCTGCTACAGCAACATTGCAGACAACAGCCTCCTGTGTGCGCTGGGCAGGCCACTGCATTTCTCTGGGCCTCAGTTCCCAGCTGTAGTGTGGGGCTAAGGATCTGCCCCAGCCAGGTTTGGGGCGATGCCCAGGGACAGCTGCAGCGTGGGGGCCACTTACACACCCACCACTGCACGCATCAGAAGTAGGGTAGAGGCCAGGTCTCTTGGCTCCCAGCCCAGTGGCCTCTCTAACTTGCCAGCCCCCCTGGAATGGCCACTGGGGGCACGTCCTAGCGGCTTCGGCCCGGCTGAGCTCATGGAAAGAGGTGACCCTGCAATGTGCAAAACATTTGCTTAGGCAAAAGCCTTGGAAATCTCACACAATATCCCAGTACAGGAGGCCAGGGTGAGAAACGCCCTGAGGCCAGCGCTCGCCAGGCCTCCACCACCCCATTAGCTTTCCACTGACATCCCACTCCAGCCGCCCTGAGTCAGTGTGGGGCAGGGAGCCCAGCCCTCCAGCCCCTGCCTCCCCCCCAGGCTTCCCCACTGGCACAAACAACAATTAGCCCTCACAGCCAGGGAAGGAGGGTGTGAAACAGGGAGGAGAACAAAGTGGGAGACATGCAAAAGTTAATGTCAGTGATTGCTTGAATTCTCAACAATAGGAGCTGGGAACAGAACCCAGGAGTCCTGGTGTTCCACCCGCCCTGCTGGACCCCACACCTCTCCCATAACTGGGACAAGAACCCAAGAGTCAGTTCCTGCTGTGTTATTGTTGGGCCACTTGTGGAGGCACAGGTGTGGTACTGCAGGATTGTTTTTGTACAGATGGGTGTGTTATCACAGGGTCACTTGTACACACACTGGTGTGTTATTGTAGGGTTGTTCATGCTGGCTCAGTCCAGATGAATTCAGCAGCTGCAGCCTGTCCTGCCCTCACTTGGTTCCCATTAACAAGGAGCAAAGGCAGGAGCCTGGGAGGGGCTGAATGGAAGGGAATTCCTCACCCAGGGGCCCATGATGGCTTGTCCCAGGGGATATGGAGGGGAGGGAAAGGACCCTGGGAGGGATCAGGGGAGCTGGCTGGGTGAAAAATGAGCCCAAACGCTGGGGCTACTGGAAGCTGCCCTGATTTGCACCCACAACCCAGAGCAGGCACCCCAGGCTTTCCGGGTGCGCCCCAAAGTCCCACCGAGCCGGGGAGGCAGAGGCAGCAGGGCTGAACCATGCCCGCAGCAGAGCTGCTTTTGTGCTATTTCCTGCCCCTCGGAAACAGGAAGTGCCAGAAATCTAGTGCTAGAAGTCATTTCCCCATGGCTTCCCGGCTGGCGGGTGAGCCCCACCTCTGGACTCCCCCAGAACAGCCAGTGGGCTGGAATGTCTCCACTCACAGCACAGTGGTGATATCGGCTGCAGGGAAATTCCAGGGGAATCCAGTCGGTTCTGAGTTAGAAGAAGGGAAATGGCACAGGCACCCAACCTGACACCTCCAATCCCCACAAGCAACCTACAATAACAGCCCAGCACTCAGGGCCCCAGTGCACACAGGCAACCCTACAATAACAACCCAGCATGCAGAGCCCCAGTGCACACAGGCAACCCTACAATAACAACCCAGCACGCAGGGCCCAGTGCACACAGGCAACCCTACAAATAACAACCCAGCACGCAGGGCCCAGTGCACAAAGGGGACCCTACAATAACAACCCAGCATGAAGAGCCCCAGTACACACAGGCAACCCTACAATAACAGCCCAGCACGCAGGGCCCTAGTGCACACAGGGGACCCTACAATAACAACTCAGCACGCAGGCCCCTAGTGCACACAGGAGACCCTACAATAACAGCCCAGCACGCAGGGCCCTAGTGCACACAGGGGACCCTACAATAACAACCCAGCATGCAGGGCCCCAGTGCATACAGGCGACCCTACAATAACAACCCAGCACGCAGGGCCCCAGTGCACACAGGTGACCCTCCAATAACAACCCATCATGCAAGGGCCCCAGTGCACACAGGAGACCCTACAATAACAACTCAGCATGCAGGGCTCCAGTGTACACAGGTGACCCTACAATAACAACCCAGCATGCAGGGCCCCAGTGCACACAGGCGACGCTACAATAACAACCCAGCATGCAAGGGCCCCAGTGCACACAGGAGACCCTGCACTAACAAATCAGGGTGCCAGCCCCTTTGGCAAGCTGCACCAAGGGAGGTGCCATGAACACAGTCAGGCAGTGACAGGCGGGGGCGCTCACTGCACTATGGGCTAGGAAGGTGGGGCTGGTCAGTGCCACGCCCCAGGTGGGAACCTGTCTGAGGCACAGGCCAAATCCCAGACCCTGCTGGGGTGTGGTCTGGTGGGCCTGGGGAGCGGAGGGGCCATGCAATGAGGGTGTCCAGGTCAAGAGAGAGGTGGAGCTGTAGTGCCCTCTCCCCGCCTCATGCCCATCTGTTTCTCCTCTGCGGGCGCTGAGCCCTCCTACCCCAGCCAGGCACACACGCAGGCAGGCAGGCAGCCGACACAGGGGCATGACCCATTCCTACATCCCCACTGCATCATAAATAGCCATGGGGCATCCAGGGGTATATAATGGGTGGGGGTACAGGGGGAGTGGAACAATTTGTACAGTGTGGGGGCTGAGAGCTATTGAACCAACTGTATATCCTGTATAGGATGGAAAACATTTCAAGCCAGGGGGTGCAGCAATCCCCCCCCAGCACCCCTAGTTCGAGCACCTATGTGGGGAGACATGTTGGGGCCCCGCCTGGGCCTGGCACAGGGATCCCTGCAGAATCTGGGCCCTGGTCACAAGCAGGGGACAGCTGATGAGGTTTTGAACCTTCTGGCAGCAGAACCAGCCTTTTGGCCCATTTTCCGGGGGCACATTCAACCCTAGCACAGACAGCAGGGCAAATGGTGAGGGGTGTGCTGGGAAGGGGCAGCATCAGGAAGGGGGAGGGGCACAGGGCTTTCAGGTGGGGGAGAGGCAAGGGAGCAGGGGGCTCTCAGGTGGGGGAGGGGGCTCAAGTGGGGGGATGGGCATAGGGCTCTCAGGTGGCAGAGGGGAGGGGCAATGGGGGCTCTCAGGTGGAGGAGGGGCAGGGGGCACCCAGTTGCAGGGCAGGCTGCCAGCTGCAGGGCTTTTCCTGTCATGGCTGGATCCTCTCTGGGATGGCCCCTGTTTGGGGGAGGGAGGATTGAATTGGAAAAGTGATTCAATTGGGAGAGGGCTGTACCCCTTCCCCCATTCACCTCCCCCCATTCACCCCATGCAGCAGCTGCCCCAGTGGGAGGGGCGGGAACCAGCTCACCCAGAATTGGGGGCAAAACCACCTCAAAAGCCACTGCCTCCATCCCTGCCCCGGGTCTCCCCCGGCATCAGTCATCCCTTACCCCTCTGACCGTTGCCTCCATCCCTCTCCTCCCCCAGTTCATCCTTCCATCATGTCTGCATCCCGCCCATCCTGCCTCTCCCCCTCCCGCCCCCCAATGACCAGGGCTGACACAGACACACGGGTCTCCCCCCACCCCCACATGGGAAGTTGCTCAGCATTACTATGTGCCGTGGGAGATGAGTGTTCATCTCTCTGTCTGAGCATGGGCTGGCCCCAGGGGACACACAGCCCAGCAGGGAGCGGGGGGCTGGGAATCCCTTGGAGAGGCTGTGCTGTGCCAATGGACCCAAGAGGTTCCCCCTGCAGCAGCTGCCAGTGAAAATCAACCTGGCATCAGCATCAGGGTGGCACGGAGCCCGCCGGGCAGCAATGCCAATGTGGGGGGCGAGCACTGGAGCAGAGAGAAACCTCCAGGCCAGGGTCCCCGTCAGGAGGGACAGACCCCACCCAGCCCGTCCGTCACTCTGTCTGTCTGTGTTTTGCCATCCGGTGAAGAAGATGCTGATTCCCTTTTATCTGCCTTGCTCCCTCACAGCCTATTTCGACTGGCTGCTCAGTCAGCTGGCACCATGCAGGAGGCAGGCAGGCTGTGGCACCCGTGGGTTATGAGATGGCAGTGCCATGGGCACAGCAGGAAACATCTCTGTTTCACGTGTATCCCTCGGCAACCAGCAATAGCAGGCAAGTCGGGAGTGGCCCACGTGTGTCTGTGCATCTGTCTCTGTGTGTGTGTGTTGGTGCCATCACTATTTCACAGCTAGAAATGACTCAGACTGCCATGTCTTAGGGGGTCCCCCCCCCCAGCTTTGCCAATGCCCCAGGGAGCTCAGCTCTATAGGATGCCACAGAGTCAGTCATGTAGGGTGACCAGGTGTCCCGATTTTATAGGGACAGTCCCGATATTTGGGGCTTTTTCTTCTATAGGCTCCTATTACTCCCCACCCCCGTACCGATTTTTCACACTTGCTGTCTGGTCACCCTACAGACATGGCACCTGGCACGCAGAGCAATGGTGTCAAAGCTGGTGCACAAGGGGTTAAAAGGGCTGGGGGGGGCATGGCCTGGGCTCCCCTCTGCTGGGGTGTTACTGAGGGTTGCTATGGCAGCAGGCGCCTGCTCAGGGACACATGACTGGTGTCAGCCCAGTTCTGTGGGTAACGAGGACTTGGCCTCAGGGCAAAGGCCAGAAGTGGGAAGGGCTCAGCTCCCTGGAGGGTGAGGGGGAAAGACCCTATAGTAAATAAAACTGCCCCTGTCCTGGCCCGGATGGGCCCAGCCAGGGAGACTCAGCCATCTGGTTTTTCTTCCTGAGGAAACAATGGGGTGAAAGGGGCAGACCACAGCCAGCCCCTGCCCCCCATCCCTCTCACATGGGATTACCCCATGCACTTCCCCATTGGGCTTGGCTGTGGGAGGATGTCTGGACCAGCGACCCCTGGCGACCTTGAGGCACTGACACACAGCTGCGGAGGGCGAGGGGTACTGGGGGAATTACTCACCGCTGGCTGCATTCCTGGGACACTGATGCAATGGGCTCTGTGCACACATCTGGGGGCGGGAAGGGGGAGCCCGGGCTGCAAAGCAGGGAACGCTCTGTGCCAGAGAGCAGCAGCAGCCGCGCGGCCCCATGACTTCATGGAACCAAAATAGCCCAGGTGAACCTCACACTGCCCTCCAGGCGCTGCAGATAGGGCCAGCACCCGTGCAGTGCTAGGAGTGCTCTGCTGCAGGGAGTGGGGAGGGGGCTCAGTAGGGGGTGCTGCGCTGCAGGGAGTGGGGAGAGGCTCAGTAGGGGGCGCTGTGCTGCAGGGAGTGGGGAGGGGGCTCAGTAGGGGGTGCTGTGCTGCAGGGAGCAGGGTGAGGGCTCAGCAGGGGGCGCTGTGCTGCAGGGAGCAGGGTGAGGGCTCAGCAGGGGGCGCTGTGCTGCAGGGAGTGGGGAGGGGGCTCAGTAGGGGGTGCTGTGCTGCAGGGAGCAGGGTGAGGGCTCAGCAGGGGGCGCTGTGCTGCAGGGAGTGGGGAGGGGGCTCAGTAGGGGGTGGTGTGCTGCAGGGAGCACGGTGAGGGCTCAGCAGGGGGTGCTGTGCTGCAGGGAGCAGGGTGAGGGCTCAGCAGGGGGCGCTGTGCTGCAGGGAGCAGGGTGAGGGCTCAGCAGGGTGTGCTCTCTCCTCTCAGTGCTGACCCCAATTCCCCAGCATGGTGCTAGGGGGTGCTGCGCTGGAGGGAGTGGGGTGAGGCTCAGTAGGGGGCGCTGTGCTGCAGGGAGGGTGGCGGGGAGCCTGTTGGGGCTTCACTCTGAGTCCAGGGCACTAGACGGGGCCTTGCTCTCTGCCCTTGGGGCCAAAGCCTCTCCCCACGCTGCAGGGCTGTGCTGAGGGTGCCTGGCAGCCTCGGCAGGTGGGAGTGGTGCTCAGGCAGTGGCTGGGGGTGCAGGGCTTGAGAAAGCGGCGGGTCGATCAATACTGCTCTGTGCTCAGGGTGACGGGGTGGGGGGCCTGAACAAAGTCCTATTGAGGGAGGAGCAAGGAGCCGGCTCGGCCTCGTGCAACCACACGGCTCAGGGGGCCAGGAGGGGAGATCAAAGGGGGCTGGGCAACTGGCACTTAGTTCACTGGGGGCCCATGTTAGAGTCCCCAGCGTCACCCCCATGAGCCGCACCAGAGCTCAGCAGAGCTAGAGCAGGAGGCTGGGAGCCAGGACAGCATGAGGGATGTGAGCTCGGACCGTGGGAAGCTTGGGGGGGATTTTTGGGGGGTACCCCTGCCCCTCTTGCAGGAGGGACGCATTCTTTGGGCTTAATCATTAGCAACAGGCAGTGGCTCTTCCATGCCCTGGTCCCAGCAGGGCTGGGGGTTCCTTGGGCAGCAGGAACCAGGGGCCTTATATGGACCTTGATTTAGTGCCCTGGCTCAGTCTAGAAGCCTCCCTTGGACCTGACACTGGGGCTCCCCCCAGGTCTGCCAGTGCCCCTCAATCCTGACCTGCAGCCCCTGCTGTCCCTGTGCAGTGCCCCAGTCCCTACTCCCTGAGGGAGCCCAGGACTGGGCACTGGCAGACTTATGGGGTGGGGGCAGCCCAGGACTGGGCTAGCAGGTTTCTTCTGAGCATAAATAACTCTTGGCACCCCCACCCCTACCACCCTTCCCCCTCAAATGCCCGTCATCCCCACCCCCAAGCCCACATCTCTATGCCCCCTGCCCCCTCCACACCCCTCCCCCTCATCCCCCAACCTTCCTGGCAGGAACAGCCCCTCTGGTAAAGGGGGAGTCCAGGCCTCCCCAGCGCCCCCGCCCCAGCCCCCAGGGTCCATTCCCACAGGTGCTGGCCGGGTCTCCCCACCCGAAAGGGCCAGATGAGTGTCTCTGATCAGCAGGCGCCTGCTGGGTTCAAAGGCTTTTCCCACAGTCTGGCCCAGAGCTCAGCCCCAGGGTCAGACTGGCCTGGCTAAGAGACAGAGCGAGAGCTCTCCCAGCCCAGGCCCCCATTTCATACTGCCCCCAGCCCAGGGTCCTGCCCCACACTTCCCCCAGCCCCCCAACTCAAAGCCCCTGCCCTGCACTGCCCCGAGTGCCCACCCCCACCCCAGGGTCCCTGCCCCACACTGCTTTCAGCACCACGCTCACCTCCAGCTCTGCCCCCCCCCCACGCCAGCACAGGGCCCCGGCTCTGCATTATCCCCAGCCCCCCCACCCCCCTGCACTGCCCCCAGCCCCCCAGCACAGGGCTCCCACCCTGCACTGCCCCTCACCAGGCTCTGGAGAAGCTTCTGGGTGCCTTGCTGACCCCCTAGTCTCGGGACCTCCCCTCACCACTCCCAGCAGAGGGCCCCCAGTCCAGGCCCATACACAGAGCCCAGGACTCACTGCCATCCCCAGAGCAGGGCTCCCCCTCCTTCCTGCCAGGGCCCTGGCTGTGGCAAACAGGCCACCCCACTCCAGGCTGTGGGAGTTCCTGGGCCGGGCAGCCCCAGAGCCACCCAGGCTGTGTTTTGAGAGAGAGTCTGTGTTGCCCAGCTGAGTCTACAGAGTCCTGGTGCTGCACAGGCAGAGCAGACTGGGACCCCAGCTCTCCTCGGCCCTGCCTGCTGGGGGGGACAAGGCCTTCCCCATGGCTCCCCCAGGAGTGGGGTCTGAGCCCAGCCCCCACCACAGTCACATGCCAGCAACTGTATCCTGCCCCTTCATGTTCTCCTTGCAGTCCAGCAGAAGATGCTGTGGAGCCCCCTGCTGGGCAGAATTACTATTACCCTGCCATGTGCCATAGCCCCCATACTGCCACCGGCAATGGGGATTCTCCAGCAGCTCACAGGCCAGGGTTGCAGTAACAGGAGGGTCCCGGCCCTGCTCGCAATGCTCTGAGTTATTACCAGACAGAAAAGTCTAACTTTGAACAGAACTGGATGATGGGGGAGGGGAGAATTTGGCCCACACCTCTGGGCTGCAGGGAGAGCCCCAAGTGCTTGGCTGACTTGCAGATGTTTCCATCCCACCGTGCCCTGGAGCAGTGTCAATGGCAGGAGGGTGTCTCTGGTGGGAATTCTGGGGATAAGGGAAAAAATCTCAATTTGATCATGTGTGTGAGGGAGGTGTACGAAATGTGTGGGGTGTTGGGATAGGGGTATAGGAGATGGGGTGGGGCAGAGGGATAGGAGATTTTGGGGGTGCTGAGATGGAGTGTAGCAGATGTGTGGGATAGGGGAGATGTAGGTGTGGGGGTACTGGGGTGGGGGGGTTAGGAGTTGGGGTATAGGGCATGGGGATGTGATGGTGCAGGGGAGTAGGGAAGATGTGGGATGTAGGGGTGGGGATGGGGAGAGTGGGGGTAGGGAAGATGGGGGGTGTAGGGGATGGGGAGATGCAGGGTGTAGGAGATGTGGGGGGTATGGCAGATGTTGGAGTGTTGAGGTGGGGGTAGGGGAGCTGAGAGTGGGGGTAGGGGAGACGTGGGGGTGGGCAGGGCTGTACAGATGCTCATCTGGTTCAAGTGCGGAGCTAGGGGTCAGGAGACATGGGTTCAGGTCCCTGCCCTGCCTCAGCCCCACCCCCTGCAGGACTGTGGGTGGGACTGCTGGGGCCAGATTGCCCAAAGCGCTCAGCTCCCTGTTCCAGGCCTCTAGCCCTTAGTAAAGGAATGGCTCCATTGGTGGGCAGCAGTAGAAAGCTATTATCCTCTATGTCATCCAGAGGGGGATATGACACACTTAGCCAGTGCGCTGCACACCTGCTCTGGGGAGCCAGGTCAAGGGTCAAAGATTGGGGTCTGCTTTGCAACCCCCTCTGGGGACTTGCTCCCCTGGGGGCTTCTGGGGGTGACCTACAAGTCCCCGGGGAGAGGGGTCAGTGGCACCTTCCCAAAGCAGCAGAGCTGCTGGGGTGTGGCAGCGCCTGGAGGGGAGGGGAAGGAGTGGGGGAAGGGATATGCCCAGCCCTGGTGCTGAAGCACTAGCCGCCAGGGCTGAGAAAACAATCCTGCGATTCCTGCCTGAAATCAGCCCTTGCCTGGCAGACACCCAGCTAAACCCGGGTGCCTGTTTCCACCACCGTTGTGCATTTGCTGCTGGAGGAGACCGAGGGGAAGGGGCTGGCCCCCACTGTGTTCCCCCAGAGCTGCTGGGGCTCAGGATACGTCAATGCATCAAAGGGAGGGGGAAACACAGGTTAGAGATAGCCAAGCTTCAGTCACAGCTCGGCAGTGCCCCTCAATCCTGACCTGCAGCCTCCTGCTATCCCAGCCCTGGGCTCCCCTCAGCTCAGCGGTGCCCTTCATTCCCGACCTGCAGCCCCCTGCTACCCCAGCCCTGGTCTCCCCCATCCCCCAGCTCTGTTGGTGCCCCTCGATCCCAACCTGCAGCCCCCTGCTGTCCCAGCCCTGGACTCCCCCCTCCTCCAGCTCTGTTGGTGCCCCTCAATCCCAACCCGCAGCCCCTGCCAGCCAGTGAGGCAGTCGTAAAAAACAAGTGGATCTCCTAAACTGAACTAAAGGCCCTACTCCCCCATGAGAAGTGGGTAAACGCAACTGCCCCAGGGCTGCTAGACCAGCTCTGGGCTACCCCCACCTCAGTGACTGAACTTCTCCAGGGCTGCCCTGATGGCAACGGGTCCAGTGGGCCCGTGCACCTGGGATGAGAGTGAATCTGGCCTCAACCAGGTCAGCCCCTCTGGGGGCTCCTAATGAGCCTTGTGGTTGGAAAGAATCTGGAGAGCAGGAGATGCATGGCTGGAGTGTGATGTAATGGGAGGGTGTAATGGAGGAAGAGCGAGGGGAGCTGGGAGGGGGGAGAAGGGAAGGGTGGGGGAGCTGGGGGAGGGCAGGCAGGGGGACCTGAAGGGGAGGAGGAGGGAGAGAAGGGGGAGATGGGGGATGGGGAGGCAGAGCAGGAGGAGATGGGGGACAGAAGAAGGAGGAGGGAGCGGGAAGGAAGGGCAGGGGGAGCTGGGGGACAGGGGAAGCAAGAGGGAAGGGAGGGGAGGGGAGGGGAGGGGAGAGAGGGGGAGGGGAAAGGGAAGGAGGAGGGAGGGCAGGGGGAGCCAGGGGAAGAGGGCACCTGGTGGGGAGGAGGCAGGGGGAGCCTCAGAGAGGTGGGCAGGGCTGATTTCTCTGCAAGACATTTTCCCTCCCTGTCTCTCTGCCCCAGCACACTGAGTCCCTCCTTGCTGTAACACAATGGGCCCTTCCTTTGCTCCGGGGTCTGGGCTGTTCACACCTGAAGCTGCTGCCATCCCCTGAGTGAATTCTTCTGGGGATGCACCTTGCAGTCCCCAGTGTGGTGCTAGGGGGCCCTGTGCTGCAGGGAGCCGTGAGGGGGCTCAGCAGGGGGTGCTGTGCTGCAGGGAGCAGGGAGGGGGCTCAGCAGGGGGCGCTGTGCTGCAGGGAGCCGTGAGGGGGCTCAGCAGGGGCCGCTGTGCTGCAGGGAGCAGGGAGGGGGCTCAGCAGGGGGAGCAGTCACTGCTGACCCCCGTGTGGCACTAGGGATATCAGACTTTCCCCTTGACTGTAGGTGCCTGGCCTGGGCCTCCCACACAACACCTGGGCGTGGCAGCCTCACATATGGAGCCACGCGTGGCTGGGGCGGTGACATTCCTCCCACGTGTGCAATGCAGCAGTGCAGGGGACGGGGTTCCCTCCTGAGCTGCGTGGGGAGCTGTGTTTATCAGGCCTCCCTGTCCACTTCCCAGCGCCCTGACCCCTGGGCCACATCCGCCTCTGAACCCACTGCTGGGTGAAACAACTGGGCCTGGAAACGTCTTTCCTTCCCCAGCTGTGGAATTGCCCTCTCTAAACTCACAGCCCCAGGACACAGCGGGGCTACAAATGAAGGTGTTGGCCCGACTCCCATGGGTCGTGGCCCTGGCGTATGGTGCCATGTCTGTTTGCAGAGAGGCTGCAGGAACATAAACAAAACCCTACGAAACAAAGCACTTCACCTCACCCAGCGCCCCTCGGGGAGGAGAGAGAGACTGAGGCACACGGGGCCATTGGGGCCCATGGGTACCCGAGGACCCCTACACAGCTTGCAGCAGCTGCACTGGAACGCTCCCTCAGCCTGCCCAGCACTCAGGTGGGGTACAGCATTCCCGGGAGCTGCCCCCTCTGTGCCAATGCCACAGGTGGCTGCCACCCCCGCAGCTGGGCGGACTGGGGAACAGACGGCTCCAAGCAGTGTTAGACAGGACTCCGGCAGCCGGATTCCCCCTGCCCAGCAGACAATGGGATTGTTTCCTGCAGGGCCTGGCGAGGGAAGGGATGTGGACGGGTGGGAACAATGCGCTTGCTACGGGCATTTCCTGGCTGTTAATAACAGGCTGCAGGGGACACGGAGGCTCACAGACAGGCGGCTCCTGATGTCCCTGGCAGTGGCGGTGGCTCTCACTAGGGCTGCTGGTCCAGGGGCTGGTTGTGTTGTGATTAAGTTGCCCAGTCGGGCTGTGCCCCTAGACATGACCAGGGCCCTGTCTGTAGCTCACTCAGCCGTCCCGCATGTCACACGCAGCTTGTCATGGAGGAGTACGTGTTTCCCTGAGAGTCTGAGCCCAGGCTGCTGGGCTCTGGTCCCAGGTCTGCCGCTGCCCTGCAAGGTGAGCTGGGGGAGCCACGTGACTCAGTTTCCCCACTGGTAAATGGAGGACAGTTGCTGCCAAAGGGCTTTGAGAGAAAGCACCAGAGCTATGAGAGGAGCCCAGAAACCTCCTGGGGCTCCTACAGACCAGCTCCTCTGTCTGTCCATCTCTCTCTGTGTCTCTTCCGGGCCCTGTCTCCCTCTGTGACACAAGCAGAGTCCCCCGGGGGCAGCCCTGTGGCCAGGATCAAAGGGCAGCGGATCTGGGCTGGCTGGGTTCCATGGGGCAGGCGCATTTCACAGCATCTTTCGAGGAAGCTCCCCTGCCAGGCACAGCCCTCCCGCCCGGCCAGAGGCTCTTTAACCTTTGTTTGATCCACCCATACAAACAGCAGGAAGCAGCCCTCCCCCACTGCTCCACTGCCCCCATCCCTGACCTTATCAGCCTGCCCAGTCCTGCACTAGCCATGCAGAAGCAGGTGTGGCCAGGTCCTTGACTGCACTCCTGGACCAGGGGGGTCAGATGAAGGTGCTGGGGGAGGGAGGCCATAGGATTCAGGAGGTTGGATGAGGGTGCTGGGGGCCATGGGGTGCAGAGGATTGGATGAGGGTGCTGGGGGGGCATGGGGTGCAGGGGGGTTTGATGAGGGTGCTGGGGGAGGGGGGCCATGGGCTGAAGGGGAGTTGGATGAGGGTGCTGGGGGCCATGAGATGCAGGGGATTGGATGAGGATGTTGGGGGTCATGAGGTACAGGGGGATTGGATGAGGATGTTGGGGGCCATGGGGTACGGGGGATTGGATGAGGGTGCTGGGGGGTTACGGGGTGCAAGGGGGCCATGAGGTGTATGGGGTTGGATGAGGGTGCTGGGGGCATGGGGTACAGGGGGATTGAATGATGGTGCTGGGGGGCCATGGGGTGCAGGGAGTTAGATGAGGGTACTGGGGGGCAATGGGGTGCAGGGGATTGGTTGAGGGTGCTGGGGGAGTGCAGGGGGTTGGATGAGGATGCTGGGGGCCATTGGGTGCAGGGGGTTGGATGAGGATGCTGGGGAGCCGTGTGGTGCAGGGGGGCTGGATGACCGTGCTGGGGGAGCATGGGGTGCTCGGAGCTGGAGACATCCTGCTGTCCTAGGAGCCCCGATGGTTACCCAACATGTGGGGTGGGTGGAGCTGGGCGCTAAAAGCAATCTCAGGAAGCCGCCAGCTCTGTCGTTGTTATCCCTTGGGCAAGGCCCTTCCCCAGCATTTGCCCACCCTGTGGGCTGGGGCTGTGTCCAGGGCCTGCTGCACTGACCTCTCTGACCAGCTGGGCGCTGCTCTTGGAGCCCAGAGGGATCCGTGCCCCCGGCCTGTCATGCCCATTAGGACGGGTAGTGTCAGTTGGATGCAGGGCTCAGTGCTGGGGGTGGCCCCCAGGGGCCAGGATCCCGTCCCCAGGGCCCAGGGGATCACGCTATGCTGGGCACAGTGGGATGCCAGGCAGCAGTGCTGCAGGCCATGTGGGGGCAGTGGAGTGGTGGGAGGGGGGTACTGGTGGCTGCTGCTACGCTCAGCTCTTCCCAGGAACCTCAGAGCTGGGGCTGGAGCTGGAGCTGACCTGGTCCCACTGCTCAGTATGACGTGGGCCGGGGGGGCCGGGGGGGGAAGCTGCAGCCAAAAGAAACAAGCACAGGAGAACCCCCACCACCAGGAGCTCCTGCAGGCCCGGCTAATTATGGCCATATCCCTGGCCTGTGTTTACAAAGAGTTTCCTTTGAGTCATTGCAGCCGGAGCAGAGCGAGGTGGCCGGATCCAGGCCCCGGCCCTGCCAATCACAGCGGCTGACTCACTGCTCCTGGCGCAGGCCCTATATAGCCATGGCGGGAAGCTGGCGGGGGGCAGCGCGGCTCCCAGATAAGGACCTCATGTCGCCAGCAGCTACGACTGGAGGCGACTTGCTCTCCGGCAGCCACGCGCCGGCCAGACGGCAGGATGTCCCTCAGTGTGCGCGGGGTGGGGGTGGTGAGGGAGAGCTGTCTGCATGTGGCAGCCCACAGCACTGGGCATGCCCTGAGGGCTGAGACCACTGCCCCATGCTCCACAGGGCACAGAGACCCCAGAAGCCAGGCTGTCTGCTCGTGACCGGGGCTCACGGCGCTCTGCGGGGCAGAGGGTTGCACATGTAGGAGCGTGCACACACTGAGCACACGCGTGTGCAGGGCATGGGCACACCATAGGGAACCTCTTGCAAAAATGACCCATCCCTCTCCCGAGGAAGATCTCATCCCCATTGCGCAGAGGGGGGCTGGGACCCAGGAGGTGAAAGGACTCACCCCAGGGGACACAGCAGGGAATTGATGGCAGAATGGGAATAGAATCCAGGCGTCCGGGTTCCCATCCTGGCGTGCGAAGCGCCTTGGCTCACCCATGAAGGGGAGCACAGGGACACATGAGCCACCTCAGAGAAGGCAGCAGGTGATGCCAGACAAATGGCTTTGGTGTTCGCACTGATCGTCCCTGAGATGCTAAACACCATGTGGAAATGCCAGGCTTGCTGTTCTGGCTAGGCTCTTCCACTTCCAGTCCCCTACCCTGCCCCCAGCTCTGGGAGGCACCATCGCCCCAGGGGGAGCCTGGCCTTACCCAATTCCCAGCCCAGGCACTGGGACCAGAGGCGCAGAGAAGACTCCAGGCGTTTGGAGACACATCTCAAGGCCAGGAGCCTGATCAGCCACTAGCATCTCTGTCACGCCCACTGCACTTTGCCCCTCTCCCGGAAAGGCGCTTTGGGGCTGCAGGTCCCCAGCCTGGAGCAAAATGTTGCTTTGTCACCGCAAGCCCCGGCTGGGAGCTTCAAGGCTGGTGCTTGGCCACCAGTTCATGGGCCTGGAACAGATTCTGCTCTTGCTTTCCTTTGCCGTCTGTGCAATCGCTGGCTTTTCCGGCCCTACCTTGAGGGCCCCGAGTGCCATCACATCCATTCCCCGAGTGCCGCATCTTTGCCCTGATGTTCTGCCCTGTGCCTCGAGCCTTCCCTTACTCGCTGACTCCATCCCCACCCTGCTCCTCAGGGCAAAATCAAGTCAGTCTCTCTCAGGTGCACCTCCCCCGGGCCTGGTTAGCTGGCTGAGAATTCAGCTGCTAATTAGCCGATCGTTAACAGATCAAATCCACCCGCTTGCCTGGCCTGCCCTGGGGCATTGCTATTCATTAGCTGAGCCACTGGCCAAGAGCCAGGGGCCTCAGTGGGTAGGTCTGGAGCCAACCCATCACTGGAGCCTTTGAGAGGGGTAAGTAGCCCTGCTGCTGCAGCTGGTCGCTAACTGTGAGGGGTCAGGAGGAGCCCTCCATGGGGAGCAGATCACTGCACACCTGCTGCTGTGGAGCTCTTACACTGCCAATCTGCAGTTGCTGGTGAGGGATAGTGGAGACTGTGGCCTAGTGGTGAGGGTGCTAACCTAGAGCTCTGGAGAAGTGGGTTTAAATCTTTGCTCTGCTATTAGCTTGCTGGATAATCCTGGGCAAGTCATTTCTTTGCCCCATGCCTCAGTTTCCCCACCTGTAAAACAGCAGAGACCATGGTGACCTCCTGGGTAAAGTCCTGTGAGATTTATTGATGAAGGGCAGAGCTCCATGGCTGTGCAACAGGAAGCACCAGGCAGAGGGGGGTCCAGGACCCCTGAGCTTGCAGCCTTGCTTCTGAGGGAGGCCAAGGCTTGCCCCATGATGCTCTGCCATGGGGTTCAGTGTGGAGGGAGTTAGAATCTGCTGAGCCCCTTCTGGCCTGTTAGAGCCTCACAGGGATCCTGTCTCCAGCTGCTTTCTGTGCCCTGGAGTTTGTTTGTGCTTGTCCCCACCACACGGGGATGATGGAGGCAAATGGGGTCTGGCCCTGCAGTCTTTGGCTTTGGTGTTTTCACTGATCTCTCCTGAGACACTAAACCCATGTGCCCCCCGTCTCAGTGGGCAGAGAGGGCTGGACGAAGCCTGGGGGTGATTGTGCCCCCTCACCCCATCAGCAAACAGCTCAGAAGAGACCCTCCTAACTATGGGTAACTGTCCCCTCATTTACAGTGCTGGCTGAGAGGGGCGAGCAGGGCAGGGGCAGGGCCTTTTCCCTCTAGTGTGCTCACTCCGATCCGGCCCCCAAGTGGGGGATTGGCTGGCCCAGGGGGGTTGGGGAATGGGACACAGGACCTTCCCCTCTGGGGCACTGGTTCACACATAGCCCAAGCTGAGAGTGACTGAAAGTTGTTTCCATCTGCTGGCAGGAATTAGCGGCTCCATCCAGGGTGCAGCTGGCTCATACCCATCTGCCAGGTGGGCCCCATTGGTATCTGCAACCCTGGGGAGAGGGGTCAGATCGGACTCCCCTAGCACATACGCACGTGGCAAACCCTGCTGCCCCAAAGTACTCAGGCACCAGAATCCCTGTGCGGAGAGCAGGGGAAGGGTCTCTGGCCACGTGGCTTTGCTGTTGTTGGTTGCTCAAAGTCCCCAGAAGTCAGATCCCTCCATATGCCCCCCTCGATACACACCCCTGGAGCTGCCTGCTGCCCCTGTGCGTCGAGCACCCACTGCCTTTTACCATACAAGTCCAGGAATGTGTGATTCCCTTCCCCTCCTTAGTCAGTGGAACATCTAGAGCGCAGGGCAGGAGCAGCCTGACCGGCTCCAGGGAGGGAGTGTTACTCAGTGCCCCATGGGGCCGGGGGAGGCAAGATTTATCTCACTTGCTGGCACTTCCTTTCCCCCGTCGTCCACTCCCCCCCATCATAAGGAGCCCAGACATACATGCCACAGCACTGCTGAAGGAGCAATTCTGGGCAGGATTTCACAGCTTCCAACCACTGCACAGAGAGCACAGGGGCAGACACCAGGGTGAGAGACACAGGATGGGTATATAGACACATAGATGATGAGTGTGTAGGGGGATAGACAGAGAACAAGAGAGATGATGTGTGTTCATGGGGACAGACAGATGCCTCCTCACAAGCCCTTCTGAATTGATCACTGTCATTATCCCCATTTTACAGATGGGGAAACTGAGGCCCCAAGCAAGGCCGTGACTTGCCCAAGGTCACCCCGCAAGCCGGTGGCAGAGCCGGGATCAGCCTGGCTTCCAGTTGTGTGCTCAAACCATTTCCCCGTTTCTAGGTTGGGGACGGGTCTCGCTGTGATAATCCTCTCTGTTTTCTATAGCCCATTGCCCCCCTCCCAGGGCTCCCAAAACACCAGTCAGGCTCTGTTTACCAAGGAATCTCCTACCTCCTCCCACCTTTCACTGAAATGCTTCCACCTCTGGGGTGGGACACAGCAGCTTTTTGACAGCACACAGCAACAGCACAGAGTTTAGGACAGGAAGAGAAGGAGCCCTGTACCCCAGGGGAGGTCTGGAGGTGGAATGTGATGACCAAAGCTGGCTTGAGGTCTAGCCCCTGGTGCTAGCACCCAACATTGTCCAAAAGCACCAGGATATTTGAATAATGCCAAGACCAGGACCTCAGGGGGCAGCTTAGACCAGCAGCACAGCACAGCGTCCCTAGCACTGGGATGGAGAGGTGGCTGGTTACTGATGCAGAGGGAATTCCGTGCCATGAAGGGACTCCTCAGGGTTTCTCTGCCCAATGCTCTTCAGAGGCCTGCACTCCATGGCCTCTGTCTGGGCACAGCCGTCCCCAGGAACCGAGTCACTGCGGGCAGTTAATGACCCTGGCGTCTCAGCACTGCTCAGAGCTGGTGCCCAGCCCGTGATCAGCGCTGGGTGCATGGCTGTTATCCCCAGCGCTGGCAGAGACACTGCCGGCTGCTCTGTGGCTTGTGGGGAGGCCACAGCCTCCTGCAGAGCCGCAATTAGGGTGCAGAGTGGCTTGTTTCCTAGCACCCAGCAGCCACCAATCAGGGCTGGGGACGTCCTCCCAGAGCCGGGCAGGATCCTATTTATACTGAGGGTCCCAGGAAGCCTGACCTGGAGCAACCCAAGGAAGTTCCATGTCCCTCCAGCCCCCACAACACTTGGGCTGGGGGGCTCCAGGCCAGGACAGACCTTGGCTGCTGAGTGAGACCTGCTGGACTGCTCTGGGGCCTGTGGCTCGAGGTGAGATCCTGGGGGTCCTGCTTCATCAAACAGCCCTGTGGTCGGGACAAGACACCCCCTCCCTGTGCATCCCTTCCATCCCCAAACTCACCTCGTCCGGAGACCTCCAGCCACCTATCCCACCCGCCCCCTGATATGCCCAGTGCCCTTTAGCCATGGTGGGGCCGCTCAGCTAGCAGCAGCACCCATGTGGCAGGTGATGGCTGGATGTGCAGAGGAGGGACTCTGGGGGACCCAGTCCAACAAGGTGGGCACCCTGGCACTGGGATGGAGTTAGAGACCTTCGTTTCCCCATCCACATCCAGCACACCAACCCTCATCCCCGGCTGGGCTCAGCCCCGGGCAGAGATGGGGCTCAGGACAGCGGTGGGCTGAGGAGGGGACTGGGAACATCCCTGGGCTGGGGAGGAGGCTCCCTGGGCCAGGGAGGAGGCTGAAGGTGCCCTGAGCTGTGACCCGGGTCCTAGTGGGAAGCCAGCTGGGGTCACTCAATTAGGGTGAACTGCACAGAATGGGGCAGCCAAACCCCAAAAGCTGGCGGACATTCCAATGCTTAGATTGACCAAGTCAGCGCAAAACGGCTTCTATAATACCTCACTGGTTACTCCAAAGTCCAAACAACACAGTTCCCTTAAAGTGATCCAGCCTCAGGCCTCCACCCTGGTACCCACATCAAATATGATGAATATTTCTGCAAATCTTCTTTCATCATATAAAAGAAAAGGTTCTACTAATCCCAAGGGATCGGACACATCACCTCCCAGGTTCATGAATGTTTCAGATCTCACCCAAATACACGCTACAGCCAATTCTTATTAACGAAACTAAAATGTATTAAAAAACAAAAGAGAGAGAGTATGGCTAAAAGATCAATATACATACAGACATGAGTTCAATTTGTTGAGGTTCAGATTCACAGCTGAGATGGTGAGCTCTGTAGTTGCAAAGAGTTCCTTTAGAGTTCAGATCATAGGTCATAGGCCAATGTCCAAATCTCATATTCAGGGCGCACCAGCATAACTGGGACCTCAGTCTTGCCACTCAAACTTTCCCTGATGAAGTCTAAGCAGATCTGAGATGACAGAATCAGGACCCAAGGATCTTTTAGACACTTTCATGGCCTCTTTGACAAGTTGGGATTTCCTGGGGAACAAAAGGTGATTAGGATGACTTTGAAGGAGGTCCATCACCCGTACTTAGCTATAGAATTAACATAAGGCTATTTGCTTGTTCCTCCACCATTCACAGTACATTTCAAAGAGAGATGAATAGCGAGATATCCCATTTCTACAATTCATTTAAATGATAGGATCTTTTTTTTTACCTCTGAGTTATCAGAACACAGCACAGACAGGGACTGTTGATTATATTGTCGACCCTACTCACACATGTAAATACACAAACCCACAAACATTATCTCCCCACATGTCTTTTGAGGGTTCTTTATTTTGCAGGATGTTTAACCCTTTCTAGCCATGCGTCACTCCTCCAACGTTAGACTGGTGTGGAAGGGCAAAATCAGGGCTCCTGGATACAACTTAAGGACCTTCCAACATTGATATGAGCTGTGTTTACATTGAATTCTTTCTAAGGCCAAATTATTGATGCCTGCTTTGGCCCCAGCCAAAATCTGAGTCCATACTTTGTGAAACACTTTAGTGATTCCAGGGTCCAGTCTGTGTTAATTTAACATAGCCATTCATGTTCTTTAGAGAGCACTTACTCTGGCATTCAGCCATGAAGGCTGTGAGCTGTTGTACCTCAGTTTCCCTTTTGTCATAAGCAGATAGCTAAGGGTTAATGTCTCTTACACCTGGAACGAGGTAACCTGAAGCACCTGACCAGAGGACCAATCAGGAAACCAGACTTTTTCAGGTCTGGGTGGAGGGAAGTTTGGGTCTGAGTTCTTTGTCTTGTGCCTGTCTCTCTCTCGGCTATGGGAGGATTTCTGTCTCTTGCCTTTCTAATCTTCTGTTTCCCAGTTGTAAGTACAAAAGATCAGATAGTGATTTATATGTTTTTTTTGTATTTACATGTATGTAGTTGCTGGAGTGTTTTGAATTGTATTCTTTTTGAATAAGGCTGTTTATTCATATTCCTTTTAAGCAATTGACCCTGTATTTGTCACCTTAATACAGAGAGACCATTTTAATGTATTTTTCTTTCTTTTTACATAAAGCTTTCTCTTTAAGACCTGTTGGAGTTTTTCTTTAGGGGGGAACTCCAGGGAATTGAGTCTGTGCTCACCAGGGAATTGGTGGGAGGAAGAAGTCAGGGGGAAATCTGTGTGTGTTAGATTTACTAGCCTGACTTTGCATTCCCTCTGGGTGAGGGGGGAAGAGAGATTAGCTCTCGGTACTTCTGTTTGCCAAGGCTGGAAACGGGGAAGGTGGAATCCCTCTGTTTAGATTCATGGAGTTTGCTTCTGTGCATCTCTCCAGGAACACCTGGAGGGGGGAAGGGAAATGGTTTATTTCCCTTTGTTGTGAGACTCAAGGGATTTGGGTCTTGGGGTCCCCAGGGAAGGTTTTTGGGGGGACCAGAGTGCCCCAAAACACTCTAATTTTTTGGGTGGTGGCAGCTTTACCAGGTCCAAGCTGATAAATAAGCTTGGAGGTTTTCATGCTAACCCCCATATTTTGGACTCTAAGGTCCAAATCTGGGACTAGGTTATGATACCTTTTGTGCACAGCAGTTCAAGCTTGTCGTGGTTTTTCTGCTGTGGAAAGTTTTAGAAATGTGTCTATGCATTAGCTGTGAAACCTTAACGTTACTGGGCTTTTTAATACAAAGCGTGTTCCTGTTGAACCAAACAGCATAATCATAAGGGTTTCTAGTATCAGAGGGGTAGCTGTGTTAGTCTGGATCTGTAAAAGCAGCAAAGAATCCTGTGGCACCTTATAGACTAACAGACGTTTTGGAGCATGAGCTTTTGTGGGTGAATACCCACTTCGTCAGATGCATGTCATCTGACGAAGTGGGTATTCACTCACGAAAGCTCATGCTCCAAAACGTCTGTTAGTCTATAAGGTGCCACAGGATTCTTTGCTGCTTTTAAGGGTTTCTAATACGCACCACTCTGAACACATTGAAGGGTTTTTTTCAAGAGACTCTGCACATTGTACATTTTTACAGTTCTTGGTATCAGCACCGCAGTCACAAAAGTTAACATTAACATTAACCTCAAATTTATTGTGGGTGTACATTCACAGTCATTAGTGAAGCATTCATCATGCTTTGCCTTTGACTCAGTACCATTCTGGTTTCGGCATTTTAGGGTTAACCTGTGGCTTTCATTATCATGATAAACTTTTTCCCTTTCTTCCCGTTCTGGAGGGTCAAAATCTGAGTTTTTTTGCCTAACAGAATCCACTGGCTGGCTGGGTGTGTCCTTTTTGCTAACAGCTACAGGCAAGTCTTTCTCCCCTCATCTTTTTCCTAGAAGGTTGAAAACTGAAACTTCCTGCTTACAGGAATTCCTTTGGTGGCTAGGTGTGTTCGCCAACTGCAGACCCTCTGTGCTATGAACATCTACACCAGGCAAACCTGAGCCTGAGATGGACCCAGAATTTACCAGTGTACATTGCCAAAGAGCCATAGTAATATGACAGCAGCCCCCCCATTAGCTCCCCCCCACTCCCAGCACCTCCTTTCCCCCGGCAGCCACGCTGAACAGGGCCTCTCCCTCCTTCCCCGCACATCCCAATCAGCTGTTTTGTGGCATGCAGGAGGCTCTGTGGGGGAGGAGCGAGGGCACGGCAGGCTCAGGGGAGGGAGTGGGAAGGTGTGGAGTAGGGGCAGGGACTGTGGCAGAGCCAGGGTTTGAGCAGTGAGCACATTGGAAAGTTGGCGCCTGTAGCTCCAGCCCTGGAGTTGGTGCCCATAGGCCCTGTGGGTGCTCGATCCCTTGCCCTCGACTCCCCCCACCTCACCTTTTCCCACATCTGCACAGCCCTTGCCCCACCCCCATTCTACCCCTTCCTCCAGGTCCCCAACACTGCCCTGCCTCTGTCACGAAGTCCCCGGGCAACTGCTCCCTACAAGGCCAGTCAGGACTCTGGTGAAGTCTCCTCTCTGTGAGCAGACTGTCTGCAGGGCAAGAAGCTCACGCGGCTTCCCTTTCCTGGATCTGACCTTGGAGCATTCAGCATCCTCTGCCCCTCTGTGCACTTCTCACAGCGAGTCCACCCAGGCGGTGTCCTGGGGAAGCCAGAGGGTCCCGCACCCCAATTCCACAGTCAGGCATGACTCTCAGCCAGCCATTAAAACAGAGGTTTATTAGATGACAGGAACATGGTCTAAAACAGAGCTTGTAGGTACAGAGAACAGGACCCCTCAGCCGGGTCCATCCTGGGGGTGGGGAGGGGGAGACAGTGAGCCAGACACCCACGTCTGCACTCACCCCTCGTCCCCAGCTAGCTCCCACACTGACTCCTCTCCAGACCCTCCTCTCTTGGCTTTGTCTCTTTCCGGGGCCAGGAGGTCGCCTGACCTCTTTGGTCTCCCACACCTTTAGCATCCCCTTGCAGGGGGAAGGGCCCCGGCCATTAGTTGCCAGGAGACAGAGTGTCGGCCATTTATGCACGTTGGCCTTTATCCCACCACCTAGAGACTTAAGAAATGCATAGGGGAAACTGAGGCATCCCTACACTATTCAGAGGAAACATTAAGAACAGTCCCACTTCATC
Source organism: Gopherus flavomarginatus (assembly GCF_025201925.1). NCBI lineage: Eukaryota > Metazoa > Chordata > Testudines > Testudinidae > Gopherus > Gopherus flavomarginatus. The sequence goes on along the minus strand of NC_066632.1, from coordinate 19,969,937 downwards.
ACAGCCTCTTCTCCACCTCCTCCCCTGAGCATGCTGTGTCCCCTTTTCTCCCCCTCTTTCCCAGAAAGTCTTAAGCGCTGTTGAACAGCTGTTAGGTGGTGGGGGAGCAGGAAGCACTGGGAGGGGAAGGAGCAAGGACATGGCACGCTGGCGGGGGAGGAGGCTAGGAGGAGGGAGCTTGGCTGCCAGTGGGTGCAGAGCACCCGCTAATTTTTCCCCTGGGTGCCCCGGAGCACCCACGAAGTCGGCGCCTATATTGGTGCCTGTACAAGGAGCTGCATATTAACTTCTGAAGAGCTGCATGTGGCTCCAGAGCACAGGCTGGCCACCCCTGCTCTACACAGATGCTCTCCTGCATGCTTGCTTCTGAATTTAGCCCCACCAGCAACTTAGAGACTGGACTCTGTTTTAAAGAGATGCCAAACAAATTCAAAGTGTCTAAGGGTGAGAGCACGCAGCACAATACACATGCAAATAAAGTGGTTTTTCTGGTTTACTTTACATTTAAAATATTAGCTAAAAAAAAAAAAGAAAAGAACATAAAAATGGTCTCTCTGTATTAAGGTGACAACATACAGGGTCAATTGCTTAAAAGAAAATGAATAAAAAGCCTTATCCAAAAAGAATACACTCCAGCAACTACACACATGTAAATACAAAAAAACAATATAAACCTATTGTCTTACTATCCTTGTACTTACAACTTGGAAACAGAAGATTAGAAAGCCTGGAGATTCCTGTGGTCACTCTCAGAGCCGAGAAAAGACAGACCAAGAACAAAGGACTTAGAACTCACACCCAAAACTTCCCTTCACCCAGATTTGAAAAAGTCTTGTTTCCTGATTGGTCCTCTGGTCAGGTGTTTCAGGTTACTCCTTTCCAGGTGAAAGAGACATTAACCCTTAGCTATCTGTTTATGACATGCCTGCTCTCCCCTGCATCCTTGTGAGTTCAGTCATGAGGCGGTTCTGCCCTGAAAAGCCAGTAACCCAATCTTTCCTCAGTATCTGAGCCACAGACAGCTTACTCAAAGAATCAACATGGAGACATTCCTGTCCCAACAACATTGTCTTCCCAATCAGCTGGTCAAGCACAGCCACTTGGTCACAGGGCCGTTCAAATTCCCTGACAATTTTCATTCCATCTAAAACCTTCTCAAAGCTAGCCACGCAGGGCCTTTCTATAAAGCCAAGTCAGTGGATCTATACACCTCAGAAAGACTCTGGCAGTGAGGAACTGAAACAAGTCTCCCAAACAAACTGTTGCTTTCTCTATGCAGTGATTCACCCTGAGTGAACTCAAAACAAAATCACTTCCACACCCAGCAGTTGCAGCAAACTGCTTGCAGAAACTACCCTGCAGATTTTTCTCTTCAGGAATCTTTCTAAGCAACAAACCCATTTTTCACAGAAATTCTGCCCTTACCCTTTTCACCTAGGGTTTGCTCTAAAGGAACATTTTCCTGAGCAACAACAGACTCTTTCTGGGTTTCTCTTAAAGCCAGAATCACCTCTGTCCCATTAGGAGGATTTTCAAGAAACTCCCTTTCAGGTAAACTGCTAGACTTCATAGTCACAAGATTAGAACCATGCTCTTCCTTGTTACAAGTTTCCACACTGTCAGTGGGTAACATAGTCAAATCACCTTCCTGCTTGCCTTGTGCCCTGGCTATGATTTCACCCTGATCAGACAAGGTTGTCATATTTTTACCCAGCAACATACTAGCAACAGGCAAAATAGAAGCCGAATCACTTGGTCTCTGGGAGCTATTTATGACATTAACTGGATGCAACCTATGTCACCATCTCTAGCGGACACAAATTTAGAACCACTTCCTTCCTGGGCTTTAGTTGTACCCAGAATCTGGGTCAACTGATACATTTTCAACCATCATAGGCTGACAGGCTAGGCTTCTTCTGTTTGCTGTACAGACAGAAAAGAGCTGGAGAAAACCTCCCTTAACAGACATACAGCTTGGGATATCATTTCTCTTGTCCCAGCACACATGGCTATTCACAGACCACTGCTTGGAGACTGGGGTAGCTCCCTCCATAGGCAAGTCATTACCCCTAATAGACACAGGAACATTTCCTTCTCTGTCACAATTCTCCACATGGGTAAGACACATGGATACTCATGTTCCACTAACTTTGCCTTCCCAAACTGCTCATTAGCCCAAGCCATCAGCTCAGAAGGCTGCCTAGGCGCATCTAAACTTTCTTTGCCTTCCCCTCCCTTAACAGATGAACTGCTGTTTTCCACAAATAGTGTCATGTTACACTGAGCTACTTTAAGCACATCACTTTTACCTGGGCCAAGCTGACTTTCCCAAGTTTTACGAGCCAACAGTGTATCACTCCCCAAGACTGTCCCCTTCCTTCCTCAGTCAGGGCTTTAACCTGACCACCAATTTTAATTTGCTCTAGAGAAACATCTTCCTGAGCCTTATTTAATACCAGATTCACTTCTGAGATACCAGACAGACACTCAGAAATTTCTTCCATGTATGTACGGCTTCTTTGCAGAGACAAACAGCCATCTTCCTCAGACAAACATCTGGAGAAACCCTCCATAGGCAAATCCTTGCCCCTAGTAGATACAGGTTCAGGATTATTTCTTTCCTGTGACTGGTTTATGTCATCAACTTGACTGAACAAAGCTTTAATATCATACCCAATCAAAAGATCTTTAGGCAATAACTTTCTTACACCAGCTATAACTTCTTGTTTAACACCATTCCATTCAAGATGGATTCTGGCTACAGACACACACACAGTAAACTCAGAGGATTACAATATTCACACTCTTATTTGGTAAGTAATCTTCCTCTTTGACAAGATCCGCTTTAGCAAGAGTGATGTTAGAAGCTGTATGTGATATTCTATACCTTGGGGGAGCGTTCTGTAACCCCCATATTCCTCATTTTCATATAATCATGATCTCACATATAAAGCATGCCTTGTAAGGTATCAGGGGAGAGGTTATGATCTGCTGAAAGTCATTTCTCTATCCATATATGTGTATCATTAATGCATATGAAGTTATGAGAATTGTGTTGTATGGTGGTCACTAAAACCTGCTGTAAGTTGAGGAATCAGCCAGATATTAGCTCCCCAGAGGCTACAGCAAGGAAAGTAACCAACACCTGGGCGGGGTGTCAAACAACCCATCAACAGCCATTGTCTAGCAAGGGAGCTACAATGCAATGATTTACCCACATGAGAACACACCAGGGGAATTGCTCGGCCTTGGGGGGAGCGACTCAGCAAGGCTCCCAGACATGCCTGGACATGCTCCCCAAGCACATGGACGGAGGGTATAAAACAGGCAGAGTGGACACATACTGGGCCCTTCTCCTGCCCCTACCTTCGCTGCAAGCAACTGAGACACTGAGAAGAAGACAAGACTCCAACAGAGGAGATTGGCCCAGGTTTAAGGAACAAACCTGTATATTAAGGATTGCAGTACCCAGTGGGGTGAGAAAAACTGTTTCATCTAGTGGCTGCTCAGTCTAACAGGGTTGAGAGTTTAGACTGCGTACTTATGCTTTATTTATTGACTCATGGACTTTAAGGTCAGAAGGGACCATTACGATCATCTAATCTGACCTCCTGCACAATGCAGGCCACAGAATCTCACCCACCCACTCCTGTAACAACCCCCTAACCTATGTCTGAGTTATTGAAGTCCTCAAATTGTGGTTTGAAGACCTCAAGGTGCAGAGAATCCTCCAGCAAGTGACCCGTGCCCCATGCTGCAGAGGAAGGCAAAAAACCTCCATGGCCTCTGCCAATCTGCCCTGGAGGAAAGTTCCTTCCCGACACCAAATATGGCGATCAGTTAAACCCTGAGCATGTGAGCAAGACTCACCAGTCAGCACCCAGGAAAGAATTCTCTGCAGTAACTCAGATCCTACTCCATCTAACATCCCATCACAGACCACGGGGCATACTGACCTGCTGATAATCAAAGATCAATTGCCAAATTAATTGCCAAAATTAGGCTATCCCATCATACCATCTCCTCCATAAACTTATCAAGCTTAGTCTTGAAGCCAGATATGTCTTTTGCCCCCTTTTCTTTTGGTAGCCGCTCTGACTTTCACTTAAAATCGATCTTTGTAGTGAATAAATGTGTTGGTTTATTCTACTTGAAGCAGTGCATTTGGTTTGAAGCCTGGTGCATATCAATTTCTTTGTTAAATTGACGAACTCATATAAGCTTGCAGCATCCAGCAGGCATAACTGGACACTGCAAGATGGAGGTTCCTAGGGTTGAGTCTGGGACCGGAGATATTGGCTAGTGTCATTCAGTTGCACAGTCCAAGAAGCCATTACATGTCAGAGGCTGTGCATGGACAGCCCAGGAGTGGGGGTTCTCACAGCAGAGCAGGGTAAGGCTGGCTCCTGGAGTCAAGGATTGGAGTGACCTAGCAGATCACTGGTCCAGATAACACCAGAGGGGAATGTCACACTGTAATTTGTCCTAAACAGCTTTTACCATCAACTTTTACATTCTCTGCACAAGTTATGGGGTTACTGTCACCCAAGCTCACAGTAAAAGAATTTACATAAAAGGTGGCAGTGTTGGGGTAAATATGGTTACACGCAGACAACTGGATAGATTCTGTCCCCATCTTTGCTGTTGAGAGGAGCTGGCTTTTCAGGATGACATAGTTCCTGCTGCTCCTTTATTCTCTTGAGCAAGAGCTTAGGTCTGTCCACTTTTACCTTAACTTCTAGTTTCTGCAATCAAATAGATCCCATTTTTTGTTCATGTTTGAAACACAGGCGTTCTCTTTCAGCAACTTCTCCTTCCATATCAACTGTTTTTTGTTCAAGTTCTAGGTGCTGGTTTCTCACCGCAAGCATTTTCACTGGCTCTGCTTCCTTATCACTGGCAATTAATAAATTTTGCAGTGGCTGCTCTGGAGCCTTTTGCTTAAAAGACAACCCCCCCTGTGAGCACAATTCTTCCAGGCTTTTTCTGTCCGGATCTTAATCATGTAATGGATTTTTAACCCTTAAACTCTCCAATATAAAAATTACATTGTGACAAGTATGTGGTTCTGATCCAAACCCCCAATTAATGTGGTAATGTATATCCAAGCACGACCGTGCCACTGTGACCGGGGTCCTAGTGGGAAGCCAGCTGTGGTCACTCAATTAGGGTGAACTGCACAGAATGGGGCAGCCAAACCCCAAAAGCTGGTGGACATTCCAATACTTAGATTCACCAAATCAGTGTAAAACAGCTTCTATAATACCTCACTGGTTACTCCAAAGTCCAAACAACACAGTTCCCTTAAAGTGATCCAGCCTCAGGCCTCCACCCCAGTACCCACATCAAATATGATGAATATTTCCGCAAATCTTCTTTCATCATATAAAAGAAAAGGTTCTACCAATCCCAAGGGATCGGACACATCACCTCCCAGGTTCATGAATGTTTCAGATCTCACCCAAATACACGCTACAGCCAATTTTTATTAATGAAATTAAAATGTATTAAAAAACAAAAGAGAGAGAGTATGGCTAAAAGATCAATATACATACAGACATGAGTTCAATTTGTTGAGGTTCAGATTCACAGCTGAGATGGTGAGCTCTGTAGTTGCAAAGAGTTCCTTTAGAGTTCAGATCATAGGTCATAGGCCAATGTCCAAATCTCATATTCAGGGCGCACCAGCATAACTGGGACCTCAGTCTTGCCACTCAAACTTCCCCTGATGAAGTCTAAGCAGATCTGAGATGACAGAATCAGGACCCAAGGATCTTTTAGACACTTTCATGGCCTCTTTGACAAGTTGGGATTTCCTGGGGAACAAAAGGTAATTAGGATGATTTTGAAGGCGGTCCGTCACCCGTACTTAGCTATAGAATTAACATAAGGCCATTTGCTTGTTCCTCCACCATTCACAGTACATTTCAAAGAGAGATTAATACTGAGATATCCTGTGTTTACAATTCATTTAAATGCTAGGATCTTCTGAATGATCAGAATAAAGGCCTTGTGGCACCTTAGAGACTAACAAATTTATTTGGGCATGAGCTTTCGTGTGCTAAAACCCACTTTGTCGGATGTGAATGGAGTGGAAAATACAAGGACTGTTGATTACATTGTCGACCCTACTCATACATATGTAAATACACAAAAACACAAACATTATCTCCACTCTTGTCTTCTGTGGGTTATTTATTTTGCAGGATGTTTAACCCTTTCTGTCCCTGGGCTGAGGAAGACTGGGAACAGCTTTGGGCCGGGGAGCTGGGGAGGGGGATTAAGGGAGCCCCTGGGCCAAGGAGGGGTGTGTCCCTGGGTCGGGGTAGGAGGCTGAGGGTGCCCAGGTACCAGGGCTCCCTGTGCTTGGTGGCGGGGCCATTGGCTTTGCAAGGTTCAGGGACAGGCACTGCACAGAGGCTGGCTCATAGGGGATGCTGCAGCCTGAGCTCCCTGGGGCGGTTACAGCTTTGAGGTGCCCAGGGCTGGCTGTGGCTGTGCAGGTACCGGGGGGGGGGCTATCGCTGCAGTGGGCAGTGCAGGAATACCATCGTGTGCTCCAGGCGGTCCATGCCCCCCCACTGAGGGGGCAGGCTGGGCTTTTGGTTCAACTTCTCCAGGATTTTGGGGTGTGGGGGATGGCCTGGCTCAGCTCATTAGGGAAGGTTGTGGACAGTTGCCCAGTTGGGGTCCAGCCCTAGATCAGGGCAGGAGGTGGATGGATCTGTACTGGGCCAATCTCTCTATGCAGCTGGACCCAGCAGAAACCTGCTCTGCCCCTCAGGGAGGCTGGGCACAGTCCAGCAGCATGTTTCCTGGGGGGCAGATGATTATGTGATCTGCGATGACATGGTAGATAATGGGACCCCCCCAGTATGTCCAGTCCTCTTTAATGCTCTCCTATCTGGGGGGCCCTGTGGCTGTGCCTGGAGAATGCCTATGGTACTGCCCTGGTTGGGAGCAGGGAGCTTGTGGGAAAGGCCAGCTCACAAGAATCCCCCAAGTGGATTTTGGGACCTCGGGGCAGTTGTGGAAGGTGTAGGTGAGTGCAATGGGGAATCAAGCAGGCCAGGATCTGACTCTGACCCCCTGGGTGGCCCTGCCTCAGTTTCCCCCAGTGAAAGGTGCTCTGAGTGAGCTGTGCTATTCACACCAAGGTCTGAGCTGTGGGGCATCTGAGCTTTGCCCAGGGCTGGGGAAACACGCTGGAGCAAACAGTGCCAGGGATTCTCTGCTGAGAGGCCTGTTTGGCAGGCCCCATGCTGCACTCCCCCCGGGGGTGCTGGCTGGGTGCCCTGCTCTTGTCTCCCAGAGAACAAGGCGCACCATTTCCAGGGACTGCATCCCAAAAAGGACCTGTGGCGCCTGGAGCCGTTAGAAAGAGCTGGCCCCTTGCCAGGCAGCACAATGACTAGCACCTCACTGCCCAAAAAGGAAAGACAGGGCTCTCCTTGGGGAGGGGCGAGGTGCAGCCACAGCACCCAGCACTTGGGATTGGAACGGCCTATTTGTATCTCTGCTGGCCTGGCCACTAGGGGGCGACACCCCACCCAAGATACACACACACACACATACACACACACACACACACACAGTCACACTGTGCGGCCTCTCCCCTCCTGTTGGCTCCCTTGTATTGGAGACAGAGCAGCAGGAGAGGCTGCTGGCCCCCCAGAACCTTCGCCAGCTCTGTAACGGGCTGGGCCACTCACTCGGCAGGTAGAGGGAGTTCATCGCAGCAAAGCTATAAGGGAAGTGGTGCCAAGAGGATCACTGTGGGCAGGAATACCCTTTGCATCATCATCCAACGCCCATAGTCTGCTCCAAGGACTGTCGTGCCAGCCTGACTCCCCACGGTCTCTGACCTTGCGCCAGGCACTGTGCAGCGCTTGGGAGGGAAATCAGGGCCCCTCAGAGGGCTGTCAAAGGGCCCCTGATACTTGAGTTATTTGCTGCCTGCTCGGATTCACCCTGGCGGCTCCAGGTGGCATGTAGGCAGATCATCCTGGGGGGGAGCAAAGCACGGCTGGGATCAGTTACAGGCCACGCTACAGGTGAGGTCCTCTGAGAGCACACCTGCCCCATCGCAGGGAGTGGCAATGCTCCCTGTAGGCGCATGGGCATCAGCCACGGCCCACACGTGTTCTCACCTCGAACGCTCTCCATAAGAGCGGCCTCTGGGTTGCCCCGACGGCCTCTGCTGCTTTGCCCAAGGAAAGCCCCGTTCAGCCAGGCAGTGTGTGTGTGTGGAGGAGGGGGTTGAGTCGGCTCCGGCAGCTGCACTCACCAAAGGGCTCAGTAGCTCCCGACCGATACTAAAATGGGCATGAATTGAAACCGCAGAGCCAGACACTAGGGAACGCTGGGGGCAGGCACACCCGAGCCCTGGCCCAGGGCCAGTTCCAGAGAAGGGAGGCCCGTGTCTGACCCCACCCAACTCTGGGATGTTCCACTCAGGTTCATGGAGTCGTGCACACCCACATGGGCTGTCCTCTCTCGCCTGTGGGGGGCAGCAGTGCGCACACACACACACACACACACACACACACAGAGCATGTTGGAGGGAGCTTATGATCCTGGCATGGCTGGACACCCAGACACCCCCGGCCTGAGCAAGTGACTGCTCACCTGGCTGAGCACATTGTAACCCTTGGCTCCCACGCCACACTCGCGCCCTTCCTCCTCCGCCTGCCTGATGTCCCAGCCCCTACTAACTCAACCCCCTCTGGGCAAACTCGCGCCCCACCACATCCTTGCTGAGCAGGCTCACGTGAGCGGCTGATTTCTTTGCTCACTCCGTGCAGCCACTAACAAGGGGCTATATATAGGCTGGAGGTTTGTGGTCTGGGCTCCATCTGCTAACATCCATTACCCAATTAATCTGCGCTCCCACTGGGCTAGTTAAGGAGTGAAGCCCATTTAATGGCTTGCTGTTTGCATTCGCAGCCCCAGGCCCTAGCACGGACCTGAGAGTGTGCTGCAGGGGCCGGGGAGGGGAGGGAAGGCTCAGCCCCCTGGGGACACTGGGTGACATAGATCCGGCATCTCTTGCCCCACCTAGCATCACGCCCAGCTGCCTCTCTCCACATTCCATTAGTCAGCCCAGTTTTTCACACGGCTGTGCTCACTCACTGCTGATTTGCACATGCAGGCCTAATAGTGCAAAGTAGGCCCCATATGTTTGAGACAGAAGCCCCCTGCCATGGGGCAGCATCTACATCTGAGAGGTGACTGTAGCCATTGCATAGCCACCTTGTCCCCATGCAGGACTGATGGCCCCATTATAGAGAGGGGAAAACTGAGGCACAGAGGTGCCGTGATGTGCCTGAAGCTGCACAGGAGTCCCCATGCAGGCTGGACCTGAGCACAGGCCTGGATTAGGGCTTGGCAGGATGTGAGAGGCAGAAAGGCCGAGCAGTGGAGAAAGTGCACCATGATCTCTCCTCCTGGGATGTACACACACTCATACTATATTTGGGAGAGAGGGCTGTAGCTAGCGATCCGCCCCTTGGGAATGGTGGAGCCACAGTGCAGGTTCGGAGCTGTCACTTCCCGGCATGGGCAGACCCAGGGCTCGACCCCACAGTGATAAAAATGCCTGGCAAGAGATTTTTGACAATGCACATGGGTTTCTGCCTAGTGCGTCCCTCAGACCACAGCCCAGGCTGCTCCCTCTGCCCCGTCCCACAGAGCTCTTGTATGTAGTGGGGGAGGGAATGGGGCAGGGGTTCCCCCAGGCTTAGCTCAGAGTCCCAGGTAACCCACCCAAATCAGTGCGAGCTGTTTGACTGGCAGTCTCAGGAGCTGGCTGGAGCCTGGATTTGAAGGTTGGGAGCTCCCACGACCCGGCTGCTTCCCGGGGTGTCACTGCAGCTCGAGTGGAGACGCGGCGCTAGCTAGGCGCTGCGGCAGCAGGGACAGCCTGCTGAGCCGTCACTCGGTACCTGAGCCATTGCTCGGCACCAGTCACTGCCACGGTACCTGTGCACGCTGCAATCACAGCCTGTGCTAGACAGACAGACGGGGGAGCCATGGCCTCTAGGCACTACTGCACGAACAGGAGGGTGGCTTTCAAGGCTGGCTCGGGATCATGTGTTGAATCCCAAACACAAGGGTGGGTTGCCGGGTCTCACCCACTGTGTCCCCCAGCGACCCTGCTGCTGGCGACCTGCCCCCGGGGTTAGGGTGCTGCCCCAGTGCCTGGGTGGGGGCTGGGGAGGGCACCCTGCTGCTCTGTGAGGCCAGGCAGGAATGATGACAGGAGCCCTTGGCTCTGGGGCTAATTGGGAATCGCCCTCCCAGCCCTTCAGCACCAGCTCCCCGGGCCCCCACATGACTCACACCACGAGCCCTTGCTGCACCGTCCCGCTCCCCGCTCGGGGTGCAGGGACCGGGCAGGGAAGGGGAGGCCTTGCATCCGCCCGAAGAGAGGAGGGTAAACAAACACACTAGTAACCAAGATGACTTCAGGCCCGGGCAGTGGGAATTGGGGGTGGGGTCACGGCCAGTACAGTGTGTTCCACAGGAGCTCCAGGGAGCCATGGTGTGGGGAGCAGGGGCAGAGGAAGGGTGTTCTCCATCCCTTCCCTCAAGTGCCCCCACACCCTCCCCCAAATCCCTCCCTACATGGTACCCCCACACCCTCCCCACAAGCCCCCACACCCTCCCCACATGCTCCCCCAAATGCCTCCCCACATACTACCCCCACACCCAGCATATGCCTTCCAATGCTCCCCCAAATCCTTCCCTACATGATAACCCCACATCCTCCCCACAGGCCCCCACAGTGCCCCCACACCCTCCCCACATGCTCCCCCAAATCCCTCCCTACATAGTACCCCCACACCCTCCCCACAAGCCCCCACACACTCCATGTGCCTCCCAATGCTCCCCCAAATCCTTTCCTATATGATACCCCCACACCCTCCCCACAAGCCCCCACACCCTCCCCACATGCTCCCCCAAATGCCTCCCCACTTACTATCCCCACACCCAGCATATGCCTTCCAATGCTCCCCCAAATCCTTCCCTATATGATAACCCCACATCCTCCCCACAGGCCCCCACAGTGCCCCCACACCCTCCCCACATGCTCCCCCAAATCCTTCCCTATATGGTACCCCCACACCCTACATGTGCTTCCCAATGCTCCTCCAAATCCCTCCCCACATGGTACCCCCACACCCTCCCCACATAGTACCCCCACACCCTCCATGTGCCTCCCAATGCTCCTCCAAATCCCTTCCTACGTGGTACCCCCACACCCTCCCCACAGGCCCCCACACCCTCCCCTCACAGTGCCCCCACACCCTCCCCACATGCTCCCCCAAATCCCTCCCTACATAGTACCCCCACACCCGCCATGTGCCTCCCAATGCTCCTCCAAAACCCTCCCCACATGGCACCCTCACACTCTCCCCACATGGCACCCTCACACCCTCCCCACATGCCCCTCCAAATCCCTCCTCACATAGTACCGTCACATCCTCCATGTGCCTCCCAATGTTCCTCCAAATCCCCCCCTCCATAGTACCCCCACACCCACCATGTGCCTCCCAATGCTCCTCCAAATCCCTCCCCACATGGCACCCTCACATCCTCCCCACATGCTCCTCCAAATACCTTCCCACATAGTACTCCTCCACCCTCCCTGTGCCTCCCAATGCTCCTCCAAATCCCTCCCTACATGGCACCCTCACACCCTCCCCACATGCTCCTCCAAATACCTTCCCACATAGTACTCCTCCACCCTCCCTGTGCCTCCCAATGCTCCTCCAAAGCTCTCTCTACATGGTACCCCCACATCCTCCACACAGACCCCCCACCATTCCCACATGCTTCCCTAAATCCCTCCCACATGGTGCCCACATACCTACCCCATGTGCTCCCAACCCCCCCCCACACATTCCCCAACTCCTCCACACATGCTCACCCCAAACCCTCCCCAAGCACTGATGCCAACCCTCCACCAAACCCCTCCCCACGTGTCACCCCAACCCCCTCCTCACATGCTGCCCCAAACCCTCCAGACATCACTCCAACACTTCTTGTGCCCTCCCCCCCCAAAACTGTCCCCACGTCTCCCCCAAATCCCTGCCCCCACACTTCATCCAAACCCTCCCCATGTCACCCCAAGCCCTTTCCCCTGTGTGTGACCACGCAGGGGATGAGGTCGCCTGCTTGAGGAGAACAGACTGAAGAGCTGACCCCAGCAGGACTGAAAGCCTCAGAGGCTGGATCCTAAAGGGATTCTGGTCCAAGACCTTTAAATCAGTCCCAAGTTTAGAAGTCGGGGTGAGTGGCACTGCGGACGCCTGGTCCCCAGATCCGACGGACCCTTGGCAGGGCTGACCTGCCTGTGGATTTGGGGAGGGGAAAGGCAACATTGGAAACAGCTGTGACTGCGGGGTCAGGAGCTGAGGCAGGAAGGCTGCAGAGGGTCCCCGCAGGCAGCAGAGCCCCCTGGAGAGAGGGGTCTTTACCCCTTCCTCGTGGCCCTCTCCGTATCCCAGGGCAGGAAGAGGCCTTGGGGAGGTGCTGATCACCTCCCTTTTCCCATTGGCAAAGGAGCTCAGGGCTAAACGTGGGAAAGCAGGGGGCTTCCACTGCCCCTCCCTCATGCCCTCCTGGGTTCTTGCCCAGCGCAGGGGACCGTTCCCATTCACAGACTCCAGCTGTGAGTCACACCCGGCCTGGAGAAAATCAGGAATCTTCTCTTCCCACCATGGGCCCAGGCCCGTGGGCTGCTGGACTCAAGGCCAGAGGGGAGAGAGATCACATAACAGAACATCTGGGGAGGAGACGGCTTCCAGGGGCAGGGCTCCTCAGAAGTAGCTGCCGGCTGTTTGCTCTGTCACAGTGAAAGCTGGTTCAGTAGAGGGCCCTGTTGCAACAAGATTCTTGTAATGAGCTCATGCAAAATTGTGATGAAAATGATCATTTTTATCTTACTCCTGTTCTCCCCATCCCCATCGGCTCCATGGGGGTAGGGGGAAGGGAAGCACTTCCCTGGCTAAAGAAGAACTGAGGCTCAGGGTGGATGAAGGGACTCACCCAAGGCCACACAGGAAGTCTGTGGCAGAGCCAGATGCTGAGTCCAGCTCCCTGGAGTCCCATTCCTGTGCTCTGCCCATTAGGCCACCTTCCCCACCTGTGAGAGGCATTGGGGTTGGGTTAATTAGTGCATCTGCAGCTATGCAACTACTGGGAATATGTTTTCCATGTGCTTTGCCATTTTGCGAAGCCAAGTTGATGGAGGCGTTCAGAAGAAGTACGTACAGCACGCACGCACACTCACACATGCTGAGACACAGCATGTTACAGAACACGTGCACAAACATACAACACACTCACATAAACACTGGGTTACACAGGAGACACGCCCACCCACACGCACACCCTGCTTGCTCTCAAGGATACTTTGGCTTATGTTGATTTTTTCCCTCAATCTAAAAAAAACTTGTTTATACTGTGAGTCTCTTGCTGCTCCCTCTGTTTGGGCTGTGTGTGTAACTAGGCCAAGTTGTGTGGAGATGTGTAACAGGACTAGGTTGTGTGTGTGTGTGTGTGTGTGAGAGAGAGAGGCCTGGGCTGTGTCTGTGCAACAGCTCTGGGCTTTGTGTGTGTGTGTAGCAGGTCTGGGCTGTGTGTGTGTGTGTGTGTGTATGTGCGTGTACAGCAAGCCTGGGCTGTGTGTGTGTGTGTGTGTGTGTGTGTATAGCAGGCCTGGCTGTATGTGTGTGTGTGCGTGTAGCAGGCCTGGCTCTGTGTATGTGCACATGTGTACCAGGTCTGGGTTCTGTGTGTGTGTGTGTGTGTGTGCGCGCATGTGTGTAGCAGGTTTGGGTGTGTGTGTAGCAAGTCTGGGCTGTGGGTGTGTGTAGCAGGTCTGGACTCTGTGGGTGTGTGAGTGAGTGTGTGTGTAACAAGTCTGGGCTCTGTGTGTGTGCATATGTAGCAGGTGTGTGTGTGTGTGTGTGTGCACGCATGCGTGTGTAGCAGGTCTGTGTGTGTGTGTGTGTGTGCGCGCGTGTGCGTAGCAGGTCTCTTCTGGTCCTGGTTGGATTTCTAAGACATTTTCCCACTTCAACCCCCCGCCCCCCCCCCCCGCAGAAGTTCAGACTCGGGACACTTACAGCGCAGCTGCACCTGCAGCTGTAGCACTTGGTGAGGACGCTGCCTATGCTGACTCGAGAGCTCCCCCATGGGTACAGTGAACCCATTTCCCCGAGAGTCGGTAGCTATGGCGGCGGGACAGGCCCTGGTGGCATAGCGCTGTCTACCCAGGAGTTAGGGGTGATATAACTGGATTTTCCACACCCCTGAGTGACGGAGTGACACCCATGCAGGTTTGCAGTGTAGACCTGGCTCAGTCCATGCGCTCTTGCCTGGCCCCAGAGATACGCATGCCCTTAAGTAACAGACAGACAGTTCTGCTCATTTGCCAGTGCATTGCAAACCAGATGAATGCCTTTGTGGTCTGCCCACAATTTGGTGCAGAACAGAATATAGCCAGTAAACCGCTTCAAGCAGAGTTGCAGCCCACTTACGCCACCAGCTGGGAAAAGCCAAACATGTCACTGACAGGCTGGTGGGAGATGGGTGCAGGGGTATGGAGAGCAGAGAGGTACAAAGATCAGTGAGCAACCGTTTGCTTAGGTTGAGATAGTCAGATCCCATTTTGTTTCCCTCTGGGACTGGTCTCTGCTTTAGCCATGAACACCCAGAATGCGCCGGGTGAGCTGTGAATGCTGGGAGATTATCAGACAATGTATTTGTGCAGTGCCTGGCACAGAGGGACCTTGGTCCATGGCTGGAGCGGCTGGGCACTACCATAATACACCTAATAATGTACCGCACCCAGCACAATGGGGTCCTAGTCCAGGATTGGGGCTCCAGGGTGTCACGGAGTGGGGGGGAGTCTGGCCCTGCACCCCTCTTCCTGGGACCCACAGTGACTCTTAGCCAGCCAGTAAAACAGAAGGTTTATTGGACAACAGGAACACAGGTTACAGCAGAGCTTGCAGGCACAGTCAGTACCCCTCAATCGAGTCCTTCTGGGCTTTCAGGGTGCTTGGATCCCAGCTTAGGATACCCTGAATTCCGCCCACACAGCCCCAAGCCCAAACTCAAACTGCTTCCCTCCTGCCACTCCCTTCCTTTGTCCCCTTCCCGGGCAAAGGTGTTGACCTTTCCCCTCCCTTACCTAGCTCAGGTTACAGGCCCTGGCATCGTTCATCCCCTAAAGTCCTCCCCTGCTCTCCCACTCCCCACACAGACAGTCCCTACTGCATCACATCTCTCCCCCCTTCGAGACTGAACTGAGCGGGGTCACTCTGCCCAGTGACCTGGGGAAGTTCAGGGCCCCCTCTCCGGGACAACGCATCCGCTGTCAGGTTGGCACTTCCCTTCACATGGACCACGTCCATGTCATAGTCCTGCAGGAGCAGGCTCCACCTCAGGAGCTTGGCGTTGGCTCCTTTCATCTGGTGCAGCCAGGTCAGGGGAGAGTGGTCGGTGTACACGGTGAAGTGTCGCCCGAAGAGATATGGCTCTAGCTTCTTAAGGGCCCACACCATGGCCAGGCATTCCTTCTCGATGGCCGCGTAGCTTTGTTCCCGGGGTAGCAGCTTCTTACTCAGGTACACGATGGGGTGTCTCTCCCCCTTTTCATCCTCCTGCATTAACACCACCCCCAGTCCCGTGTCTGAGGCATCGGTGAACACCATAAAGGGTTTGTCAAAATCTGGGTTTGCCAGAACTGGGTCGCTAACCAGAGCCTCCTTCAGCTCCCAGAAAGCCTCCTGGCACTGCTCAGTCCAGATCACCTTGTCTGGCTTCCCCTTTTTGCACAGTTCAGTGATGGGGCTGGCTATGGCACTGAAGTGGGGCACGAACCTTCGATAGTACCCCGCCATCCCAATAAAGGCCTGGACCTGCTTTTTGGTTTGGGGAGCAGGCCAGTCTCTGATCACCTCCACCTTGGCTGGTTCCGGCTTCAGGCAGCCGCTCCCCACCCGATGGCCCAGGTAAGATACTTCAGCCATCCCCACCTTGCACTTCTCAGCCTTTACTGTTAACCCAGCCTTTCGGAGTCGGTCCAGGACTTGTTTAACCTGGGACACGTAGTCCTCCCAGGTCTGGCTGAAGACGCAGATGTCGTCAATATACGCCACGGGAAAACTCTCCATCCCCCTCAGTAGCTGATCCACCAGGCGCTGGAAGGTGGCTGGCGCTCCCTTGAGGCCGAAGGGCAGGGTCAGAAACTCATAGAGCCCCAGAGGGGTGATAAAGGCTGATTTCAGCCTGGCATCTGCGTCCAGCGGCACTTGCCAGTAGCCTTTGGTAAGATCCATAGTGGTGAGGTACCGAGCACCTCCCAGCTTGTCTAGGAGCTCGTCAGGCCTGGGCATAGGGTAGGCATCAGATACGGTGATGGCATTGAGCTTTCGATAGTCCACACAGAACCGGATTGACCCATCCTTCTTGGGAACCAGCACTACTGGCGAGGCCCAAGGGCTGGAAGACGGCTGGATCACCCCCAAAGCCAGCACGTCCCTGACCTCTCTTTCAAGATCCTGGGCAGTTTTACCAGTGACCCGAAAAGGGGAGCATCTTATAGGGGGATGTGACCCGGTCTCCACCCGGTGGACAGTCAAATTAGTGCGTCCAGGCTGGTTGGAAAACAGCTGTCGGTATAGATGCAGCACCCCTCTGATCTCAGCATGCTGGCCCGGGGTCAGCTGATCAGAGAGGGGAATCATCTCCAGGGGGGAACCAGCTTTTGTCCTAGGGAATAGATCTACTAAGAGGTCATCTCCCTGCCCCTCCCAATGTCCACACACGGCCAACACCACATTCCCCCTGTCATAGTATGGTTTCATCATGTTCACATGGTACACCCGACGGTGATGTGCCCGGTTTGACAGCTCCACCACATAGTTTACCTCATTCAGTTGCTTGATAACCTTGAAGGGGCCTTCCCAGGCGGCCTGGAGTTTGTTTCTCCTCACGGGGATGAGGACCATCACCTGATCTCCGGTGGCAAAGGCACGGGCCCGTGCCGTGTGGTCATACCAGACCTTCTGCCTCCTCTGGGCTCGGGCCAGATTCTCCCTGGCCAGGCCCATGAGCTCGGCCAGTCTTTCCTGGAAGGTCAGGACATACTCCACCACTGACTCTCCCTCGGGAGAGGCCTTCCCCTCCCATTCGTCCCTCATCAGGTCTAGGGGCCCCCTTACCCGCCTTCCATACAACAGTTCGAAAGGTGAAAACCCAGTAGATTCCTGGGGCACCTCCCTGTACGCGAACAGCAGGTGAGGTAAGTACTTGTCCCAGTCCTGCGGGTGCTGGTTCATAAATGTTTTTAGCATCATCTTCAGCGTCCCGTTGAACTTTTCTACCAGCCCGTTGGACTGGGGGTGATATGCTGAGGCCCAGTTGTGCTGGACCCCACATTTCTGCCATAAGGACCGGAGCAGGGCCGACATGAAGTTGGACCCCTGGTCCGTTAAGACCTCCTTGGGGAACCCCACCCGGCTGAAAATTGTCAGCAGCGCATCTGCCACTGTGTCGGCTTCGATAGAGGACAAGGCCACCGCCTCGGGGTAGCGAGTGGCAAAATCCACCACCACCAGGATGTATTTCTTCCCTGACCGGGTCATCTTGCTGAGGGGTCCCACTATGTCCATGGCCACCTTCTGGAAAGGTTCTTCTATGATGGGTAAAGGCCTCAAAGCTGCTTTCCCCTTGTCCCGGGCCTTCCCCATCCTCTGGCAGGGGTCACAGGATTGGCAGTACTGTCGGACATGGGTAAAGACCCCAGGCCAGTAAAAGTTCTGTAGCAGCCTCTGCCTGGTGCGTCGGATTCCCTGGTGCCCTGCGAGAGGGATGTCATGGGCCAGGTACAGCAGCTTGTGACGAAACTTCTGGGGAACCACCAGCTGCCTCCTGATCCCCCATGACTCTACTTCCCCTGGGGGAGCCCATTCTCGGTACAGGAACCCCTTCTCCCACAGGAACCTCTCCTTGCAACCTCTCCTCATGGTCTGTACCGCACTAAGGTCAGCCCGGTCCCGGTGCTTCCGCAAGGAGGGATCTTTCTGCAACTCAGCCTGGAACTCAGCAGCTGGGACAGGGATGGGGACCGGCTCTCTCTTGCTGGCTGGGTCTGAGGCCGCAGCCTCTCTGCACCTTGCCCCTGGGCGTTCCCCGCTCCCTGGGTTAGGGTCCTGCACCTTGGGTCGAGTACCTTCCCCGTTGTCGGGGTGCAGTGCCCTTTGCCGACTCTGACTACGAGTCACGACCAGGGCACTTTGGGTGTTACTAGGCCAGTCCTCGAGGTCCCCTCCCATTAACACGTCAGTGGGCAAATATCGGTGTACCCCCACATCCTTGGGGCCCTGCTTGGCCCCCCATTTCAGGTGTACCCTTGCCACGGGCACCTTGAATGGGGTCCCGCCCACGCCCATCAGGGTCAGGTAGGTGTCGGGCACCATCCGATCTGAGGCCACCACCTCGGGCCGGGCCAGCGTCACCTCTGCGCCCGTGTCCCAGTACCCAGTGACCTTCCTCCCATCTACCTCCAGGGGAACAATGCACTCCTTCCGGAGGGGCAGCCCCGCGCCCACCCGGTAAACCACAAACCCGGAGCCTGGCGCATCCACAGGTGGTATGTTGCCAGCCCCCCTTTCCTGGGAATGTAGCCCCTCCTCCGATTGGGTTTTTACCCAGTCCACCCTCTGCGGGTTGGGTCTGCTTCGTCTGTCCCTGAGCTTGGGGCACTGGGCCCGTATGTTACCTTGTTGGCCACAGCGATAGCAGCCCATGTCTCGTGGGTCCCCTTGAGTGAGTCGGAGGGACCTGCCGCTGGATGTTCCCCTTTTGGGGGGGTTCTCCATAGGACCCCGCTGGGAGGTCCCATGATGACTCTCTCTCTGCGTTGAGGCAGGCCTGCTCCTTCGAGACTCCTCCCTGCCATCCCCTGCCCGACTGTCCACAAATTGGTCGGCCAGCTGGCCTGCGTGCTGTGGGTTCTCCGGCTTCTGGTCCATCAACCACAGCCTCAGGTCGGACGGGCACTGCTTGTACAGGTGCTCCAGTATGAATAGGTCAAGCAGGTCCTCTTTAGTTTGGGCCCCAGCTGTCCACTTGCGGGCATACGCCTGCGCCCGGTTGACCAGTTGTAGGTATGTGACCTCACGGGTTTTACGCTGGCTCCGGAACTTTTTCCGGTACATCTCAGGAGTCAGCCCAAACTCGCGGAGCAGGGCCTGTTTGAACAGTTCGTAGTCCCCTGCCTCCGCCCCTTTCAGTCGGCTGTACACCTCCACGGCTGTGGAGTCCAGTAAGGGGGTGAGAACTGCGATCCTGTCTGCAGGGTCAACCCTGTGCAGCTCGCAGGCATTCTCAAAGGCCGTCAGGAAGGTATCTATGTCCTCCCCCTCCTTACGCCGGGGCAGCAAGTGCTTATCAAAGCTCTTTGTAGGCTTGGGTCCCCCCTCACTCACTGCAGCCGGGGCCCCGCTGCTCGCCAGCCGGGCCAGCTCCAGCTCATGTTTACGCTGTTTCTCCTTTTCCTCCCGCTCATGTTTACGCTGATTCTCCTCATGTTCACGCTGTTTCGCCTTCTCCTGCAGCTCATGTTCATGCTGTTTCGCCTTCTCCTCCAGCTTTTGCCTCTTTAACTCGAGCTTCTCCCTTTCATATTCCAGCCGCGTCTGCTCCACGGATGCCGAGCTTTGCCGGGAGGATCCCCTGCTGGGGGGTGGGCTTCGCCGGGCGGATCCCCTGCTGGCCGGGGGTGTCACGGTGCCCTCGGTATACACTGGGCTCCTCCCCGCCCTTCCCCTAGGCCTAGGAAGGGGGGGTCTCGGGAAGCCCTCGTCCGCCGGCTGACCACTCCCAGTGGGGACAGACACTGGTGCCTGCGCTGCATCCAACCGGCTGCTTCCCTCAGAGACAGGGCTCCGTTCATTCTTGCAGTCTCCCTGCTCCAGCTGGGCAATCAGCTGGTCCTTGCTGAGCCTCCCTGGGTGCAGCCCCCTCTGCTTGCACAGCTCCACCAGGTCACACTTGCGCCGCTTGGCATACATCTTCCTGCTGACCACTCACAGGCCGGGGTGCTCGCCGCTCCCCACGGTTTCCAGGGGGACCCCCAGTGCACCAGCCCTTCTTGAGGTCACCACCTCTCTGCCAGGGTCGAGCTGCAGACTCCTCTGCCCCTGGGACCGCTCGCTGCAATCCCCCAGGGGACCCTGTTACTGCAAAGTCCTTCTCACTGGGCACACACTCCCAGGGGTTAACCACCCCTTCGTTTTACTGCTCCCCAGTCACTTACTGCAGGAAGCGCCGTCCACGGGGTGCAGTATCTCCCGCCGCTGCCACCAGTTGTCATGGAGTGTGGGGGAGTCTGGCCCTGCACCCCTCTTCCTGGGACCCACAGTGACTCTCAGCCAGCCAGTAAAACAGAAGGTTTATTGGACAACAGGAACACAGGTTACAGCAGAGCTTGCAGGCACAGTCAGGACCCCTCCACCGAGTCCTTCTGGGCTTTCAGGGTGCTTGGATCCTAGCTAGGATACCCTGAATTCCGCCCACACAGCCCCAAGCCCAAACTCAAACTGCTTCCCTCCTGCCACTCCCTTCCTTTGTCCCCTTCCCGGGCAAAGGTGTTTGACCTTTCCCCTCCCTTACCTAGCTCAGGTTACAGGCCCTGGCATCGTCCATCCCCTAAAGTCCTCCCCTGCTCTCCCGCTCCCCACACAGACAGTCCCTACTGCATCACACAGGGCACTACTGTAAAACACCAGTAATGTACAGAGAGAAATGGATAGAAATTCCATGCTTGAATAATAACAATATAGCTATAGGAATATACCACTTACCACCCAGGATGATGACGGTGGCTGATAAATGCTCAAGAAGATTAGAGAGGCTACAAAAACAGAAAACCCAATAATAATGGGAGATTTCAACTCTCCTCATATTGACTAGGATCATGCCATTTCAGGACTAGATGCAGAGATAAAGTTTCTGGACACCATTAGTGACTGCTTCTTGGAGCAGCTAGTCCTGGAATCCACAAGGGAAGAGGCGAGTCTTGATTTAGTCATAAGTGGTGCACAGGATCTGAGCCAAGAGGTGAATATAGCTGAACTGCTTAGTAATAGAGGCCATAATGTAATTAAATATAACATTCTCATGGGGGGGAAATACCAAAGAAACCCACCCCAGGAGCATTTCACTTCATAAAGGTGAACAACACAAAAAGAGGAGACTAGTTAAATGGACATTTAAAGGAACAATCACAAGAGTGAAGTGCCTGCAAGCTGCATGGGAACTTAACAAATAGAGGCTCAAATTCTATGTAAACCCCAAATAAAATACCGTATATACATGTTCATTAGGCTGTTCGTTTATAAGCCAACGCCCCAAGATGGTTAGGTAAAAATAGCAAAAACTGTATGACCCTTTCATAAGCCACCCCTCTATTTCAGGGGTTGGCAAATTTTGGCTCCTGGATGTCAGGGTAAGCTGCTGGCGGGTCAGGACGTTTTGTTTACTTGGAGTGTCTGCAGGCATGGAGCCCCTCAGATCCATGTGGCTGCGGTTCGCCATTCCCAGCCAATGGAAGCTGCGGGAAGTTGCACTGGGAATGGCGAACCGCGGCCACAGGGAGCTGAGGGGCTCCATGCCTGCAGACACTACAGGTGAACAAAACGACAATGTATTAGGTATTCAATTCAATGATTCCACAGAGTTTAAAATCATCCAATTTTGGTGTAGACCCATTTATAAGCCGACTCCTCGCTCTTTGATGCATCACTTTTTTACCAAAAATATTTGGCTTATGAACGAGTATATATGGTAATAACAAAAAAACAGTAAAAGGAACCAAAAAATGTCACCAAGGCTAAACAATAGAGTAAAAGAGGTGGCGAGAGACAAAAATACACCCTTTAAAATTGGAAATCAAATCCTACCGAGGCGAAAAGAAAGGCATATAAACTCTGGCCAGGCAAGTGTAAAAGTATAATTAGAGAGGCCAAAAAAGAGGTTGAAGAGCAACTAGCAAAAGACATAAAAAATAACAACCACGCCAAAGGCTCTTAAGTAAGCAGTAGTGAGATAAGAGGGAAGGTCCTCTCATGGATCAGTAACTGGTTAAAAGATAGCATACGAAGGGTAGAAATAAATGGTCAATTTCACAGTGGAGGGAGGTAAATAGCAGGGTCTCTCTAGGATCTTTACTGGGACCAGTGCTGTTCAGTGTATTCAAAATGATTGGAAAACGGGATAAACAGGGAGCTGGCAAAGTTTGCAGATGATACAAAATTAGTCAAGATAATTATCTCCAAAGCTGACTGCAAAGAGATACAAAGGGATCCAAGACCAGTTCAATCACAGAAACCCCTTTGGGACTATCACCTGATGTGCTGAGACTACCTCTGAGCCTGTTTGCTCTGCCAGTTTGGGCCTCCAGAACTCTGCCTTGTTGAGCCAGACATGCCAGTCTGCTCCAACATAGACCTAGAGTCTGAACCACGCACCCCAAAGCTGCAGACTTAACTGAAAACAGCTTAAGCTTAAGAAGTGCTTCTGTCTCCAGCACTCAGACACCCAGCTCCCAATGGGATCCAAACCCCCATATGAATCTGTTTACTCTGTATAAAGCTTATACAGGGTAAACTCATAAATTGTCCACCCTCTACAACACTGAGAGAGAGATATGCACAGCTGTTTGCTCCCCCAGGCATTAATTACTTACTCTGGGTTAATTAATAAGCAAAAGTGATTTTATTAAGTATAAAAAGTAGGATTTAAGTGGTTCCAAGTAATAGCAGACAGAACAAACTAAGTTACCAAGCAAAATAAAACAAAAACACGCAAGTCTCAGCCTAATACATTAAGAAACCGAATACAGGTAAATCTCACCTTCAGAGATGTTCCAATAAGCTTCTTTCACAGACTAGACTTCTTCTTAGTCTGGGCCCAATCCTTTCCCCTGGTACAGTCCTTGTTCCCGCTCAGGTGGTAGCTAGGGGATTTCTAATGACTGCAGTCTCCTTTGTTCTGTTCCACCCCCTTATAGAACTTAGGCACAAGGCGGAAATCTTTTGTCTCTCTGGATCCCCACCCCTCCTTCTAAACAGAAAAGCATGAGGTTTAAGATGGATTCCAGTACCAGGTGACATGGTCACATGTCCTGTGGGATCCCAAGCCTTCATTCCTCCTGGCCTGACTCACAGGAAGGCTTGCAAGTAAACGGAGCCATTTACAACGAGTTGTCCTAGGTGATGGGAGCCATCAAGATTCCAAACCACCATTAATGGCCCACACTTCGCATCATTACAATAGGACTTCAGAGATATATTTCATATTTCTAGCTTTAGATAGAAGAATGATACATTTATACAAATAGGATGAACACATTTAGTAGATTATAATCTTTGTAATGATACTTTACAAGAGACCTTTTGCATGAAGCATATTCCAGTTACATTATATTCACACTCATTAGCATATTTTCATAAAATCGTATGGAGTGCAACGTCACAGGATCCCACAAAACTGAGTGACTGGGCAACAAAATGGCAGATGAAATCCAGAGCTGATAAATGCAAAAGTTATGCACATTGGAGAACATAATCCCAACTATACATATAAAATAATGGTCTCTAATTTAACTGTTACTATTCAAAAAAAGAGATCTTGGAGTCATTGTGGATAGTTCTCTAAAAACATACCATAATATACCTCATCGTGGCACTCTGTACCTCAAAACTGCACCCTGGAACCCCCAGATTCACTCGTCATGTGATTATGATATATTTCATACAAAGCATCCATGTAAGATATCATATGAAAGGTCATGATCTGCTGAAACCCATTGTTCTGTTAAAATGCGTGTATCATTAATGTGTGTGAAGTTATGCAATTTTGCTGTATGGTTGTTACTGAAATATGTTGTAAGTTTGGGGAGTTTTCCACTGCTAGTTCTCCAGTGACAACAAAAGAGGTGATCCACTCCCAGGAAGGTTTTAAGAGACCATTACATTTACAGTGCTGTAAGAGAAGCACCACACAACGGGGATTGCTCAACTTTGTGACTTCGCAAAACTCGCCGGGACATGTCTGGGCTAGTGTCTTCCAGGGACATGGACTGAGAATATAAAATAGGGGACAGTGGCATCATGTGTTTACCTTTCTCCTCCATCACCTGTGCTGGAAGCAACAAGAACGCTGGGGAGATTAAGACTTGAACTGAGGAGACTGATCCAAGACATATCGGCGGGTAGCGAGCGATTTATTGGGGATCGATATATCACGTCTCCTCTAGACTCGATATATCGATCCCCGAACGTGCTCCCATCGACTCTGGAACTCCACCAGAGCGAGCGGTGGTAGCGGAGTCGGCGAGGGAGCCTCGGCTGTCGATCCCGCGCCATGAGGATGGGAGGTAAGTCAAAATAAGATACGTAGACTGCAGCTACAGTATTGCAGTAGTTGAAGTTGGGTATCTTACATCGACCTCCCCCAGTGTAGACCAGGCCTTAAAGGGGAAACCCGTGTATTAAAGAACTATAACCTGCCTGCAACATCCAGCAGGGTGAGAAAAACTGCTTGATCCAAATACTGCCTAGTGTAATAAGGCTTAAAATTTAAACCATGCTCTTACCATTTATTTTCTTTGACAATTCTCTCTGACCTTTTGTGCTTACCACTTATAATCACTTAAAAGCTATCTGTCTGTAGTTAATAAATCTGTTGTATATTTTACCAAAACCAGTGTGCTTTGCTTGAAGTGCTTGGGAAATCTCTGCTTAGTTTACAAAGGCTAGTGTGTGTCTTCTCCACATCGAGGTAGGGGCAGATTAGGTAATAAACTTACACTGGTCAGGCTTCTGATCAGGGCAAGGCAAAATATTCCAAGAGTGCATGGCTTGGGGCTTGGGAGATTTGCCCGTTTGCGTGATTTGTGAGTGACTCACGAAGCATTCATGCAATCTAGCTGGGTGTGGGGCTCCACCTGCTGTTGCACTGAGGGATAACAGCACCTGGAGAGGTTTACTGCTTGTCACTAGCAAAGCATTGTGAGAGACAGCCAGGTTGGAGAGTTAAGAGGTACCCCAGTTCCAGGTTGTACCCCAGGGATCCCATCACACTAATAATGTGCTGCACCCAACACAGTGGGGGCCTAGTCCATGAGTGGGGCTGTAGGGCACTACCGTGATACAGAAAATGAATAGCACTAGAAATCACAGGCCCACAGAGCCAGCATCTCCCAGGTTTGGAGTCACAGACAAGCAAGTGCCTCATCTCTCCACTGTCTTTCAAGGGCCTCCAGAGCACTATGTAGAATGCTCACATAAGCCTCTCACCTGCAGCTGAAATACAGCCACTGCTAGGGAGCAGCACAGCAGTGCTGCACAGCAGAGCAGAACAGAGAGGCAAGAGGAATCCTGTATCCAGCTGGCACTGCAAGAGGAATCTGAAGGTGGAGGAACATGACAAGCAGTGTGGGCATCAGGCCAGGGCTCTGAGTTAACACCCTGGATTCTGGGAACGGTGCCATGACATTGTTAATGGTTATAAGTTGCCAGGACTGGAGTTTTCCATCCCTCCCAATGGAGGCAGACCACAGCCACTGCACCGACTCGCCTCCCCTTGCCCCAAATGGGGATAGGCTGCAACTCCTCCATCTCCTCTTTCTCCTGCACTCTCCAGTGGGGACACCCCCTGGCTCCTAGCTCCCCCAATGGGGACAGCCCCTGCTCCCTGCATCTTCCATCGAGGACAGCCCCTGGCCCCTGGCCCCTTCCACTGGGGACAGACCCTGCCCCCTGCACCCCAGAGGGTGGACAGCTCCTGACTCCTGCACTCCCCATTAGGGACAGCTCCTGGTTCCTGCACCCCCTCCCCTGGGGACAGCCCCTGTTCCCCATGGCCCCTCCTTTTGCCTGAAACACTATTTCCCTGAAATCCCTTTTTGTGGAGGAAATATATTCCTGCTTCCGCTCAGTGTCTAGACAAGTTACAGATGTAATCCTTCTGGCTGGCAGCAACCAGGGCTGGGTTCAATATCTAGGGGTTCCTTTTCAACACTACAACACAGGACCAGCTCAAGCCCCCACCCAGTAACTTGGGAAAATTACACACCAAGTCTGAGTGTAGAAAAGAAACTTTTAATGAAAGGAGAGAAGTCACCCAATATTAATTAGGGAAAATGCCACAAGCAGGATTCATAATCATAAAACTGTGAGCAGGACACCCACTCCGGAGTGCGTGAGGCAGAGTCTTAAGTTCTACAACCAAAAGTTCCTTTTCTGTGCTCCCCTCTGCTCCCTCACCACATCTCTCTCTTCACCTCCCACCCAGGGAAGAAGGCACCTTGTTTGCTCCACCCTCTGAGCACCTGCTCTGGCTAGCTGCCCCACTTGCCATTGGCTTCCTGGCCTCACTGCCAGCCATGCCCACCAGCTAACTGCTTGCCACTTGTGGCAGCTACCCACTGCTACCACCTGCCTCTCTGCTGTGAGTTCTGCAGGTCAGTTTCTCAGTGATTTTTAAAACTTAGCAGGCTGGGCAGAAATACTGCTTCATTACAGGTGTTTTCAGCTCTTAGGAACAAAAAGCTCCTAATAAAGCCCATTTAGCTCTGTCTTTGAACTGTAGGAAAGGAAGAAGTTAATTAATACAAACTAGGGACCCTTAGAGAAGACACCACCCTCTCCTAACTCACACATCTGTCCCCACACCCTTTCTTACAGGGCTCTGGCATTCGAGCCCCAGGCTTAACAAGGTCCTTTCAGCTGAGGGCGAACCTTTCATTTGGGTCAGGTTAAGCACAGTTCTGCTCCCCTTTATTCACACAATAAAGACAACCAGATTGGTAAGAGCATTTCACCCTTGCATTCAGTATTAAAGTGATTTGTAACCCAACGCCGGCCAAAGTTGATCACTTTTGAGTAACACAGCTCCTGTCTGCCGGACACCTATGCAGAGTAGGTGTGTTCATGTAAATACAGTTTGCTCCTGAAGTCTCTCCACCTCCAAGCTAGCTGTCAAGGGAGAGTTCATCCAGACCCTGCTCACACAGAAAGCAGGGGTGTGTCTGTGTTCGGCCTCTTGCTGTCGCTGGGAGGAGCTGCAAGTCTGCACTGCCTAACTCTTGGCATCCCCCTCCCATACCCCACTTCCCCCCTACTTAACAGGGGACAAACAGGGAATAGAGAGTGAGTGCTGCATGAACACGCACACAGAGACCCATCCCAGACAGCTACACACAGACACCCAGCAATACAGGTACACACACGCAGAGGTGCACACACATAGACATGTATACACAAAGAGGTAGAAAAACACACACAAAGACATGTTCACAAACACGCCAACGAGCGCACTCAGCCATACTGCACCCCCGAAGGCAGAGAGGCAGACCCACAAACACATGCCCCGCTAGGGCTGGGAGGCAGCAAACCTGCTTTCCTCCATGTGGCGTTTCCTACAGACCTGGCTTTGTTTGTTTCAGTCCAGCTGGGGGGGCTGGGAAGAGGAGCAGAACCAGGGGCGGCTGCTGAGGCAAATCTAACATTCTCAAGATTGAGCTGCCTAATCTTTGCCTGACACAAGTGGGGAAAATCAAAGCACAGAAACACTGGGAGCTGGCCTATTGGATAATACAAATCTGGCTGAGAGGCATGAAGGCCTCGGTTTGAGGGAGCACCAAGTGCTCCCAGAGGGGGGAGCACAGGGCAAACGAGAGCCCCAAATGCATCCGCAGCCCCGTTCTTACTGACTCAGGAGAAGGAAATGCCTCCCTGCAGGGTTTTCTCATGGAAACCTCCAGCAGAGCAAGTGTCTGCCTTTGCATACCACAAAGCCAAGCCCTGGGAAAGGGTAGCAGGTAGAAGCAGAACCATCCAGCAGGAGGATGTAATTAGTGACATGGTTACAGGAAACGTAGGTCGTCTGGGGCAGGCTGTTCTGGAAACGTGCGAAGTGAGATTGGCCGTGTTTACAGGTCAGATAAAGGCACTTCGAAGGCAATAGGATTTTTCTATAAATGACCTTGATCGGTCAATGTTCTGCTTTTGCAATGTTTTCTAAAATTCACTGAACATGAAAGTTCAATTATTTGCTGTCACAATCTTCACTTCCATTTAACAGAGTTCTTTGCCTGGGAATTTCCTGTTTTCTTTCCTGAGAAGCCTTGCACGGTCTGCAAGGGCCAGATTCCCAGGTGGTGTAAACCAGCATAGCTTCACTGAGCAGGAAGACACAGAAGGACTAGGTATTTCTGGGAGGCAAGGAAGTTTGTGCTTTGAAAACAGATGGTGCAAAAGGTGCACTGGGCACAAGTGTCTGTGCAGTGGCTGGAGTTTATATGGCAAATGCAAATGCCACATTGTTAGGGCCCTACCAAATTCACGCCCATGAAAAATGCATCACAGGCCATGAAATCTGGTCTTTTTTGTGCTTTTATAGACTCATAGACTCATAGACTCATAGGTCAGAAGGGACCAATCTGATCATCTAGTCTGACCTCCTGCACAAGGCAGGCCACAGAACCCCACCCATCCAATTTTATACAACCCCTATCCCAGGACCGAGTTATTGAAATCCTCAAAAATGGTTTGAAGACCTCAAGCTGCAGAGACACCACCAGCAAGCGACCCGTGCCCCACGCTGCAGGGGAAGGCGAAAAACCTCCAGGGCACCTGCCAATCCGCCCTGGAGGAAAATTCCTTCCCGACCCCAAATATGGCGATCAGCTAAACCCTGAGCATGTGGGCAAGAGTCACCAGCCAGCACCCAAGAAGGAGTTCTCCGCAGCAACTCAGTACCCATCGCATGCAACATCTCCCCGCAGACCACTGAGCAGACCTGTCTGGTGGTAATTCAAGATCAATTGCCCAAATTGACGATCCTATCATAACATCCCCTCCATATACTTATCAAGCTTTGTCTTAAAGCCAGGAAAGTCTTTTGCCCCTACTACTTCCCTCGGAAGGCTATTCCAGAACTTCACTCCCCTAATGGTCAGAAACCTTCGTCTAATTTCAAGTCTAAACTTCCTAATATCCAGTTTATACCCATTCGTCCTCGTGGCTACATTAGTACTAAACTTAAATAATTCCTCTCCCTCCCTAACGTTAACCCCCTTGATATATTTATATAGGGCGAGCATATCCCCCCTCAGCCTTCTTTTGGCCAGGCTAAACAAGCCAAGCTCTTTGAGTCTCCTTTCATAAGGCAGTTTTTCCATTCCTCGGATCATCCTCGTAGCCCGTCTCTGAACCTGTTCCAGTTTGAATTCATCCTTCTTGAACATGGGACACCAGAACTGCACACAGTATTCCAGATGGGGTCTCACCAACGCCGTATACAACGGTACTAACACCTCCTTATCCTTGCAGGAAATACCCCGCCTGATGCATCCCAAAATCGCATTTGCTTTTTTAACAGCCGTATCACATTGGCGACTCATAGTCATCCTGCTATCAACCAGTACCCCAAGGTCCTTCTCTTCCTCCGTCGCTTCCAACTGATGCGCCCCCAACGTATATCCAAAATTTTTATTATTAATTCCTAAATGCATGACCTTGCACTTTTCACTATTGTATTTCATCCTATTTCTATTACTCCAGTTTACAAGGTGGTTCAGATCTTCTTGAATAGTATCCCTGTCCTTCTCAGTGTTAGCAATACCCCCCAGCTTCGTGTCATCCGCGAACTTTATTAGCACATTCCCGCTCTTTGTGCCAAGGTCAGTAATAAAAAGGTTAAATAAGATCGGTCCCAAGACCGATCCTTGAGGGACTCCACTGGTGACCTCCTTCCAGTCCGACAGTTCACCTTTCAATACGACCCTCTGGAGTCTCCCCTTTAACCAGTTCCTTATCCACCTTACAACTTTCATATTCACTCCCAGCTTTTGCAATTTAACTAACAGCTCCCCGTGCGGAACCGTGTCGAACGCCTTACTGAAATCTAGGTAAATTATATCTACCGCATTTCCTTTATCTAAGTAATCCGTCACCTTCTCAAAGAAGGAGATCAGATTGGTTTGGCACGATCTACCTTTAGTAAATCCGTGTTGCAGTTCGTCCCAATTACCATTGACCTCTATGTCCTTGACTACTTTCTCCCTTAAAATTTTTTCCAAGACCTTACATACTACAGACGTCAAGCTAACAGGCCTATAATTACCCGGATCACTCTTTTTCCCTTTCTTAAAAATAGGAACTACATTAGCAATCCTCCAGTCATACGGCACAACACCCGAGATTATCGATTGCTTAAAAATTCTCGCTAACGGGCTCGCAATTTCACGCGCCAGTTCCTTTAATATCCTCGGGTGGAGATTGTCCGGGCCCTCCGACTTCGACCCATCAAGCTGTTCAAGTACGGCCTCTACCTCAGTTGCAGTAATATCCACTTCCACATCCACATTCCCGTTTATCATCCCTCCATCATCGCAAGGTTCCTCACTAGTCTTATTAAAAACCGAGGCAAAGTACTTGTTTAGATGTTGGGCCATGCCTAGGTTATCCTTAACCTCCATTCCATCCTCAGTGTATAGCGGCCCCACTTCTTCTTTCTTTGTTTTCTTCTTATTTATGTGGCTGTAGAACCTTTTACTATTGGTTTTGATTCCCTTTGCAAGTTCCAGTTCAATGCGGCTTTTAGCCTTCCTCACTTTATCCCTACATGTTCTGACCTCAGCAAGGTAGCTTTCTTTACTGATCCTGCCTTCCTTCCACTCCCTGTAAGCTTTCTGCTTTTGTCTAATCCCCTCTCTGAGTTGCTTGCTCATCCAGTTTGGCCTGCAACTCCTGCCCATGGTTCTTTTCCCCTTTCTCGGGATGCAGGCTTCCGACAGTCTCCGCAGCTGTGACTTAAAGTAATTCCAGGCCTCCTCCACATTTAAATCCACTAATTCCTCCGTCCAATCCACTTCCCTAACTAATTTCCTTAACTCTTTAAAATTAGCCCTCGAGAAGTCAAAAACCCTAATCGCAGATCTACATTTGTTTATCCTTCCATCTAGTTTGAACTGAATCAGCTCATGATCACTCGAACCAAGGTTGTCCCCTACCACCATTTCTTCTACGAGGTCCTCACTGCTCACCAACACCAAGTCTAGAATGGCATCCCCTCTCGTAGGTGCTTCAACTACTTGATGAAGAAATCCATCCGCTATCACATCCAGAAAAATCCGACCCCTATTATTCGTGCAAGTACTCGTCCTCCAGTCTATGTCCGGGAAGTTGAAGTCCCCCATAATCACACATTTCCCCTTGGTGTTTACTTCATTAAAGACATTAAAGAGGTCTCTATCCATATCCCAATCCGATCGCGGCGGTCTGTAGCACACCCCAAGCACTATCTCAGGGGAAGCTCTAGTTGCTTTTTTACCCAGCGTGATTTTTGCCCAGACGGACTCCGTGTTATCCATTCCATCGCATCTTATTTCGCTACATTTAATTTCATCATTGATGTACAAGGCTACTCCCCCACCTTTGCCTTTCTTCCTGTCTTTTCTGAACAGCACATAGCCTTCAATACCCGTGCTCCAGTCATGAGTACTATTCCACCAGGTTTCGGTAATCCCTATAATATCCGGCTTGACTTCCTGCACGAGTAACTCCAGTTCCAACATCTTGTTACCTAGGCTCCTCGCATTAGTGTACAAACCTTTTAATTTTCGGCGTTGGCCGTCAGTGACATTCTTTCCCCCGTCGTGCACAAACTGTCTGCCACCAGCATCACCCGTTACTCTGGTTTCTACTCCACTATTCCTCCTTGGATCAAATCTTGGGGCCACAAGGGTATCCCCGCTCACTTTGTTTACTTCCCTCTCCAGGTTATGTTCTGGCGTGGAGATCTCCCGAACATTTCCCAACCATCTCCCCCAACTTTCTAGTTTAAAGCCCTCTTGATGAGGTCGGCGAGCCTCCATCCTAGAATCCTATTTCCCTCCTTGCTGAGATGAAGTCCATCCTGAGCAAACAGTCGTCTATCCGTAAATGCGTCCCAGTGACCGTACATACCAAAGCCCTCCTTATAACACCACTCCCTGAGCCATCTGTTGATCGCCATAATCTTGTCCCTCCTTCGTCGCCCCGCTCTTTTACCCTATACTATACAGATTTCATGGGGCAGACCAGCATTTCTCAAATTGGGGGTCTTGACTCAAAAGGCAGTTGTGGCGGGGGGTCACAAGGTTATTTTATGGGGGTTGCAATAGTGCCACCCTCACTTCTGCAGTGCCTTCAGAGCTGGATGGCCAGAGAGTGGCAGCTGTTGGCCGGGCACCCAGCTCTGAAGGCAGCGTGTGTCTCCCCCCACCCCTAGCAGCAGCGCAGAAGTAAGGGTGGCAATACCATACCAGGCCATCCTTATTTCTGCACTGCTGCTGGCGGTGGTGCTGCCTTCAGAGCTGGGTGTTCAGCCAGCAGCCGCCAGTCTCCAGCTGCCCAGCTCTGAAGGCAGCGCCATCACCAGCAGCAGTGGAGAAGTCAGGGTAGCAGTACCTCATCCCCCGGAAAATAACCTTGCAACTCCCCTCCCCCAACTCCTTTTTGGGTCAGGACCCTACAATTACAACAATGTGAAATTTCAGATTCAAATAGCCGAAATAATGAAATTTACGATGTTTAAATCCTGTGAAATTGACCAGAATGGACTGTGAATTTGGTAGACTCCTACACATTGTGTTTGCTATGGCACCAGACTCCTAGGGGTTCCCCTGGGACATGTGATATTCCTGTCCCCATGGGCTTGGGGTTCCTGAGCGCTGTGCACTTTAGAGGGATTAGAGAGGAAGGCCAGGCTTGGGGCTAAGGGACAAGGCTGGAACTTTGCCTGGGTCTGCCAGGCTCCCTGCGTCATTCTGGC
Source organism: Gopherus flavomarginatus (assembly GCF_025201925.1). Classification (NCBI taxonomy): domain Eukaryota; kingdom Metazoa; phylum Chordata; order Testudines; family Testudinidae; genus Gopherus; species Gopherus flavomarginatus. Next base: position 19,937,033 of record NC_066632.1, on the reverse strand, counting down.
AAAGGCATTTGATGCTTCAGTCCCTCATCTGTAAAAAAGAGATAATCATCCTCTGTGAGGCTGTCTTGTCTAGTCAGACTGTGGCACTTTGGGGCAGGGACTCTCTCTCACTCTGTGTGCAGCACTTAGCACAAGGGGGCCATGATTCTGCTCAGGGCCCGCAAGTGCTGCTGTGTTGTAAAGAGGGGCAGAGGCAGGGGCTGAAGGAAGGCTCTGCAGCTACTGGTGCCCTGTGGAGCCGGCACCTTTCGCCAGCAAGAGACTGACTGTAAAAAGAGAGAGTGAGTGTTAATTGATTGTATCCCTTTAAGGAAGCAAAAAATGGGCAAAAGCTGCAGCACCTGGAGCCCAGCTGGCAGCCATAAATCCTGGTGCTCTGCATGCCCTGCTGGGAAGGGAAGGTGGTTGCCGGTGGAGGGGAACTCAGTGGTATGACTGGTGCTGTGTGCTGGCCCCAAGCACCCGGCTGGGAAAGCATGCCGCTGAGCTGCTCCGTTGTGGGGAGTCACGAGACAGGAGGAGAGGAGCCAAACGGTTCAGGGCGAAATTCCTGAGCGCTGAGCGCGGCCTGCGTGCTGAGCAGAGGAAGCCGCGCACTTTTCATTGGCTGCTTCCACGTGCACATCTGCACCTTGGGCTGGGGCCATAAAACTCAAACTCAGGGAGGGGAGGAAGAGGAAGCCCCTTCGAACAGCTCCAGCTGGCCAGGCTCAGACACAGCACCTTAGCTTGGGCTGCACTCCACCTCTTTGGCCTGGCCCTGCATGCCACGCTGAGCACGCTGGGTAACAGCATGCCGCTATGCCACATCTAGTGTCCAATGGAACGGAGAGTGAGGTGGGGGGACGGTGACAGTAGTAGGCACGGGCATCAGGCTCTGATTTTCTGATCAATCAGGAGCATGTCCCCTTACAACCACTTCACTGAGGTGGAGTTCAGTCCCAAAACAAAGCCACTGCACAGCCTCACCTCGGCCCCACGAGGCATGCCAGCACCTGGCTGGGTTGCTGTTTTAGGGCTGGGGAGCATGGCCAGATCATTAAGTGTAATTAGCCACCTAAGAAGCAGAAAATTGGTGCTTTTGAAAATCCCAGGAGGTGCCCATCTGCCTTGTTCAGTGCTTGAATACCTGAAAAGCCAGCTCCTTTTGCCTAAACTTCAGCGCCGGCCACAGGGAACCAGAGAAGCAGCCCAGGGAGCAGACCTGTGCTGGGAGCAGAGCTGCAGCAACCAGAGCCAGAGAGGCCAGAAAAGGAAGCAGGTCAGAGCTGGGACTAGAGTCATAGAAGCAGCCTGCAGAGCAGACCTGTGCTGGGAGCAGAGCTGCAGCAACCAGAGCCAAAGGGGCCAGAGAAACAGCCCAGGGGGCTTTGAGGCAGAGCAGCAGCAGCAGCAGTGCTGGAGCTGGGGCTGGAGTAGTCCGGAGCCGGGTGCAGTGAGCATCTGAGTAGAGCAAGGGGGACCCTGGGCAGTGGGCCCAGTGCAGGGAGACGCCCCCAGCCAAGGGGCCTTGCAGGCCAGACTTGGAGGGGGATCGTAAACCCAGTGGGGTGGGACGATGCTGGGAAGAAGGGTCTGGCCACCTACAGCCAGAGGGCATGTGGCCACCACCAGAGCAAGTGTCCGATCCGCAGCATCCCTGCAGCACAGCCTGGGCCTAGGCAGGAGGCCTGGGACATGTGAGGGATGGACTGTGAACTGCCCTGACATTCCAGAGACACTGGTTGTGGTGTCCCCATGCCACGGAGCAGGTGACGTGTTTTCCTTTTACCTTTCCCGATTTTTCCTTATTTTTTAAAAATTGAATGCTGTTTAATAAATTGTATTTGCTTTGAACTGTATATGATGATCAGTGGGTCAGGGAAGCGTCCAGAGCAGAGAGAGCATCCCGGAGTGGGGACACCCTCGCCTCTGCCCACAAGGTTGGGGGTGGAGCCCTGGGCCCAGCCTTGTCGGGGTTACAAGGACTCTGCCACAGGAGAGTGGAAGTGGAGCCCTCGAGGGCAGGGAAGCCTCTAGGTAAAGGGAGTGGGAGCGAGGACTCAGATCCTTTCACCAGACCATTCCAAAGGGGTCGTGCATAAGCCAGGAAAGTTCCCCACAATAGCGGGGACCAATCGCCTGCTTACATAACGAGAGGCCCAGGTTCAAGTCCCTTCTCCAAGGCGGCAAAGCAGGGATTTGAAAACAGGGGGCTGCCCCTCACAATGGCGTTTATGAGAAAGGTGTTCAGAGCTGTGCATCCTGCGGCACCTCTCTCCCCTTTGGCCACACCCCTGCCCCAGGCACTTCCTATGGGCTAGCTTCTGTGAACTGCTTTCTTAGGCACCTCCCTCTCCTCCCTCTGCCTGCCTGGCGTGGGGTGAGCGTTCCAGGGGGCACCAGGCGCTCGGCGTCAGGCTCTGCACTGCTGGAGTCCCTTTGTGGATCTCGCCCTCAGTTCAAACCCAGTCTCTGAGCAGCGAGTGCCACACATGAAGGGCAGTGTGTCACAGCTCCTTCTTGTGGCTCATCCACATTGAGGACACGTCTACTAGTGCCGCAACTCCATGGAGTCACTTGCTTAACTGAAGTGGCCGTGGTCTGTGCATTGGTGCTGAAGGTCCCAGGTCCCGCACTTGCTGCGGCTGGGGTTGCTACCCCAGGCCTGCGTCCCCAGAGAAGCTTAGGCAGGGTGATGATTAGCGTCACAGCACCTAGAAAATCACTTGGATTCACAAAGCTGGAATTGGGCATCTAGGCTTCCTGTGCAGTGCTGGGCGCCTCTGAATGGGAATCCCAAAAGCCAGCAGACCAGGCAGCTCCTCACTAAGGTCCCTCGTGTGGGGTGCTGAGCTAAGGGACGTCCGTTAAGTCCTGCCCCTCTCCCAGGCCAGGTGCCTAAGTCCTGGCTGCAGGGAGGTGCCTCCCTCTGCTTGGCATTCTCAGCTGTGAGCCCTCTCCTGGCATTAGGCACTGAGTGTCCTTGAAAGCTTCTCTGCAGGGGCCTGATCCAGTAGGTGATCTCTGAGCCCACTTGCCAGAAGGGCCCTGCAGGGCAGATCCATCTTCCCCTGGGACATGCACGGCTCTGGGCTTAGGCATCCACACACTAGGCATGTGGCTGCAGGGCATGTGCCCAGCGGCAGCACGTGAGCACTTTGGGAACTCTTACTGCAGAAAGGTAGGTGCTGAGTGAGTTCAGCCCTCAGCGGCAGCTGACCGGGGCCTTTGTGAATCCCAGTGGGGCCTGATTCTGGCTTTTAGATGCATAAAATCATAGAAGATCAGGGTTGGAAGAGACCTCAGGAGATCATCTAGTTCAACCCCCTGCTCAAAGCAGGACCAACCCCAACTAGATCATCCCAGCCAGGACTTTGTCAAGCCGAGCCTTAAAAACCTCTAAGGAAGGAGATTCCACCACCTCCCTAGGCAACCCATTCCAGTGCTTCACCACCCTCCTAGTGAAATAGATTTTCCTAATATCCAACCTAGACCTCCCCCCATGCAACTTGAGACCATTACTCCTTGTTCTGTCATCTGCCACCACTGAGAACAGCCGAGCTCCATCCTCTTTGGAGTAAAGTGGCAGTTGGGCACCTAAATCCCTTTGTGAATCTAGCCTGCAGGGTCTGTTACTGGAATAACAGACCTGGGCGCAGCTGCAGCTGGCTGGTTTGGCTGACTCAGGCTAGGGCTTCAGGGCTAAAAGTTGCTGTGCAGACATTTGGGCTCATGTTGGAGCCAAGGATCCGGTCCCTCCCTCCTCTCAGGGTCCCAGATCTCAGGCTCCAGGCTCAGCCTGAATGTCTGCATAGGAATTTTTAGCCTTGCAGAACAAGCCCTAGTCAGCAGAGCCAGGCCAGCTGCGGGTGTTGAATTGCTGTGTAGATTTGTCGTGGGTTTTCCCCTTTGGTCTGGAAGCTGGGCTGCATGCCTCACCAGATCCGGCTCATGTCAGATCTGGAATTCTGCATGCAAGTTGAGGTCCACACGGTAAGAAGGAGGTTGGAAAATTAGAGAAGGTTCAGAAAAGAGCTACAAGAACGATCTGAGGTCTGGGAAACCAGCCTGACGGCGGAGACTGAAGCACTTTGCCCAAGAGGAGGTGAAGAGGTGACTAGTCTAAAAGCACTTGCATGGGGGGAGTTTCTGGGAGCAGAGCGCTCTCTAATCGAGCAGTCAAAGGCAGAGCAAGATCTGATATCTGGAAACTGAACCTTAACAGGTCCAAACTGGGAATAAAGCCCACGTGTTTCACATCCAGGAGATCCAACCAGGGGAGCAACTTCCCCAGACTCTCCACTTTGAGCCTTGGCACCAAGACTGGATCTTTCTCCAACATCTACTCTAATTTCCCACATGTCCCTGGGCTGGATGCAGGCATCCCCAGGGGTGCAGTGCAGGAGGTCAGACTAGGTGATCTGAGTGGCCTGTCTAGTGTTGGCGTCTCTGAGAAGAGCATCCCTCGGCCCCTGCACTGTTTGGCCCTGGAAGAAAGCCCAAGAAGTGGACTCAAAAACTCTTACCAGAGGCTCTCCAGAACAGCCTCGGGGTCTGGCCGCAGGTTCATATTGGGTTTTGATTTGATCCAAGCCAGATTCCCCATCCTCAGCTGTCCCCCCTGGACCACCCTGAGAGGGAAGCCTGTGGTGTGGCAGATGCTAAGCAAGCCCAGCTGCTGTGTGGAGGGAGTCCAAGGAACCAGCAGCTCCTGTTGGGTGATGCAGACCCAGAGCAAGGAGCAGCAGGGAGCTTTTTTTGGCCTCGCTCTACCTGCTTCCGCCTGACGCTTGACACAGAGCCCAGGAAGAGGTTTCGTGGGACCCATTGACACCATTCCTGGACCAGCTGCAGCAGGACCGTGAAGGCAGGGCCAGGCTGCTGGGCAAGGCTGTGGAGGAGCAGAGGTCTGTGCGCTCCACCAGGGCTGGCAACCTGCCTCTAGTAGAGGAAGGGGGCTTGGGAGAGATGTCCAGATGTTCCCCATTTAAGCACTGCAGGGGAAGGTGTCTTGGGGCTAATGGAGTGTCACAGGGACAAAGAAGGGCAGGCAGGCAGGCAGCAGGCCCAGTGGAGACTCCATGCTGGTTCATGGCTGTGGCTCCAACACAGATCGGCCCAAGGTCAGCACCCAGGGCACTAGAAAATGCCCATGACAACTGGGCACTCCCTCCATTGGCCGATGCCTTTGGAACAGCCGCGTCTCCAAGGGCCACCGGCAGTTCCTGGGTTCCATTCGCCCCAGCCCCAATGGGGTTGAGCAGGCCGCTGTGGAGGACAGAACTCTGTGCTGGGGGGGGGTCCCTCCTCCCTGAGCAGGAAGTGTCATCGGATGATGAGGTGATCAGATGTGGAGGGCTGAGTCCTTGCCCTAGGGGAAGGCCCCAGGGGACATGGGCTCCTGAAGGGGAGAGCATGCTTATCTGCATGCATAGGTGCGGGAACGAGGGGTGCCAGGGGTGCAGCAGCACCTCAGGTATTACACAGGACTCCACTCCCGGCCCTGTACATAGGCTGCTGGCCCCTCACCTGGGGTCCTGGCTATCACCCTGCATCCAGGGTCCTGGCTGCCAGCCTCACGCCCAGGGCTCTGCTGCTGGCCTCACGCCTGGGGCTCTGCTCCTGGCCCCATGCCTGCCCCCAGCTGTGGTCCCAGCCTTGGCCCCTTATCCCAGTCCAGGTCCCCCCTCTCAGAGACATGGCCCTGCTCCTGGCCCCAACTGGGGGGAGGGGGCGGACAGGGGTAAGGGGCTGACTTGCAGCATCCCCACTATTAAAAGTGTTCCAGCACCACTGTTTGCAGGTAAGGATCCAGCATGCTCTGCCCCCCACCCCCTCCAGCTCTCTGTCTGAGCTCCAGACCCACACACTGAGCCGGGGAGGTTGAGTTCTCAGAGGTGCAGCAAACAGCAATCTCTGACCTCAGCACCGGCTGGGAGGGCTCCTGGCCAGGGCAGGAGTTGCTAAGCCAGACCTCATTGTCAGAGGTCCCAGCCGAGCTCCCCGTCCTGGCCACCCACTGGACTGCTGGGAGGAACCCCAGTGCTGGCTCTCTGGGTATTTTAAGCCTCCAGATCCTAAATAGAGCCCAGCCACTGCCCCAGTGTTGGGGTGCCTAGGCCAACGCTGAGGGCACAGACTCTCTGTCTAGTGCTGTCTGCTGAGAGCTGCCCCTCGCTGTCCAGCTGCCTGTCCCCATGGCACAGGCATTGACCTTTCAGACATGCCCAGAGCTTAAGCAGAACCTCTCCCAGAACTCCACCCCAAGGGGCGGGCCTGCTGGAGACCAGGCAGCTGTAAACGCTTCCCACGCCCTCACCTCTAACTCATTTGTGCTCTTCAATAACACCCAGAACAACCAATCGACAGCCCGCCCACCACGCCCACCACCCCGCCCATAGTGTCAGCCGCTCAGCCTCCAGGCCCCTGCCCCTGCGTTGCCAAGCAACCTCGCCCCACTACACCCATTTGACTATCCCTTGGTCAGAGCTATTCCCTCTCAATGGGAGCGCTCAGGAAGCCAATGACCTTCTTTCGTCAGCTATGGAAGTCTAGCTCAGGCTGGAGGTCTGGGGACTTTGGGAAGGTCAAGCCAAGCCTCACACCCAAACTGGCCATCGCAGCCTGATGTGGCCGTCCAGAGTTCATAGTCACCCACAGCACTCACAACTGGTGCCGCCAGACTCCCCGGCTTGTCCCCCTCTCGCAGATCAGGAGGGTGACAATGATCCCCAGTGACCCAACGGTCCCCACGTGCTGGCTCTGTCCTGCACACACGCTGCACCAGTGTAGAACAATGGCCCGGCGTGGCCAAGGGCGTTATTTGCTCTGTTATTGTCTCTTGCGGTGTCCCTTCCCCGAAGAGCAACGGATCTGCAGCCTAAGTTCCCTGTAAGCTGCCTGGCCGTGCAGCAGGCTCTCAAGAGTGGTGCAGGCAGGGAGAGGAGCCTCTCCCCTGGCTTAGCCCAGCCCTGCTGTAGCTGCCAGGGAGAGGAGCCCCTCCCCTGGCCCAACCTGGCCCAGGCCCATCAGAGCTGCTGGGGAGAGGGGCGCCTCATCCAGTCCAGCCCAGCCCTGCCAGAGCTGCCGCAGCTGGGGACAGGCACCTGTCACTCAGCCTCGAGCTGCTGCGGAGAGAGAGGGCTGGTGAGAGTCCTTCCTTCCCATCGTAGCCCCATGGCAGCCTGCACCCCAAACCCCTCAAAGCCTGAACCCTAACCCTCTACCCCAGCCTGAGCACCCTCCCATAGCTCGAACCCCTCTCCCCAGCCCCACCCCAGAGCCCACACCTCCAGCCAGAGCCCTCACCTCCCCCCTCCAACCCTTTCTGCAGAATCCCCTAGACTTGGCTCGGGATCAGCTTACGTGTGAGGGGGGCAGGTCCTTGATCCTGGGGGCGATTGGATGGGATGCCATTTTGGAAAGTCTGATTGGGTGTGACATGCTCAAGGCTGCAGAGCGTGTGAGGAATTAGGGCCCAGGTGTCTGGGCTCCCAGGACTGTGCTCAAACGCCCAGCCCTTGTTCCTCAGTGCATAGGGAAGCTCCTGACATTTCTTTGAATTCCAAGGCCCCAGCCTCACTGCAAAGACCATGCATAAGCAGCGGTTTTAGGGGGGCACAGCCCGCACCCCCAGGCTAGGCGAAGCAGCCCCCATGACTCCCCCTCCTCCATGGCAGGGGCACTAACACCCCCTCATCAGTCTCCTTTAACCCATGCAGGGATCACTTCCCTCATTAAACAGCTGCCTCTGGGATGGTAAGCGGCAGCTGTTTAATGACACTCAGCAAGACAGGAGCTCAGGGCAGGAAGCGGAGGAGAAGCCTGAGGCCTCTGGGCTGAGCTGGGGTTGGAGAGGCTGCTGAGGGAGACCATGGACCTGCTCCTGTAGAACTATGTGCAGTGAACCCTGCTGGCCCCTTCCCAACCTCTCCCTGGGAACGGGCGCTCAGGGCTGCGGGGAAGGGACAGGCACTCAGACTGGGCTGTGGGGAAAGGACGGGTGCTCAGGGCTGCGAGGAAAGGACAGGCGCTCAGGTGCAGGCTGTGGGGAAGGGATGGGTGCTCAGGCACTGGCTGTGGGGAAAGGATGGGCGCTCAGGTGCAGGCTGTGGGGAAGGAACGGGTGCTCAGGCGCTGGCTGCGGGGAAGGGACAGGTGCTCAGGTGCAGGCTGTGGGGAAAGGGGGGGTGCTCAGGCACTGGCTGTGGGGAAAGGACGGGCGCTCAGGTGCAGGTTGTGGGGAAGGGACGGGCGTACAGGCGCTGGCCATGGGGAAGGGATGGGTGCTCAGTTACGGGCTGCGGGGAAGAGACGGGAGCTCAGATGCAGGCGGTGGGGAAGGGACAGGCGCACAGATGCAGGCTGAGGGGATGGGACAGGCGCTCAGGGGCGGGCTGCAGGGAAGGTACAGGCGCTCAGACACAGGCTGTGGGAAAGGGATGGGTGCTCAGAGGCAGGTTTTGGGGAAGGTACAGGTGCTCAGACACAGGCTGTGGGGAAGGGACAGGCGCACAGGCGCAGGCTGAGGGGAAGGGATGGATTCACAGTCGCAGGCTGAGGGGAAGGGACAGGCGCACAGGCGTAGGCTGTTGGGAAGGGATGGATGCACAGGCGCAGGCTGAGGGGAAGGTACAGGTGCTCAGATACAGGCTGAGGGGAAGGGACAGGCGCACAGATGCAGGCTGAGAGGAAGGGATAGGCGCACAGGCGCCGGCTGAGGGGAAGGTACAGGTGCTCAGATACAGGCTGTGGGGAAGGGATGGATGCACAGGTGCAGGCTGAGGGGAAGGGACTGGCACTCAGACTGGGCTGAGGGGAAGGACAGGAGCACAGGCACAGGCTGTGGGGAAGGGACAGGCGCAGGCTGAGGGGAAGGGACAGGCACTGAGACGCAGGCTGTGGGGAAGGGACAGGCGCACAGGCACAGGCTGAAGGGAAGGTACAAATGCTCAGATACAGGCTGTGGGGAAGGAACGGGCACTCAGACGTGGGCTGAGGGGAAGGGACAGGCGCACAGGCGCAGGCTGAGGGGAAGGTACAGATGCTCAGATACAGGCTGTGGAGAAGGGATGGATGCACAGGCGCAGGCTGAGGGGAAGGGACGGGCACTCAGACGTGGGCTGAGGGGAAGGGATGGATGCACAGGTGCAGGCTGTGGGGAAGGGACAGGTGCACAGGTGCAGGCTGTGGGGAAGGGACAGGCGCACAGGCGCAGGCTGAGGGGAAGGGACAGGTGCTGAGATGCAGGCTGTGGGGAAGGGACAGGCGCACAGGTGCAGGCTGTGGGGAAGGGACAGGCGCACAGGTGCAGGCTGTGGGGAAGGGACAGGCGCACAGGTGCAGGCTGAGGGGAAGGGACAGGCGCACAGGCGCAGGCTGAGGGGAAGGGACAGGTGCTCAGATACAGGCTGTGGGGAAGGGACGGGCACTCAGACATGGGCTGAGGGGAAGGGACAGGTGCACAGGCTCAGGCTGTGGGGAAGGGACAGGCACACAGGCGCAGGCTTAGGGGAAGGGACAGGCGCTGAGACGCAGGCTGTGGGGAAGGGACAGGCACTCAGGCTGCGGCAGAGCTGGGTTCTGCAGTGCTGGCATTGGCGCTGTAAGAGGCACTGTTCTCACCTGCTCTGACTCCGGTCATTGTGCAGTTTCCTGTCGCTCTCCGGCACAGGAAGGCAGCACTCAGACAATGACTGTGGAGGCCCAGCGGTTGCTTTCGTGCCATTTCAACCTCTGTTGCCTGAGCAACGATGGTGCTTTTGTTCCAGCCTGGGGGAGGGTTCTAGAGCGAGGAGACCCCCCTTGTCAGTCCCCCTCTCTGGGCGCAGGAGTCGCAGTGAGTGACTGTACCCCTGGATTCACTCCTTGTACGCTATTGTCATCATCTTGGGCGGGCTCATCTGAAAACTTGGTTTGCTAGTCACTATTGTCTTGATAAAATGTGGGTGGCACCATTGCCGAAGTTGTAAGGTTGCACAGCATGGGGTTATTAACATGTTCCAAACCACAGCAGCTCTGTGTGACACTGTCCCTCAGAAGAGCTCCCGGTAACCCTCACAACCAGCCTAGTTGTGATATTTCATACCAAGCCTGCCATGTAAGGTATGATATGAAACGTCCCGATCTGCTGGAACCCGTTGTTCTGCCCAAATGTGTATATCTTTAGTGTGCAGGAGATTTTGCCGTTTGTGCAGGGAGCTGGGAGCTCCAGGGCAGCCCTGTTTAACCCTGAGGCTCGATGCCTTGCCAAGAGGCCCTGCAATGAGCATTGGGCTGAAACCCAGCCAGCTTGTTTAACATCAGGCCCAGAACAGTGTCAGATGGAGGGAACGGGCCAAAGTGAAAGCAGAGCCACGCCCCGAGCCCCTGGGAAAGACTGACCTGCCTAGGGGGCGGGAGTGCAATTCCTTAGTTCTCCCCACCCCACCTGCTGTTAATGGGAGGGAAACAGAGACTGCAATAAACCCGTCTGGTATGAACGAGCCTGCACCACCGGGGAACGGAGCCACCCGGAGTGGATTAAAAGACCTAGTTCCTGGAGCCAGAGCAGGCGCTCACCTTTGGACAGCAGTTGGGCAGGCCATACGGGGCTGCTTTAGAGCCCAGGGTTCTCATCCCGGCACTTCAGCTGCTAGTTACCTAGGCCTCCTTTTCTGTGGCGCCGAGTCCCACAGCTGCACTGACGTCAATGGGGCAGATCCACTGCTTGTGTACGTGGCCACGGCTCCATGAACGGGGCTGGAGAATGTGCTGTGCCCCTGAACAGGGCAGGGCAAACTGCCCCAGCTGAGGTCTGCCCCGATGGGAGCTGAGGGAAGCCCGGTGTCCCGGAAGCAGCTGTTGCCGCCCTGGGGTTTGTGATGGAGAATGTGCGGTGACAGGGGTGGCAATTCAGCCTAAACAGCTCCCAACCACCCCAGTCCGCCTGGCGACTCCCCTCCCCAGTCGATCAAAGCCCAAGACGGGGATCTGAGGCTAGACATGGAGTTAATCCTCCGCAAGCTGATGTAACCCACACACCTCCTGGGTGTGGTGTTGTGTCCCATCTGCTGGCAGGGAGACACATAGAGATACAGTGAGTCTGCTCTACAGCCTTAGCTGACAGCCGGTTGGATTTTAGCTCATGTCACAGAGTCACCGGGTGATGCTCTGGAACTACGCCATACGAAGCCAGGCAGGACTCTGAGGGAGCCTCCTCTCTGAGCAGACTGTCTCCAGGCAAGAAGTTTACGCAGCTTCGACCTTCCTGGATCTGACCTGGAGCATTCAGCATCCCCTTCCACACTGTGCGCTACCCCCAGCGAGTCCACACAGGTAGGGTCCTGGGGAAGCCAGAGGGCCCTGCACCCCCCACTCTGCAGTCAGACGTGACAGAAGGTTTATTAGATGACAGGAACACAGTCCAAAACGAGCTTGTAGGTACAGAAACCGGACCCCTAAGTCAGGTCCATCTTGGGGCCTCTCTTTCCCCAGCCAGCTCCAAACTGAAACTCTCCAGCCCCTCCTCTGGCCCTTGTCTCTTTCCTGGGCCAGGAGCTCACCTGATCTCTTTGTTCTCCAACACCTTCAGTTGGCACCTTGCAGGGGAGGGGCCCAGGCCATCAGTTGCCAGGAGACAGGGCGTTGGCTATTCTCTGTGCAGACACCATCACACTGGCCCCCTTGGGCTCTGCAACAATCACACACCCTTATCCCACCACCTAGATACTTAAGAACTGCATAGGGGAAACTGAGGCACCCACACAGTATTCAGAGAAAACATTAAGAACATTCCCACTTTGTCACACTCATGCACTAAGCTCTAGAGGCCGCAGGTTTGATCCCGCCTGCCGACGACCAGGGTCTGTCACTGTTACACTGGCATGGCTGGCAAATGGCAGCAGGAAGAGTTTCCACTGAGGGTTAAGGGAAAGGAACTTGCTGGCCGTGGCACGGTGCAGGGCCCTGCCAGCTCACCATCTGGTCTGCACGCCGGGAAAGGAACATGGAGCAGAGCTCCAGCCCTGGCTGCGTCCCCAGCTCTTGTGTTGGCCTTGTAAAAAGCTAACAGATGTAGCGCGAGGTTTTAAAGCAAACACACCATGTTCTGGGCCTGGAGCAGAGGCCGGGAAGTGTTCCCAATAAAAATCAGTGCCGGGATCCCTGTAATCAGCACCAGAGTGCAGGGGGAGGGGAGGGAGCTAGAAGGCCTTTGAAAACACAGACAGCTTGATGCCAGCTTTCCCATGCTGCCTGAAGCTATTCCTCCAGAACCGTGCCACAAAGAGCCCAGTCCTGCAACGGGACAGCAGGAGGGTTGGTATCGCTATCCTCCTGTTCTACGGAGGGGGAAACTGAGGCACAGAGATGGGTAGCATCAGTGCACAGCTGGGGATGGAGCCCGTCGGATCCTCACTAGCTTCAGCAGCGTTAGGGCTTGTTTCTGCTCCAGGTATAAACACAGGCACCCATGGGCAGGTACAGCATTCCGTCCCCTAGGGGGCAGCAGTGCCCAGGTGGGGGCACACACGCACCCCCCCCCCCCCCCTTCGGCTGCAAAGCAGCCGCAGCCCCAGTCCAGGGTTACGTTCTCCTCCGCTGTCCTGTGTTCTGGCTCCCTCCAGGACCCTTCACGAGGCTGGCAGGGGAGTGCCGAGCTGGGAGCCTGGCCAGGCTGGAGCTGGCCCAAATGAAACACCTTCACATTCTTTCCAGGCACCACCGGTCCCCTGGCGCCTGCAGGAAGGTTTGGGATAATCACACACACGCTGGGCCTCCCAGTCACCAGCGCTTTGCCCGGAGCAGATCCAGTCCAGCCAGCTTTGACTTCCCTCTCTGTGGAGCTGGGAGAGCGCTTGGGCTGCCAGCCCAGTCCTGTCTACTCAGCGAACCGCTTGCTGCTGCTCTTTCCAGGGACGACTCCTCCCCTCCCCAGCCCTGGAGCCAGATGAACACCCACACACAGGCCTACTGTGCCCATGGTGGGAGCTTTCCTGTCCTCCCCGCTGTACAGCGGCTGCGGGGCTGCAGCGATCGTGTCCTGGACATATATAAGGGGAGCCTGATGGGATTATCCAGGCAAGGAGGGCATGGGACGGGGCACCGTCTCCAGGCTGCTGCATCAAAGCCAGCCATGGCTAGGAGCGATCAGTGATGGTGCACTGGCTCATAGGTGCCATGAGCTGGCTGGTTCTCATCATCCTTCTTCGGGTGGTGCTGCCCAGGTGAGCTCCTAGACCAAGGGGGAGGGAAACAGCTACAGGGAAGGGAAGTGACTGCACTCCCCCCCCTGCACCTCAACTCTCTGCTCCAGTCCTGAGCCCCATCCTGCATCCCAAACCCCTCATCCCCAGCCCCAACCCAGAGCCTGCACCCCCAGCCGGACCCCTCACCCTCTCCCACTCCCCAACCCCTGCCCCAGTCCTGAGTCCCATCTCACACTTTGAACCCTTTGGCCCCAGCCCAGAACCCTCTCCCACACTCCAAATCCCTCATCCTCAGCCCCAACCCAGAGCCTGAACCCTCAGCCAGAGCCCTCACCTCCTCCCACAACCCAACCCAGGAAGGCATGAAGGGTGAGGAGGGAGTGGGGCTGTGGCTGGGGCAAGGAGGCGTGTTGGTCAGTGGGGTGTGGCAGGTAGGAGGCATGTTGGTCAGTGGGGTGTGATAGGAAGGAGGAGATGTGTGGGTCAGTGGGGTGGGCGCAGGGAGACGGAGGCATCTTGGTCAGTAGGGTGTGGCAGGGAGGAGGAGGTGTGTAGGTCTGGGGGTGGGTGCAGGGAGGAGGCGTGTGGGTCAGTGGGGTGGGAGCAGGGAGAAGGAGGCATGTGGGTCAGTGGAGTGTGGCAGGGAGGAGGAGGTGTGTAGGTCTGGGGGTGGGTGCAGGGAGGAGGCGTGTGGGTCAGTGGGGTGGGAGCAGGGAGAAGGAGGCGTGTGGGTCAGTGGGGTGTGGCAGGGAGGAGGAGGCGTGTAGGTCTGGGGGTGGGTGCAGGGAGGAGGCATGTGGGTCAGTGGGGTGTGGCAGGGAGGAGGAGGCGTGTGGGTCAGTGGGTTGGGCGCAGGGAGGAGGCGCATGGGTCAGGGAGGAGGAGGCATGTGGGTCAGGGAGGAGGAGACGTGTTGGTCAGTGAGGTGTGGCAGGGAGGAGGAGGTTCGTGGGTCAGGGAGGAGGTGTGTTGGTCAATGGGGTGGGTGTAGGGAGGAGGAGGCATGTGGGACAGTGCAGTGGATCAGTGGGGTGGGTGCAGGGAGGACGCATGTGGGTCAGTGCAGTGGATCAGTGAGGTGGGTGCAGGGAGCAGGCATGTGGGTCAGTTGTTCCATGCCAGTCAGTGAATCATTCCTGTGCCCCCCCGTGTGCTGCATCCCTATTGAGGACCCCCTGCCCCGCAGGTGACCAGGCCATTGAACAAGCTGCAAGAGGAGCCAGTGGGTGCCCCAGCTGGCGGAGGGGTGCCGGGTGCCAGGGGGAGGGAGAAGCTCGAGGGGAGGGGTGCACTAGACTGCTCTGGCTGCATTTCTGTGCCCTCTGGCTCTGCGGGGAGTGGGGGGTGTCTGTGCTGTCAGCCCTGTGCTGTGGGGAACTGGGCTGAGACCAGCTCACCTCAGCGTCTTCCGGGTCACCCCTCAGATGCCCCCTCCCCCCAGAAACTGAGCAAGTCAGCTGGGGGAGGACGGAGCTGGTGAGAGAACCCAGGAGTCCTGATGCCCAGCCCCCCTGCTCTAACCCCCAGACCCTGCTCCCCCCCCAGAGCCGGGACAGAACTAGGGTTGCCAGGTGTCTGATTTGCAACCCGAATGCCTGGTTGAAAAAAGACCCTGGCGGCACCAGTCAGCTCTGCTGACCAGGCCACCAAAGGTCTGGTCGGCGGCTAAGGGGCTAAGGCAGCTGCCTGGCCACGCTTCCGTCTAGGAGATGCGGGAACATGCCGGCCATGTCCAGGAGCTGCCTGAGGTAAGCACTGCCTGCACACACACACACACCCGGCCCCAGCCCTGAGCCCCATCCAGCCCTCCGAACCCCTTGGCCCCAGCCCAGAGCCCCATCCTGCACCCTGAACCCCTCATCCCCAGTCCCACCCCAGAGCCTGCACACACAACCACACACCCCAACCCGCTGCCTGGTGAAAGTGAATAAGGGCGGGGGAGAGCAAGCGAAGGTGTGAATCAATGAAGGTGCTGGGGTATGACTGGTTAAAGAATTGTGTTACAATGTGCTAGGACGAGTTAGAAAATTGTTTAGTAATAATTTAGTGAAATGATGGTTAAGGTAGAGCTAAGCAAGACTCAAGTTTCACTATCTAAAGGTCGGTTCTTTGGAACCAACTCCAGGACACAGCCCCAAGATCAGAGCTGCCAGATCTCCAGAAGCTGGAGTTCCCCAGATGACTTGATCCTGATTGGCCATCAAGAAAAGTTCAGGTGCCTTATTGGGAGCAGTGAGCATAGTATGCCTCATGTGTGCATCCTGTTTTGGTGACTGTCAATAAAGAGAGGTGAAGGGTGTTACTGTGTAAAAGACCCCACAAACCTGCCGCGTGTAAGGTTACTCCCTGAGCCCATGGAAGGGTAAAGGTGGGTGCCCTAGAGCGTGAGGTTACGCCTGAGTCCTAGGAACTGGGTGCAGGTGGGTGCCCCTAGACTGTGTGAGTAACAGAGAATTTTGTGCGTAACAGTCCTCACACAGGACTGGAGTCAGGATTGTCACCCCCATTTAACAGGGGAAACTGAGGCACAGGCTGGTGAAAGTGCTTAGAGCCAGCCCAGGTGGCTGAGTGGCACCAGGCCTGAGATGTACCCCTCTACAAGGTTGGATCTGGTTGCAGGCCAAAGAGCACCATGCCCCTGCACCCTGCCTGTCAGGGCTGGCTGGTGCTGGGGGGGGACAGACCTGGTGGGAGGGCTGACCCCTTGTGCCAGCATGGGCAGCGTGGCCATGGGGTGTGTGGCAGCCTGGATGTGGGGGACGTGGCCTGGGGAAGTGGGGAGCTGATGGGCCTGAAGCTGGAGGCGGCAGTTCTGTTTTCTCAGAATCACTTCCACCCGCTGCAGACTCAGGGTGTGATTCACCCTGTGAAAGCCACCACGTGCTGGCTGGGATCGGGGGGCAGCAGGCACCATGCTGGGGCCCTGAGAGGCAGGCGCTGCAGACCAATGACGCTGTGTCACCCTCCAGGAGAGATCGGCCCCCCTGCACCAGCCAGCCCCATCTGCAGGCAGGGCAGAGGGCACAGAGTACAGCTATGGGGGGCTTGGTTTAGCCTGGGGAACCCTCAAGTTCATTTCCTTACTGAGGCATTGTTTGGGCCAAACATGGCTCCAGATCCTCAGGTTACGCCCCCCCACAGCTGCCCCTCCACTCCCAGGGGTGCAGAAACGCCCCCCCACCCCGGCCGCCCAGGCTGACTGCAGAGGGGATTGTTCCCCCGCACAGCACATGGACCCTGCGGGACCCAGGCACTGGAGGTATGGGGGCCACCTTACCCAGAGCTGGCAGGATGGGAGTGGTGCTGGGTTTGGGTGTGCCCCATTTAGGGCTTGAAGAGCCACCTCCACTTCCCTCCCCAGAGCTCACAAGCCGACTGTTGTCGCTGTGGGTTTTACCCACTTCAGTGCACCATCCTGGCATCACCGTGCAGCAAAACAACCCCCTCACTGCCTGGTGCACAGCTGAGCTAAGTGTGCTGCGGGGACCTGCCGTTTGCAGCCAGGTGGCTGCCAACTGCAACATAGGGCAGCTCTGCCTGTCTGTGCTGGGGCAGCAGTGCCAATGGGCTACTAAGGCCTGAAACTGCCAGCGCAGAAAGGCCTGTGTGCCCCTTTCCTCTGGCGGGCACCCCAGTACCCTGCGCTAGCAGGGAGCCCCCGGGTCACAGCGAGAAGGGCAGAGCCACAGACATGGGGAGAAGGAGCCACAGCCTTTGGCCGTGATAGCGGATTGTGGGAAACAGGGTCACTCTCCACTGGGGCAGAGTTGCCCCTCTGCCCTTCCCCCTGGGGCTAGGCCGAGCAGTTTGGGTCAGAGAGTCACAATCTGAATCTGGGCTGAAGGGCTATGGGCTGCACTGAACAGGCAAGCACAGCAGCTGGGCCTGGCGCTTTGTTCAGCTTTGAGCGACACCTCGGCCACAGGGGCACTGGGCTGCGGGGGGCAGTGCCAGGGCTGCTCAGCGCCTGCGCCGGTGGGGAGGCACCTCCTGCATTCTGATGTCCTGTCAATGGGGCTTCTAGGCAGGCAATGGAGGGGTCGGCCAGGGAGGGATGCTGCGGGGGCGTGACAGAGGGTTGGGCTGGGCTGGGCTGAGCTGGGAGGATCGTAGAACTATAGAATATCAGGGTTGGAAGGGACCTCAGGAGGTCATCTAGTCCAACCCCCTGCTCAAAGCAGGACCAACCCCAACTAAATCATCCCATCCAGGGCTTTGTCAAACCTGACCTTAAAAACCGCTAAGGAAGGAGATTCCACCACCTCCCTAGGTAACCCATTCCAGTGTTTCACCACTCTCTGAGTGAAAAAGTTTTTCCTAATATCCAACCTAAACCTCCCACACTGCAACGTGAGACCATTACTCCTTGTTCTGTCATCAGGTACCACTGAGAACAGTCTAGATCCATCCTCTTTGGAACCCCCTTTCAGGTAGTCGAAAGCAGCTATCAAATCCCCCCTCATTCTTCTCTTCTGCAGACTAAAGAATCCCAGTTCCCTCAGCCTCTCCTCATAAGTCATTTGCTCCAGCCCCCTAATCATTTTTGTTGCTCTCCACTGGACTCTTTCCAATTTTTCCACATCCTCCT
This sequence comes from Gopherus flavomarginatus, assembly GCF_025201925.1. NCBI lineage: Eukaryota > Metazoa > Chordata > Testudines > Testudinidae > Gopherus > Gopherus flavomarginatus. Next base: position 19,919,276 of record NC_066632.1, on the reverse strand, counting down.
TCTAGTGTGAACACAGGATGCTGTGGGGTGATGGAGGGTTGGGCTGGGCTGAGAGGATGCTGGGTGGGTGATGGAGGGTGGCAGGGTCTGGGCTGCACTGGGAGGATCCTGAGTGGGTGATGGAGGGTTGGGCTGGGTTGAGCTGGGAGGGATGCTTGGTGGGTACCAAAGCTGGGGGTTGTAGAGGAGGAGAGAGGTTGTCTTTGCGGTGTTGCTCAAGGATTGTCTTGTAGCAGGTTGGTGTGGTGGGCTTGTGTGGAAGAATCAAGGTTGTAGGCAGTAGAGGTGACTGGGTTTGCAGAAGCAAGCTACCTGCCTCCACGGTACTGCAACCAGCTTGGCCAGGGAAGCACAGGGCTGAACTTACAGCTGATGTCCCCGATCCAGGCCAGGTAGGTGCATGGTGCAGTGGAACCCGATGGGTGGGAGGAGATTACTTCTCCCCCCATGGCGCCCTCACAGACAGCCATTCGGCAAGGAGCAGCGGCCTGTGCCCAGGGGGCTTGGTGTTTGCAGTGTAGTTGTAGCCGAGTGGGTCCCAGGATATAGACCGGAGGTGGCGGGAGGGGCGAGGAATCTCTTTCATTGGACCAACTTCTGCTGGAGCCACACCAAGCCCTTCTTCAGGTCGGAAGTTCTCCCAGCATCATGGCAATGGGCGAGTGCACAGATGGTTCAGCGTAAGGAGTTAGCACGTGTTGTAAGTGACCATGTGAGGTGAGGTGGCGCGTTAACATCGCTGCAGGTGCAGGAGAACAAGGGGGCTGGTGGGTTACAGGTGGTGGTAAAAAGCCAGAGAGCCAGTGTTTGTTTAGCCCATGATTTTCAGTGTCTAGCACAGGGGTGGGCAAACTTTCTGGCTCGAGGGCCACATCTGGGTGGGGAAATTGTATGCAGGGCCATGAATGTAGGGCTGGGGCAGGGGGTTGGGGTGCAGGAGGAAGGGAGTGTGGAGCATGGGAGGGGGTGTGGTGTGCAGGAAGGGGCTCAGGGCAAGGGATTGGAGTTTATGAGGGGGCTCAGGGCCGGGGGTTGGGGTGCAGGAGGGTGCAGCAGGGGGTTGAGGTGCAGGAGCGGTGCAGATGGGACTCAGGGTCGGGGGTTGGAGTGCAGGAGGGGTGTGGCAGGGAGTTAGGGTGCAGGAGGGGTGCGGCAGGGGGTTGAGATATAGGGTGCAGGAGAGATTCGGGATGTGGATTCTGGCCCGGCACTGCTTACGTGGAGCGGCTCCGGGGTGGCAGCGATGCACAATGGGCTCAGGCTGGCTGTGTGCCTGCCCTGGCCCTGAAGCAGAGGGCATCACATCCCTGCAGGCCAGGGGGGAGGGCAGAGGGCTCCACGTGCTGCTGTCGCCTGCTGGTACTTCCCCCAAAGCTCCCATTGGCTGTGGTTCCCCGTTCCCAGCCAATGGGAGCTGTAGGGGTGTAGTGCCTGCAGATGAGGGCAACATGCTGAGCCCTCTGACCCCCCCGGGGCTGCAGGGACTTTGTGCCAGCTGCTTCTGGGAGCAGCGTGGGGCCTGCAGCGCCATGGCAGTGGCAATCCCACGGGCCGGATCCAAAGCCCTGACAGGCCGAATCGAGCTCACGGGCTGTAGTTTGCCCACCTCTGGTCTAGCAGTTAGAAATTGAGCCTGTAACCCACTAGCCCCCGTTTGTCCTATGTTAACAGGCCACTCTACCTCGCCTGCCCCCTTCCAGCATGTGCTAACTGCTCACGCTGAGCGATCCCTGCACCTTACGCGTTGCTGTGACGTGCGGCCTGCTATGCCCAACCCTGAAGCAGGGCTCGTGTGGCTCCCACCTCGTCTCTAGGGGTATCGGTAACAGCTGTAGTGACAGGCAGGTCCAGGGCATGGGGCAGGGACAGCCCCCTTCCCACTCCCTCCAGGAGAAGGCAGCATCCCAGCAACCCCTGGGGCAAGTGTTTATGTGACTTCTCTACCCTGGAGAAAGCCCCCAGCCCTGCCCTCCCACATGCTTCACCAAAGCCCAGCCACTGGAAGCAGGTCCCCTGGGCTGCTCACCTCACAATGGCCCAGACCTGCAGGGCTGGGAGAGACCCTGAGCGATGCCAAGGGAACCCCCCTCTCCCTCCCCAGCAGGATGCCCAGCCCCGGGGCCTGCAGCCTGGAGAGAACTCTGCAGAGCCGCCCCCATCGGGAGCCAGCCCAGGACAAGGGCTGGTCCTGGAGTCACCACTGCACTGCAGCCCCTCCACAGCGCGGCGCACGCTGCTACTGCTACCCCTAACCCACTGCTGCCCCCTTGCCCTGACAGCTCCATCCCCTGTGCTGCCCTGCTAAGACAGGATGTGTGTGTGTGTGTGTGTGTGTGGCAGGGGGAGAACCAGGCAGGGGCTGGGTCGGTGCAGGTCCCATTTCATCCATCTCCTCTCTCAGTCAGCCAGTTTTTCCAGCCTCCCGCAGCTGGCCTGGGCACCGTCTCTTGCTGGCAATGTCCAAGGCTCCTGACCCAGGGAGAGTTAGGATTCCAGGCAAGGAAATGCAGGTTCTGAGTGGGGGGCACTGGGGAATGGAGCCCCCCTGAGCCTGGCAGACAATCCCTTGGGCCCCCATCCCAGGGTGGTGGTGGGGTGCTCAGTGCACTCTGGAGAGCCATGTTATTGTTGTGGGAAGCTGTGTTCACCTCCCCAGACCACAAAGCCAGGAAATAGAACCCAGGAGTCCTGACTCTCAGCCCCTCCCCCTTCCTGCTCTAATCACTTAGACCCTACTCGCACCCCAGGGCTGAGAATAGAACCCAGGAGTCCTGGCTCTCAGCCTATCCTCCTGCCTATTCTAATTGCTAGGCCCCACTCCCACCTCAGAGTTGGTAACACAGTCCTGGAGCCCTGATTCGCTGTCCCTCTGCTCTAACCACTAGACCATCCACCCTCCCAGCACTGCAGAAGGCAAGGGAGACTTGACAAAAAGGGATTCCCTCTACCAGCTCTCCAGCGCCATCTGCTGCCTCAGCAGCCTGGTTCGTTTGTATCCTCAAGCTGAAAGTGTTTGATTAAACACAAGAACAAAATCAAAACAAGAGTTTATATTGAAACAGATTCAGCAAAACAACCGGAATTAAAACGTATCGCAGCCTTTTTTGGAGGCAAAATGTTTAGTCTCTTATTTTGATGACCATCCTTTGACAAAAAGGGAAGGGGGCATTTCACCTTTAGCTGTGCTGCGTGTCGGGTATTCGTTGTTCCCGGTTTTAAGCCAGGCAGACCCACGGTGCGGAAGAGAGAGGACAGAAATGTGGGGGAAATACAGCGTTTGTTGCTGTTCTTGGAGCACAGGACAGCAGGCTGCTTTAGACTGGCAGGTCGGCCACAACACCTGGTCTGGTCTCAGGCTCACATCCTGTCAGGGACACCATCTGGCTGGGTCTGTTCTCCTCAGACAGGTCTGGGTGGTCTCATCTCGCTGTGACGATGCCGCAGTGCAATTGATTTCAGGAGTCGCAGAAAAGCCGAGGAAGCGAGAGAGAGGACCGGCAGGAAGAAATAGGGGGGGCAGACAGTAACCCAAAAGGGATGCAAGGTTCTTACATGCCCCTGCCGTGCTGCCCATCGGCTGTCCCCACCGCTGGGCTGAGGATTGGGTGCCAGAAAGGTTTTCAGGAGTCTCACAAATGAAAAACAAAGTTCCTTGAACAAGAGCAAGGCCTGCTGTTAGGGAAGAAAGTCCTCTGGTCAGGTCAGCTCCCTCCACCTTGGGGGCGGGCAGGATGAGACGACGCGAGCTGGACAAGCTGAGCTGGGATGCTGGGATCCAGGTGTGGGTCCAGGTGAGAGCTGGGCTGGTTTTTTTTTTTGCCTTCTCTTTTTATGAACCCCACAAGGGAGGCCAGGGGGGCACAGTTCCTCTGCTCAGCATTTTGTCCACCACTTAACCCTAATACTCACCACACCAATTTTGGCCCATTACTTTCCGGCCCCATCGCTTGTTTGTTAAGTTCGACTTCAGCCCAGTTCTTGAGTCGCCCCAGCCGGCCGTGCTTTGCTTGCACTGACTCAGCCTCCCGGGTCTGTTTGCCCTGGTTCATCACATTGATTGACCCCATTTGCCTTCTGTTTCCATGGTTCAACTCCAAACAGGCAACGAACAACAGGTTCTTGTGCTATCACAGCAGCAGCCCTCGGAGACAGGACAGAGCCTTGAACCCTTCCCCTCCTCCCAGCCAGCCAGGACCCCTCCCCTGGAGCAATATGGAAAGGGCAGGGAGGTCATGATCCCTCAGCTAAGAGCCATGCACTAGCTGGAGCAGAGCAGCAGGCAGACCCCAACCCTTCTGGGCTCCCCTTCGCTGCTTTCACTGCAGGATCTCTGCCCGCAGGGCCCTGGGAGGGTGTTGGAATCATGAGCCCCCACATCACTCAGAAGGAAATTGATAAACTTTGGAATTAATTGATAAACTCAACATTAACAAGTCACCGAGACCAGATGGCATTCACCCAAGAGTTCTGAAAGAATTCAAATATGAAGTTGTGGAACTATTAACTAAGGTTTGTAACCTGTCCTTTAAATCGGTTTCGGTACCCAATGACTGGAAGTTAGCTAATGTAACGCCAATATTTAAAAAGGGCTCTAGCGGTGATCCTGGCAATTACAGACCGGTAAGTCTAACATCAGTACCGGGAAAATTAGTCAAAACAATAGTTCAGAATAAAATCGTCAGACACATAGAAAAACAAACTGTTGAGCAATAGTCAACATGCTTTCTGTAAAGGGAAATCGTGTCTTACTAATCTATTAGAGTTCTTTGAAGGGGTCAACAAACATGTGGACAAGGGGGATCCAGTGGACATAGTGTACTTCGATTTCCAGAAAGCCTTTGACAAGGTCCCTCACCAAAGGCTCTTACGTAAATTAAGCTGTCATGGGATAAAAGGGAAGGTCCTTTCATGGATTGAGAACTGGCTAAAAGATAGGGAACAAAGGGTAGGAATGGTAAATTCTCAGAATGGAGAGGGGTAACTAGTGGTGTTACCCAAGGGTCAGTCCTAGGACCAATCCTATTCAATTTATTCATAAATGATCTGGAGAAAGGGGTAAACAGTGAGGTGGCAAAGTCTGCAGATGATACTAAACTACTCAAGATAGTTAAGACCAAAGCAGATTGTGAAGAACTTCAAAAAGATCTCACAAAACTAAGTGATTGGGCAACAAAATGGCAAATGAAATTTAATGTGGATAAATGTAAAGTGATGCAGATTGGAAAAAATAACCCCAACTACACATACAATATGATGGGGGCGAATTTAGCTACAACGAGTCAGGAAAAAGATCTTTTGGAGTCATCGTGGATAGTTCTCTGAAGATGTCCACGCAGTGTGCAGAGGTGGTCAAAAAACAAAACAAGATGTAAGGAATCATTAAAAAGGGGACAGAGAATAAGACTGAGAATATATTATTTCTCTTATATAAATCCATGGTACGCCCACATCTTGAATACTGTGTACAGATGTGGTCTCCTCACCTCAAAAAAGATAATCTAGCACTAGAAAAGGTTCAGAAAAGGGCAACCAAAATGATGAGGGGTTTGGAGAGGGTCTCATATGAGGAAAGATTAAAGAGGCTAGGCCTCTTCAGCTTGGAAAAGAGGAGACTAAGGGGGGATATGATAGAGGTATATAAAATCATGAGTGATGTTGAGAAAGTGGATAAGGAAAAGTTATTTACTTATTCCCATAATACAAGAACTAGGGGTCCAAATGAACTAAATGAAATTAATAGGTAGCAGGTTTAAAACAAATAAAAGGAAGTTCTTCTTCACACAGCGCACAGTCAACTTGTGGAACTCCTTACCTGAGGAGGTTGTGAAGGCTGGGACTATAACAATGTTTAAAAGGGAACTGGATAAATTCATGGTGGCTAAGTCCATAAATGGCTATTAGCCTGGAAGGGTAAAGAATGGTGTCCCTAGCCTCTGTTCATCAGAGGATGGAGATGGATGGCAGGAGAGAGATCACTTGATCATTGCCTGTTAGCTTCACTCCCTCTGGGGCACCTGGCATTGGCCACTGTCAGTAGACAGATACTGGGCTAGATGGACCTTTGGTCTGACCCGGTACGGCCATTCTTATGTGGCGCACGTCCTTGGAGCTGGTCAGCTGAGGGTCTAGTGTCTGCACAGGGGCCGAGGAGTCCAACAGGCCCAGAGTCCAGAGCTGGCCCTGCAGGAAACCACCCTGTGTCCCATGGCGGAGGGGCCAGTTGGTCTGGTCTGGCCTGTCCTGTCCTGTCCTGTCTGTCTCCTCCTTTGTGTTCTGGTGCCATCCTGAGCTCCCTGGGAAGCAGGAATTACTCCCCCTGCTCCCCATAAGGCGTGTGCGAGGCTGCATAGAAATTCATATTGCCCTCTGGTCCAGTTCTTCCCTGCCCTGTTCCCCCTCTCTGGTCCTGCCCATCCTTCACTGCCCCTGTTTCCCCCTCTGGTCCCATCCCATCCTACCCTGCCCCTGTTCCCCACTCCCCCCCTCTGGTCCCATCCCAGCCTTCACTGCTCCCATTCCTGCTTTCTCACTCTGTGTCCCGTCCTGCCTTGCCACCTTCCCCACCTGCCCCTCTGTGCCCCATCCCATCCTTCCCCACCCCCATAACCCCCCTCTGCACCCCATCCCATCCTTTCCTGTCCCCTCCCCTCCCCTCCCCATGCCCTGTCCTGTCCTCCCCTGCCACCCTCCCGGCCTCTGACCCCATGCCATCCCATCCCATCCTTTCCCATCCCCTTTCCCCCCTCGCTCTTCTGGCCCTGTCCCGTCCTGTCCTCTCCTTCACTGCCCGTTCCCGCCTCTGGTCCCGTCCCGTCCTACCCTGCTCTGTTTCCCCATCTGGTCCCATCCCATCCTACCTTGCCCTGTTTCCCCCTCTGGTCCCATCCCATCCTACCCTGCCCCTGTTCCCCACTCCCCCCCTCTGGTCCCATCCCAGCCTTCACTGCTCCCATTCCTGCCTTCTCGCTCTGTGTCCCGTCCTGCCTTGCCACCTTCCCCACCTGCCCCTCTGGCCCCATCCCATCCTTCCCTGCCCTGCCTGGCCCCGCTCCCCACCTTGCTCCCTAGCCCTGTGCCATCCTTCCCTTCCCCATCCCCACCTCCCTCTTCTGTGCCCCAGCCCATCTTTCCCTGCCCCTGTTCCTGCCTTCTTCCTCTTTGTTCCGTCCCTCCCTACCCCTGTCCCCGTCTCACCTCTGCTCCCATCCTTCCCTGCCCCCGTCCCCCCTCTGCATCCCATCCTATCCTTCCCTGCCCCCGTCCCAGGCTCCACCTCTCCTCTCTGGACTGTCTTGTCCTTCCCTGCTCCCACCTGTCCCCTCTGCACCCCATCCTGTCTGCCCCCGCCTCCTCCCCCATTTTCCTGACATCTCCATTGGCCCAGGCACCAGGAGCAGAACGGACAGCTCTTCTGCCCCCCTCCCCCCCCACTGCCCCCAGTTATGGGTTACAGGCACAGGGCCTGCCAGCTGCTGCTCCTGGCTCAGGGGAAGAAGCAGCCGCAACACGAACTACGCCGCCATCCTCCTGATTTCCAGAAAGGCTCAGCCGGCGCGGAGCCCTGCTGCTTGGCAGAAGAGGGAGAGGGCTTGTCTACACTGGCACTTTATAGCGCTGCAACTTTCTCACTCGGGGGTGACAAAACACCCCCCTGAGCACTGCAAGTTTCAGTGCTGCACAGTGCCTGAGGCAGAGGAACCAGGCCATTTCCTCAGGAGCCAGGCATGCTTTACCCTGAGGGAGGCTGCTGCGCAGGGGCACGCAGATCTCTGCTCCCCCTCGTGCCCACAGGGTGGGCTGTGCTCTGCCATGGCTGGGGAGGGGTCGCTGGTGTTAGAGGTGGGCTCAAACCCTCCCTGCAGAGATCACTCCCGACCCCTCTCCCACAATGCACAGGGCCATGCCTACCAGGGCAGCATCTTGAGAGGTAACTGCCAGCTTGCCGCCCTCCCAAGCCAAAGCCAATGGGGAGTCCCCCAGAGACCCAGAAACAAACCAGGCACTTTAAAGCTCATCCTTCCATGCCCCAAACTAGTGACCCCAGCCAGCCGCCCCGCCTTAGAATCTGATCTCGGCTCAGCTCACGGGGCAACATCCACCCCAGAGCTCAACTCTGTCCCCCCACTCCCACCCTGCTGTCTCCTTGTATCTGCAGTAACAGGATAAGGCCTCTGGCTTGCCCTCGACAGGGCCGGCTCCAGGCACCAGCTTATCAAGCAGGTGCTTGGGGCGGCAACTCCGGAGCGGGGCGGCACCTTCAGGTATTCGATCCAAGTGGGAGTAAGGGACCCACCGCCGAAGGACCTCCCGCTCAATTGCCACAGATCGCGATTGCGGCTTTTTTTTTTTTTTTTTTTGGCAGCTTGGGGCAGCAAAACCCCTGGAGCTGGCCCTGCCCCTCGGGCCATCAGCTGCAGCTTAACTCAGGAAGAGGCCTGCCCTAGCGCTTGCTGATTATGGATAAATGCCAAATTAACAGTTGGGTTGATACTTTATTTTTGCAATTAAGAAGTATACCTGCCAGCCTCCCTGCACCTGCAGGGCTTTGTGGGGATTTTTCACTCCACCGTGGAATGGGTAGTGGCTAAATGCTTTTATCCTCTCAGGCTGAAACACAAACACAGAGGTTGAGAAAAGCAAGTCTGCAAAGAATCCAATTTAAACAAGTCTGGAAGCAAAGCCCAGAAGGAGATTGCACAGCTAAAGCCTCAATTGCAGCCTTCCAGCCACAAAGCTCCTCGGAAAGCGTGGAAAGAAAGAAAAGCAACTCTCTGCCCCACAGGGTGCCTGCCGCGGGTGAGAGGAGCGAATGTGAGAGCTGCGAACGCTGCCTGCCCTTCAAAGCTCCCAGCGTTGACATTCTGAAATAAGGTTTCCATCAGGTGGTCTGTATTTCATAGCCAACATGAAATAGACAACGCATAATTTGCTGAAGGTATTGACAGAAATATGCCGCTACTTAAGGTGCCATAAAGGGGTCAATAGCATTTGAGATGCTTCCCCAACCTGGTGGGAAGGATGCTCAGCTTCCAGGCTGCTCTAAATGCTCCGCACATAAATAAAGTGGATTTCACACTCCTGTCTGACAAGCACAGCTGCAGGCCTTGGAACCGTTTGTGCTTTAAAAGATTTAGTCACAGGCAGCAAAGATAAACAAGGAGTCACATGCATTGTGAGAACCCCAGGACTGCAGGGACCTCGGAGGGGGTATTTAAAAGTTTATTTTCCACCCTCCCCAAATCAGACATTTTTACCTGGATTAATTCTGGCAGGTGCTTGACGTGTTTGTTTCCCTTTGCAGTACCCAAAACACAATTTTGAGACTATTTTAGACTGACAGCTAAAAAAATGCAATCAAAGCAAAGGCAGCAGAGCTAATGCACTGCACCACCAGGGAACTGAATGCTTCCTTAAAGAACTTTGCCAAACCAGAATCATCCCAGGGCCCATTCAAACTGTGAGCTCTCGCTTCAGCTCAAGTTCAAAGGGCACAGCACTAAACACCAACAGAATGAACCCATCGCAAAGTAAAAGTTCTCTGCTTCTGAAAGCCAAACTCATGTGACATGCACGGCTGACTCACAACCCTGGGTCCTGCAAACGTGTATTTAACGCTATGTGCAGAGTCCCATTCAATAGGACCACACGTGCCTACAGAAAAGCACGTTTAGATAAGCCTTCGCACAACCAGGTTTAAATCACCTTCATCGTTATCTCTGGGCCAGAGCTGGCTGCCGATACAGATTGCCATTGCTCCTGTGTAGAGCTCTGACAGTTTCCCCTAGCTGATGTTGTCCTTCTGTTTTAAATTTTGCATCACAGGCTTCAAAATTATGTGGATTTTTTCTTTCATTCATGAAAGATTTTAGAAACAGCTTCCAAATGAAAAGTGTGAAGAATTACAGACCAGTGTTCAAGGATCAGTACTTTGGATCACCACAATCTGTTTACACTAAACTGTTAATAGGTCCATATTTTCAATAACTGACTTAGGATGGTGAATGCCTTTGATTTTCACTGAGGTTAGGCTCAAGTTTCTCATTCACTTTTGAAAATGGGATTTAGGTCTTGACTATCAGGGGAATACCATGACACTGACTGATGCCATGTTTTACAGACTGCCAAGGCTGAAGATAGGTTAGTCACTGTGACTGGTATTTTGTTTACACGTAAGGTCAGTGTCCAAGTTATACACACTGATGAAGATACTGTAGCTCTTGCACTTCAGACTCAAAATTAGGTTCATCAGAATTGGTAATTTGGCTCAAGCTAAGGCTGGCGGTACGGGGTGGTTTTGTGATTCTGAATTAGCAGTCTTGCTGTTTTCCGAGACAATGGAATTCACATTTAAATCTTAATTTTGTATTTCCTAATACTGTATGCTTTGGAAACTGAGAAATGAGTGATGGGCATGACTGGAACTCAGGTCAATGTAGCTGTTTAGGACTAGTGATGCCAGTGGTGTAACCCCCTCCAGGAGCACTCTTATTCCAGTAGAAGAGTGGCTTAGTGGGGATAGTTTAGCTTAAATCCCTTCTCAATTGATATAAACCAAACCAACAAAGGCCTTTTGGATACTGAACTCAATGGCCACAAACCTCAGACCCATGCAGCTCCAATGGTTAAAATTCAGATCTTCACTTAAACCAAAAAATCTTTTCCCACACTGACAAGGCCAAAGGCTCTTAAGTAATTTAAGCATTGGAAATGTTACCTATAGTCTGAAACCCATTTGTGCTGTTCTAGGTTGCCACCACTGGGGGCTCATTTTCCTGTTGCTAGACTGGATCAATTACTTCCTTATATCAGATTTTATTCTCCAATGCACAGCCTCGTTAAAGGCATACACAGCTCAGTCACACCAATCTCACTACAATCTAGAATTCACCACTCGCTGCTGGAGGTAATGTAATCTACCATTCTGAGATGATGGAATTCTTCAGCGCAGACAGGGCTGGTTATAGGATCGGCAAGCGAGATGCTATAAAAAGGCTCGCTCTCTCTTCATTTTTGTGTGGGAAGACAAAGGAAAAGGAAATAAAATGGCCTGCTAAAGTGGTGTAAGGCAGTCTGAGCAACCCAAAACACAGGTTTTACTGAAATACAAACAAAACTACAGCCAGGGACAGCTTTTAGGAACAGCATTTCCAAAACATGGGAAATAAAATTTGCTGGGTAATCTTGAAAATCTGGTATCAGAGGGGTAGCCGTGTTAGTCTGGATCTGTAAAAGCAGCAAAGAATCCTGTAGCACCTTATAGACTAACAGATGTTTTGGAGCACGAGCTTTCGTGGGTGAATACCCACTTCATCAGATGCGTGTAGTGGAAATTTCCAGGGGCAGGTATATATACGCAGGCAAGCTAGAGATAATGAGGTTAGTTCAATCAGGGAGGATGAGGCCCTGTTCTAGCAGTTGAGGTGTGAAAACCAAGGGAGGAGAAACTGGTTTTGTAGTTGGCAAGCCATTCACAGTCTTTGTTTAATCCTGAGCTGATGGTGTCAAATTTGCAGATGAACTGAAGCTCAGCAGTTTCTCTTTGAAGTCCGGTCCTGAAGTTTTTTTGCTGCAGGATGGCCACCCTAAGGTCTGCTATAGTGTGGCCAGGTAGGTTGAAGTGTTCTCCTACAGGAAAATCTGGTACCAAGCTGTGGGACCCCCGTTTTCAGAACTGCACCTAACTAGTGCAGGAATGGTGGCCCAATGGCTATTAACTAGTTACACTGTTGCTAATGGCCCTGTGTATGCATAATCAGACTAGCAAATTGTAGGTTTTCAGCCCATCCTGAACACTTCCAAAAATAAAACTTTAGCTCAAATGCACTTTTTTTTTAAAAAAAGGAAACCAGAGAGTAACTTTTGCCAACAGGCTTCTCAAACTTCCCCTTGTTTCTAACCCTGGAGGAACATCAAGTTGCTGGGTGGTCAGGTGAAGCTGTCTTGTAAGGAAGACGACCTCTGATTTATCCTGCATACAGACATTCTGCCCCAGCTCACCGCTGTCCTGTGCCTTGAGACAGTCACTCCCACCACCGCAAAGCTGCTGTGACAAGCCACAAGTGCAAGGGCACCAATGAACTGGGTCTTGTGTCTCTCTGCAGGAGTCACTGTCCAAACACTAGATCTGGCTCTGATTAGGAAAAGGGCTATATTGCTGCACAAGGCAGAGGATGCTGGTTGCTCTCTGACAGTATAGTCCTGGTTTCCAGCTCAGGAACAGGTGCCTTTGGTGGGTCCATTTCAGCAAGAACACAGCATTTTAGAGTTAGATATTCTGGACCAGATCTTCAGCCGTTGTATACAGGCATGGCTCTGCTGAAGCCGATTCACCTAGAAGAGGATCTGGCCGACAGTATACAGTTCCTATGTGTACCACTAGTTACAGCTGCATCTGGGTGCCAACAGGAACCACTATTTTCAGGGGATTAAGATTCAGTCACAGTTTTGGTCCAGACTGATACTTGGTCACAGACAAGCACCTTCCAGCTGGCCAGTTTGAGGGTGACAAACAGAAAAGCTTCAAATACTTTCCCACACTTTTTGAAGTGGTTCTCCTGTTCATTCCCCAGGCCATTCCTCTACAACCTCAGCCAATGCCCATGGGGCTTTTGAAGACATGCAACAGAACAGCTTTTCTAAGCAAAGCAGCTGCAATTTTTCTCTGAGTTCACGTGAGATTGAGACCTCTTAGGCGAGTGACGTATCTTTGGGCTGCCTACACTACCAGCACTGCTAGAGGCCCTGCTAGAAAGGATTACAGCCCGGTTTCATTTTGGAGCACACTTTCCTAAGTGCCTTGAAAGCCTTGAACAGGGCCAGGCTTCAGCACAGCTCAGGGATACGCTGCTGTCCTGTGTTTTAGCAGAGATGGATTCCTCCAGCACTTGGTGGGGGTGACAGACCAAATGAACTGACTGCTCACAAACTAAGGATAACGAACGTGGAGAGTGGGTTGAAAAGAATCAAAGGGATTGATTCCTCATAATCCAAACCCACAAATAAAAAAAAATGCAACAAAAAAAAACTTGTGGGTGTTAGAGCAGCAGAGAGTTTGTAATCTCAAGAGCAGCTGAGTGCAAAGTTCAGCAGCGCTTTGCCTAGCTCTGGCAGAGCAGAGGGGACATCAGAGTAGGTGCCCTCTTCTCCAAGATGTCCCCTTTCAAGTTAAGGTCTTATCTTTCAGAAGGTTAAGAACAAAAACACCCTTGCAGTTGCAGTAACTTATCTGCAACTTAGGAGATAAAGGTTATAAACAGCTTGCTTCTATTTCAGTTATGCGCCCCCACGCTGCCAGACCCCTTTTGGGTATGCTTTGAAAGGGGCGTGAGTATGTTGGTTATTTATTGCATGGATCTTTTAGATCAAAACTCAACCCAGCTTCTGATAACAAGTTAGCTGTAAGGTCACAAGTCCATGTTGCTAACACCCTATTAAGATGAAAGGGCAGAAGGTGGGGCAGGCAGGGTAAGGTCAGAGCTTGCCAGTATGAGTGCTGCAGGTGACAGGCTGGGACAAGACACAGCACTGACTGAGAACAGGGGATTATTTCCTTGATCACACAGTGGGGGGGACGGGGTACTCTGCCCTAAACCCAACTGAGAATTTCTTTGCCCTTTAATACTAGATAGCGGGAATATGAGACTCTTGCAGCTTTGGCCTAACTGCTCCACTGAAGCCAGTGCCTCCCACTAGCATCACCTGGAGCAGTCAGGGTCTCTGCGCATGGAAGTTTCCCCAGAATAGCTACATCTGTTTAAGACCCTGTGTAGACATTCTGTTCTAGAATACAGAGTGCCTTTTTCTCATTTAGCTTAATCCACTTTGGATGTGGATTAATACGAGTACCTTTTTCTCATTTAGCTTAATCCATTTTGGATGTGGATTAATACGAGTGCCTTTTTCTCATTTAGCTTAATCCACTTTGGATGTGGATTAATCTTTAAACTAAATTAGAAAAGGGTACTTTTATTCAGCAGTAACTGTCCACACAGGGAGTTAATCCGGAACAGCTATTTCAATAACTTCCCCACTGTAGACAAGCCTGAAGGCCAACACCAAGCCCTCTGGGTAATCCCAGAGGTAGCTCCAGGGAATGCTGTTTCAATTCCTGCCCTGGAGCTGATGGGCACGCTCAGTGTCTGAGGTCTGTGCACCTTCCTGCCTCCATAAGTCTTTGAGGCAATGCATCAGAATAGTTAGCCTAAAAGCAGTCCCATGACACCTGTCCTCTGGAGGAGAGCATGCTGCCCTAACAGGACACTGCAGAATGCATTCTTTAGAGGCGTTATAGACTGTGCCAATCTGGAGTGTGGAGGTTAGAGACATGCTGCCACTACATACAACTGTTAGGGAGAGTTATTCTGCATGCACTGGGATTTTCACAGACTAGTTTTAATATCCAAATTAACGATGTATAGTTTGCTTTGCTGCTAAGAGGCTGACTATTTAACTCTGCCCTCAAGAGAAATACTTTCAAGTTGCAAAGACTTAAAAAACCCCTACCCAATAAGTTTTATAACAGAGCTGATGCTAATAAAGGGGAAGGTGCTACTGACCCATTATCACAAGTTTTCAGACATTTCTCTCATCGGGTTTGCAAGTGGGACCTACTAAACCACAATGCCAGGTGTGGAACACAGAAATCCCTCCCAAGAGAGTATCTCGTGGATGCAGCAATGGGTGCACGGAGAGCTCACGAACTAGAGCACATTTTAATTTCTTGTCAGAATGGCAGGGTGGCAAAAGGGGATTTTGCTACACTTGCCTTCTGACCGAACACACTTCACTCCCTCAAAGGGCCAGCCCTATATGTGTTTCCATGGTGACAAATGGATGTCAAGCGCAGGATTATTCTTCCTGTGCAGGATCAAGTAGTGATGCTAGGCTAAGAGTGAGGAGAGGCCTTTGCTCTTTACTCAGAATATCAAATCTCTTTTGTGCAGTGGAGGGGAACAGGACAAGGCAGATCTGATTAGAATGTGATGGGCCAGATCCTATGTCTGGCTGACACACCGATGCTGGAGCCAGCTGGGGACGGAAATCTCTTTTAGCGTAATTAATGCAGCCTAAGGACTACTTGAAACTATGCTGACTACAGCAGTTCTCCTGAGACTGCTCTTTGGGCCAAGAGTGGCTGGAGTGTACCATGCTTTAAGGAGGCCCACTCCTGCACTTCTTTACCCCAGGAGAAGGAGGCAGGTAGCATGAAACCTGTTATGCCAGCTTGATGTCAGGGAAATGCCTGGGACAGAGCTATGGACCAGGATCTGGCTGGTTATTCTCATGCTTTAATGTTATCTAGCTCACCTGACACCAGGTGCTGGACTGGGGAGACATTCCAGCATGCATAATACTCCTGACATCCCAGCCCAGTCCTTATCAAAATTAACATTCCCTCACCTTCCCAAGAAGCCCAAGGACACCTACACACACCCCTGCTCAGAACTAGATGCCACCGAGTATAAAAGCCCCCACTGCACAAGAGAGTCTGAGTGAGACTAGAGAGGGGCACCAGGCCAGAGTTGCTCAAGGAGCAGCATGCACTGGGCATCATGTATGTGAGGTGTGATGTTAGGGTGCCATGGTGGGAGGGCACAGTGCAACTGTTTTATTGATAAGGCAGCCATTTCAGGAGACTCAGACTAAACTCCCTCTGTGTTGGCTAAGCATTCGCCACCCTAACCTCACTGAATCCCCCATCCCAGCTCCCTTACAGATGAACTTTTAGGTCTAAACAAAACAGCAATGAGAATATTTTGTTTTAAAAGGCTTTTTGCTTTGACTCCCCCATACACCATCTACAGTTTGAATGGCAGCTCTTTTTCACATCTAGGTGGACGGGCATAACAGGCAGGCCTTAGAGCTGTGGCTGGGACACCCGAGGACTAGTACACATTCAAGGTCTCTAAGAGGGACCCAAACATTCAGATGCCTACCTCCTCACCAGGGAGAGATGTACCACTTTGAGAGCTCACTCCCAGTGTGAGGGGGCCCACATGGACCAATGATCTGAGCTAGCACTGCAATCCTTATGAGAGAAACACACCATCAGTACCATGCAGTGGTAAACAGCCACAACACATTTTAATCCAAAGACATGCAGGAGTCCAGCAATGATTTATGCAAACACCCTACAGGAAGTAACTTGTAAAGCATGCTGATCCAGACCGTTTAAACTCTGCTACCTCCTTGGCATCAGCGTGTATGGAGTTAATTTTTGAGAGTCTCTGGTATCAAGGGCACTCAATAGCAGCCTCTTCTCTTCTCTGGTCTTCAGTTACCAGCTCCTGCAATTAGATTAAAAAGCAAGACATTTTAGATAATCAATAGCAGCAGCTCTAACACCATCCCCCAGTTGTAAGCATCAGATAAACTGCTTCAGACTCAATGAAGCTACCACCCCGCCCCACCAAGTCAATCACTGTGTTGAAACTTTGAGACACTTGGACTGGTCTTCCACACTTGTGCTCAGAACCAGGCACTTTGCGGTCTCACCGGGGCAATGAAGCAGCACTCCTCATGCTGCCATCACAAGAGCACAAGCAACACCTGTACTAGCACAGGGAACCTAATGTTTTGCTCCTTGGTCAGCATACCAGGGAGCAGGGGAATGGGGCTGGAGGCCTGGATAAGGGCTTAGGGGCTCTTTTATATACACACAGAAGGAGGGAATTGATTCTTCACTTTAGACAAACTGTTCTGTTTACAAACAACATGCAGGAAAAGCTTCCTTAACTAGGGGAAGCAGACGTCTCACTGCTCTATACAAAGTCCCAATGTATGGTGGTGCTGCCCAACCCGAGCGAGCTCAGCATTAGTTCCTTCCCCAGAATAGACCCAGCCTGTCTGGCTGGAGCTCCAATACCTTCAGTGGAATCAAAACCGTCCTTACTGCTATGACTTTACCCAGCAGAACAAGGCTGATCCTGTGCATCAGCCCGTAGTGCAATGATTTATTAGGAAAGATCAAATATAAAGCACAGGTACATTCTGTAGGTCTCTAGGAAGCCCTGCTAGACTGGATCCTCACCACCCCTTGGCTAGAAAGCTGGCCAAAGCTTTCAATGACCAGCTGCTCTATTTGGGCATGTTAAGGATCGTTACCACATACTTGGAATAAGTCCTTCTGCTTTAACTCACTCTCAACCAATCCAAATGTACATAGACACCTCTGAACTCATCTCCAGTGTGTGTTTATCAATGCTGTGACCTTCAAGCATTGAGCTAAGCCATTCCCCCTTCCTCTCAAGTATCCTTCTCAGAAAACCTCATCTCACAAGATCAATGTACTAGAAAATCTAATCAGATACAGGTGCACACACTCCCATGGTGGCCTGCCCATACAGTGACAAGACCAACGGCAGGTTTTGTCTGTGAAATGTTCCAGTACCTGTCCAATGATTCCAGGTGGACAGTCCACATGTAGCAGGATACCTACTTTCCAGCATCTGGAAAGGGTCTATTATTCCATAAAATAGCCAGCCAGCCCATAGTGATGACTGTAGCAAAAGCTGATGAGCCGTTGTTTTGCCAAGTACCAAATTTCCCATCCATGCACCTCTGCATTAAAAAAAAAAAAAGGCAAAAAAAGCAGGGGACTGCCAACAATGCATCCTCTACTCCTTAGGCACATGCACCCAACAGGTTTTATTGTGAAATTGGTACAATATCCTGGGCTGGCTGGCTGGCTTTTTAAATGTGGGAGGTGATTAAGCATCTGGTTATACCTAACAGGTTTGGTTAAAAAGGAGTCCAAAAGTCGAGTGTTTTGAAGGCAAAATGCAAACTTCACTGCTGATCTAAGTACATCCACTTAATGGGACGTTTTAAAAAGTATAGTACTGGCTTGAAAATCGAGGATATTAAACAGTTCCCTTTACTCTGACCTGCTACTTAGGTGCATTTGTTTGTTATCTTTCTGCTTACTTTACTGACCAAACTACTTCTGTTAGCACTGCAAAGCCAGCATAGCCGAGAGTGAGAGCTGGCTTGTGTATAGCCACGTTAATCAAACTGAGTTCTAGGTGCAGAATTTCTAATTCTTGGCAATGCACAAGCCAGCGTGACTTTCAGATTCTTACTTGGATTCAAAGCTCTTTGGGGAAGGGACTGTCTTTTTGTTCTGTTTGTACAGCCCTTAGCACCATGAGATCCTGGTTGTAACAACAACATAAATAATATCACCATGAATTTGCAGGCCTAACAGCTGTGGAAACCACATTTCTTGGGAATTAATCACAGCTCTCTCAGCTCCCCTCCCCCATAACATAGTGTATTATGATTTTCAGTTTTTTCTTAAATGAGAGTATTACAGCCAGACTGTTAGACATTATGCTTTTGAAACGTATTCACCACTCAACACTTCAGAATTATAGTTACATGAATCCTGACCTGCTAGCTCAAAACACAGTGATAAAAATAAAGGGTGCAAAAACTACAGAAATAAGCTTCACAACCAAGCCCCCGTTTATGTGGAGTGTATTTTGCACTGCAAATAACTGCGCCCACGATGCTGCATCCTCAGTTCATTCATGCTTTTGCCTGGCAATTTACAGCTGGTATCAAGTAATGGGTGTATTTCAATGGGGACCTCCTGCAAAGTGCAGACCTGCTTTTTTTAAAACTGGCAAATTCCTACCCAAAGCGTAAATCCTAATAATGCTATTTTGTGCTTCGCCATCACCTTTCAGCTGAGGATGCTTCGTAAGTTGCATGTTTATCTTCTCAGATAGCTAGTAATACTTAGCTTGCAGGGTAAGTATTACTATCCCTCCATTCTATAGAAGGGGAAACTGAAACACAGGGAGCTTAAGTAACTTGGCCAAGATCAAGGAGACAGCTTCTGTAGCTGGTGGGGCTTACACTGGGAACAGATGCCCAGATCACAGAAACTCTGTCATATACTCAGAAGTAAAAGACCATAATCCCCCCTAATGTTTAAACTAATGGCCACTTGAAAGAAAGCAAGATATTGCAAGAGAATTC
This sequence comes from Gopherus flavomarginatus, assembly GCF_025201925.1. Taxonomy (NCBI): domain Eukaryota; kingdom Metazoa; phylum Chordata; order Testudines; family Testudinidae; genus Gopherus; species Gopherus flavomarginatus. Next base: position 19,900,292 of record NC_066632.1, on the reverse strand, counting down.
CTTTGAAGCCTTAGGCATCCCCAGAACAGGACAGCTGTATGGCCAGGACGTCACAGCCACAGTTTGACAAGGGGACCAAGACAAACGCTCAATGGGTCACCTCCTTTCAGTTAGTGCTTGTTGCTGCCTATGGGGTAAAAGATTTTCAAGAAAATACAGTTCAAGTACATGAAACTCCATCCCTAAGATCCGAATGGCATGGAATACAATGAGGCTGTTTAATAATAGTTACCCTGAACTCCATGCTTTGGGGATTGGGCTATTAGGACACTGGGCAACTGAATCAGTTTTTAAAAGAACAAAACCTTGTCAAGAGTCATATGTGGCAGAGTTCATAAGAACATAAGAGCTGCCATATTAGGTCAAATCATGTTCCATCTTGCCCAGTATCCTGTCTCCATTGGTGGCACCTACCAGAGCTTCAAGAGGAATAAACAGAAGAGAGCAATTATGGAGTGATCCACCCCTCTCCTCCAGGCCCAGCTTCAAGCAGTCACAGGTTTAGTCACCTAAAGCATGGGGGTAACATCTGGGCTAATAGCTACTGATAGATCTACCCTCCAGTTCTTGTTTAAACCCAGTTACACTTTCGGTCACCACAACACCCCAAGTTAATGAGTTCCACAGGTTAGTTGTGCACTGTGTGAAAAAGTACCTCCTTTTGTTTTGTATTAAACCTGCTGCCTATAAGGTTTATCAGGTGGTTTTTGTATTGTGTGAAACAGTAAATAATGCTTCTCTATTCACTTTTTCTACAACAGTCATGATTTTATAGGCCTCTGTCGTAACCCCCTTAGTCATCTTTTTAGTCTCTCCTTGTATGGAAGCCATTCCAGACTCTTGATTATTTTTGCTTCTCTTTTCTGAACCTTTTCCAGTCCCCACAACCTGACATTAGTTTCAGAGAAACCCCATCCCCTCCACTGGCATGACGTGTAGCTGACAGGAAAGCAGGACAGCCATGCAGCAAAGGGCTGGGATAGAGCATTCACAGTAAGGCATGGAGCTGAAGCCCAGGATCAGATTCTGGGAGGGGTACAGCCATTTCAGCACATCAGGGATGGACTCAGATGACTGGGAAAAATGCCAAGTCTTGAGCCCACACTCGCCAACAATGACAATAGACTCATCCATAGACACTGCTGTGCACAGACCCTGGCTTGCATATAGGGGAAATTTTCCAACATTTCCTCCAGGAGGAATTTTGAGCCACAACACAATGCAGAAATTCATTTCCTCCCCTTCACCCGCCCTGCCCCCTGCAGACACAGCAGAATTAGCCAGCAGCTCTGCAGCACCATAATTAGCAGATGCAGGACCTTCCAGACCCTGGCTCTCCAACTTGCAAATACATGACACTGCCAGGGCGGCAGAAGCTGGACTAGTCCATGCAGGTGCAGTTCCCAGCATGTCCTGAAGGAAGGAAATGGCATGCAGGAAACGCTGTACAAGCCTGGGACCCAGCATCAGGCTGTTTCTCTCTCTCAGTGGCATAGCCAGGTTCTAACATCAGGGGAGCGAACACATTAAAAAAAGGTGCCACCTGACATATCAAATTACTAATTACACACTTTAAAATTCGCTATACATATTTATTTTGTACTTAAAATAAAAACACCAGAATGATCCAGGCCACGGAAGGGTTTGCACAGCCAGCATTTCACAGGAGAACTTCAGATTATACTTAAGATTCTAGAAAGTAAATGACAGAATAAAATAGTGTATAATTGTCATAGGTTTAAAAAAAATACTGGCCATTTTTCCGGTTACTAATTTCATTTTAAAAATCAATGAAATGCCCTTTATTTATAATAGATCATAATACTAAAGTCACCAAAAAGGCATGACAAATACAAGAATGAGAATTGGTAAGCAAAGATCTCATAGCTCTTTGGGGTTGGACAAAGCAGTAATTTCCCTTAAAGTAGCTTTATTCATGGGTTTTTTTTTAAACAAATGACATCTCTACAGCACAAGTTGGCAGTCTAACATTTCTGAAACACAGAGTATTGAAAGTTAGGGTTTGTAACCAATTTAAGCTGTGTACACACACACACAAACAACAAAAAACAAACTTCTTCCTGCTTTCCTATCACCAGTTCTGTTACTATAGGAATGAAATCTAGACAGCCCATAAAATAGCTAGTTCTACGTTGTTCTTCAAACCTCAGATCAGTGAAATGCAGCTTTGCATTTGAGATACTATATGATTGCAGTACATTTTGCACTGCCTGCATCTACAATGACATCAGGAGAGGAGAAGAGGACAAGACTGTCCCCAGCATATATAATTTAAAAAAAAAAAAAAAAGAGCGAGACAAACCCACCCACTAACAATGCAACAAGAAGGGAGAACGGTCGCTGGGGTCAAGAGATAAGATGCAATGAAACCCTCCTGTACCCACAACTGATATCAGGAACGCATCAGTCGCTCTGCAGATCAAAGAAAGAAAGAACAGCCAGTATTCAGCCAGATAGGATCCTTATGACCTATATAGGAGAAGTGTACTTTCAAGTAAACTGTAGCAGTTTCCCAAGAGAGCTTTCTTATGGACTTATTTATTAAGCAAAAATTAAGATTAGGAGTCTGATTTAAATTATGTAAATTTTCAGTTTGAGTTAACTGTGGAACTATTACAGCAACTGTTATTTTACTCCTGCCTTCATAAAAAGCTACCGAGTTATAACAGATAATTACAAAGACTACAGTACATGCTTTAATATAATTAGGACCAGACCACCCAAAATGAAAACTACACCAGGTATTTGAGGCTAATCCCCTTATCAATGGAATCCTCAACCAAAATGTGAGGCAGGAGAGGCGTACACCCTCTAACTTTTGACAATAATTCAAGGTCAGCCAGCCACCAAGAACAGCACCATGCATATTCTGGTTTTGGACAAAACACTTGATCTTGTCTACATCATAGAAACCTTCCTCCCTCCAAGCCTACACCCCACTACACCCTTTAGCAATAAAGTAACCATCAAACAAGTTCTGAATCAATCGTCTTTCTTCCCAATTTAGTTTTAACAAAAAAAGCTGCAACATTAAGTAGCTATGGGAGATAACAGTGCAACCACTAGGTATCAGTGGGGGAAGTGTGCTAGTTATGTCCTGGATACACTGGTCTGTTAAGTGTTATTGCTTTTAATATGCTAATGCAAACACTGTAATAGAGTATTAGTGTCCCAATGTACTGTAGCTTGTTTTAACTTACCAAAATACGAGAAGTGGTGCATGTAAAGCTCTCTAAAAGTTGACACTACAGCAGTGATATTCCCGAGCCAGCACGCATAGGGCTGGGGGTGAGGAAGGGGAGTGCATCTAGGTATGAGACACATTACTTACACCAAACAGGAACTTATCCATAGTTCATTGCAACTTGGAAGTGTGATTATTATACCTTGTCTTACAAACACCAAACACCATTACATATGCACAAGGTCAATAATTCCTCCCTCTCCCCCCATATAAAGAGTTGTGCTTCAGCATATAGTATCTATCTGAGATTAATATTGAGCTCCCAGCTCTTCAGGAAGCAGCAAAGAGTCAGCAGCCAAGCCACTGGCTGAATCCTATTGCCAACAGTATGGGTGATGCATGAGGCATTCTGAAGCAAGAGGAGATTACAGGAAAACTTTAAATAAGACATAGAAAGAATAAAGTTTTCCTAAGTTTTGTTTCTGTTGGATTTATTGTATTATGTATAGTAAGTGTTTAATATAAAAACCAGGTAATAGGGTTTACAATGTATAACAAGAGATTATGCTATTACCATTATCCAGTCAACTTGCCCAGTACTATTTTGAATTAGTGATAATTCACAGAGAGAGAAGGAAGAAAGCTGAATTTAGAGAATAATTATTAACCGGATTCCTGGTTATTCACCAGCCACCAGGGCCGACAAGAGGGTAGGGGGAAGCCAGAACAAATTACTGGGGCCTGGCGGTCCGGAAGGGGGCCCAGCTCCCCTGGCTTCATTAGCCCTGTTTAGCTCAGATTTTTCTGGATGTGATAGCTATGGATTTCTTCACCAAGTAGTTGAAGAACCAACAAGAGGGGATGCCATTTCAGATTTGGTTTTGGCGAGTAGTGAGGACCTCATAGAAGAAACGGTTGTAGGGGACAAACTTGGTTCGAGTGCGCATGAGCTAATTCAGTTCAAACTAGATGGAAGGATAAACAAAAATAGATCTGGGACTAGGGTGTTTGATTTCAAAAGGGCTAACTTTAAAGAATTAAGGAAATTAGTTAGGGAAGTGGATTGGACTGAAGAACTTGTGGATCTAAAGGCAGAGGAGGCCTTGAATTACTTCAAGTCAAAGCTGCAGAAACTATCAGATGCCTGCATCCCAAGAAAGGGGGAAAAATGATAGGCAGGAGTTGTAAACCAAGCTGGACGAGCAAGCATCTCAGAGAAGTGATTAAGAAAAAGCAGAAAGCCTACAAAGAGTGGAAGATGGGCGGGATTAGCAAGGAAAGCTACCTTATTGAGGCCAGAACATGCAGGGATTAAGTGAGAAAGGCCAAAAGCCATGTAGAGTTGGACCTTGCAAAGGGAATTAAAACCAATAGTAAAAGGTTCTATAGCCATATAAATAAGAGGAAAACGAAGAAAGAAGAAGTGGGAGTGCTAAACACTGAGGATGGAAAGGAGGTTAAGGATAACCTAGGCATGGCCCAATATCTAAATAAATACTTTGCCTCAGTCTTTAATAAGGCTAATGAGGAGCTTAGGGATAATGGAAGGATGACAAATGGGAATGAGGATATGGAGGTAGATATTACCACATCCAAGGCAGAAGCAAAACTCGAACAGCTTAATGAGACAAAATCGGAGGGCCCAGATAATCTTCATCCAAGCATATTAAAGGAACTGGCACATGAAATTGCAAGCCCGTTAGCAAGAATGTTTAATGAATCAGTAAACTCAAGGGTTGTACCGTACGACTGGAGAATTGCTAACACAGTTCCTGTTTTTAAGAAAGGGAAAAAAGATGATCCGAGTAACTATAGGCCTGTTAGTATGTGAGGTCTTAGAAAAAATTTTTAAGGAGAAAGTAATTAAGGACATTGAGGTCAATGGTAATTGGGACAAATTACAACATGTTTTTTTACAAAACGTAGATGGTGCCAAACCAACCTGATCTCCTTCTTTGAGAAGGTGACAGATTATTTAGACAAAGGAAATGCAGTGGATCTAATTTACCTCGATTTCAGTAAGGCATTTGACACAGTTCCACATGGGGAATTATTAAATTGGAAAAGATGGGGATCAATATGAAAATTGAAAGGTGGATAAGGAACTGGTTAAAGGGGAGACTACAATGTGTCGTACTGAAAGGTGAACTGTCAGGCTGGAAGGAGGTTACTAGCGGAGTTCCTCAGGGATCAGTTTTGGGACCAATGTTATTTAACCTTTTTATTACTGACCTTGGCACAAAAGGCAGGAATGTGCTAATAAAGTTTGCCGATGACACAAAGCTGGGAAAAAGAACAGGAGTACTTGTGGCACCTTAGAGACTAACAAATTTCTTTCAGCATGAGCTTTCGTGAGCTACAGCTCACTTCTTTGGATGCATAGAATGGAACACACAGACAGGAGATGTTAGTTTCTAAGGTGCCACAAGTACTCCTGTTCTTTTTGCAGATATAGACTAACACGGCTGCTACTCTGAAACAAAGCTGGGAGGTTTTTGCTAACACAGAAAAGGACCGGGATATCATACAGGAAGATCTGCATGACCTTGTAAACTGGAGTAATAGTAATAGGATTAAATTTAATAGTGAAAAGTGCAAGGTCATGCATTTAGGGATTAATAATAAGAATTTTAGTTATAAATTGGGGACACATCAGTTGGAAGTAACAGAGGAGGAGAAGGACCTCGGAGTATGAGCTGATCACAGCATGACTATGAGCTGCCAATGTGATATGGCCTTAAAAGAGCTAATGCGGTTTTAGGATGCATCAGGCGAGGTATTTCCAGCAAAGATAAGTAGGTGTTAGTACCTTTATATAAGGCACTGGTGAGACCTCATCTGGAATACTGTGTGCAGTTCTAGTCTCCCATGTTTAAGAAGGATGAATTCAAACTGGAACAGGTTCAGAGACGGGCTACTAGGATGATCTGAAGAATGGAAAATCTGTCTTATGAAAGGAGACTCAAAGAGCTTGGCTTGTTTAGCCTAACCAAAAGAAAGTTGAGAGGGAATATGATTGCTCTTTATAAATATATCAGAGGGATTAATATTAGGGAGGGAGAGGAATTATTTAAGCTTAGTACCAATGTGGACACAAGAACAAATGGGTATAAACTGGTCACTAGGAAGTTTAGGCTTGAAATTAGACAAAGGTTTCTAACCATTAGGGCAGTGAAGTTCTGGAACAGCCTTCCAAGGGAAGTAGTGGGGGCAAAAGACATATCTGGCTTTAAGACTAAGCTTGATAAGTTTATTGAAGGGATAGTATGATGGGATAGCCTAATTCTGGCAATTAATTTTGGCAATTGATCTTTAATTATCACCAGGTAAGTATGCCTAGTGGTCTGTGATGGGATGTTAGATGGGGTGAGATCTGAGTTACTACAGAGAATTCTTTCCTGGGTGCTGGCTGGTGAATCTTGCCCACATGCTCAGGGTTTAACTGATCGCCATATTTGGGGTTGGGAAGGAATTTTCCTCCAGAGCAGATTGGCAGAGGCTCTGGAGGTTTTTCGCCTTCCTCTGCAGCGTGGGACATGGGTCACTTGCTGGAGGATTCTCTGCAGCTTGAGGTCTTCAAACCACAATTTGAAGACTTCAATAACTCAGACATAGGTTAGGGGTTTGTTATAGAAGTGGATGAGTGAGATTCTGTGGCCTGCATTATGCAGGAGGTCAGATTAGATGATCATAATGGTCCCTTCTGACCTTAAAGTCTATGAGTCTACGGTCTGCCCTTGCTGGGGTCCCCCCCATTTTTTTCCCTATCGGAGCCCAAACCCGCTCTCAGTGGCCCTGCCAGCCACTTTGCTTCAGTCCATAGTACAAAGCACCATAAACGCAGTAGAATCTGGCCAAGAGAATATTCACCTCAAGTTGGCATCTGCTACACAAAACACCCCCCTTTCCCAGTCACCACTATTCAAAATATAGTAAGTGAAAAGGTGGCATGGCTGAAGCATTTAGCAGGCAATTGAAAGCTAGTCTAGAGTACAGTAGCCCTGAGAACACTGCTTAATTCTGAGCACTGGATCTGTAGTGAGACTGAGGAGACATAACTGGCACCTTAAAGCACATTTACCCCTCTTTCCTTCACAAGCTGCACTAAGCACTGTTTCACAGCCCTGGGAGCAGCACAGGAGGGGGGCAATAACCCAAAGTCACTCCTCTGACTCCTGGTCCTGCTGCTCCCTCAGCCCCCTTGGGGGAAAACCCGGTGGCGTCCTCACCTCCCTGCTCCCCGGCTCACCTGGGTGTTGACGTCCACCTGGCCCGTGGCCAGCAGCAGAGAGACCATGGCCAGGTTCCCGCACTTGGCCGTGTGATGGAGGCAGGTTGAACCATCCTCCTCCTGGGGGTGGCGAGATTATGTTGTGACTGGCAGGCAGGAATCCCACCGCCCGCCCTGCACCCCCCCTCCCACCCCCTGCGATCTGGAAGGTCCTGCATCAGAGCATGATTACAGCAGTGGTTGGTGGTCCCGCACACCACCTGGAGCAGAGCAGCGGCTCGGCTGCAGCAGAGTCATTCCCCGGGCTGCTGCTGGTCATGGAGAAAAGACGCGGTTGAAGAAAGACCACAAGAAAGACCACGAGAAACACCCTCCCCCCCACACTTCCTTCCTTCTCCACCTCCTCCCGCGGCACCAGCTGGGCTTCAGAGCCACCTTCCCTGTCACGTGGCCGCCTCACTCTGCATGGGGCTGCTGGAGGTCAACGGGGCTGCTGCCTCTCAGCCCCCTCTGCCTGCTGCCGCCCCTTCCCCTCCCAGAAGAGCCCACCTCTACCTGGGCAGCATGCACCAAGCAGGGCTCAGCTTAGCAAGCCAGGCAGCTGTGGGTGGGCAGGTGCGAGCCTCCTCCTCCTCATCCCTGGGGAGCCAGACAACTAGCCGCTCCTGCCAGCAGCCCTGGAGCAAGCCGGACTGGGGATGCGGAGCCATGTGCCAGCTGGCCGCCACATGCAAAACCCGGCTCCAGAGTCCAGTGCTGGCTGCACGGAAAAGCGCCACTTTTGGAAAATGTGCTCAGTGGGGAGCAGCCGCTCCCCCTAGCTATGCTCTGGGTGGTAAGGGGTGCAGGTGTCTGGGCTAGGGGGCTGCCCCACAGCTGGACTCTGGGGGCGTGGGTGTCTAAGACTGGAGCAGCAGAGATTTCTCCCAAGATGTGTCCAGTTGACACGTGTGACACACTGACAGGTGCCCAACAAAAGTGTAACAGAGAAACAGTAACTGGGCTGTTGTAGGAGTTTCTTTGACTCTCTGCTCCTGGGGGAATCTTTTTTGCTGGCTGACAGGTATTTTGAATTAAGTAACCAAAAAAGTGGAAACTGGTGTGATTATATTGTGTTATATTGATGAATAAAATATGCAGAATTTTAAAACAGTGTGCGCAGAATGTTTATTTTTTTAGCGCAGAATTTCCTCAGGAGTACACTTTACTACACCACTAAGCGCGTGGCTTCCTATGTGAACACTTATTCCAAATAACAAAGGCCTTTTCAGTTTAGGTTACATTCCCTTGGAAGTAATAGTGGTAAGTTTCCTTGGATAGACACACCCTAGCTATGAGATTTCAATCAGGTTTTGCAAAACCAAACCAAACGCTACAGCTGCTACACACGTGTACAGCTTCCACTGACTCCAGTAGCAGCTATACCTGAAGAACTACAACTGTGTTGAGCTCCACTGTGCCAAACTCAGACCTGTTTGTAATCCTCAACTTTTGTTCAACCAACAGCGGTGAATAATCTGACATTTAGATGTCAGATGCCAGAGTAATGGGGGCAATACATGGAACTAGACAACCTTTGCCACAATAATGCCTACAGTGAAATAAAACCTGGACACAGAGGATACTCCACCCACCACGGAAATGCAGCTGCGTCTAGGGAGGACTGTGTTACAGAGCTCTCCCTCTCCACTTGCTGATTGTGGGAATAAAAGCATTTCAGTTTATGTAGGACAATGCTGACACACGGAATACAAATACAGAGAAAAGTTATCCCGTTCCACTTTGAGCTAACATGTAGGCCCCAGCTTACAGAATGGGCAGACCACCTGCCTTTGTACTTACTGCTTTTCCAGGATAGGTCGTATGGCAAGGACTTGGGTGCTCTCATACCTGGCATTAGGTTATTCTTTGGTTCCATCACTACGCTGGACCCAGGGCTGAAAGAGATCAAATAAGAATTATCCTACACATGTGTACTTCTTCTAGCCAAGTATCTTTTACTATAAATATTTGAGTATTTTTCTAACATTGAAGAAGACAGAGTATGTTACTATAAACGAATCTTCATGCAATCAGAACAGTTACTTCTCTTCGCAAAGGCTAGACAAAAGTGTAGAATACATTGATGCCATCTACTTTTTGACTAAAATCCCCAGTTAATCAGTTATCCAAACAAGAAATAAATAAGCCAAAGACAGCAAGAAAAATAAGAGTTAAAGCTTGATTATAAATATTGCACTGCCCTCAACTGTAAATGGCATCTCAGCACTCATGCCCTAGTCATCTCTATACACGCAGATGTCTAACAGTGAATGCCAGTGAAAATGAAGTAGGATCAGAGGCTAAAATAGGGAAAGAAAAGGTTAAAAATTACGTAGACAAGTTGAATGTCTTCAAGTTGGCAAGGCCTGATGAAATACATCCTAAAATACACAAGGTGCTGACTGAGGATATATCTGAGCCATAAGTGATTATCTTTGAAAAGTCATGGAAGACAGGAGAGATTCCAGAGCACTGGAAAAGGGGCAAATATAGTGCCAATCTAGAAAAATGGGAATAAGGACAACCTGGGGAATTACAGACCAGTCAGCTTAACATCAGTACCTGGGAAGATAATGGAGGGAAATAATTAAGCAATCAAATTGCAGAATCCTAGAAAATAATAAGGCAATAAGTACCAGTCAGCATGGATTTACCAAGAACAAATCGTGTCAAAGCAACCTAATAGCTTTCTTTGACAGGGTAACATGCCTTGTGGATGGGGGAGGAGAGTGGTAGATGTGGTGCATGTTAAGTTTAATAAGGCTTTTGATTCTGACTCGCATGATCTCCTCATAAACAAACTAGGGAAATACAACCTAGATTGAGCTACTATAAGATGGGTGAATAACTGGTTGGAAAATTGTTCACAGAGAGTAGGTGGTTCACAATCAAGCTGGAAGGGCATATTGAGTGGGGTCCCAGAGGGATCAGTTCTGGGTTCGGTTTTGTTCAATATCTTCATCAGTGATTTAGATAATGGCATAGAGCACATTTATAAAGTTTGCAGACGATACCAAGCTGTGAGGGGTTGCAAGAGGATAGGATTAAAATTCAAAGTTATCTGGACAAACTGGAGAAATGGTCTGAAGTAAACAGGATGTGCGACACTACACTCCATATTCATCATAGTAATATTATTAGGATATGATCATGGCATAATTATGAAGCATTTTGTACAAGATGGGTCACATAAGGAGTCATTGAGAAAATTATGATTTGCTGAATACGATTATCCTATTTGTATGCATATATCCTTTTTGTATCTAAAGTTATGAATATTGACTAGGTATCTATATTTCAAATGGGCTTACTCTAGAAAACACCCACAGCCAACCTTTCAGATACAACAATGAAGAAGCCAAAGAGGGCTAATGGCTCCTCAACAAAGACAATGGGCTGTGGAATAGCTTAGCCTTCCTGGAAGGCCAGCCCGTAAGTTATGGCTGCTATGACTCTGCAAGGGCGTGTGACCAGATCACACGTCTCTGGACTCCATTTTGGGTACCTGAATTTTTCCACAAACTGGTCTGGAAACCAAGTTTGAAACAGAGTTCCCGCCACATGAAAAAGCTATATAAGGCAGAGAGTGACATCATCAGTTGTTCTTCACTCCCCTACAACTCGACAACAGACAGAAGCTCGGAAAGAAAGTCTTGGAACGGGGTACGAGATCCCAAGATGCAAAACAAAGGCAGCTTGTCCCTTAAGAATCTGAAAGCCTGCTTATATTGTCAGCCAGGGTGAGAATTTGCTAATTCATATCCAATCTTTCTAGAATTTTAGGCTTAGTTTGCGGTTCTGTTTATTTACTAGGTAATCCACTTTGGTCTGTGTTCTATCACTTATAGCAAAAAACGAGCTTATTAACTACAGAAGATGGATTTTATCTAAACCAGTGTGCCTGTGACCAAAGTGTCTTGGGAAAAATCTCAGCCTGGTTAACACACGTATGCATGGTCCTCTCCACATTGAGGGAGTGGCAAACTGGGTAATAAATTCATACTGGTCGATGTTTTGATCAGGGCAGGATTGTACAACTTTGGGGTCCCAGGCTGGGAGTTATTTTGACTGTAGCCTATTGTTGGTTCATGGAGTGGCTGTCCAAAGCCTGCATGCAACTGCAGCTGGGTGTGTCCCTGCCTGTATGAACGCTGGTGGAAGCGCAGGACCAGGACTGGTCTATAGCCTGTCACAGCAGCACAGTGCTAAGAGGGAGCCCAGCCTGGTGAGTCTTAGAGTTCAGTGAAACTTCAGTTCCAGGTGGCATCCCCGGGGGAACCCATCACAGGATGAAATTCAATAAGGACAAATCCTGATACTCCACTATCAGTTGCACACATACAAAATGGGAAATGACTGCCCAGGATGGAGTACTGAAGAACCAGATCTGGGGGTCATAGTGGATCACAAGCTAAATACGAGTCAACATCATTTTGAGATGCATTAGCAGGAGTGTTATAAGCAAGATCCGAGAAGTAATTCTTCAGTTGACATTTAATCAGCATGGAGTAGAGCAGGGGTACTGTGTCCAATTCTGGGTGCCACATTTCAGGAAAGATGTGGACAAATTGAAAAAAGTCCAGAGAAGAGCAACAAAAATGATTCAAGGCCTAGAAAACATGACCTATGAGGGAAGATTGAAAAAAAAAATGGGCTTGTTTAGTCTGGAGAAAAGAAGACTGAGAAGGGATGTGATAACAGTTTTTAAGTAGATAAAAGGTTGTTACGAGGAAAAAAGAAAAAAAATGTTCTCTTTAACCTCTGAGAATAGGACAAGAAACAATGGGCTTAAATTTCAGCATGGTTTAGGTTGGACATTAGGAAAAACTTCCTGTCAGGGTGGTTAAGCAGTGGAATAAATTGCCTAGGGACATTGTGGAATCTCCACCAGTGGAGATTTTTAAAAGCAGGTTAGACAGACAGCTGTGAGGGATGGCCTAGACCAGTAATTTTCAAACTTTTTTTCTGGTGACCGAGCTGACCCAAGAGAGTTGGGGATGAGGGGTCTGGGGTGTGGGAGAGGCTCAGGGCTGGGGCAGAGAGTTAGGGTAGGGGGTATGGGCTGCGGGTTGGGGCCAGGAATGAGGGATTCAGGGTGTGGGAGGGGGCTCTGAGTTGGGGCAATGGGGGGAGGGTGTCAAGGCTCTGGGCTGGAGCCAGGGATAAGGGGTTTGGGGTGCAAGAGGGAGCTCTGTGTTTGAGGGGCTCAGGGCTGAGGCAGGGGCACAGGGTTACCTCGTGCGGCTCCCCGTCAGTGGCGCAGCAGGGGTGAAGAGGAAGGCTTCCTGCCTGTCCTGGCACCACGGACCATGCTGCACCCCAAAAGTGACCAGCTGCAGGTCCGGCTCCTAGGCAGAGGTGTGCAAGTGACTCTGTGTGGCCGTTACCCACAGGCACTGGCCCCCACCAGCTCCCAGTGCAGAGCTGGTGCTCGGGGTAGGGGCAGCACATGGAGCCCTGTGGCTTCCCCCCCACACCTTGGAGATGGACCTGCTGCTGGCCACTTTAAGGGCACAGCACAGTGTTGGAACAGATAGGGACTAGCCTGCTTTAGCTGGGCAGCACCCCTGACAGGACTTTTAACAGCCCGGTCAGCAGTGCTGACCAGAGTCACTGCAACCCTGTGCCTTCTGGTCCGTGACCCACTTCTGGGCCACAACCTATGGTTTGAAAAGCACTTGTCTAGATAATACTTCGTCCTGCCATGGGTGCAGGGGCCTGGACTAGATGACCTCTCAAGGTTCCTTTCAGTCCTTCAATTCTATGTCACTGTGTTACAGGCTGCAGAAGGCCGTACGTTGATGGCCTTTGATTAGACAGGTAAGGCATAGTGCAATGATTTGGTTGTTCAGGGGTGAGCCAGAGATAATGACCAGACACATTATGCTTTATTTTCCAAGCCTGCATTGTGATTACAGTTCAAAAATAAAATTATTTCTGACTCAGGGCTCTAACTGCCTGCAAAATCTCCTGGCTGTTAAAAGTTACTTGCAGCAGGTCATGACAGATTAGATTAGTGTCAGAAGTTTAAGCCTAAATTGCCTAAGAGCTGACTTCAGTCTGCATTTCTATCATGCCCAGCATAACAGTTTAGTGTTCAATAACCCCACAATAAATATATAACCAGTCGGGATTGAATCCAGGACCATCAGCACTAAAAGTACTACAGTAGAACTAGAGGAGTAACCATTATCTGGTAGAAATAATATGTTCTTATACTCTCATATGGATCTGCAACTAAAAGGAGACAGAAAACACTGACCAAGAGGCATAGGAATGTTGATTCATGCCAGTGGCAACTCCCCCATCACCCAAAAATAGGATTCATAAAGTGAACTGCACCTGCCCATCAACACAGCAGCATGAGTTAAAAGTAGTTTGAAAGCATATCTTCTGTGAAAAGCATTGTCACAAGAAATACACTTTTTGTTACCTGTTGTTTATGCCACTATTGAACGTGCCCCAAACGAACACAGAATTTGATTGCTCCTGTATCTCTGCTGAAGGAAACAGACATCATTGTGGCTCAGTACTGAGTAACTTCTGCAAGCGTCATAGCAACACAAAATGAGAAATATGGCAGAGATGCTGCTAGGTTTACAAAATGGAATGAGAATTGAGCTAAGTCTTGGCATAAGTGACAGCAAAGCAGGCATTTAATTGAGAAACGTAAAGCGTAAAGATCATCATCAATTTCCATTTTCATCAAAGCACAGATGGTGCAACAGACTACATGGAAAACAACAGATGTTTTGTAGAGAATAGCAGGCATGTGGTAGAGCCTGTGAAGCAGGAGAACTTAATTTGTTCAGGGACAGTATAATTGGGTGTCCCAACATATGATCTGTGCAGAAGGATCTATGGGACCTCTCTCTCAGTCCATGTCACTTCTTTGTGGGCAAGAAGAAGGGAATAGCAGGGGCTGAAAGCAACCTTGTGTCATCAACCTCCTCACCTTTATCCCAGTCTTCGTCACATGGGGGCGGCTGCCACATGCTGACAGTGTTCATCATCTCTCTGTGGCAGTTATTCGACTGACTCACTTAAAGCAAAGAAAATGCTTAGTGAGAAAATCTTTTCGGATAAAATACAATCCTATTTTAGGGACATTAATCATTTTTTGACCTAGCTGCAGAACAGCTCTAGGCTTTGGAGAGGAGCAGCATACGCTAGAAGCTGATCAGTACACCCCTAGTCTTAGGAGCAAAAAACTCTTTAGGCCAGGGATGGGCACCTTGAAGGTAGCAAAGGGACACAAAATCCATGAGACACCTTTGGTGGGCCATACCTTAAGAGGCTATATATTGCCCAACTCTGAAAATTTGCTACAACAGAGAATGCTTGGCAGACCAAATCAAATGCTCTGGCAGGGTGGTTGCAGCCCTCCATTTGCCAATCCCTGTTTTAAGCCTTTTCTAAAGCTAAACAATTCTGCACACATTTTTCAGCAATGGTGCAGCTGCTCCAACATACGCATTGGGAGAGGGTTCAGGTGTGTTTCTATTGTCATGTCACAAAAATCTGCTCAGGGTTTTTTCACTACTGTCAGGCTCTAAGCCCTGTCTACATTAACATGCACATTATTGTTAGCTTCAGTACAACTCTACTTTTGCCAGAGAACAGGTAGGTTTGCCAGTGTAGTGATAGCCACATAGACATTAGTGGGGGGAGACATTGGAACACGACCCACATAACCAAGTGATTTAGGTGCTGGGGTGACAGACCTGGACAGTGAACTCCTTCATCAGAGCCGACAGCATGGGCAGTGGTAGGAAAGCTTCCCCATAGTCCCCTCCCCAACTTGCCCCACTCTGAACTGGAGGAACCCACCTTCAATTGGGAAAGTTATTCAGCCTCCCTGGCCCAGTCATGGCTCTTCTGCTAAGACAGTCAAGTGGGATGTAACAGAAGTGAGGATTGTTATGATCTAGACACTTGTCCATTAAGAACTGGACTGAGACCAATTTATTTCACACATACCAATAGACAGGCTTTGAAGATTTTTGGTCACTATCAGGTCAAATCTGCATTGGAGATCCACCTCTCTCATGGCCACTATCTTTCCGCTCTAAACAGTCCAGATTACCAACTAGATCTCATTTCAGCACACACAGTTTATGGCACAATGTACAGTTCCCATTTTAATGCTAAAAATCTCTGGCAAGTAACACATGTAATGCAAGCCAGTTGCCTCTCAGATGCTTAGGAGAATTTGCATGGACACAGAATGAATGAAACTCAAGCCTCCAAGGGCCCTTGCCGCTTCTGTATCACATAGCACTACAGGTAAAGGATTGCTTATGGAATAATAGAGCATTAAAACAATCTTTAAACAGCAAAAATTAAGTTAGAACATTGTTAGCCCAACAGTTCCAGAAGTGACTTTACAGAGCTAAAGGAGTCTAATATTTTCTCACCAATGTCTGGCTCAATGCAGCGTTTGTCATCACAGCTTGATATATGATGTCTCAGCTCCTCTCTGGGAACCTGATGGCGGGCATTAAAGGGGCATGTGGCTAGCTGCTCTGCAATATCAGGGTGGTTCTAGAGAAACAGAAAAAGTACATGCTATCTCACTTAATTCATCCTAACCCTTGTATTTTCTAGTCACTAGTGAAGGGTTTGTGCAATCTGCATCCTGAAATAGGTTGAAAACATTTAAAAAAGGAAAGGAACATTTAGCTTAGGTCCTGAGCACAAATGCAGTGTAGAAACAGCGAAGCATACGTATCCTTTATGATACATGCTATGTTTGTTCATTTTTACATTTAAACACCACCCCGAATTTATCTGATTGAAGATCAGCCCCAGAACAAACACAGTGAAACCGTTACAGT
Source organism: Gopherus flavomarginatus (assembly GCF_025201925.1). NCBI lineage: Eukaryota > Metazoa > Chordata > Testudines > Testudinidae > Gopherus > Gopherus flavomarginatus. Next base: position 19,883,977 of record NC_066632.1, on the reverse strand, counting down.
GTCATCACTGGCATGGTTCGATGCACAGATGAAACTGCCCCAAAAAGCCTACATGGGGAGTAAGTGCCTTGAAACCCTAAATAATTCAGCCACTTTATTTTTAAATTAAGTAAGCAACAGATTAGAGAACAAGTTCCTGCCTGCACTAGAGCTTAAGTCTTTGCAGTAAATTTAACTCTTCTGAAACAGGAGGGAAGTTACCCAATGTTCCAGCTGAGGCCACATCTATATTCCTAGCACTTTCCCAGTATAGGTAAACTGGTGTGGACACAGAAGAGCACTACTATCCCCCACTGAATGAAGAGCCTCTACCCTTAGTAAAGAGCAAGATGACAGAGAGGAAGAACACACACTGCTCAGGCCTGCTCTGCACAGCTTTTATATTACTATAGCTATGTTGGCTAGGGGTGTGATTCCTAACCAATACAGTTATACAGTACATTATCTTAACATGTGGATGCAGTTATACCTGTATAAGTGTGCTTATATCAGTACAACTAATATACACTAGCACTGGAGAGGTTACAATAAGATACTGACTGAGAGGACAAAAGACAGGAGCAGCTTCTCCTGTTAAATATACAGCATTCTAGACCAGAATAGAAGACTGAGAAGAGACAAAAAGTTTCAGACAGATGTACATTCAATAGAGTTATTAGCAATATAAAAAAAAAGATGGTTTAGCCGCTGCACTGCTCTGATTGCAAAGTAAAGAATTCGCTGCAACATCAGATCATTTTTGCTTTGGCCAGCCAGAAGGCATCCATATAACACTGGCTGCATTTACTCCATGGTCTCAAGTGGGAGGCAAATACCAGGGTCCCATGAGTGAACTGCTAGAAGAGAATAGGATCCCGTCACTAATCTAGATATTCTGAAGAACTCGTATCACCTTTCTTAAGGGTAAATGCACTGATCTGAAGTGCATTACTAAATATGAACTGGATGCTTTTACTAAGTGGTAAATGGATGACAGATATAAATATGAAATAAAGACGGCTTCTTCCAGCCTAATAGTAAGTGAATGCATCCTTCCAGCAAAAGGCAACAAAGCATGCTGAGCTCACCATGCATTAGCATTTACAAAAATATGATTTCCCAGCTGCACTAGAGACTTTAACACCCTGTCCTACCTTCCTGCATTTTATAAGATGATAGGGAAACCGACAGGCTCGGATTTGATGATAGCGATCATATGGACATTGTAATAACTTCTCTGGATCCAAAGCATCAGCTGGAGGAGAAGGAATAAAAAGACAAGAAAACATTCTGTAAAACAAGATCTAAGAACATCCTCAACACAATTAACAAGTGTGGAAACATACTAGGTACTGGAGCTTTCCTCTAATGAGGTTAAGCCATCAATTTTTAACAGCCTAGACAAAAAATTAAAATTCACTTTGGATTTCTGGAGAGTGGAATATTAAATTAAAAATGAGGAAAGCGTAGTCAATAGTGCAGAGTGGCCAGTACATATCAATGAGGACACTTATGCAGAACAGTGAGCTGGAAATACACACATTACTATAAAAACCCTTGAAGCTACTAAATCAGCTAGTCGTATAGTAGTGACATGCTAAGGGTCAGCAGAAGCGTGGCATTCTGAAGTAAATCCTTTTGCATTGACCTTCAATGCTCAAAGGCCATTTCTGCTGGAGTAAGAAAAAAATCAAACTAAAACAAACATGGCTGGAGTTAAGGCTACAATTTGCACTACAGTGCACTTGGCCCTATAAAGTGCAGAGGTTGGCAGGTGCTTAAGAGCTCAACACCCACCAAATATAGTGAGGGCCTAAATCACAGGCACTTTTTGAAAATGTTTCCTCCTAGTCCACACTAGGACTCAGAGAGGCATGAGTCACCTTAAATCACTTAAAAGTTACATAGAAGGGACAAGGTAGGTGAGGACCAACTTCCGAGGGTGAGAGACACAAGCTTTCAAGCATACACAGACTTCTTCAGGATTCAGTTTGTGTTCGTGCAGCAGCTTTCTTACCATCACAAATGTGTCTCCCCTCACACCTTCCATGCTATTTACCCACATCTGTATCAGTGTACAGAGGGCATGCACACAAAGGAACAAGGGACAACAGACTGTGGGATGTTATCTAGAGAGCTGGAAGTAAGGGGACGAGCCAGACTGATTACATAAATCAGTGTTTTCCAATCTTTTTGATACTGGGGACCAGCTTGCAGCCTTTCTAAACAGTGTCAGAGAGATCAGAGGGACAGGCCATTGAGAAAGACTGACACAGGCAATTAGGACAAATGGCTACTTGTGACAAAGAGGGAATTGTCAATGTTTGTACGAATACTGTGTGTGCCTCAGTTTTCCCTATGTGTTGCACAAGTATCTAGGCGGTGGGATAAGGATGTGTGAGTGTTGCAGATACCCCAAGAGGGACGGTACAAGTGCCATCTAGCTACCTGGGCCCAGACAACGGTTGGACATTCTGTACCCTGGCAACTGATGGTTGGGGCCCATCCTCTGCAAGAGCCAGTCGGACGAATTAAAGAACAAAGAGGTGGAGGCCAAGTGACCGGTTTGCCTGGGCAACAGCATACAGAATGGAGGAGAGACAACTTGGTGTGACTGAGTGAGCTGCTGAAAGCTGGTCAGTCTCCTGGTTTGGGACTTGGGAGAACCCAGGGCTCTGGGTCTCCTCAGGATGGACTTTGCTTTAACTGCCTGCTTTCTGTGCTAACAAGATTTGCTCTATGATTTGTTTCAGACTAATAAACCCTTCTGTTTTACACTGTTGGGGGTGCATGGCCCCTTTGGGGAGCATGTAAAGTTTCCCCAGATGTTCTATTCAGGTGTGTGATGGAGGAGGGGCTGTCTGTGTGGGGGATGGGAGAGCCGGGGATGTCTTTAGGTGAGGACAGGATCTTTAAGCCTGTAACCTGAGCCAGGTAGGAGGGAGGGGGTTAGCACCTTGGCCTGGGAAGCTGGACAAAGGAATCGGCCGGCTGGACGAGGGGCAGTTCAGTTTTGGTTTTGGGCTGGATGAGGGGAATTCAGGGGATCCTATGCTGGACCCAAGCACTCTGAAACTCCAGAAGGACTCGATTGAGGGGTCCTGACTGTGCCTGCAAGCTCTGCTGTAACCTGCATTCCTGTTGTTCAATAAACTCTCTGTTTTACTGGCTGGCTGAGAGTCACTGTGGGTCCCAGGAAGAGGGGTGCCGGACCGGACTCCCCCACACTCCATGACAACTGGTGGCAGCGGCAGGAGATACTGCACCCCGAAGACGGCGCTTCCTGCAGTAAGTGACTGGGGAGCAGTAAAACGAAGGGACGATTTTAGGGGTGATTAATCCCTGGGAGTGTGTGCCCAGTGAGAAGGACTTTGCAGTAACAGTATGCCCCGGGGGATTGCAGTGAGCGGTCCCAAGGGCGGAGGAGTCTGCAGCTCGACCCTGGCAGAGAGGTGGTGACCTCAAGAAAGGCTGGTGCACTGGGGGACTCCCTGGAAACGTGGGGAGCAGCGAGCACCCCGGCCTGTGAGTGGCCAGCAAGAAGATGTATGCCAAGCGGCTCAAGTGCGACCTGGTGGAGCTGTGCAAGCAGAGGGGGCTGCACAGTGGGAGACTCACGAAAGACCAGCTGATTGCCCGGCTGGAGGAGGGAGACCACTTGAATGAACGGAGCCCTGTCTCTGAGGGAAGCAGCCAGGCAGATGCAGCGCAGGCACCAGTGTCTGTCCCAGCTGGGAGTGGTCAACCGGCAGCTGAGGGCTTCCTGAGACCCCCTCTTCCTATGCCTAGGGGAAGGGCGGGGAGAAGCCCAGCGAACACCGAGGGCACCGTGACCCCCCCGGCCAGAAAGGGATCCTCCCAGCGAAGCTCACCCCCCAGCAAGGGATCGTCCCGGTGGCGCTCAGCATCCGTGGAGCGGATGCGGCTGGAATATGACAGGGAGCTGAGATGGGAAGAGCTCGAGTTATGGAGGCAAGAACTGAAGGAACAGGAGATCCAGCGTAAACATGAGGCGAACCAGCCCCAGCATGAGGAGAACCAGCGCCAGCGTGAGCTGGAGGAGGAGGAGAAACAGCGCAAACATGAGCTGGAACTGGCCCGGCTGAGGAGCAGTGGGGCCCCAGCTGCGGTGAGTGAGGGGGGACCTAAGCCTACAAAGAGCTTTTATAAAGGCTTGCTGGCCCGGCGTAAGGAGGGGGAGGACATAGATAGCTTCCTGACAGCCTTTGAGAATGCCTGCGAGCTGCACAGGGTTGACCCTGCAGACAGGATCTCATTTCTTACCCCCTTACTGGACTTCACAGCCATGGAGGTGTACAGCCGAATGAAAGGGGCAGAAGCAGCGGACTACGAACTGTTCAAACAGGCCCTGCTCCGTGAGTTTGGGCTGACTCCTGAGATGTACCGGAAAAGGTTCCGGAGTCAGCGTAAAACCCGTGAGGTCACATACCTACAACTGGTCAACCGGGCGCAGGGGTATGCCCACAAGTGGACAGCTGGGGCCCAAACTAAAGAGGACCTGCTTGACCTATTCATACTAGAGCACCTGTACGAGCAGTGCCCATCCGACCTGAGGCTGTGGTTGATGGACCAGAAGCCGGAGAACCTGCAGCACGCAGGCCAGCTGGCCGACCAATTTGTGGACAATCGAGCAGGGGACAACAGGAAGGAGTCTCAAAGGAGCAGGCCTGCCTCAACGCAGAGAGAGAGTCACCATGGGACCTCCCAGCGGGGGTCTATGGAGAACCCCCACCAAGGGGGAACATCCAGCATCAGGTCCATCCGACCCACTCAAGGGGACCCACGAGACATGGGCTGCTATCACTGTGGCCAACGAGGCCACATAAGGGCCCAGTGCCCCAAGCTCAGGGACAGACCGAGCAGACCCAACCCGCAGAGGGTTGACTGGGTAAAGACCCAGTCGGAGGAGGGGCAACGTTCCCAGGAAAGTGGGGCTGGCAGCGTACAACCTGTGAAGGAGGGAGGAGGTCCCCAGGTCAGCTCCTCTGGGGGGCTGGATGCTCCAGGCTCTGGGTTTTTGGTTTACAGGGTGGGTGCAGGGCTGCCCCTCCGGAAAGAGTGCCTTGTTTCCCTGGAGGTAGATGGGAGGAAGATCACTGGGTACTAGGACACGGGCGCAGAGGTGACGCTCACCCGTCCCGAGGTGGTGGCCTCACATCGGATGGTGCCTCACACCTACCTGACCCTGATGGGCGAGGGCGGGACCCCATTCCAGGTGCCCGTGGCGAGGGTACACCTGAAGTGGGGGTACACTCACATTTGCCCACGGATGTGTTAATGGGAGGGGACCTCAAGGACTGGCCAAGTAACACCCAGAGTGCCCTGGTCGTGACTCGCAGTCAGAGTCAGCGAAGGGCTCTGCGCCCCGACAACGGGGAAGGGACTCTGCCCGAGGTGCAGGACCCTAACCTGATGGGGGGACACCCAGAGAAACGGCTTAGAGAGGCTGCAGCCTCAGACCCAGCTAGCGAGAGAGAGCAGGTCCCCATCCCTGTCCCAGCTGCTGAGTTCCAGGCTGAGTTGCAGAAAGATCCCTCCTTGCGGAATTCCAGGGACCAGGCTAACCTCAGTGCGGTACAGACCATGAGGAGAGGTTGCAAGGAGAGGTTCCTGTACCTAGAATGGGCTCCCCCCAGGGAAGTAGAGTCATGGGGGATCAGGAGGCAGCTGGTGGTTCCCCAGAAGTTTCGCCACAAGCTACTGTACCTGGCCCATGACATCCCTCTCGCAGGGCACCAGGGAATCCGGCGCACCAGGCAGAGGCTGCTACAGAACTTTTACTGGCCTGGGGTCTTTACCCATGTCCGACAGTACTGCCAATCCTGTGACCCCTGCCAGAGGATGGGGAAGGCCTGGGACAAGGGGAAAGCGGCTTTGAGGCCTTTACCCATCATAGAAGAACCTTTCCAGAAGGTGGCCATGGACATAGTGGGACCTCTCAGCAAGACGACCTGGTCGGGGAAGAAATACATCCTGGTGGTGGTGGATTTCGCCACTCGCTACCCCAAGGCGGTGGCCTTGTCCTCTATCGAACCAGACACTGTGGGACATGTGCTGCTGACAATTTTCAGCCGGGTGGGGTTCCCCAGGGAAGTCTTAACGGACCAGGCGTCCAACTTCATGTCGGCCCTGCTCCGATGCTGGTGGGAAAAATGTGGGGTCCGGCATAACTGGGCCTCAGCGTAACCAACAGGCTGGGTGAGGGGAATTCAGGGGATCCTGTGCTGGACCCAAACACCCTGAAACTCCAGAAGGAGTTGTCACGGAGTGTGGGGGAGTCTGGTCCGGCACCGCTCTTCCTGGGACCCACAGTGACTCTCAGCCAGCCAGTAAAACAGAAGGTTTATTGGACAACAGGAATGCAGGTTACAGCAGAGCTTGCAGGCACAGTCAGAACCCCTCAGTCGAGTCCTTCTGGAGTTTCAGGGTGCTTGGGTCCAGCACAGGATCCCCTGAATTCCCTTCACCCAGCCCCAAACCGAAACTGAACTGCCCCTCCTCCAACCGGACGATTCCTTTGTCCAGCTTCCCAGGCCAAGGTGCTAACCCCCTCCCTCCTACCTGGCTCAGGTTACAGGCTTAAAGATCCTGTCCCTCACCTAAAGACATCCCCGGCTCTCTCATCCCCCCCACAGACAGTCCCTACTCCATCACAAGGTGGACTCGCTGCAGGGAGCTTACGGCATGAAACAGGGATGCTGAATGCTCAGAGGAAAGACCCAGGAGGAGCTGAGGCCCAGGAGGCTTGTCCTAGTGAGTGTGTGCCCCAAAGGGTAGTCACGCTACAAGAGGGTCCTGCCTGAGGACTAGTCTACACTGCTGCGTTGCTCTACTGAGTCTGGTGAAAATGCACTATGCTGACCGGAGAGCGCTCTCCCATCAGCATAATTACTCCACCGCAGCATGAGACGGAAGCTATGACAGCAGGAGAGCATCTCCCATGGACTTAGGGCTGGTGTGGACAGCTCAGGTGGTGCGTTGCTCAGAGGGGTGGCTTTTTCACATCTATGACTGACATAAATTATATCAACTTAAGGGGTAGTGTAGACAAGCCCTGAACTTTATCCAACGGGTCCAGAGCACCAAGCCTATGTACCCATGAATTACTGGGAGGGGACGGGGGGGCGGAGTCCCCAATGCATCAAACCAACGCCATATGCCAGGCTAGGCCTTTCAAGAGGGCAGCTCCCTTACCTGACCATGGTACTAACTAGGGCTATATATTAATCACAATTAACTCATGCGATTAACTAAAATCACAATTAAAAAATGAATCACGATTAATCGCAGTTTTAATCATCGCACTGTTATACAATAGTATACCAACTGAAGTATTAAATATTTTTGGATGTTTTCTACATTTTCAAATATATTGATTTCAATTACAGCACAGAATACAAAAGCTACAATGCTTACTCATTGTTTTTATTACAAATATTTGCACTGTAAAAATGATATAGTATTTTTCAATTTACCTCATACAAGTAGTGTAGCACAATCTCTTTATTGTGAAAGCGCAATTTGCAAATGTAGATGTGTGTTAAATAACTGCACTCAAAAACAAAACAATGTAAAACTTTAGAGCCCACTAGTCCACTGAGTCCTACTTCTTGTTCAGCCAATCACTAAGAGAAACAGGTTTGTTTACATTTATGGGAGATACTGCTGCCCACTTTTCATTTACAATGTCACCTGAAAGTCAGAACAGGAGTTTTTATGGCACATTTGTAGCCAGCATTGCAAGGTATTTACATGCCAGATATGCTAAACATTCATATGTCCCTTCACGCTTCAGCCACATTCCAGAGGTTAGGCTTCCATGCTGATGACACTTGTTAAAAAAATAATGCGTTAAATAATTTGAGACTGAGTTCCTTAGGGAAGAATTGAAGGTCTCCTTCTCTGTTTTATCCACATTTTGCCATATATTTCATGTTACAGCAGTTTCAGATGATGACCCAGCACATATTGTTCATTTTAAGGACACTTTTTAATTGCAGATTTGACAAAACGCAAAGAAGGTACAAATGAGATTTCTAAAGATAGCTACAGCACTCGACCCAAGATTTAAGAATCTGAAGTGCCTTTGAAAATCTGTGAGGGATGAGGTGTGGAGCATGCTTTCGAAAGTCTTAAAAGAACAATACTCCAATGTGTAAACTACAGAACCCAAACTACCAAAAAAGAAATTCAACCTTCTGCTGGTGGCATCTGACTTATATTATGAAAGTAAACATGCATTGGGCCACACTGCTCTGGATCATTATTGAGCAGAACTTGTCATCAGCATGGACACATGTCCTCTGGAATGGTGGTTGAAGGGACATATGAATCTTCAGCGCAGGGGTCTGCAACCTTTCAGAAGTGGTGTGCCATGTCTTCATTTATTCACTCTGATTTAAGGTTTCGCGTGCCAATAATACATTTTAATGTTTTTAAAAGGTCTCTTTCTATAAGTCTATAATATATAACTAAACTATTGTTGTATGTAAAGTAAACAATGTTTTTAAAATGTTTAAGAAGCTTCATTCAAAATTAAAAAATGCAGAGACCCCCGGACCAGTGGCCAAGAACCAGGCAGTGTGAGTGCCACTGAAAATCAGCCATGTGCCACCTTCGGCACACGTACCTTAGGTTGCCTACCCCTGCTTTAGCGCATCTGGCACATAAGTACCTTGCAACACCGGCTACAACAGTGCCATGTGAACGCCTGTTCTCATTCCAGGTGACAATGTAAACAAGAAGTGGGCAGCATTATCTCCTGCAAATGTAAACAAACTTGTTTATCTTAGCAATTAGCTGAACAAGAAGTAAGACTGACTGTACTTGTAGGCTCTAAAGTTTTACATTGTTTTGTTTTAGGATGCAATTTTTTTGGTACATAATACTACATTTGTAAGTTCAATTTTCATGATAAAGAGATTGCTCTATATTACTTATATTACATGAATTGAAAAATACTATTTTTTTTTTACACAGTACAAACACTTGTAATAAAAAATAAATATAGGTGAGCACTGTACACTTTGTATTCTGTGTTGTAATTGAAATCAATGTATTTGAAAATGTAGAAAACATGTACTACTATTTAAATAAATGGTATCCTATTACTGTTTAATCGTTTGACAGCCCTAGCACTAACAGGATATTAACCATGTTGCATCTGTAGCCAAACACATTTTGGAACCAGCCACTGGTGCTAAAGTCAGTTATGAACTGTGGCATGGATAGGGCCTTAATCAGAACAGTCACTTTACTGGAATGATCCCCAGGAAACTGATTTAGGCCCTGTCTGCACCAAACATGACTGTAGTTTTGTAACCAGTTTGTACCCCACACAGCAAATCTGCTAGTTGGATCGTCCATTTCTCCAGACCCCAGACATGCTGCAGCTGGGGGACATAGTCCACTAGGCCAATGTGGGAACCCACAAACACAGTGGAGGACTGCAAAATGACAACTTCCTGGAGGCCTTCATGCCTTGAACATTGCTGATAAGAATGCTGTGGCTTAGCCACTTTGCATACGCTAAATAAAATGAACCACACACAGCTGAGTTACGCCCCCACTCCAGCCTTCCTGGCTCACAAAGGTTGGGGCATGGTGTTGCATGTCTGCACCCAATATGCTGCTTAGAAGAGTTTGTCTCAGTACACCCAGTCACCCACCCAGCATCTACATATTACCCAAGCAGTCTCACACCCACCTTGCAAAACCTAGGTATGGTTTCCTGCTGTGATGTTGCCTCTAAAGTTTGTGTGGCTTTGAACTGCAAGAAGACCACAAATTCTTTCATTCTGGGACCCAGAATCGGGTGCAGTAAACCGCTGTTCTAATACACAGATGCATATATCCACCAAACTTAATGCCTAGAGGGGAAAGTTACTTCCCTAGAAGCCACTCCCTCCTTTAACCAAGTTTAAGATATTTTAATACTTTCAAAGATCTAAGCTGTCTCTCACTGTATCTGCAGGAACCATTAATAGAATCAGAATTGTAGGACTGGAAGAGACCTCCAGAGGTCATCTAGTCCAGCCCCCTGCATGAATGTTACAAGCCAGCAAAGAAATACTTACCATAGTTGTCTTCTAAATCCATTTTACTGATGCTGAAAGAACGGTTACTTAAGTTTCCTGGAGGAACTTTGAGTCAGTCTCTGTCACTCTCCTCCTTAAAATATCTATCCTATAAACAAAAAATGAGGAGATTCACAGATTTCTAAGGTCAAAGAGACAATTATGATCATCTAGGAGTTTTCAACCTGTGATCCACTTACCCATGGGGGTCCACAGACTATATCTAGGATTTCCAAAGGGGTCCTGCACCTCCAATCGAAATTTAAGAGTCCGCAAATGAAAAAAAGTTGAAAACTACTGATTTAGGCTCACCTTCTGCATAACACAAGGCATAGGACTACCCTGAATTAATTCCTGTTTGACCTAATGCAGATCTTTTAGAAAGACATCCAATCTTGATTTCAAAAATTTGATGGAGAATCTACCACAACAGTTGGTAATTTTTCCAAAGATTAATTATCCTCACTGTTAAAAATAAACCTTATTTCCATTCTGAATTTTTCTAGCTTCAACTTCCAGGCACTGGAAATAACTTGAAAGTTATTTCAATTTATTCATCACAGCTACTAAGGGTCAAAGATCAACTGCATGACAGCAGCCAGTAGACTTTATAGCTATGCTATATATGCACAGGACACAAGCTTATTCTTGGTGGCCTACGTATAATGAACATCATATTCTCCTGCCCCACAGAGAAAGGTTTCCTCCAAGATGCTAAAATCCAAAGATTTTTGTCTGAAACATTCTCTTTGCCCAATACATTTAAAATGGTGAAAAGAACTAGTTCCCAAAAAAAATTAAGCGATGTATTTTGGCAGCTTAGTTATCTCTTCTTATACACACTTCACTGCTCCATCCCGAGCCACTCCACCTGCCTGACAGGTCAACACTTTTACACCTACCTTGTGGCTCATGATCTCTATGAAGAAATAAAAAAAGGCAAAGAGTTAGATTCTCTCCTGTCTTCACTGCAATTCATACAATTTGAAGGCATAACTCATCTAAAAAATCCTTCCTCACAAGATTATAAATCTAAATAAGACAGAATTTAAAGGACTACACACACTCTAGAGACAACCTGAATCTCAGATTTGGTTGCCCACCAGAAAATATGGTTGCTGCTTTTAAAAAAATCCAAAAAGGAGATGCCTAATAAAACTGGCACACATGGGCCGTGTGTCTCAGCTGGGTGTCTCTCTCTAAAGTGTGAGCTGCAGATCTGACCAGCACCAGTATTTCACAGGTGCCTTTGACAAACTGGTCGGCCTGGCCTAGGACACCCCAGCAAGGGCACTGTATGTCCTAACCCACCTGCCCCCAGGGCACATGCACCAGCCAAAGGACGCTGCGGGGGGGGGGGGAAGAGGCACTGCCCATAGCCTGGGGAGTGGCGCAGTGCGAGGCTGAGGCGCGGGCAGCCAAGGACCCGGGCGCTCCGGCATCCCCAGCGGCGCCGGCCGTTCCCACCACCCCGTGAGCCGGGGTGCTAGGCCACACGATCCCCCCGGCCCTGCGCAGGCTCGCAGCGCCCCGCACAGCCGGGGTCAGCCCGGGGGCCGGCAGCAGGGCCCGAGCCCAGGCCTGCCCACGCGGGGCGGCTCCCCCCAACCACCCGCACCCAGCGAGAGAGAGGCGAGAAGAGCCCCCCGCCCCTCCCCCAACGATCCGGCCCGCGTCTCCCCCCACCCGGCCGGGGGCACCTGAAGAACGGAGGAGGAAGCTCCCCCGCCCGCGCGCGGCCCCTGCCCGAGCCGTTACCACCGGGCTCTGCGCCGAACCAGCGCGTGGCCTAGTGCGAAGGCGGCTCCGGAGCAGCCAGCGGGAAACTCCTCCCCCTCCCCCGCCGCGAGACCACAGCCAGGCTCTAACCCCCCCCCACCGCTTCGGGCACCAGAACGAGGCTGCTCAAGTCACCCCTCCCAGCTGGGGGCGGGGCTAGCCGGGCAGCGCAGGGAGGGGCGGGCTGTGAGGGAGGTGCCTGGTCCCTCTGCGCTGGGGTTAGTTAGCGGCAGCGCCCCCTGGGGTTGGGGTTGGGGTTGGAACGGAGCAGGGCGTGGTGGGACTGCGCCCTGAATGGGGACAGGGCGTGCTGGGAACAGGGCTCAAGGTGGAGCAGTGCATGCTGGGACAGCAGCTGAGGGGGAAGCAGTGCATGCTGGGAGTGCAGTTGGAGGGCCAGGGAGCTGTATGTGCTTAGGGCTGCCAATTTTCTAATCACACAAAACCAAACGCCCTAGCCATGCCCTTTCCCTGAGACCCTGCCCCCCCCATCACTACATTCCCCCTCCCTTGGTGGCTCGCTCTTCCCCACCCTCACTCACTTTCACTGAGCTATGGCAGGGGGTTGGGGTGCGGGAGAGGGTGAGGGCTTTAACTGGGGGTGCAGGCTCCAGGGTGGGGCCAGAAATGATGGGTTGAGGGCTTCGGAGGGGGTTCCAGGCTGGGGCCAAAGGATTCAGTATGCAGGAGGGGGCTGCACCTTGAGGCAAAGGGTTGGGGTGCAGAGAGCATGAGGGCTCCAGCTGGCAGTGCAGGCTCTGGGGTGGGGCCAGGGATGAAGAGGTTGGGGTGCAGGAGGGGGCTCTGGGTTTGTGGGCAGTGCTCAGGGCTGGGGCACAGGCTTACCTTAGGTGGTTCACAGTCAGTGGCACAGCAGGGCTAAGGCAGGCTGCCTGCCTGCCCACCCTGGCTCTGCGCTGCACCCGGGAAGCTGCCAACAGCAGGTCCAGCTCTTAGGCTGGTAGCCAAGACTCTCTGTGCACTGCTCTCACGTGCAGGGACTTCCCCACCAGCTCCCATTGGCCATAGTTCCCAACCAACGGGAGTGTGGAGCTGATATGGGGGGCAGAACAGCTCACAGAGCCCCATGGTCCCCTTGACTTGGAGCCAGACCTGCCGGTCACTTCTGGGGCATAGCACAGTGCCAGGACATGTAGGGACTGCCTGGTTTAGACCTGCAGCACTGCCAACTGGACTTTTAACAGCCTGGTTGGTGGTGCTGACTGTAGCTGCCAGGGTCCTCTTTAACCAGGTGTTGGTAACCCTATCTGGGAGTGTGGTCAAGTAGGGAGGGGTGCATTCTCATGAGCTATGGGCTGCCCTGCTTAGACTAAGCTACCCAACCTATGCTGGTGCCTCTGAAAGATGTCACTTCAGTACTATGACGTGCTTTTGCTCTGAAACATTACTGTCTAAAAATGGCCTCTCCTTAGCTGGCCTGCTCTCTGTGTATACTGGAATCAAAGCTGTGACAAAAATGAGAAGGGGAGGATTTGTTGCATTTTGATCCTCTTAACTCTGCAAAGCCAGTCCAGGTACAGGAGGGAGAGCTTGGGTCTATTCTACATCATCATTGTTACTATTTATTTGTCTTAGCATAGTGTCCAGGAGCCCTAGTCATGGACAAGCATCTATTGTGCTAGGCACTGTATATGGACTAATCAAATGCAACATTAACAGAATTAATATCATATTGCCTCTGTATAAATCCATAGTACATCCATATCTTGATGACTGTGTGCAGATGGATTCATCCCATCTCAAAAAAGAAACTGGAAATGGAAAAGGTACAAAAAAGGCAACAAAAATGATTAGGGGTATGGAATGACTTCCATATAAGGAGAAATTAATAAGACTGGGACTTTTCAGCTTGGAAAAGAGATGACTCAGGGGGGATATGAGAGAGGTCTATAAAATCATGACTGATGTGAAGAAAGTAAATAAAGAAGTGTTATTTAATCCTCCTGTAAGCCTCTGGACTCACCACCACAGCACCTCCTGCTGGTGACTTCTGCAAATTAGCTCATTCCAGCTCCAGAGCATCTTCTGCAAGCCAGTGATCTGCCTTACCTGTGGCCCCATATCCCTCCCAGGACTCCAGTGCTCCCTTTACCTGGGGTGCTGCCCCCCTAGCAGTAACCCCTCACAGTCTCAGGGTCTACCTCTCCCAGGGGAACCCCCACCCACTATCCCCACTTCACCTCAGTGTTTGGCTACTACCAGTCCCTATCTAGCCCCTCGCTCACTGGGGCAGACTGCAGTGTAAGCCACTCAACACAGGGAAAGGGAGTTCAGACCTGCTGCCCCCTGCAACCCAATACCTGATCAGCCTTACCAGGCCTTCAGCCTGAGGCTTTCCTAAGCTGGAGCTCCCAGGGCCTTTCCCCAGCCCTGCTCCACTCTAGGTTCCCTTCTTGACACCTTACAGACAGACAGACCCTTCTCCCTGTACAGGCAGAGGAAGACTGCCTAGGCTGCTGGCTCACAGCCTTTTATAGGGGCCAACTGGGCCTGATTGGGGCATGGCCCCAGCTGAGCCTACTTTCCTCCAATCAGCCCAGGCTTCTTGCTCCAGCCACAGCTCTCTCTTGGGCTGTTTCAAGCCCCACAGGGCAAGAGTGGGTAATCACTCTACTATACCGTCTCATAACACAAGAACTAGGGGTCACCAAATGAAATCAATAGACAGCAGGTTTAAAACAACGAAAGGAATTATTTCTTCGCACAACACAGTCAACGTGGAATTCCTTGCCAGAGAAGGTTGTGAAGGCAAAGACTATAACAGGGTTTAAAAAAGAACTAGATACATTCATGAATGGCTATTAGTCAGGATGAGCAGGAATGCGAAACCATGCTCTGAAGTGTCCCTAGCCTCTGTTTGCCAGAAGCTGGGAATGGGCAACAAGGGATGGATCACTTGATGATTACTTGTTCTGTTCAGTCCCTCTGAAGCACCGGGTATTGGCCCCTGTCAGAAGACAGGACACTGGGCTAGATGGACCATTGGTCGGACCCAGTATGGCCATTTTTATGTTCTGATTGCTCATAATCTTAATCAGTTACTACTGGGCCAACTAAGTGCATGTGTCATTGAAATTGACCCACAGAACAGTAATTACAGGCAATGATGCATGAGGAGAAAAGCCCAGCTTAACTCTTTGATCCTGGCATTAGCTTGCAGGGTGAACAGAAGAAAACCTCTGCTTCCTTGCAAGGTGAGCGCATTTACTATGGCATCTCAGAGAGATGATGGACATGGGCCCCCTTGATGAAATTTAAACAGTCTCTCTTTTCAGAGTCAAAAGCACTTTGAAGACAATAGGTCCTGCAGTATGGTTCATTTGATGCAAATTAGTTGCTTTCTGCTGGCTCTGCTCCCGTCTCCTGTAGCTTTGTTTAAAGTTGCCATGGAAAATGTAAAGTTCCCAAACTACTGTCTGCTGGCTTATTACAACCCCTTCCATGCAGGCTGTGCATGGAGCATCTTTCCCATGTCTCCATCAGATGCATCTAAATACCGACCTTCCATTTTTAGTCTGTAAGCTGCGATAATCGCAGTGAAATTGTTCATACTGATCTTCGCTGACCCATAAATGTTATTTGTTTAGATCTCAAACAGATTGGAATTTCTATAGAAGGAGATATAGGGCCTCCTAAACAAACACACCAATGCCAGGCTTCATTACATTCAGTAATGGCTGTCTCAAAGCGGTGGTGCCTGGCAAATCTGCTCCTTTATGCACTCGGCAAACAAGCCCGATGAGTGTTCAACTGCTCAATAACGAGTGACATTATCTTTGACTTTCGGTAGAGGTTAAAATATTGGACCTGATTCTGATCACACTTGTACTGGCATGATCAAGTTTAGTGCCTTTGAGCTAGATGCAGTGTCTCATTTTCATTGAGTTCTCCACTTAATTTTTAACATAAGAATGGCCATACTGGGTCTGACCAAAGGTCCATCTAGCCCATTATCCTGTCTTTGGACAGTGGCCAATGCCAGGTGCCCCAAAGGGAATAAACAGAACAGGTAATCACCAAGTGATCCATCCCCTGTCACCCATTCCCAGCTTCTGGCAGACAGAGGCTAGGGACACCATCCCTGCCCATCCTAATAGCCATTGATGGACCTAATGGATCTAATTAATTTTAAATTTAATTATTTTCTAGTTACCTTTAATAAGATAAAGAAAAACCAAGGCCTGGCCACTATGAAGCATTGGCTCAGCCAGGATCATGTTTTGGGAATCTTCCACAGCTGTAATCACAGCACCCAAATTGCAAAGGGGCTGCTGAGCATCTGCATCAGCCCCAACTGAAGCCAGGGAGATCCAGCATTTTGAAGGTCATTGGCTGTTCATTAGAATTTGACCAAGGGATGGGTATTTGGACCAATCTGTTCCCATTTGGGTGCTTTCAAGTTTGGTACATACATCCCTGTTTAGGCACCTAAATAAGTGGGCTAATTTTTTGGAGTTGCTGAAATCAGCAGGACTCCAGTGTCTCCAAATCATCAAGCTGCTTCTCCCAGGTGCCTAGATCTGGCTTTAGATACTGGATGTTAGATGCTTTGAAAGCCTTGGCCATAGTTTTTCACCCCAATGCTGGGTTTTGGCTAGTGGGTCTGCCGCGTTCAGCCCCCTTTCTTATATGTCCACTGGGGTTTCGGGTTTAGAGCACCAAATCGCATGTTCAGCACAGGCAGCTGAATGGCTCCCAACACGAAGCGCAGGTAGTTGGGGCAGGATTCCCTCTTAGCATGGAACAAGCTGGAGATCACAATGGATGAAGTGGCCACAGACCCATTGGACTGGCAGCAAAGGACAAAAACCCTGGAAAAGTGGTTCAGTGTTGCTGCGTGGTGTGTGATTTGCCCTCTGTTAGCGCCCTTGCTGTGCTTAGCACTGCCTGCATGTATAGAAATGAGAGTCCCTGCCCCAAAGAGTTTACATTCTGTGGAAAAGACCAAGGGTGGAGTGAGAGGGATAAAATATAGAAGTCAAGTGTGTCTTGGCTCTTCCCCTTGGGGCCCCTACTTGGCCAGGACTAATACCTTGTCGGGGGGGCCTGGAGGAAGGATTTGAAGGAAAGTCGAGTGGCTTTATGGATGAGTTCTTGGAGGACATTCTATGCATAAGGACAGCATAAATCAATTGGAATATAACTATTGTACATTCATTTCAGTGTACAGTCTATAGAGCAGTATAAACAGATCATTGCCTGTATGAAATTTTAGTTTGTACTAACTTTGCTAGTGCTTTTTATGTAGCCTGTTGTAAAACTGGGCAAATATCTAGATGAGTTAATGTATCTCCTGGAAGACCTCTGTGTGCCCCTAGGGGTTCACGTCTCCCTGGTTGAGAATCAATGGGCTCCTGGCTGAGAGGAAGTGGTCACCATTGAAGGAAAGGTTAAAAGGTGACTTGAACTCAAGTACCTACACAGGGAGGAGATTTCCAATTGCAGAATGTTCTTCAATGGTGCTGACAAAGGCAGAATGAGCGCCAATGGTTGGAAGCTGAAATTAGAGAGATTCAGATTAGAAATAAGGTGCAATTTCTTAACAGTGAGAGTAATTAACTACTGGAACAACTCACCTAGGGTCATAGTAGATTCTTCATCCCCTGAAGCCTTTAAAAAGTATCTTTCTAAAAGATCTAAAAGTGATGGGTGTGATGCAGGAATCTCTGGGCGAGGTTCTCTCTGACCTGTGCTAGGAGGTCAGACCAAATGGTCACAATGGTCCCTTGGACCTTAAAATCTATGGCTGAGACTTCTCCTTGCTACCACAGTACAAATAATAAGCCTTCCTACTAGTATTTGCTTATACGAGACAGCTGCCAGTGAACCCTATCCATAAGGTGCCTCATATACACAGGGGCCAGGTGAATGAGTCCATGCAGTGGCCATTAACACCTGCCAAAATGCTTAGGACCTAGAACTGCCAACTTCCAAGACTGGAAGCTCTCTGGGGCAGGGGCCATCTTTTTGTTCTGTGTTTGTACAGTGCCTAGCGCTATGGGCTCCTGATCCAAGACTAGAGCTCCTAAGCACTACAGCAATACAATCAATCATATTAGTATGTAGGTGTATTGCAGTAGTGTCCAAGAGTGTTAGGCATGAAGCAGGTGTCACGGAGCCCCCGGGCGATGCTCTGGAACTGCTCCCCACAAAACCAGGCAGAACTTTGGGATGCCTCCTCTCCCTTGGAGCAGACTGTCTTCAGGGCAAGAAGCTCACATGGCTTCACCTTCCTAGGTCTGACCTTGAAGCTTCAGCATATGTCCTTCTGTGCACTTTCCACAGCGAGTCCGCCCAAGCAGCGTCCTGGGGAAGCCAGAGGGTCCTGCATCCCCACTTCGCAGTCAGACATGACTCTTAGCCAGCCAGTAAAGCAGAGGTTTATTAAATGAAAGGAACACGGTCTAAAACAGAGCTTGTAGGTACAGAGAACGGGACCCCTCAGCTTGGTCCATTCTGGGGCCCAGTGAGCCAGACAACCCTGTCTGCCCTCACTTCCCGTCCCCAGTCAACTCCAAAGTGAAACCCCCTCCAGCCCCTCCTTCTCTGCTGAGTTCTTTTCCCGGGCCAGGGAGGTCACCTGACCTCTTTGTTCTCCCATACCTTTAGCATTCTGCTGTAGAGGGTAAGGGCCCGAGCCATTTGTTGCCAGGAGTCAGAGTGTCAGCCATTTATGCATGCTGGAGACTTAAGAAATGCATTGGGGAAACTGAGGCACCCACACGGTATTCAGAGGAAACATTAAGAACAGTCTCACTTCGTCACAGCAGGACCCCACTGTGGTAGCCCCTGTACAAAGCCAGAACAGAAAGACAGTCCCTGCCCTAAAATGCTTCCAATCTAGGGACAAGAGAACCGATGGATGCTGACAGTGGAGGACAAGGAAACAATGAAACAAATATTGGTAGAGCTTTAAAAAAATTGCCAGTTTAACGCAGTTAATCATGCATTTGTTTTGCAATTGCCAGCCTAACACAAGTGAAATTGGTTATCCTGGCTGGTTTCTGACCTTGATATGACCTTCCAAAGGCATCACACCTCTAGAGCTAGACAAATACTATGAACAAAGAACTGGCCTTGACATAAAGAGATTTGCTCTCTGCTGTTCTGCATTTAGACCCTGATACATATTGCAATTCAATTAAACCTAAAGCTAGAGAAAAGCAACCTGACAGTTTAGTGTCAAAATAAAATTACAGGGGCCCGCTGCTCTATGCACGGTAATCTGCCTCTTTTTGCATCACTGGGTTTCAAAATATTCAGTCTCACTCCATGACACCTGCTGCTCCAGTAATTTAAAAATGCAAATGATAAGTAAGTGCTAAGACTTTCAAGAAGAATCATGTTTAAATATGGAACTAGGACTCTGCTCAAATTTAAATCATCATCAGGACATTTCTTTCCGCCACATGGTGGGAGTGTTTGTCCAGTGATTACAGCACAGTGCCAGGCAGCTCAGCATGACTACTGTCTCATGAGGTTTTTGTGTTAAAAACACACCTGGACTCTCTGTATGTCTCCCCTTCTGTCAAATGGGACACTAAGTCTCCTGTACCACTCGGGGAGAACGGTAGGCCATTCACTAGAGTCTGAAGAATTTTCAGATCCTTGGAGGAAAGGTATGAAACAAAGGCAAAGAGAACACTGAGGTGGCACATGATACGTCTTCAAATATGTAAAAGGTTGTTAAAGAGGATGGTGATCAATGGTTTTCCATGTCCAGCAAGGGCAAGACAAGATACAATGAGCTTAGTTTGCAATAGGGGAAACTGAGGTTGGAAAAACTCTGATCATAAGGCTAGTTAAGCCCTGAAACAGGTTACCTAGGGAAATGGTCATTGGAGGGTTTTAGAAACAGGTTAGACAATCACCTCTCACGGATGATTTAGGTATATTTAATCCTGCCTCTGCATGGGGGAAGGACTGGATGACCTCCTGAGGTTCCTTACAGCCCTATATTTCTATGATTAGATTTGTCAAGCTGTCTGGAGTGGCTCACAGGCGGGATAATAACTTTCTCTTACCAAGAGAAGTTGGTCCAATGAAAGATCTTACCTCACCCACCTTGTCTCTCTTCCTATCTTGGGCAGGCTGTGAAGAAGCAGGGCACAAACCCAAACTGGTTGTGTGTTCTAGACTGAGATTTCACCATGTTCACATGTGAACTCCTCAGCCGCTACAACAGCCTTAGCATGACAGTCCCCTGGGGGACTCAGCTCTATCTTGTCATCCAGACAAACTTGCCTTTGTGATAGATGGGTCCTCACACCAAAAAAATCACAATAATATTCAGGTTACTCCCAGTCCCAAAAGGCCAGTCACTTAGCCCAGGTCAACTGCATTTCCAGTTCTTTATCAAAGAATGCTTGTAGCCAATCCTATAATAAATGGACTAAAGATTTATTAGTTAAGAAAAAGAAAAGAAATGAGAGTTATTTTCAGGCTTAAAGCAGGTAAACACACACGAGTTACAGTCTTAGGTTCTAAAGGTCACAGAGCCTGCGTATTATAGAAGCTTCTGTATATCCTTTAGGGCTAACCGAAGCTAAACAGGTTGGGAGTTCTTGCTTATGTTTAGAAGTTTAGCTGCTGCTGCTACCCCGGTGGGGGAGGGAGGAGGAGGGGGCACTCACCATACCCTCTGTACCCACATCCCCTGCCCACAGCCAGCTCCTGCTGCACCCTCTGCCCACACCACCCCTGCATCTGCCCTGCCTGCACCAGCCACTGTCTGCAGCCAGCCCAGCACCCCATGCCCACAGCCAGCTTGTCTCCAGCCAGGACCACACCCCATGCCCTGCCCACACCAGTCCCTGACTGCAGCCAGCCCCGCACCCCCTGCCCTGCCCGCAGCCATCCCCTGTCTCCAGCCAGTCCCACACACCCTGCCTGCGGCCAGCCCATCTCCAGCCAGCCCCTGCCGCATCTCCTGCCCTTCCCGTACCAGCCCTGCACCCCCTGCCCTACTCGCACCAGTACCGCACCCCCTGCCCTGTCTCCAGCCAACCTCTGATGCACCCCTGTGCCTGAAGTCAGCCAGTCCCACACTCCTCTGTCTCCAGCCCTGCCAACCCATGCCACATCCCCCTGCAGCCCTGCCTGAAGCCAACCAGCCCATCCCACAGCCCCCCGTCTCCAGCCAGCCCAGCACCCCTTGCCCTGCCTGCACCCAGACCCCAGCGCCAGTCAGCCCATGCCCTGCCTCCAGACAGCCCCATGTCCACTGGTGCCCTGTAGTTCCCAGGGCAGTAACCCTGCACACCTGCTTCAATGAGGGGGGCAGGAGCAGCTGGGACCCACACATATGCACACCCTAGGGTGACCAGACAGCAAGTGTGAAAAATCCGGACAGGGGGTGGGGGGTAATAGGATCCTATATAATAAAAAAACCCAAAATCTTGACTGTCCCTATAAAATTGGGACACCTGGTCACCCTAGCATACCCCCAGGGAGTGGCGGGGACCCACATATGTGAAACGGAGCTTATTTCTAGTTCAGGTCCATCTTTTTTAAAAAAAAGCTTTAGGTAGGGTTAACATACATCTGAATTTTCGCGGACACGTCAGGCTTTTTGGTTCTTAAATCGCCATCTGGGAGGAAAATATGGACGTATGGTAACCCTATTGGTACAAAATATGTCTACTGTGGCACATCCCTTAAATCAGAACTTTTTATAGGGAACCAGTTGCTAAGAAATGAAGGGGTTTTTTTTACATGTTGTTTTTTTAGTCATCCCTGCCGGGGCCCCGCTGAAAATGTTCGAATTGGGCCCCGCACTTCCTGAAGCCAGCCCTGAGCCCCTGGGCACAAGAGTGGAGCCGCTGGGGGGGCAGTACAAGGGGTCACTACAGTCACTCCTCTGTGGATATTGGCTTCCAAATGGAATGTGTTCACAGTTCTCCCACAAGGAGCTTTTCAAAACCTCTCAGTGTGATTTGCAAGGCTGGAGGTTTTAACACAGGCTGCAGTTTTGCTAAGTGTCTGATCAAACGTGCACGTGCACTCAGGCTGAGTTCAGCGAGTCACTGATTTCTTTGATGGCAAACCGAAAAATCCGAAAAAATGTTTTGATTCATTTCAAACCAAAACAACTTTTTCTGTTTTTGTCATCAAAATGGAGAACTGAAAACATTGACAAATGAAATATTTCAACTTTTTCCATTATTTTTCCTCACCAAAACTACTTGCAGATTCAGAGTGAATTTGCAGAATAATTTTGGTGCTGTCCCCAAAAATGCATTTTCCAGCGAATTTACTCTTTGATATGAAATATTTGCCCAGCTCAGTGTGGCCTCTAGACAAGAGAACTGATAAAGCACAAGGCATCCTGCTCTTCTACTGGATCCGACCCCATGGCAGCTCCAAGCTATGGACCAGGGCGCCTTGTGGTGCTGAGGCAGCTGTTTCAATGGCCCATTTTCCCCAAACCTGTCAAAGTCGAGTTCCCCTGGGATCACAGACCCAAATGCATCAGCTCTGACTGCAGCACTAGCAAGGAGCCGCACCTCAGGGAAAACAGTGCAATCTGGTAATCAAAGCCTCCCACTCCCTTCTCCCCTGCTTTGAGCAGCACTGAAATAGTTAGCGGTGCTGCCATTCAAAGTCCCAGCACTGGCCTTTGGGTGAGCCCACAATGAGATGATGGGGCAGTTCACACCTTTTCCAGGCTTTGGAGAGTCAGGACAGCTCCCTCTCAGTCAGGCAAATTTAGGAGCCGGTGCTGTATTTCTTGGGTCATCTTTTGACGGTTTCCTCCGCAACCGTAACAGCCAGAGACTGGTCTTTTTAAATGTCAGATGAGATTCTAGGGAACAGGGACAGGCGCAACACAGAAAATAACAGAACGCTACTAGCCATCACCTTCAGGCCCCTACTAAAACCTCTCTAGTGCATCATCAAAGATCTACAACCTATCCTGAAAGATGATCCCTCACTCTCACAGATCTTGGGAGACAGGCCAGTCCTCGCTTAAAGACAGCCCTCAACCTGAAGCAAATACTCACCAGCAACCGCACACCATACAGCATAAACACTAACCCAGGAATCTATCCTTGCAACAAAGCCCGATGCCAGCTCCGTCCACTTATCTATTCAAGTGACACCATCATAGGACCTAATCACATCAGCCATGTCATCAGGGGCTCGTTCACCTGCACATCTACCAACATGATATATGCCATCATGTGCCAGCAATGCCCCTCTGCCATATACATTGGCCAAACTGGACAGTCTCTATGCAAAAGAATAAATGGACACAAATCTGACATCAAGAATCATAACATTCAAAAACCAGTGGGAAAACGCTTCATCCTCTCTAACCACCCAGTGACAGACTTAAAGGTGGGAATTTTACAACAAAAAAACTTCAAAAACAGACTCCAAAGAGAGACTGCTGAACTTGAATTAATATGCAAATTAGATACAAATTACTTAGATTTGAACAGAGACTGGGAATGGTTGGGCCATGATATTAATTGTATCTATTTCCCCATGTTAAGTATCCTCACACCTTCTGTGGGTCATCTCGATTATCACTTTAAAAGTATTTTTCCTCCTGTTGATGATAGGTCATCTCAACTGATTGGCCTCTTACAGTTGGTATGGTTACTTCCACCTTTTCATGTTCTCTGTATGTATAAATATCTTCTTGCTGTATGTTCCAGTCTATTCATCCGAAGAAGTGGGCTGTAGCCCATGAAAGCTTATGCTCAAATAAATTTGATAGTCTCTAAGGAGCCACAAATACTCCTGTTCTTGTTAAGGAACAATTGTGACACCTCCCGGTGCCCTCCAGCTCCTGCTTCCCTCCCCAGCAAGGGGCACTCCCACACTTTGGGAAACCCAGAACCCTTCCAAATGAAGGATGCTAGACAAGGGTCCATCCACCACACCACAGACACAATGAGCCAGGGAACCCGGGGACAGGATGTTTCCAGTCTAGGGGATGTTTCCAGCTCTGAGGCCTAGCTCACTGCCTCAAGAGCGCCCCTCTGCTAGGACACCTGAATGGGTCACGTAGGTGAGAGGTTTATTGCAGGAGTGGGTGGGTGAGATTCTGTGGCCTGTTTTGTGCAGATCAGACTAGATGATCATAATGGTCACTTCTGACATTAAAGTCTGTGAGTATATAAACTGCCTGTGGAGGTGGCCTCATCAGGTTAGAGCACCATGCTCTAGCCTTGGATCTTAACCTGCTCCTAACAGACAATTCCCTCTCATAGCGTGAGCAGCCCCACAGCCACAGAAAGTCATTACCCTGAGCTGTGTATGGGGGAGGGTGGGGCTCAGCCTAATTCCTAGCGGCCCTGTTCAGTGGTGTAGCCAGGTTCTAAGAGCAGGGGAGCAAACATTAAAAAGGTGCCCCCCTTGGCTCCTCCTCTGGCTGCCCTCACGGGCCCCCCCATGGCTCCTCCAGCCGTTCCGCCCCCGCGCCGCCCCAATGACTTTTCCATATGTGCTGCCCTCCCTTGCCTGCAGGAGCCCAGTGCTGGCCGAGCAGGCCAAGCTTCAGAGTGGAGAGTGGGTCCTGCCCGCTAGCACCATGGTAACCCCTAACTAAGGCACCACTTTTGGAAAATGTGCTGAGGGGAAGCAGCTGCTTCCCCTGCACCCCCCCAGCTATGCTACTGGCCCTGTTGCGGATCCACAGAGTCTATAGCCAGCCTGTAACCAATCCCTTAGGAGTGACCCTGGTAGTGTGCCGGGCCCCATGGACCCGCACAGTTCCACAGGGCCAGGCTCATGGCTTCCATGACTCCAGAACTCGACCCTTCTCTCTCACAGAGAAACCAGCCAAGCCAGACCCCTGCCAGAGGCTTATACTGATGTTGTCCGCTTCAGGGCCTGGCGCTCTCAGGGAGGATTTGAAGTGACACCAGCAGCCTTTCAAAACAGAGCAGGGTTTTTAGTGAACTGGAACCCAGCATGGGAAGTCCTTAGGTCAGCATAGAGAGAAATAAAATTAAAGACAAAGTCCATCTGGCCAAGCAAGAGCAATCCACCAGCGAAGTGCTCAGGACACCAGTTCTGATTCTGGCTCTCTATCTCGACCTAGGTGAGATCAAGCCAGGCTCTTCCAAAAGCCAGCTCTGATTCCCTTCCTCCATCTCTTACTGGAGATTAAAATCCTTTGTCTTCAGGCAGAGCCACCCTGAGTTTACATACTGCCTGCCTGAGTTTCTCACACTGTAGTGTCAATTGTTCAGTCCTTGGGGCTTCCACTGGCTTTTCAGATTCTGTGTTGTTATGGGTGAGTTCCCACCAGTTCCTTAAGGACTCATCCTACCACCCCGGACAGTGACTTAACTCTTTTTTACCCACTGGGTAGCAAAGCAAAGTACAGAAAGAAACCGCAGTACAGGCAGGAGTCATAAAAATATTACAGAACATTCCCACTTTGCCACGGGCCCTGGCTGGCAGTGCCAGGAAAGAGGTGAAGACTGAGCTGAGCTGTTTGCGGGGCAGTGTGAGAATCTTCCACTGCCATTTGCATGCTGGGGGATAAATGAACGAGCCTCCAATGCTGACTCTCTGGTGCCTTCCACTGTCAATATCACCACACACATTGGCTCACTGGCCAGTTGATCATGGTGTACATCACAAGAGCACCCAGGGACCCAGTCGAGATTAGGGCCCTGCTATGCCAGGTGCTGCACAGACATAGAGCAAGAGACCTCCCTGCCCCAGGGGCTTCACAGTCTGGACAGGAGAGACACCGGGTGGGTGGGGAAATGGAGGACATGCAACTTGCCTAAGTCACACAGCAGGCCAGGGAACAGAAGCCAGGTCTGAGAACTCCCGAGTCCCAGGCCAGTGCTCTTCCCACTGAGCCTCACTGTCTGCCTGACTTATTTGCTGAGCCCAAGAGGCACTAGGGAGCCAGACTGTCAATAGCCAGGATCCCAGGACTGACTTGCATTCCCTTGGAATCTATCACAATTGCCTGGCACCCACCAGGGCTCTCTAGGGAAACCACAGGGATCTCCCATCCAGGCCCTGACCCAGTACAGCCCTATTGAACGAGGGGAGCACCCAGGCCCCAGCCCATGCTGGCATTAAGGTGTCCCCGTGTTGTCTGCATACACCACACAACTCCCGTAGGATGATGTCACTGAGGATTCTGAAAGCTCCTTTGCCATTGGCCAGGCCCTCAGTGACATCAAGTTCCAGAACTTAAACCATGCAGCTGTTTGTCCTTGATTCCATGGGAATGGGAGAGCCCCATCCCTGCACAGGGACCCCTAGTCTGAGCCGAGTAAGGAGCCATTTAAGCCAGCCATAGCCACCTCCAAGGGGAACTTGTTTTCATACTTGGGAAGAGATTGAGGGGAGGATTTTATCTAAGAGATAAGGTAGGAATTTGCCCTCACCTGTGCTAAATAAGTGGCCTAGAAAAGGGGCTGACCTCTGCTTAAGGAGCAGAGCAGCTGTGGCTGGTTAGTCTGGCAGAGAGGATTGTCTGTGAGGTGGTGAGTATAGGTAAGACTTTGTGGGAAGAGTTATGGTGGGGTGAGATCAAGGTTTGGTGTTTAAAACTAGCCTGAGAAACACTTAAAGTGATTATGTCTCTGGGATTCTTTAGTTGGTGTCTGGTTTCTAGCTCTAATGCTGGCCTCTCTTTACTCAGAGGTTAGGGGCTGGAAGGGGGAGTAGCTGCTGTGGAAGCCTCCTCCTGAGAAAACTGGAGGTAAGTGGGTGTTGAAAAAACTAAAGGCAACCCAAGCTTCTGAAGTGAGTGGCATCACTACTGGAGTTGAGATCTTGGGAAGGAGGGGGTAGAGAGCTAGCAAAGGCTTTTACAATATATGCAGGGGGAGGCTTTCTAGCCCCCTTATCTGTTGAAGCTGTGATAACAGCAATACCTATGTTTTCTACTGAGCCAAAACACCTATGTAGCTCAAAGTGCTTGATACTTGGTAACAGAGCAGTGCAATGCTGTCCCCATTTCATGGCTGTAATGCTGCTGTCTGTGTGCTGGGCTATGAGTCAGGTCCTTAGGGTGACCAGATAGCAAATGTGAAAAAACTGGAATGAAGGTTGGTGGTAATAGGAACCTATATAATAAAGATCCAAAAATTGGGACATCTGGTCACCCGGTCACCCTGCAGGTCCTTGGGATGACCCACTAAGGCAGGAGTTCATTGAAGAT
The DNA here is from genome assembly GCF_025201925.1 of Gopherus flavomarginatus. Classification (NCBI taxonomy): domain Eukaryota; kingdom Metazoa; phylum Chordata; order Testudines; family Testudinidae; genus Gopherus; species Gopherus flavomarginatus. Next base: position 19,856,953 of record NC_066632.1, on the reverse strand, counting down.
TAGGGTTGGAAGCGATCTCAAGAGGTCCTCTAGTCTAACCCCCTGCTCAAAGCAGGACCAACACCAACTAAATCATATCAGCCAGGGCTTTGTCAAGCTGGGCCTTTTCCTTTAAGGATGGAAATTCCACTGTCTCCCTAGGTAACCCATTCTAGTGCTTCACCACCTTCCTAGTGAAATAGTGTTTCCTAATATCCAACCTAGACTTCCCTGACTGCCACTTGAGACCATTGCTTCTTGTTCTGTCATCTGCCACCACTGAGAACAGCCTAGCTCAGGGGTGGGCAAACTACAGCCCATGGGCCAGAACTGGCCTGTGAGCTCCTACTGGGAAGTGGGGTCTGGGGCTTGCCCTGCTCTGGTGATCCAGTTGGGGTGCTGGGTTAGGGGCTGCACCATGTGGCTCCTGGAAGCTGCAGCATGGCCTTACTCTGGCTCCTACATGTTTCATTAGCCCCCTCTGGCACTCCAATAGGAGCTGCAGGAGCAGTGTCTGAAGATGGGGCAAGGTGCAGCGCTACCCGGCCGCACCTCTGTGTAGGAGCCAGAGAGGGGACATGCTACTACTTCTGGGAGCTGCTTGAGGTAAGTGCTACTCAGAGACTGCACGCTTGGGAATCTCCCCTGCCCCAGCCCTGATCCCCCTCCTCTCCAAACCCCTCAATCCCAGACTGGAGCACCCTCCTACACCCCAAAAGCCTCATCTCCAGTCATGGGTGGCAAGTTTGTAGAAATTTTGGTGGTGCCCAGAACCTACCCCCACCTGCCTAAGGCTCTGGGAGGGGGCTTGGGGTGGGAGGTCTGGGGTGCAGATTCTGGGCTGGGGATTAGGGTGCAGGATGCAGGCTTTAAGGATGGAGTTTGGGTGCTGGGTGCAGGGGGCGGGTGTGAAGGGGGAGGGTGTGCATCCCCTGGGAGGGAGTCTGAGGATAGGAGGGAGTGCAGGGGTGAGGGCTGTGGGGCTGAGGATGAGGGATTCATGATGCAGGAGGGGGCTCAGGGCTGGGGCGGAGGATTAGGGGATAAGGGTTCTGGCTGGGGGATGAGGGGTTCATGATGTGGGGGGACTCAAGGCTGGGGCAGAGGATCAGGGCTCTGGCTGGAGCTGAGGATTAGGGTGCGGGGGGATGAGGGCTCTGGCTGGAGCTGAGGATGAGGGTGCGGGGGGATGAGGGCTCTGGATGAGGATTAGGGTGTGGGGGGGGGATGAGGGTTTGGGGCCTGGGAGAGGCTCAGGGCTAGGGCAGAAGGGCAGGGTAAGGGCAGCCTGCCTTGCCAGTAGGGTGTGGCAGGCACTAGGACCCTGGGGCAGCAGACAGCAGTTCTCCCGGGAGCCGCTCGGCAGTGCTGCTTTTGGTCAGGCAGGGGTGCGGCGCAGCGGGGGAGGGGGGTGGCAGGCGGGGGCTGGGACCTGCTCCAGGCAGGGACACGGCGGGCGGGGGGGAACCCGCGGGCCGATCCAGGCAGGGCCGGGGGAGAGACCCAGCTCCAAATATTGCTGGAGCAGGGCCCCCAGCCCTGAATATTCCTGGAGCCCGAGCACCGCGAATGTGTATAACCTGCCGCCTATGTCTCCAGTCCCACCCCAGAGCCCTCATCCCCTCCTGCACCCCAACCCCAATTTTGTGAACATTCATGGCCCACCAAACAATTTCTATTCCGTGATGTGGACCTCAGGCCAAAAAGTTTGCCCACCCTGACCTAACTCCATCCTCTTTGGAACCCTCCTTTTGGTAGCTGAAGGCTGCTATCAAATCCCCCTCGCTCTTCTCTTCTGCAGACTAAATAATCCCACTTCCGTCAGCCTCTTCTCTTAAATCATGTGCTCCAGCCCCCTAATCATTGTCTCTGCCCTCTGCTGGTGTAGTTGGGGGGGCCCAAAACTAAGTGCAATACTCCAGATGTGGCCTCCCCAGTTCTCAATCATTTCTTTCTGAGCCCCCCACAACATCCTCGTTTAAAAACTTCACAGCCCACTTGTACCACAACACCTGCCTTTTCTGCATATAAAAGCCAGGACCAGCATTAGGGGGTCGCAAGCAGGGCAATTGCCCAGGGCCCTATGCCACAGGGCTTCCTGTGAAGAGAAGTTGCTCAGGCTTCAGCTTTAGCCCTGGTTGGCGGGGCTTGGAGCCCCTGACTTCCACCCCATGCAGTGGAGCTTTGGCTTTCCCCGTGCCAGCAAGGCTAATGCTGGCCCTGCTTGGTGGGCACCCTGGACCCCTGGCTGAGAACCACTGCTGTAAGGCACTGGGGACCTGATCTGCCCTGCCTAGCCCCAGGCATCAATGCAAAGTGGCTGTTAAATGCCACTAGCCCAGGATGGCTTTACAATGCTATGAAATGACAGCATGATTCACAAGGCAGGTCTGGTGGGCCCTCTGCAAGCAGCATGGTTCTTGTTGGTGCTACTTTCATGGCTGTGTCCAGAGGCAAATCTACTGCTAGAGTCGTGGCTGGGGAAGGAAATTCTCCCCCTCTCCCTACCCCTTCAAAGCTTTTGCCAGAAGCCTTGCTTTATTCCCCCTCCCACAGTTATCTCTGTGGATAGAGCATTGGACTGGGACTCAACAAGCCTGGGCTCTATTCCCCATGCTGCCACTGGCCCATTGGGTGACCCTGAGCAAGTCCTTCCCCTCCATGTGCCTCCAATGCCCATTGATAAAATATTGCAGAGCACGATGAAAGAGTGAGGTATTTATGATGTTGGGGAGGGAGAGAGGGGCATCCCTTGGCTTAGCTATAATGGTATAACATTAGATTAGCCCTGCCAGTCAGCTTCCCAGCGTAGCCAAGGAACACTGCTCAAATGGAGCACGATTCTCTTAGTGCTTTGCACACGCATTAGGGCGGAGCCCCACCGGGTGTCTCTGGAGAACCTTCAGGAGTCCTTACGATACAGAAAGCAGCACTTAGCACTGCAAACACTCTCCACTTGGGCCATGGCTACACTGGAAACTCAGAGTGCTGCCACAGGCAGGGCTGCCCAGAGGATTCCGGGGCCGTCCACGCGTGCCTGCGGATGGTCCGCTGGTCCCGTGGCTCCGGTGGAGCGTCCGCAGGCATACCTGCGGGAGGTCCACCGGAGCCGCGGGACCGGCAAGCGGCAGGGCGCCCCCTGCGCGGCGAAATGTCTAGAGCCGGCCCTGTTCGGCGGCGGGGGGCCCTTCCGTTCCGGGACCCACCGCCGAAGTGTCCCGAAGACCCGTGGCGGGGGTCCTCCGCCGGCGAGTTACCGCCGAAGCAGAACCTGCTGCCGAAGTGCAGCCCGCTCTTCGGTGGTAATTCGGTGGCAGGGGACCCCTGCCGCGGGTCTTCGGGGCACTTTGGTGGCGGGTCCTGGAACGGAAGGGCCCCCCGCCGCCGAATTACTGCTGAAGACCGGGTTGCGCTTCGGCGGCAGGTCCCGCTTCGGTGGTAATTCCCTGGCGGGGGGGTCCTTCCCCCCGGAGCGGAAGGTCCCCCCCCGCCGGCAAACACCAGGAGCGGAAGAAGCTCTGGGGCCCGGCCCCGCAAGAGTTTTCCAGGCCTCTTGGAG